>NC_082599.1:45532888-46173509 GCF_030936135.1 Gavia stellata
TGGAAATCCCTCTGTTTCTACATGGGGCTATTTCCACATCTTGCTAATTATGTGTAGCAAAAACAGCTACTGCCTCTGCCACCAGATCCAGATGCACTGACTCCAGTCTTCTGGCCTGCTTATTCAGTGCTGTCACTGAGCCATCCTCTGCACGGTGTTGAAGGGTGCTGTCATACCGCATGGTCTCCTAGCTTCTTGGCTCAAGCTTTCAGTGGACTAGGAGCAACTTTAAGCTTATCAAATGCCTTCTTGCTCTATCTCTAAAATGGAAAAGAAGAATGGGGACTGTGCAGCAATACTGACTAAATAGCAGTAGCTATAATGCTAATACCTGTGGGGAAGCCTGGAGGGATAAAGCAAGTGTGAGGAAGGGGAGGGAGAAAGTAGGAGCTCCTTCAATCACATCTTTTGATACATACAGATGTACAGGAACAGGAGCTGGAGGATGCTCAGCCTGACATGTCGGTATTACAAAGTATCTGCCAAAGGACAGTGAATACCATTATCACTATTCTGCTACATGCTTTGTCCTTTGCAGCACAATTTTAAAACCCCTGAAGACTTGGGCCAGAGTTTTCAGAAATAGAAACCTAAAGTTAGAGCTACATTTAGACACTGGCATCAAATGGTCAGTGGTGGCTGCTGCATGCTCAGCTTTCACAGTTAGCCTGCCCGTGTCTCAACACAAACTTGGCTGCTCAGGTCTGCGCCTCTGTTTCTGAAACCCTTCTGTGGTGAACTCACTTCCATCACATGCCAAATCCCAGCCCTGCCTGTTCGTTAGCTTCTGATTCAGTATTCTGCCAACTAGCCTTATGTTCAGATAAGCTACACACAATTCTTTCAGCGCCTGCTATCACCTTTCACTGTGATTTCAGCAGCTGGGCAGATTAACATTCAGAGGGCACAAACAGCTACATTTTGCTTCATTACTTTTAAGTAATAAATAAAATGGATTCTGAAAGTTCTCCCAACCTGTTCCTCGCTCTTTATTGCTTTGATATACTAAGCCACAGTGTCCCAATCAAGGCATATTTCTCTTACATTCAGCTTACTTCACCGTGAAATGACTCAATTCAGCAAGTGGGTTTGAAATACACACCAAAGGCAGCGTAAAACAGCGCCCTTACCAAGTGTGGAAAAAGAAATATAGTTCATAAACAGAGTAGAAAGCATATTTAAAACAACTTCTAATGAACTCCAGAGAGAGCAGAGCTTGAACCAGGCAACATGCCCCTGACATCAGCATTGGCTTTCAAAAAATCACATTGTCCATGGGTCATATATTTCACTGCATCTCTGAAGAAACGTTAAATCAATAAAATACCTAAAGGTTGCCGACGAATCAGACAGCGTTCTATAAAAAGCCAACCGTTATTGCTGAGAGGCAACATAAGAGCTGAAGAAATATTTGCAAGGAAAAGGCCATCCCTCCCACCAGAGCCCATTTGTATTCGGTCACCTGGCACATTCCAGCGGACACCAGCGATCAGTACAGGGAGCTGGAGCCGTATCGGCCCACTGGCTTTGCTTCAGCAGCTTTCCTTGATGATGTAGGATATCTCGCACACTGTCAGTTTGATGTCTTGAGTGCTTCCCCTCCCTGAGCCTGGTTTTTAGCAACATAATGAAAACTCAGGCTTGCGTTGGCAACACATTCACCAGTTAATGTTTGTGATACATCAGTACCCATTTTTTTCCAGATTGCATGTTCTACATTCAGCCTTCAAAAGGCCACAAAATTGTCCATACCTTGTAACAGTGAAATCAGATCTGGGCACTTTTTAATGACCCACAGTAGATCTTTATTTTAGTTGTTTATGTATGTATCACAGGGATGCAATCTTCTTGCTGAGGAAAATATACAGAGGAGAATAAAATACTTGGTGAAAGCAAGCTTTGATATTCTGCTGTGAATCCAGAAATTTAGCCTATTGGTGTCATAGAAGACTTTTGCTTCTTGTTTCCTTCATATGCTGACATCCATCTCACTAGACACATTAAAGCGAGTGGAGTCCTTAGAAAAATCAGACTATCGTACTCATCTGCCTCAGTTTTCATAGTAGTAAAAATAAATGTAGGTGTCTACTTCCTGAACTCCTGCAAAGCACTTTGATCTTTTTAGGCTAGCAATTTTAAAAGAGGGCAAAGCAGTCTTAAAGCCAATCCAGTACTGATGGGGAGGCTAAGCACTACTGGAATTAAAATTATTTTAATTTCTGGCAAAAGCTAGGACTAGAACCTATATCTCCTGATGTTAACATTATACAAAGCTCTCTTTTTTCAGTCACGGTAGCATACAACTCTGCAGTAGTTTCAGAAAATAATAATTAGTTCCAGAAGAAGTGTGTATGTAATATATTA
The DNA here is from genome assembly GCF_030936135.1 of Gavia stellata. Lineage (NCBI taxonomy): Eukaryota > Metazoa > Chordata > Aves > Gaviiformes > Gaviidae > Gavia > Gavia stellata. The sequence continues at coordinate 45,535,253 of NC_082599.1, forward strand.
TGTCTTGGCAACACAGTTCTCTATCCTGCTTTCCTGTTGCTAAACATACAAATTGTTCACAACCATGATTTCAATATCCATTTAATATTTGCAAACAGGCTGTCTTTGACAAACAGGGTTTTTGGCTAAGCTTCAATGAGCACTGTGTTCAGCTCCATTACCTACAGCATCACAGCCCTCTGAAGATGTAGCCTCCCACTGTTGCCACCAACATAGACACAAAAAAAGGGGTCTTATTCTCCTCACAGTCACTCTCCTGCAAAATTCACGATTTGAAAAAGCCAATCTCACCTACATTTCATTACTCACCTCAAAGAATTTGCCAGTTTGGGGGAATGTCAGATAGCCTTTAGGCTCTATATTTGTCTTACTTTAAAATGTTGTTTAAGTTTTACCCCAAATCTTTACCTCTCTTCCCCTACACACTTCCTTGCTGGATTCACTTCCAATAAGCGCTTGTTTAGAGATACAGGCTCTTAGCAAAGCCAAAGACAATGCTTTTAAGCAGATGACCTTGTGGGTGGCCAAATGCTCACCTGCCAAATGTACATCAAAATTGTTTTCATTCGTTTATAGGAATGCAGCCCAGAAAGACTTATGGATTCCAAAATGTTTACCACCATGTGTATTTCAGCATTGTGCTTGCTGGCAGATGTTTATCAAAAGCTTACTTTCACCTACCGGTTCTGTAGAACACTTACAATACAGGTTTTTCTCTCTCCTCTGATAAACCTACACGATCCTCACAATTTATGGGTTACAAATCTTCTCCATTTCTTCATACCTTTCCTAAGTTAGACTTTGAGATACTGGGCAATAAGAAGCAATGTCAGACAGCATACTGCTAATGTCTTTCCTTGTAAATAGATCAGACATTTCCATTTAGCATTGCAGTGATTTTTGTGCCCTTGAAATTATCCTTTTGATTCCAATTGCATTCTATCATTTTCCTGAGTAGAGCATTTCTTTTATAATAATTTTAAACAAGTTTCTGGAAAACAGTCATCCTTTTAGCCCTAATATTAAAAAAAAAAAAAAAAATCCTCTGCTACACAGTATTTTTTGTCATTACACTGTATCCCTTTTGTACAACACTGATTTCTTGTTCATACTCAAACCCGACAAAAGCGGCATAAGCGGGAGGGATGATGAGCCAAATTCAGACCATGCATCTTTTCAACCACAGGGAGATTAAACCAAAAATTAATTAGGCCTAAGTAAGGAAGGCTCTACTGCAGGAATGACAAAGCAGAGCATCTTGAATATTGAGTGTGTTGCTTGGGAGTGAACATTTACAAAAGACCAACAAATACAGAGAATCATTTTCCTTTTCACAAAATCTGATTCCCAGAATGCCTTTAACAACACCAACTCACTAAGTTTAACAAAGATAGGTGTTCTTGTCAAATCCTCATCAAAGGTAATGTTTATATCTTTCACCCATCAGAGTCATTAGTATTAACACAATACCATAGTCCCACAGAATAACGGCAGGTTAGTTTGCCTTGTTCAACATTTAACAGGCTCTAAAATGAACACAGATCATACCTGGAGTGCACTTTCCCCCCACAAATTTCTGTGGAGTGCATCCTGTGGTTTTTATTGTGATAGAAGGAGAACGCTATGGAGAACACCTTAAAAATTGTCTTTTAGATGAGCAATGTCTATATGTAAAAGCTCCTAACATCAGGGTGAATCTTCCCACTGATTTCCGAAGCTGGTAGGCAAACCCTAAAAAGTAGGCTGAACATATTCCCATTTCTTCCTCGTGAGCCCCAGTAATGCTGGGCACAGCATGACTCCGCCTGTTTGAGTGTTGAATAGAGGCTGGGAAAATCAGCTGGCTCTTTTTTACTGGGATGCTGAGGGTACTACAGGGAAAAAACAGTTAAGGATCTGACTAGATCAACATTTCTGCAGTAAAAAATTGAGATGATGGTAAAATGTGTGCAACTTTTATAGCATTATTTGTGTTTCTTCACGCTTGGGATATGGTATTGTAGCGATACCGCCTATCTGGCTGAAGTGTGTCAAATCTAAAGTGCATAGGTTTTGAAAGAAATTGACTGTTAAAAAAGATGTATGAATGGTAAAATCTTTAAATAGTTGATGACTATATCTACAGGACCTTTTCAGATGAAACATTATGGCACATACCTCCATCTTTTTCTCCCCGTACTATTCAAAATTCTAAAATTGTCTCTGATTATGATTTGAATCTGAGCTAAGAATAAGAGGCTGATCAGCTACAGCTGCTTTAACATGCTTCTCAGTATGTGTAAATCGAGGTAATTCTATTGTATTTTTTAGGCTGAGGTTTGCTTTCCATCTCCAGAAGAATGCTGCTCTCGCAGTTGATGACTTGATACCTGCTCTGGTATTGAGATCAAGGAAAATAAGACTAGGCAGAGTTCACAATTGCCAACTGCCGAGGACAGTCAAATTTTGGACCATACTCCAGGAATGAACTGCCTGAGCTCACACTGCATTGCTGGACAGGCCACAGAAGGGACTAGCTACCACTGGACTCTCGCATTAGATCTTTCTGACGGGAGCATAAAGAATTAAGTGCTTCAGTGCATTCAGTCAAGCAAGGTCAGAAAGAGGAAAATTAATGTCACATTACACTTGGCCTTCTCTGCTAAGCAGAGTCCAGTGTCAGTCAGGTGCAGTTTCAAATGAAGTTGTGTCAGTAGGGCTCAGGTCATTGAACTCTTCCAACCACTCTTCTTGTCTGATTAATTTTGCTTATTATTTGGCAGCTTTCAGGTATGGTGGAGTTTGCTGAAAACCTCTGGCCACTGTGATATAGAATAATGCACTGTAATTTTGCCATTTCATTTTAAATCTCAGCTGAAAACAGCTGTTCCCCGAGTCTATAACTTGCTGTGACTATCTCCTTCTGTTATTTATCTCAGTAGCTGTATTATTTAACTTTGTGAAGCATATTGAAATACAGTTTATCTGGAGAACGCTATTAAGTGCAAAATGAAGTGGTACTCTTAAATCAGATTTCACTGATTGCTTTCAAAAGCTTCTAAAAATTCTCACCTGATGCTTCCTGTACAGTCATTCTTCACACATCTATTTCATAACACAACATGGAAGGAATTTTAGGCTTCAGCTCTTCTACTTGCTGACTCTGGCAGCTTCTGAAAATCTTTTAGATCAAAGAATAGATGACAGTTTGTCATCTTCCTAATAATGCATTTTTAAAAGGTATAGCTAGTGCAAGAAGTTATGTGTACCTTTTCTGCATCAGTGCATCTTTCCAATTAAGTAAGATTCCCTGTTGCTGCAGGCTCAACTGGTCCGATAATGGACTGCAGTGAGATATGCCCTGAGCTGAATGCTACAACATGGACAAAAATAATGCTGGGAGAAAAATGACATAAAAAGAAAAATTAAGTGGAATGATCATAATGCAACTATGTAATTAACTTCTAAATTGTGAGAAAAATGAGAGAAGTGTTAATCTTTCAATATTTAGTAGGCCAAATTAATCCCTAGTTTATATAGTCTGTTAGAATCTAATAGAAAAGTGAGAAAAAAATCTTGTGAAGACAATTTGAGCAAGCTGGAGAACTTGGTTGAAAATTATATCCTTACTACACAATACTACAGGATTTTTTCCCTAGGGTATAAAAATAGATACATTTTATAAAGACATTCTGTTGTTGCAACGCTTTCATATTTAGGGAATTCCAGCCTATCCATTCCTACCTGGTGGAGACAGGATCTCTCTTTGGCCCCTGACTGCTGGGTAACATACAACTAATTCTGTCACTGTTCTGCAATGTTTTCCCTTCCTATTCTTCAGATACCTGGTCAATTTAAATTGAAAATTTCCTGAGCCCAGGACTGTCACTTATTGCATGTACTTACAGTAACCAGTCTACTGGTGCGCTCATTGCGACTTGATCTTCAGCAGGATAAATAAAATAGGAGAAATAGGGAAAACTGACTTTGGTTGCCTTTTATTTCAGCAGTGTGTGTGCATGATGAGTTACTAGACTGATGAGTAGGCCTTGGGCAAGGAGACACTGTTCACATGCAGTGTAACCAGTGACCCAGAAGAATCTCAGTATCCCACCCTTGGACACATTATCCCAGAACTGTGCCACAGAAAGGCAGGGTCCCCAAAAATTCTGGTCAGTTTTCAAGCTGAAGGAGTTCAAATTGCAATACACGCTCATGATACCAGATCAAAGCACTTTCTGATCAGCCATTGTGATCAGTAGCTTCTCTGATATATAGCTAGACACAGATTTCAGGATCTTAAAAGGAGCAAAGAGTCTTCCTTAGACATTCTTTGTGGGAAGGAAAAATGAAAATGAATGAATCATGGCTTCAGTTAACATCAAGTGCATTCTAATGGCCAGCTTCATTCTGTCTGATTCATCATTTAAAGCTACATGTACTACTCCAGAATTAATAACTAGGGATTCACTAGTGCAGTCATTCAACTTCCAGAGTTCCTATGCTGGTTTAGGACATGAAAGCACTCTAAGTCCATGACTGTCATGACACACAAGGATTCAGGGTTTATAGATACACAGGGCAGCACACTGCATCCCCAAACAGACCTGCCCAAAACAGATGTGGCCACAGCGGGTATTTGATGAAACTAGCCTTACTTTGAGCAAATAAGTCTCATTGTAAGATGCATACAACAGTAAAATGCCATAAATAGAAAGAGAATATTATCTACATGGAGAAATGTTCTCATTTCAGAAAAATAACATATAATTAACCAATGCAACTCTGATCCTATGATTCCCTTTTAGTGAGGTTTGGGTAAGGAGAGGCAAAGGCTGTTATTAGACTATTTCCTCTTAGCAATGAACTGATGATTTTGAGCTAATGGTTAATGAACTTCAAAATATTAAAAGCCATAAGATTTCCCTTTATTAATTCCTGCATCAAGTCCAATGATTGTGTACAATTGAACTAGAACAAATATTTCAAAAGAAAACATTGAATCCTGTTTTAAAAAATTACCAATTGTCAAGGACCCACCACTATTCTACATAAATGGTTTCTAATGATTGATTATCTTCTTTGTTAGAAAGGTGTACCTTATTTCTCTGAATCCCAGTGTCCACCATCATGGATAACTGCTACAAAATTATCTTTTTTGGATCCTTCTAGGTGTAAACACCAAGCTATAGCAGGAAAAGCAATTGATGTCAGGAACTGGACAAAATAGATCCCCACATAGCTTATACCTTTTATTTATACCCAGTGGCTGAACTGGAGACTAAAGGTTTCCATCTCATTAGAGATGTGAATGTGAAATCACTTGCTATAACCTTTTTCATTCATTCAGGAATGAAGATATTTTTCTACCCTAAGCAGCAAAACAGAATGACTGAATAAACTCAGTTTTGGTTTTATTTTTAACCAACAATTATTCACTAAAGCGGGACAAAGCTGAACACAGCACTTGAGTACCAAGGCAATGCTACGAAGTAAAAATTCACAGATCCTCAATAAGGAAAAGGCCTGATTCACAGAATCACAGAATCACAGAATCACACAGAATCAGTACGGTTGGAAAAGACCTGTAAGATCATCGAGTCCAACCTGGGGGGGGGGAAAAAAAAAAAAAAAAAAAAAAAAAAAAAAAACCACCACAAAACCCACGCCACACAACAACAATAACAAGCCACAACCCACCCAACACCACACAGCACCATGTCCATCAAGCTACATCCCACAATGCCACATCCACACGCTCCTTGAATACCTCCAGGGAGGGTGACTCTACCACCTCCCTGGGCAGCCTATTCCAGTGTTTCACCACTCTCTCAGTGAAGAACTTTTTCCTAATGTCTAGCCTGAACCTCCCCTGTCGCAACTTGAGGCCATTTCCTCTAGTCCTGTCACTAGTCACTTGGGAGAAGAGACCAACACCCACCTCTCTGCAACCCCCTTTCAGGTAGTTGTAGAGAGCGATAAGGTCTCCCCTCAGCCTCCTCTTCTCCAGACTGAACAACCCCAGCTCGCTCAGCCGCTCCTCATAAGACTTGTGTTCCAGACCCCTCACCAGCTTCGTCGCCCTTCTCTGGACACGCTCCAGCACCTCAATGTCCTTCTTGTAGTGAGGGGCCCAAAACTGAACACAGTATTCGAGGTGCGGCCTCACCAGAGCCGAGTACAGAGGCATGATCACCTCCCTGCTCCTGCTGGCCACACCATTTCTGATGCAAGCCAGGATGCCGTTGGCCTTCTTGGCCACCTGGGCACACTGCTGGCTCATATTCAGCCGGGTGTCGATCAACACCCCCAGGTCCTTTTCTGCAGGGGAACTTTCCAGCCACTCATCCCCAAGCCTGTAGCGTTGCCTGGGGTTGTTGTGGCCGAAGTGTAGAACCCGGCACTTGGCCTTATTGAACTTCATCCGGTTGGCCTCAGCCCATCGATCCAGCCTGTCCAGATCCCTCTGCAGAGCCTTCCTACCCTCAAGCAGATCAACACTCCCTCCCAACTTGGTGTCGTCTGCAAACTTGCTGAGGGAGCACTCTATCCCCTCATCCAGATCATCAATGAAGATATTAAACAAGACCGGTCCCAAAACCGAGCCCTGGGGGACTCCACTTGTGACTGGCCGCCAGCTGGATTTCACCCCATTCACCACAACCCTCTGGGCTCGGCCATCCAGCCAGTTTTTTACCCAGCGAAGAGTGTACCTGTCTAAACCACAGGCCGCCAGCTTCTCTAGGAGAATACTGTGGGGAACAGTGTCAAAGGCTTTGCTGAAGTCCAGGTAGACAACATCAACAGCCTTCCCCTCATCCACTAGGCGGGTCACCTGGTCATAGAAGGAGATCAGGTTGGTCAAGCAGGACCTGCCTTTCATGAACCCGTGCTGGCTTGGCCTGATCCCTTGGGTAACCTGCACATGTCCCGTGAGCGCCCTCAAGATGAGCCTCTCCATAACCTTAGCCGGCACTGAGGTCAGGCTGACAGGCCTGTAGTTCCCCGGATCCTCCTTCCGACCCTTCTTGTAGATGGGCGTCACGTTGGCAAGCCTCCAGTCATCTGGGACCTCCCCCGTTGACCAGGACTGTTGATAAATGATGGAGAGTGGCTTGGCAAGCTCTTTCGCCAGTTCCCTCAGCACCCTTGGGTGGATGCCATCAGGCCCCATAGACTTATGAGTGTCCAGGTGGCATAGCAGGTCGTTAACTGCTTCCTCCTGGATCATGGGGATTCAGCAATAGGGGCACATTTGAATGGATTTTGAGAATGCTACTGTCTTATGAGCTAAAACACAACACTAAGAAATAATGTACATATGTATTTTATATCACATTGCAGCATAGACTGCAGTAAAGATATGCAAGCTTCCACCAGCAGATACCATAGCCCATACTCTAGAACCAAACAGAAATGGAAATACTTCCAGGTGCCACATTAACACTGAAAATTATCATCCTACCTTTTACCAGTCTTAGAATTCTTAAGCATTATTTGTCCGTCTGGATTTAAACTCTGAGAAGCCAAAGACTTTCCTTAGAAGTAAAAGACATTCATGGAGAGTGATCAAGTCTGAGAAAGAGAATGATCAATGGTGAGCCAAAAACTCACCAGTTCATCCTGGGCTGATGCTGTAGTGACAGGGAATATTGAATGTATTGGAAAACTGCAAGGCTCACTTCCTCTTTGCTTCACCTGTTCTTACTCAATGGCCAGCTAAAGGGATGCTGTCATTTATTCATTAGCACTGCTGACAATCAGCCTCTGCTTTGGGCCAGGGGACGGAGTTGTACAAGGTTGTGCTAAGGAACAAGAGCCATTTGGATCAGGATGCCAAGTCAGGATAATTATACAAATCATTGATTTTATCTCAGGCGGCCAAAGTATTTCTAATAGATTCCAACATTCACATTTATTCAGCCCGTTTCCTCACAGATTTCTCGAGTATTCATGTGATAGGAAAACAGCAAGTAGTCACAATGAAATTTAAACCAAGCGTTACTCCCCCTCAGCTCCTTACCACCTTTCACCATTATTTGTCCTTCTCAAATATGCAGAATTTATAGTAATCTGTTTAAACAGATCCTTTCTTTCATCTTAGAAAAAGATAAGGTGGTGTGTGTGTGCAAACCAAATAGTCTTCATTTTCCAGGAACAATAAAGCCAGTCTACCTAGGTTTGCCTTGCTTTGCTTGTATGAAGTCCAGAGGGGCTGTACCTTGCTTTCTTCCACCTTTGGCATAGAAATTCCTATGAATCCTAAATTTTACTAACAGACAAGACATGGACAGCAAGAAATTGTTCGTGGCTAAATCCTGCTAAGATCTCTGCTGCTAGGCAACCTGCCTTAAGCATAGTGTGAATAAGGTTAGTCAAGTTTGTAGTTCAATGAGATATATTTTCTGTGAGCAAGATTTGGTAGCAGACTTGATTTCACTCTTGATTCCAAGTTTACCCTTACTCTGTATGTCTCCCTCTCTGTGCTTGGTCAGCTGTTTATCAGCTTTGAAATACTGCAAGGATGAAGCACCTCCTTACACAGGCTGATGCTCTGACCAACACAGCCATCATGGGAGAGGCTGGTTATTGCAATGCACTTAAGCCTGGCAACCTGCTGAATGTTCTGCCCCCGACCACCAGCGTACTGAAAATACAGGGTTCAAACCCCTGGCAGATGCTGGGACAGGACAGGCAAAATATGCTAAGTGCAAATAGGATGGCTGTAACTGCTACGAGATCACCCCCCTCACACCAGGTCATATCCCAGGGCAAGCTGAAGAAAGCCACCCAGAGCCACTGAAAAGCCTCTCTGCTTTTTCTCCAGCTCCCTGTACCTGGTGCACGGGATCACAGAGACTGCAGGAATCTGTAACTCAGTGTGAGGAATATGCACAGTGCCCCTGCCACAGCAGAGACATGGTAGAAGTAGAGAAACTGGGGCTTCACTGCTAGTAACCGACTCATGGGCCAAGGGACAAATCATTTCATAGCAACTTCATGTTACGGGCCCAGATTCACCCCAGCTAACTTCAGGTCCCTCACTGAGGCATCTAATGCATAGGTTCCCTCTGTACCTGCCCTTCAGGGGCCAGTCCAGATAGTCTCTGCAGGGAAGTAAGTTGTTCTGCTGCTAGCCCACATGCTTCAACTCACTGTCTCTGATGAAGTGGGGTGAATAAGGAGCACGGAGCCCTTTCTTGATAACTAATCGACCGATAGCACTGCAGGGGTCACACTATAGTTCACTACAGCATGATGTCCCCTAACTCCTGCTAGCAGCAGTTGTAGTAGTGCCTGTTTGAATTACTAGAATAGCTAAGAACCCTGCATTCCACTGTACTAGAAAAACCAAGATGTTTAAATAACAGTTTCCATTTATATGTCTAATTTTCCAAAATGCAATTGTCCTGAAGATATGGATGGTTAGGAAAAATGGATTACCTGTCAAAACTGCCCCAACTCTTCCTCATTTTGACACTGGATTTAGATATGTATTAAGTAATAAATGCACAGCATATGAACATATATATACAGCCAAATACTAATCCTCACTACTGTGTGGCAAAATTGATCAAGAAGGGTTTTGATCTAACTGTAAAATAATGCAAGCACTGAACTGTGTCTGTGCATTTTAAATAGGCTGAATGCATAATAACGTAATTTTTTTCCATTATTTCTTATATGCAATACAGATGAGTTAGGCCCATTCAGAATACACCAGGTTTTTTTGCCTGATCTCACAGAACAGTTGCACATCATATTATGCTATGAATATTATGTTTGACCTTTTATTCAGATTTCTGGTTTTCCCCACTTTCAACAAAATTAGCTGTCATGTTCATGTTTAAAGTAAGTTTGGCTATGAAGTGTTTAGATAAAAAAAAAAAGCCATCCTCACTATAAAGCTGCACCTGGTAGACTTTCATATGAGACATGCTTCCTGAAAGACAATGGACAGAATACAGATGACAGTGAATGCAGTTTGCAAAACAAGAACAAGTGCAAGAAGTAACATACACAAAAGTACCCCTATTTTGATGCCAAAACAGTCGCTGTTACAGTTTGGGTACCTGAAGTCTTTATAGAGTCAAAGAAAACAATTTTTGCCAGTGATTGTAAGCGACTAAACTACATCATTACAGGGTAGAGGGGTTTTTTTACTACCAGATGGCTGTTGCTCCAGTTGTGCTAGCCTAGATATGTGCTGACATCTAGTGGTCCTTTAAAGAATAAATACAGTCCAACGTTTAATAATTAGCAATAAAGAGTAATAACCTCAGATTCAAAAAATGTATTTTCCCCCTTCTCTCCCTTTTCCTCCACAGTGCATTTAATAGTGTTTACAGATAACCGAATTCTAGTGATTAGTGTCCTTTTCGATATTTGTTCAAGCTGAGGTTTTCTAAAGCACTGTTCCCATTGACATCATGCTGAGTCCTTTGGGAAAATCCACCTGGAGGCATTTCTTGACTGACAATCACCACAGTATTTAAGCAGAGACTGTAAAACTGAAAAAGAAATAGATAGGGGTGCAGTTCTGAATGTCTGGAGCCACAATATGATCTGTATTACACTTGATTTCATCAGAGACCCCTTAAGGTATTCCTACTAAATTCAGATCAAAATTTGGACATAAACTGTTATTTGCCTATTAACGTAAGAAAAAGGCTACAAATAGCCTTTAAATGATAATTTAGTTTACTACTGTATTGAAAGTATCTTACTATATTATAGATTCCAATGCATATTTATGAGATAACAGTCAAAACTCTACTTAGAAACTCACTTCCCACAGCATTTACTCCATCTTCATTTAGCACACATTTCTGTTCATTTGCAAAGCCATCCATGTAATGCACCCCCTACTCAAGATAACAAAACTGGCAATAAAGCATTAGAGTTTTAGTCACTGACTCAAGGTAGACTGAAAGAGGAAACAAAACCAGAAAATCAACTGCCTTTAGGAAGAACCAATTCAGGAGAGCAAAAACCCCTGCTTAGGTTTCAGTTAATTTTAGAGTCCCCACCACCAAGAAAGGCTTTTATTACTTGACAAATAAGGTAACTGGAGGTTTTGCAGTGATGTGTCTGGCCAGAGAACCCCAGTCTCCGATATGGCGTATTCAAACCCTAAAAAGAAGGCCTATCCCACCTCCAAGGGGTCCCTGAGGCCATCTTTTAACCTGCTTTGATTTCCAGGACATAGTCGTTCAGGCTAAAGGAACAGACTGTTGCAGAAGACCCCAGGTCAGAGAAAGGGAGAGGAATGATATGCTGAACTAGCACTGAAGAGATTTATTTTGAAGGAAGAAAATGGAAGCCGGTCAGAAAACGGCCTGATAGCTTGTGTTCATGTGCTGTCACTGTTTCACACAAAGATCACCAGCATAGCTTTAGTGTTCCCATGACATGTATCCACCAGTGTCCCTAACAACCCAGTGTGCTCAATTCTCATGAACAGGTCATTACTTATCACCTTTGTATGATGTTCATTTTGGAGGTATTACAATTCAAGTGGTTGCTCAGCTGGTACCCTATAAAGAGTCTTCTCACAAAATGCTATTTTTCATTTTTTGCCTCACTGCAAGACCTGCTCGAGATTTATTGGCTGTAGCAAAGCACAAAACCATAATTTTCTTTTATTGAACTCACTCTGGGTAGCCATCACTCTGCAGAAATGCAGATGGTCATCTTATTCTTAGTGACAGGATGAATACCACAACTCTGCTGACAAAGACAGCAAAGTAGTCATTTATAATAGTAAGAGGAACATTCAATTTAATATCTGTGTTAACTGCACATAGTTACGCATTTTGGACACAGCTTTTGTAGGATCCTGCTCTGCTAATACTTTAGGACTTTACATTATTAAGGCTGATTTGCATAGCAGGTATGCTGGCATCCAGGTGCAATTTCTGTGGTTATAGGAGATGAAACAGAACTATACCATGCAGATAGAAGTCAGCCCCCAGTTGAACTCTGATCATAGTCAGGTTTTATTATGTGTGTTCGAAATATTTCAGTTTAATAATCCGTCTATCTCTTCCCTTACTTCACGCTTCAATTTTCAGGGGTATCCACACTGCAGATGAAATTCTGGATCTGGATCAGAACCTATGAGCTTGAGTGAATGAGTATATTTCTTTAACTAATTGACTGTCAATGGAATTAAGGAGATGGCTTGCAGCTTCCCTTCCAGCTCTCAGAAAACGTGGATTTAGGGAATTGCTGGGGCCAGCATAATGCACAAAGTGCACTTTCTCTGTTCTGGGGCAAGAAGAATGGCAGTGAATAATTCACAGCACCTAGTGGAGTGCCCAGAGACATGCCCTATGATGACCAGTGAGTTTGTGGAGAAAGAAAATATGGTGTTGAATATTAAACAGAAAGGATCAGGTGTTTTTTAATAAGCACTCTGCCTGATCCTGCCAAAGGGCCCCCATACAGACCTTAACAGCTGAATCTGGAATGTGCTTCATTTCATGACAGAACTGGCTCTCGCTACAGCAACAGCACTTGGAGGATAATTCAAAGAAACAAAACACAGATGCAAGTCAAATCCAGGGATTAGAGTATTTAATCATTTAGAATATGGGGAGCTTTACCTAGCATGTTCAGTGAATGAATTCAGAGCAAAACTGCATCCAACATCTGCTAATGCCACAATTTAGTATTGCCTCTTCAATCAGAGTAAATTATATAGCTTAAATGTTCATATCACCAATTAATCTCTCCTGAATGAGATCTGCATATTAGTTGCTTGAAATAGGCTTAATATAGTCATAATTGTACAAAACGTGAATGCCATTTTTCATAATAATTAGGTAGTCACGTTGCCTTTTCTCTCAATTTGTCCAAATGTTCATATGTACATTAGAAGTTAGCAGTTAAGTTTTATCCATACAACATCACTCAATTACTCCATTGGTCTGTCTGTAGCATCTTCTGCTTAAGGCACCAAACCTGCGCAAAGTATAGCTGTTCAATATGCAGTGCATTAATTTCCTCAGAGGCACATTTGAAAGGATTGGAACTCTGTTCCAGCAAGTGCACGGCAAGGAAGCACGTAAGATATTTCCCACTTTGGAAAAAGCTCAGCGAGAGGAACCAGGCACACTGACCATCAGATCCTTCTTTGCAAGCTGAGAGCAGGCCAGGAGCTTGCTGTGTGAGGGCCCCGGAGCCTTGCAAAGGAACTGCATTGTGCTGAAACTCTGCAAGCGTTATAATGCTCTTCCATGGTGCAGTTTTATCGCTTCATTTGCTACAAAGTAGGACCCCAAAAGTGACAAGGAGATAATTACTCCGACTTCTGCTTGTTGGAAGTTGATAGAGTTGATAGCAGTACCATGAACTGTCCTCATGTTTCATTTGCTGATGTGCTGTAAACCTCTGACTTGCTGCCAAAATTGAAGGTTGCCTTATGAGATAATCCCAGCTAAGAAGTTCAGTTTATATGCCTCTTCCTGCCCTTCTACTGGAGACGGGGCATGATGCAGTTTTCTAAGAAAAGAAACACAAAAACTCCTGGGCTATGAATAATGATCTTGAATAAGTTCTTGGATTTGCAAAGTGATGATAATACTATTTACCCTCGTATTAAATTTATAAAATACTTCTCCCCTGCTGGAGTCTCTAAATCCCTGATTAGACCACCAACAATTCCCTTGTATGTTTCCTGCTGGTTTTAATCGCCTATCCCCATCTTTTCAAGGATATTTTCCCCAAAGAAAAAAAAAAGAAGCAGATACTCTGCATTCAGAAACAAACAGTTACAGCTGCACTCAGGAAGCGTATGAGCATTGGCTTGCAATAATAGCTTTAAAGATACTGTAAATGCTTTATTAATCCATGCTGTTGACAGCTTTGAATGCCAAATTATCTGTGCTGCACTGAGCCATGAAACTATCCCATGAGGTACTAAGTCCACCTTGAGACAGCAGTGAAGCCAAAGCTTTGATCCTCAAGGCTGACTTGAGTAAATCATTCTTTTTAAACTCTTTAATCCCTCATGCATCCATAACACATAATTTTAGTAATGCATTTGACTTAAATTTCTTATTACTTCAGGATTCAGTCCAACTTCTACTGCAAATAAAGTCAGAGCTCCCAGAGGCTCCAGAGAGCAGAACTAGTCCTGCTCTACTGCAATTCTCCCTTGAACTGATGAGACAACAGAAACAGTATCAGTTCAATGCCTTTTTTCTCTTTCACTGTATCTCAGTGTAGCATTTTCTGGAGACAAGGAGCACAGGGACTGGGAGTCTGGAGGTCTTAATTTTAGTTCTTGCTCCCACCCCAGTTCATGAGATTCCAGCTTAAGTCTTTGAATATGTTCAGAAGCAGCAGTAAGCACCTTGAGCTGCCCACCTTACCACCTTTGTTTGACTGCTAGAAAATGACCGCAGATAACACACTTCATACCAGACAGCATCTTACATCAGCTCAGATATACTAGGCTGAGAATTTGGACTTTATCCTTATTACTAAATAAAACTCAAGGCCCCAAGTGACATTGCCTGGCCACCCTACATAATGTCTGGCCCAGGGTTTCCCTTTGGTTCCCTGTAGTCGCCTCATAGCCTGAATGCATAAACACTATTTCATTGCATATTATTCTCAGTTCAGAGCATTTTGAATAATGTGATGGCTGTGTCACAACTCATCAAAATAACATTTTATCAGCATGAAATTGAGGCTATATGTTGCATGCTTTGTGGTGTAGCAGAAGCCTTGAAGGTGCAAAGCATCCTAGGATATCGTTTGAGGGTGGGGAAAAACAAGCATGTCCTAACAACACAAAAGATTGCCAGACTGCAAAACGAGTGTTAAGCATGAGGGACAATCAGCAGCCCCAGGAATTCATTCCCTGGCCCTAGTGTCTTCTGCAGTATAGACACAGCCATGGAGCCCTACACACTTCAGCTGCCCCAGTCCATACTGTAGGCTCTCTACCCCCTACAGACTGTATAGGACTGCCTCGAGCTGCTCCTCCCTGTAGACATGCCTCTTGTGCTGAATGCAAACTCAGTTCCTGCCTGTAACTCAATGATAATAACATTTACCCTATTACTTTCTGTAAAGTTCACCTTATCAATGCCATTACACCACTCACTATATTGAAAGAAATACATCTTTTTTGTGAATACGTATCCTGAATAAAGAGTAAACAGAGAGATGTTTTATACCACTGCAATTGCAAAGCATACCTGTGAGTCAGGCAGTCATTTGCCAGGTGCTGTAAAACACACTAAGTCCTAAAACTGCCCCATCTATTAACTGTTAGTTCAAAATCAAAGGCCAAACAAGCCCCTTCTGGAAAAAATAATTAATGCTTGAGTATTGCTGCAGCATTCTGCTCTCTCTGCAATTCCTGGAAGGACAGGTTGGAGAGGGAGCCAAGGGATGCTCAGCTGCAGGATTCCCCCACAGATGCTGCCTAGAGAAAGTATCACCAGCAAAGCTGAAAGGAGCTGTACGTGACTGATCAGAAATCCTGCATGCTTCTTGCTTGGCTGATCTAAATGGTCGTTGATTTTCATGGTGCTACCATAACTCAAACATCATTCCAGTTGAAGGAAGCTTATTTTGTATGATACACAGTGTCCTGGAAGAAAGCCTGTCACTACTGTCTCAAGCTACCAGGAGTCAATGAATCTCAGTGAACTTGACAATGTCTTTTGAAAACAAAATTTCTTACTGCTCAGAAAAACATCACATGCTTAGTGTGAAAGGGATTGATAAAAAATCCCTTGCTTTGCCTGCTCTGCTCTTTTCAACTCTAAGTCTTCAAAAATCCCCTTGCTGGAAAAAATGAGCTGAAACGTGGATGATGCATTTCTGTTTACCAGAGGTATATACTGCACATATGTGCCAGTGAACTTGATTTCTAAATAGCATTTAAAAAAAAAAAAAAATCACAATCAGCTAAATGTTTCAGATTTTTGTTCTTGCTTAAAGGAAAGCTAAATGAAACGACAGGGATAGGCATAAATTTTTTTAAAAAAAAAGGATCAAATTTACCAGCATAAAACACCATCCTTCATCAGTGAACACTGGTTCCACTTAGTACTGCCCACATGGCAAGGGCAACAAGTCCACTCAGACCAAGCAAGAGAAAGCAGGGAAAGAGTGCTTCCAGCTACCACCCTGGAAAAAAAGATGACTGCTAGCCCTCTGGGTTACGTCCAGCAAATATCATCTTCTTACAACAAACTTGTTTACATAAGCTGCAAAAAATGACAGTTCTTCCACCACCACTGAAAAAACAACCCACAATAAAGGGAAATAGCACGAAGTTCTCAGCGAGCAGTTTCGTGTGCTCGCTTTTAGGTGCCTCTGATGCTGTGAATCTCCCTGTCTACTTGCAACAAGAACCTAATTTCTACCATGAGACACTTGGGTATAAGATGACACATGTTTTCATGGGCTGCCTGTCAGTTGGTCCTTCTTCCGTTCTGTCACTAACTTCTCCTGCAGAAAATGCAGAAATCAGTGCTAATAACAATTCTGACAACAACATCATTTCAGTACATTGCAGACCTTCCTGCTTAGACATCTGTAGCTTAGAAGCACCATGCAGACTAGTCTTGCAATAGAGGATTAACAATATGACCTGCGATTCACATTTGCTTGGCTAACAGACTGAGAGCTAAGATGGAGACAAGAATCAGAGCTCTCCAGAAGTTGGACATGATAAATTTGCATATTGGTGTTACTGAAAAAAAAAAAAAAAGACAGAAACAGAAAGGAAAAGAAAATGCAGTGAAACTGACGTTTCACAGTTAAAATGAGCCATAAAATAATTGCTAATGAAGAAATTCACGTACTATGAATACAGAATTAGCAACTGTAATTCTTATAAGAGAATCAATTAAGATAAGCATAATGGTAGCAATATAAGTTGATACGACAAAAAATTAACTTCAACAGTTCATTAATATTAAAAATAATGTGTCGTTAATATTACTTTAGAAAACATTCTTGAAATATTTGTAGGTATATATTTTTATGTTATCTGGGTATTTATAAGTCCTTATCACTATAGAATATGTGCACCTTAACTTCGAAATGAAGTTCATTGCTTTTCATTTACTCTTCAAGGATGGGAGAATATGAAGATAATAAAAATAGTCAAAATGCTCTACGTTTTGTCTATAACTCTGAATATTCACTGTAGAGTTAAACACAATTCTAGTCTTCCTGGTGTGATAATGTCATTGAAAAGCTTTGCTGTTTTCCAAGAAAAAAAATAAGATATGCACAACCAACAACTGTTGAAGCCAACTGAGAGAAATAAACGTGGCTCTAGATTGTATTTCCCCTTATAAACTCTCCCACAAACACAGCAAGGAGCAATCTGAATGTGATTCAGAAATGATCATGCTATTTGTAACAAGGAGGTACCTACCTGTTAAGACATGGCAAAAGCTTCATCCTACTGCATTCTATGCAAAAAGGGACACTGCAACGAGCCAGCCAAAACAATGCCTTGGAACTGCAGGCAACTATGGGATTTGGGGAAAACAGAGGTTGTATAAGCCAGTTTATTAGGAAAGGCAAAGAAAGGGTCTATGCAATTATCATAACAGTCAGACAAGCTACAGATTCACAGCCATATAAAGCCCAATTGCAGTCACATGCCGAATGGAGAGAACTGAGGAGTGGTGAGACATTTCTTCTGCTATTGGGTAAATGTCAATGACATCAACAACACTGTTGAAGAGGACTGAATGTCAACCAGAACAGGCAGATTCCATCTCAGGAAGAATAAGCTGGAAAGCAATTACAAGATTTCATAATGAAAAGGTGTGAGCATGGGCAGCAGGGGTAGAAATTGTATAAAACTTCTCTTAATTTCCTTATCATCTCATCATCCTTACTTCCCATGCAATTTTGCCTGTTTGAAATACGCTTTCCTTCCAGTCTTTGTCCTTTGCCATTCCTTCTTCTAACCTTTCAGTCTTTTAAAGTCCACAGAATCCAACCTGAGCTGGGAAATTAAACATGAGCACCTTGGAGAAGAAAGGACAAGTGGGAAGCCAGAGACAAGGAACCCTTTAAATAATGGTAAAAATGCTGGCCATGGAATAGGAAAGTGGGTAAGCATATCCCTCACCTCAAAATCCATGCACTTCCCAGCATCCTCTTCAATTCAGACTGCCTCTTATGTCTGTTCTTTCCACCTAATAAATTATAGGCTCACTCTACAAAATGTTATCATCATCACTCCCATGAACCTTCTCAAACCTGCGGTAGCTTCAGCAGTCTTTGTAGTATGCTGCTTAGAAAACAAATGTACTACATCATGTTATTTGGGAGATCAGAAAGATAGGTGAACAGGGACATTCTTTGCATTATTATTTGGTCAGCTGAAGCTAAAAAACAGTACATGCAGAAATGAAAAAAAAAAATTTTGAAATTCTGACTTGTGAATTTTAACCATTACGGAAAGGAATATGGAATGACAAGTTTTCTCCACTGACTTGAATAGATAGATATATAAATCACACTGTTCTTTCAGAACCACCCCATAAATAAAATCACACTCCCAGATGCATTGATGTGCCATATTCAGAATCAATAAGTAATTTAGTAATAATGCATTCTGAGGTGTGCGAGCTCTACAATAGGCAGTGTACAGAAACAGGGTAATATCCTTTTAAGCAGTCTGTGAGCCCTTTAATGATCTTCATTCTTGTTCTGTGTCCAGAAGGCTGATGAGAGCATCTGCATATGGAAAGAACTAGCCTTCACCTGCTCTGTGTGATTAATACATACATTTATTGGTTATTTGGTTAAATATCTTACTGTAATTATGCATATAAGCAAAAAACTGTTCTCTTTGTGCAAGTTCTTATCAGGCTTATGTATAAAGAGACAATTTTATCATGCTAATATAACAGAACATTGTTAATAGGATTATTAATATTTGGTAAATATAGTTAATATAATTTATATTACATCTATTATATTGCAAGTATGCTTATAAATACAGTATCACCCAGTTCCAGATGTCAGTGTTTCCTTTGAGCTGCTCACATTTGCTTGGAAAAGGTGTTCCTGAGGCTGCTCTAAACTACAGTCCCAGGTTTTCACCTCTTGCATCTCGGCTCCCCACACACCCTTGCATCTCAAGCATACCACAGGATTCCACAATCTGAGAAGAGTTATCATTTGTAGTTAAAAGGCATCTCAAGATAAATTGGGTTTTCTGCTTAGTTATAGCATAGTACAGAATCATTCTGTACGCTGTACAAGTACACGTATATTGGAATATGCTGTCATCATTTGACTATAGAAGTATAGCATAATAGATGACGGTCAAGTCTCTAGTTTGTTGCTGGATGGGCAGAAACAAAGTATGGCATCTTTTGATACACAGGAGATACACATCCTGTATAGCACTGTGTAGGTATTCTATAGTCTACACTAGAAATATATCTGATATAACATGAGTAGATGTGAGATTTGTGGTCTACAGATTGCATTTAAGCAAGCAGATATAGAAGCAAAGTAAAGCTGGGTTTTTAATGGTGTTTGTGGCATCTTGGAATCATATTCTGTGAACTATGTATTTGAACTTGAAAGTTCTAATATAGTATTAGTGTACTTCTCATTTCAAAGCAAGATATGACCTGTAACTGATAACATTCAGGAGACATTTATACACCCACTTGCAACATGCACAGATACAACTTATACAAATATAATATAGTGTTTAAGATTATAACACGTACATACCTCAAAATTGAGTGCTGTAGAAAAGAGACATATGGGTAAGAGAATAATTTCTTTCAAATGCCATAAGTTCTTATATTGGAATGAAAATATTGCATGCTGTCTGCACAAGATACTGAATCCATACTATTTTATATATACACAAATATCTCATCACTTCTTTAATTTAAAAGATTTCTGCCCTTTCACATTTCCCAATTATTAAAGTGAATCAATTATTTGTGAAAGGGTACACATTGCCAGTACTTTTCCCATGGGACCAAGGACTGCCTTCTTTATTTTGTTAAGCATCAACATTGTTCATTTGGACCTGGGTGGCCCAAAAATGGCAATCATTGGGGCTGGATCTGAGCTGGGGAACCCCTTCACAAGCTGGGATGTCTCTGTGGTGCATCCTGTCAGTAAGTCCCAGTCTGAGTTAGATGAAGGACACATGTACTTTGTCCCCCTCTTTTCCTATGGAGGTAGCTGGCGCAGTTCAGTTTCTAGCCCTGGGCAGGTACAGATGTCTGACCAGCAGAGTAAAACATGCTGTCCCAACAGCTATTCACCACCTCTTCAAGGAAGAAGCAGCTGGCCTCATGGAAATATCCTGCAGCCTCGACCCACTCCACATGTCCAATAGCAGAATCTTGCAGCTATTGGACTGGCAGCAAAGTACACATGCAGTTTTAAGCATGTGAACTAATGAGACCTCTTCACAGTACACTGCTAAGTGAGATACTACAACAGTATTTAGAGCATATCAAAAAGTTCTCAAACTATCTCATCAACATGCCACAACTTTGGCACAGAGACACTAACATAAGAGTTATTTAAGCTCCAACTGTATTCATCCTTTAGCTGTTCTGCTTACAATTTCCACAAAACTGGTAGTCTTACTAGCACATTTTTTTTCATCAGTAAATAGGCTGACACTGTATCAGTCACCTACCAGCTATCAAAGAGTAACAAGCTCCATTTCTACTGGCATGGGCCACCTTTTAACTGGCTTTGATATGAATGTCTCAGGTTATTATATGCAACAGCACATATACAAAGCACATCTCCATTAGATCCCAAACTGTGCACCAAAGCTGCATTTGTGATGACAGAAAAAAAATGCAGCTGCTTCAGAAGTAGAAGATACATTGCCATGGTAGGAAATACAATACAGACAATGCTGAGAAATAGAGAAAAAGAAGTCGGTAGGGTTAAATTAAAAGTTCAGTCCAAATGCTTAGCAGTGTGAATGCAGTTCTCTGTCAGACAAAGAGCATGGTTTCCAATACTGTCAGTCATTTACTGTAGAAAACTACAAAGTTTCATTTTGAACTGGTCAGAGCCCAGGAGACTTCACATGAAATGAAAAGAGGAATGAAGAAATGCCAAGGAGGCAGCGAACTGTTTAAAAGATCTTTCTGTTAAAAAAAAAAAAAAAAGAGAGAGAGCACGCACATGCAAGAGAGACAGATTGAGAGAGACCTTTAATGCTAAAAAAAAATGCCAGAAAAGAAATATAGTTTTAAATAATTTCTTATGTGCAAACATTCCAATTGGTCTTGAGCACAAGGTAATCTCCTAAGTACTGTCAAATAGAGCTCTACCTGTGAAAGCACTGGTTTTATTGCAATTCCTTAAATTTTATGGAGGCAGTTAAAAGGGACATGAAGCAAAGAAGGTATTCTCTTAGCCTTTTATGACAAGCCTCACAAATTGTTTTATTCTAAGGAAATAGCTGTACCTATTTCCTACTGTATACAATAATGATGCCTAGGAAATAGTTACTTCAGTAAAATCAATTGTAAACCAAGATTCTTTTTATTTTATATCTGAACTAGTCTCCAAAGATATTCCCAGCATTAAATCCCTGACGTTTCTTGGCTATGTAGAAAATTAGTGATGGGTAGGCATATCGTGCTGCTGTACCTCTAGAATTACTACAAAAGTCTCAGCGGAACTGGAAAAAAAAAATGAATTGGGGGGGGGGGGGCGGGGGGAGCTATTTAATCCAGAAACATATTCAGACAGATAGCTTGGGTTTTGGAGGAATGATTTAAGATTTAGTCTTTCCTTTATATTTAGCTAGTCATTAGAGGAAAAAAATGTTTCTGGAATATCTTTACAGAACATAAAATCAAAGCAGAGGTGAATAGCAAATCCAAACAAAAGGAGAAAGCATTTGCTGTTCAAATCTGTATCTCTGTGAGGAAGAGACACTCATCATTCCAGGATGTGTGTGCCAGATGAATGTTAATCTTTGCCTTGATAAGATATCTGGCCAAGTTTTCTTACAGGTGCCCCAAATAATATGATTCTAATTTGCAGACACAGCACCGTACACAGGCATTCAGGCAAGGATTTCCAGAAGGTCAAACAAAGAAGATGCCAACTTCTGCTGAATCTCAGCAAGAAGTGGATGCCTAATGCATCTAGTTGCCTTGGCAGATCCAGTCTGAGGACACAGGCAACCCTGAATGCTAATATTTTGGTTGTATATGACAACAAAACATTTGAAGGGGCATGTTTTAAAAGGTGCCTGTACAGTCCAGCATTAACCTTTCCAAGTTTCACCATTATTTCTTCTACAATCATTTAACAGCTGTCAATATTCTAATTAACTATATAAAAAAATGCATCTGTCTTCAAGAGGGTATTTTTGTTTAGAAAGTGACATTTGTATCTAGATAGAGCTTTTCACCTCAAAACCAGCGTAAGTTTCTCAGTCATAGCAGTGATATTGCATTTGGGACACAAGAATGGAAAGAACAGCTGTACCATGCTGGATCTCTGCCATACCATCAACTCTGCCACTGGCCAGTACCACTCTGCTTAGAGCAGAGTGGAAGAAAATAAATATTTGCCCACAATATGTCGCATTAAAAGGAATGTAGTTTTGAAAAAAGGAATGTAGCATGATCTCTATAATCTTCATTAGCATATGCAGGGGTGTGAGTTGTAACATGCATTTCATCAGTAATGAGGCAAAGGTTGGTTATCGGACGCGAAGCCTTTCAAAGAAACAAAGAACCCCTCAGATTCCTGTTACTTTACTGTCTTTGCTGACCACAAGCAGGGCTGTCCTGCCTCCACAGGGCCCCCTCCTTATCTGCACCCTGTGTTAGCCAGGCGAGTCTCCACTCCCCTGGGTCGCACAAGAAATAGCAAGGTCAGTCTTAATGGTTCTTGGTGCACAGGAATCCCACCTCATTGTCCAAATTCCACACCATACTGCCCCAACTTCCTACAGTTTATTGAGGCAGAGGTAAGAGCTTTCTCTTAAGCAGCCCTCCTTGGATTTTCTTCCATGAATCTGCCAACTGCTCCATAAAACCATAAATATTTTCAGCATCTTGTGTTGATAACTTTCTTGACTGAACTACAAATTACAATCAGAAGTGCGTCTTTTTGCTATGTAACTAACACCTTCTAATTCCATTTGAGGTCTCCTATATTTTACACTGGAAAGGACAATGAACAGTTTCTTTATTCACCTTCCTTATGTGAGGCTTTATGGACTTCTAACATGTTGTCCCTTAGTCAACTTTTCTCCAAGCTAAACAGTGTTAGCATACTTAACTTCTTCATATTATGGAAATTTTTCAATACCCATGATTATCTGTTATTCATCTCTCTAACTTTTTAAGTTATATTACATTTTATTTGAGATGGAGGAATCAGAACTGTTTAAAGCATTCAAGATCCAAGCCTAATGTGGATTTATACAGTGGTATAATAATGTTTCCTCAAAATTGTAAAGACAGCTTGCTTTCATCACATAAATATATAGAGATAAAACATCAGGACTTAGAATTCAGTATCTATAAGTGGATTTAGACAATATTTTAAAATATCCTTGCTGTCCTAAGGGCAATCTTATTTGCATATATATCCAAGAGAACCTACAAATCACTACAATGCAATAACTAACAGAGATTGACCTGCATTATGCCCTGTTTTATTCATAAGGCAGAATCACAGTCCTTCAGCTAACACCCATATGGTAGTTGGTACTAATTCTGTCATAAATTATTAAGTGATGAGAACACAATGATCAGCATATTAGAAGAACCCAGATAAAATCAGGCAGAAGACTGTAATAACTTAACTTACCTTACTCTTTACCTGTCCAGTGCTGAGGCCAAACATGGGATTGGCATGAACAACTGCTTCTCCTTTCGAGGAAAGAGTTAGTCAAGTTGATCCAAGTTTACAAGGTCCACCAATGAATTTCCCTTGCATTGAAGCCCTGCACCAGACAGGTGGCATGTTAAGTTCTCAATTTGGTTCTTTCGGATATTCGTATAACAGAAACAAATGTTATACGACTGCGATAGCCTCTGCTCTGTAACAGCTCCTGGCTAACAGCAGAGCGGGTAATGCTCCATGCTGAGGTGGTTTGGCTGTGAAATTCCCTGTGACAACCCAGTGAAAATTGTTACAGCTCCTCTATCAAGTCTGGTGGCAGAAAACTACATCTTCCTCCTCGAATGGTGTAGAAGTGTTACCAGGTTGAACGAGATATTCCATTTCATAAGCAAAAGATATGTAAGTGAGGTGATACACTGAGGCAGAGTGCAGCTTCTCTTCCCTGGATCCCTTCCTCACAGCAAAGCGTCTGCTGAATTGTGTGCGGACAGGTCTCTTCAGACTGAAATGGGGACAAGACAAAGTTGTTCCCTCCTCTTTACATCTTCCTTTAATTATCAAGCCTTCAGCAAACCACAGCAGGAATAACCAAGGGACTTAAAGCTTTATGCTGGAGGGAAAAGACAGGAGAATTGCACTAACATACACATACAGGTGGTGTTCGCACATTTATAACACATCCAAACTTAGGCTGTCAACTAGTCTGCAAGAAATAACACCAGACCATGATGTCCCAGGTTGCAAGGTCAGCCAACAAAGATCATGGGAACTACTCCTCAACACTGCAGAACATCAAAGGGAAAATTAACTAGCATTTTTCAGCTCCTGTGAGTGGTTCAAAATTGGTTTATGTAGGGACATACATCATTCCTTCTTGTAAAGAACATCTATGGTGTCAATTTCCTACCAATGCTATACAAACTGAGGCAAGAAACAAGTAACTAGATATATATTACTTGGCTGAGCAGACTAAATGCAATAAAACTGAACTGACTCCCAAGAGTATTGTAGTTATTGTATATACCACCTTTAACCACTTCTCAGTCTTCCTCCAAGAATCTAATGTAAGTTCAAAGCTGTATGGGTCTTAAAAAAGTTAAGATTAAGACTAGCACTAGGAGAATGTTTTCTAGAGAAAGGAATGCCAGGATATATTGCAGGATGTTTTCACCCAGATGTCTAACAAATAAGGACTTATTTTGGGATAAAGCGCTGCACTGGAACTGAGGATGCTTACGTTCAGTCAGCAGCACTGCCATCAGCTTCCTGCATGAGCTAAGGCTAGTCAGTAAATTACTCTTTTATTCAATTCTTGTCAGTGAGGACAATAGTAGTTAATTTTTCCCACTTCTGCTTATTTAGACAGGAAGCCATTTGAGGCAGAGATTCATTCTACCCTCACATATACAAAGCACCTATTGCAAAGCAACTCTGGTCATTTGTGCTGCTGTAATAGGAGTAATTGTACACATTATTTCCTGCAGGTATTCCCCTGTTCTTTGAAAGTAAACTCCTGGGTCTACAGGACAGCTATGTGGTCACCACTAGAGGCAGGGTAAAACTGTGTATAAAAAAAGATGCCCTGAGATTATATGAGTATGAAGATATTTACTTATTCATGTCATATATGACTGGAACAGGTTTTGGTAAGACATTCCAGTTCATTTAAGCACAGAATTAGGCCTGACTTACAGTCAACTTGTGTTAACAAATACCACCTAATTAAGTTATTCTGTAAGTTACCTGTAATAACTGTTGTAGCTAAGACAAGATGTAACAACAGCAGAGAAAGACTCTCTTAGAATGGTGATTATTGTATGAAGGTGTGATATAGAAAGGTATCAGTGTCACATGGGACTTCTCCCCTCTGTTTTTTAGATAATTGCTATGCATTAAAAACAGAAAGCTAGTCCTAAAAATTTGCCCTCTGGTTAAAGTATAGTCCTTGCCCTATGGTATTTGCCCTTTTCTAAAGTATAGTCAACCAATGCTCTTTTCTGATCCTAAACAAAATTTAAGAAAATGTTATTCTGAATGGTAACTATTACAAAATAAACTCTTGCCAATCAACACAACAGAATCGTGAAAAGTGTTCAAGAAACTGACCTATTGCTGTTTCCTGTATGTAGAAAATGAAATACATGAGATAAAATATCTTAGGTAAAAGACTGAAAAAAAATAAAGGAGAAATGGATTCTTAAAATATATCAGCATGATTTTAAGTATGACTCAGCTGACTTTACTTTTTTTCCTCTCTGTGAAAGGGCAATGCCTTTCAAATTTCTGAAAAGTCAGATGGTCAAGTAGTATAAAATCCTGTCATCTATATTTAGAGTGCTCAGGAAAACGCCTGTATAGACATTCTGTTGTCATCAGCACAAACATGCAGGACTCTGGAATGTATCTGCAACATCAGTCAAAACTAAAAGAGAAAACAGAAAGGTGAAGTAAGAAGAAAAATAAAAGATAGAAAATTATTTTTAAAACTGTATATGATATTGCATGATTTAATAATGTCAATGATTTGTAAGTGTTTCATGAGCATTTGTAATTTGATTCCTACAGAAGAATCACAGTATTTTGGCTAACACAGAGGATGAAATTAAAATGTACCCAGTATGAATTCTCTGATACCCTGTTTGTCAAGTATGCAATATTATTGACAAGTGACCTTTATATTTAAATATTTAATGATCTTTAGTTCTGCTGATTCATTTCAGAAATCTAGTATAAACTGTACTTGTAGAAAATCTTTTCCTTGTGAATTATCACTAGCTGATACCAAAATCTGGATCCTGAGAGTTTTGTCCCGTTGCTTCAGCTGCTTTTCAACTTCTGTCTGTAATTGATTGACTCTTTCATCAGAATTTATATAAGCTACAAATTGGATCTAAAAAGCGTAAGATCACACCATATTTTCTGAAATGATTCCTTAAATAACCTTTCACTAGGGTATTCTGCGTGATGAGAGTTTATGATACTGTTTTAGATTGTAAGTTGTGAAGTGAACTTCAGCGTTCAAGCGCTGCTTCTATATCCTATAAAGGGCAATGTTTGGAATATGAACAAAATTATGGTCTGTCACTACAAATGACATTGTGTTATCAAGTAATATCTGGCAAGATGAAGCAGTTGGATGGGGATCTAAACACTTTTGATAGTCATCCAAAGTGAAGAATCATATCTGCTCTGACTGGTTGAAAATTGTTTTGAGCAATTTATCAGACTATCGATGCCAAAGTTAGTGTTGTAAAGTACAGATTGAGACAGTAATTTTGGTCTGGAAGACAAACTTTAATTCCAGTATTAAGAAAACATAATATTAACACACATTGTTGTAATTCAGACAGCTGTCAAATTGGTTGTGCCATGAAATGAGCTTTGAGAGACATTAAAGTCCCAAGATACTTTGTTAATTACTTCAGTAGTAGATGATGCACCAAGTATGCCTAGCAATGAAAGAATCCATTATGGAAAGATCTAACTTGGTGTAAACTAATGCCATTTGTTTCATCTGAATGGCCCTCTCACTGGAAATAACTGACAAACAATCAAAAATTGCCATCAGAAAAGTTGCTTCAGCTGTTACTTATCCAGCTGATCACAGACTTTTTTTTTTGGACATAAAACTGTGGTATTTTATGTATTTACATGAGAAATTAGTGCAATACTCTCTGGGCAAACAAGGCACCACTACAAATGGTGACATGATAATCAACAGAACAAAAGAATGGCTGGACCCCAAAGGATTAACATTAACAATATTAACCCTAAAAGATACCAATTTTCACACTTTCCCCTAGATAGGCCATAGCTATATACAAACAGTTAGGTTTAAAATCAGAAGATACAATGTTGCACGGTTGGTAGAAGAAATTAACTGGAGTTCAGATGATCATCACAATCATAGGTTATTTCACATCTCCCATGTAGTTATGTTTCCTACCGTCTCCTTCAGCCATATACCAAGTTTTTCCTGTTCTTGCTGTCAACTTGCTGTTGAAGCAAGTTCTCTGCTTTGCTCTCCAGTTGTGCTCACCATCCCTTCCCCGCTTGGCAAACACAGCCCCATTCCACAACTGGTTGAAACTCAATCACTTCACTTTCAGCCTGTTTTAGGTTGCTTTGCCTGCCTGTATCATGGTTCTCACTACACCACCCTTTAAAATTGCTTTCCATTTAATGCACTTCCATGTAGCTTCAGGATTTTTTCACCTTTGCTCATTCTCTAGGAACCCACAACCTCTGGGCTTTTTCCTAATGCTTCTCCATACTCCTCCCCATGCCTAGAATGTTACATCCCTTCCATCACACCAAACAGCACCATTTTGTTCTTCCTAATCCCATTGCAAGTATACCTTCTACTGCTGTCATCTACCCATCTAATTTGCTCTTTCCTCTCTTCACTACTTACAATTAGCACTTATATGTATAAGTCAAGAAAGCTAAAATAATACCTTGAAATTAACAGGACATGTTCACTCACCTGCACCATTTATTCTGTTTATATTCCATCCCTTTGGTCCCATCCCCCAAAGTTGGTTTTTAGTTCCTCTTTCTGTTCTGCTACACAAAGATGTACCAGAATTCTTCCCCGTCACCACTAGTAGCTCACCTTTCACATACTAATTCACATCGTTAGACTGCAAATTCATTGAAGCAAGGCCTGTTCTTTTTAAATATCTTTTAAAAGCCTTTTGGGCTCAATATTTCTCTCCCATGCCCTGATTCTCTACCCTGTCTAACATCACACAGCCCTTCTCTTCTACCTGTGAGATGCTGCAGCCCTCAGTTTCTAGCACCATATTCCTTCTCCTTCTCAGAAGCACTGAAAACATGTTTGTTTAGTCCATAATCAAATGTTGAAAGAGGATGTCTAGAATCAGGGTCAGGAGAAAAGATTTTAAAACTAGATGACTGGCAGTAAGGGGTAGGCATCTCACAAAATTGAGGGCTGCTTTCAAAGCACTGTAGGTCTCAGCTAGAACCCTGTAAGAGTTTTTAATTGACTGTTATGCCCCAAAAGAGACAAGGGACCTAAAGAGCGGGGAAAAAATCCCTCCCTTTTAAGAGAAAATGAAGAAGTCAAAGGTGCTTGTTTATTGGCATTATCCACCCAGTATGATGGAGGCCAGGCATTACAACATACAACAGCTGCAGTATTTGAATTATATAAAACAATTTATCATCATGCACTGCTAAGTCATTTCTGACCCAAAGATTCAAAAGTTATGTACATGTCACACACACACCCTGCCCAGAGCTGGTCAAATCTGTGAAGTTAAATTGGTTCACTAGAATCAGTTACATAATTCAAGGCTGGTTTGGATGAAATTCTGGCCAACAGAAATATGCAAATTTACTTCAGAGCTGGAAGCTGGGTTCAATTCTATCACTAATGAGCAATGCGATGATGTGAAATAGATTAAAAATCACCTTGCACTGAATGAGGTGTTCTCATTCTCGTGTTTTTCCTTTCACATTTTCACAGGCAACCTCTCACAAATTAACAGCTATAGAATGATAAAAACATACAAAGGAAAAACAAATAGAACACAGTCAGTACACACAGAGAAATGTACTACACTCACTGTCTCATATTTTTGAGTTATACTTTTAAACTTAACATCTAACAATATGCACCAGTGCATTCTTTTATCTCATTAATGGAGTGAGAACCAG
Source organism: Gavia stellata (assembly GCF_030936135.1). NCBI lineage: Eukaryota > Metazoa > Chordata > Aves > Gaviiformes > Gaviidae > Gavia > Gavia stellata. The sequence goes on from NC_082599.1 coordinate 45,564,785, forward strand.
TTCCTCTTCGTTTGAAACAGTTTCTTAGAAATTATTTTGGACCATAAATTACAACATACTTTTTCATCAGATTAGCCCACAATGTCTTTTATTTAGTACTGTTTCATCTTAATAAAAATTAAAATGTATTCAACCTGGAAGTCAACTGAGTTCTATCAAGCCTGATGATCATATGAGATCCACAACCTTTACTTGTTCTAATCTCAATTTCTGATCTATAAAATATTGTCTCCATGAATTCTTATTGATTGCTAACAATACTTTTTTAAAAAGGAGTTTATTTTCAGCACACCTTTAACAGCGGTGCTCACATGCACTGCAAGGACATAGAGCACTCTGAGATCCCTAATTGCTTTTTTCTTTCTAGGCCAGTCCTGTAGTGATGTTCTCCAGAAAAGCTGAACAGTGGTTTAAAAGAGAGAACGTTTTTCTCTGTTGTTCAGGCTTTGATTTTTGTCTGCTCAGTAGAATCACTGATATGCCTTGTTTCACGCATGTTTTGAGGAGTTGAACATCAGAGTTCAGAGTCCAAGCACAGAAGATTAACACAGACTATTTCTATTGAACTTTTTCTGTAGGCACCAGGCACAGAAGCACAGCAGGACATTTTGTTCTTGACAGTTTTCAAAGCCTGTTTATAGACATATGTCTGTATTTGTATTTCAAAATATCTAACACTTTTCAGTGTTTTACTAACCTGACATTTCATGGGCGACTATCCTTTTCCCACAAAATGAAAAAAGCCCCAAAATAATATTTTGTATAGGTGTATATATATATATGTATAAGCACTTACTGCAAGAGGACAACAGGGTCTTGCATTAGATTTTAGTTGAAGTTAATCTTCAGTCTTATACCCCAGCTCTCTAATTGTTCTATGTGCTATGCATCACTACACAAAGGGATGCTAAGGGACCAGAGGATCTGGTAATGCATGTATTCTTCTGTTCTTTTTGTAGAGGGTGCAGGAGTGACTTCACTTATTGAATTGGAGAATATCTATAGAGCATCACCTCAAATGAGAGCAGGCTATTTATTTTTTCCTCTTCTGCCCACTGTTTGGCCTGACACTCAATATTGGACTTGACCCAAAACTTCAAAAGAGACAACTACTTTTAGCAACAAAGAATGCTCAGATCACTAGGTTCAGAGTAAGTTATAGACTAGCAATCAGAGATCAAAAGGAAGAAACCAATAAAATAAGTTATAACTCTGCACCACTTTCCAATTTAAATCTGCAGTCCAATACAGTTAATTTATCAGAGTATGCAGGGTTGTGACAGATGAGGCAAAATACCATCAACTATAGACTTTGTAGACAGACTCATAGCTAGGAATTCTTGGAAAAAATAATGTCTGAGAAGCAGCAGAAAAAATCAAGCAATGAGGATTTGATTTCTTTGTCATAGGAGAGATGCTGAAAAGAAGTGGCACAGGAGAAACACGAGATTACAAGCCATGTACTTTGCATAACAAAGCCCCATTCTTTCCCTAGAGTAAGGATGCCAGTCAAAGCTCATTCACCAATGACATATGGTAAGTCAACTATATGACTTTATTTCTTATGTAAATAGAGGTAATATAGGTAAGAAATGGAAAGCTGCAAATACATGTACCACAGGATATCTCCTCTGATCAATATCACCAGAGGGAAATGTAGATGCATTAGCAAAATTAGACATGAAAGGAATCACTATCAGTTTGTAAAACCTCCCTTCCACCTTCTATACCTGCAAGGACCCAGGGCAGGCAGTAATTTGTGGAAGTCAGTGAAACAGAACAACTCCAGTGTCATTATCAACTCTTCCCTGGCCCCTCCAGCCCTTCTCTCTGTCGTGTAGGCAACCCTTTGCAATCCTGCAACCTACTTCAGTACAGCCAAGAGAGCTCTCTCCTGCCAATAGAGCTCTGGGGACAAGGCCAGGACCTCTGCCTGAATACAAAGAACAACAACAGGAAAATTTTTATCCTGTAGTCTGAGATAGTTCATCCAAAGGAAATATCCATTGTTCTCACTGATAAAGAGGAGTTAGCTCTCTCCCAGTCCCTCAGACTGAACCAGCTTATTTCCTCTGAAACAAATTCTGAGGATAGTTCACTTCAGGAGCTGCTCTGCATATGTAATGCTGACAAGTCCACATAGATGTGGCTTCCTCCATCATCTCACATCGTATTAAGGACATGCAATACAAATTCTTTGTGCCACATTACAAATTGAGAACTGCAATGGGCTGTAAGACAGCCCTTATGCTATTTCGTGGGATCTGAACTGGAAGAAAAAAAAAAAAAAATACGAAAATCAGGATGTCTCCTGCAATCCAGAAGAGACTGAAGCCAAATGTCAAGCAGGGTGGTCTAACCCTGAGGGGAGCGTACTCAGGGTACCCTGTACAGTATGGTAGGCCTTCTAAAATGCTGAAGGAACACAGGGCAGTGCTTCCCGCATTTTTGGAAAACACTCAGCATGTACGCATGATTTCCTGAAAGGCCAGGGCAGACTGTGCTGTCTCGGCCACTGCCTGTTCCTGCCAAAGCCTCTCATACTGCTCACATAACTCATAACATATCAGTACTCCAGGTAGCATCTGGTTGTAATACACAAACAGGATTTAGGAAGCAGAAAGACTACCTGGATGATCCCCATTGTCGTTATACATCTCTGCAAGGTCAGGCAAGCACAGTATGACCTAGAGACATTAACTTTGTGCCAGCTGTTCTCTTATTCCAGGAAAATAATCTTGCTTTAATCTTATTTGCAAGAGTCTGATAAAAGAGAACCATTTATCATCCACTTTAAATGAATAAATCTCATTTAAAAATCATTGTGATGCAGCTTATATGTGATCTATATTGTTAACTTATTACTGCAAAAGCTGACAGGCCTAAAATTAGATCGTCCAGCTGCATATGGATATGGGGAAGTAAGATTGAACACCACACTGTCCCTCTGCTTCACTCTGCTCTACAGTGGTGAGGAAGAGTGAATTCGGAAACAAGTACAGCAGAGAGCAGGATCCTTGCATATTTCATTCCTTTGAAAGGTGTTTCAGGGCCCTCCTGAAACACAAGGAAAAGATGCTGTGGAAAACAAAAGATCACTGAAGAAGTCAGTAGTGTCTGTCTGTGTGTTGGTGGTGATGATGAGTTGTCCGAGAAGCTAAATTGTTACTTGTGTTATAGCCTTCTTTCATTTGTGTATACAGCTCACTCACTTTTTAGGCGCTACGGGATAAAAAATTTTTGGTTTTGTTTGTTGAAGTCTCACAGGAGTCTTAAAACAGTTTATATGTTGGATATGTCAGCCTTGAATATGTCACTGTAGCGTGTGGAATTAACTATGTGGCAGGACCTCAAGACTACTAAATCCATAGATTGCTGAACATAATGGTTCAGAAAACAAAAGAATGTGAATTTCCTGATAACCAAACACTTCATTGACAGGTCACTTCTCATTTTCGGGCTTGGTAGGAATAATACAATAAAACATGATCTGTGACCCCTCAGAGGCCTTTCCTGAGAAAATGATGGTAAGGATTAAAATGGACTTGTGTTCTTAGTGACTTACGTTCTACATGATCTGACCCTCCCTCTTTTCATCTTGCATGTGCACACAGGCATAGAGTTGTTGACATTGGCAGATGTGTGTAAGCACATTACACCAGTAAGTGCGTGTACAGGCACTCTCTATGTAAAGGAAATGAGACACACAAGGATGCCAGGGCTTCAAAATGTCCATGCAAGTATTACGAATTCCTGTTTTGACCGCTACACTTGTTAAGACTGCAGATAATCCTATGTACAGAAATCCTATGTAGGAAAGGTTGCACACCAAAAAAATTGAGAATCTGAGGAATCCAAGAACAACAGCCCGTTCAGTGTTTTGAACTGAATGCAAAGACAACCACTGCCTTGTGATAGGCCTCTATGTATCCCTCTCTACTGAGAAAACTAATGGAGGATGCTTAATGCTGTACTTATCTGTCTGTAAGATAGGAATTTTGCGCAGTGGAAAGTTACCAGAGAAACCAAGTGTTAAAAAGGAGGTTTGTAACACAGGAAGCCTCAGGGAGATGAAGAGAAGGCTTTGGGAAGGAGATAAGAGAGGAACATTCTTTTATAGCAGGGATGCTTGCCTAGCTCCAGGAACAACCAAGGTTAAAGAGTAGCTACGCTGGAAAGATTTCTAAGCTCAGGAGACCAGTCATGAGCTACAAGAAAGCAATTCTGGACCATCCAAGAGCCCAAAGGGTATTTCAGAGTAGTAAGAAAATTGAGGCATAGAAACATAACCAGGATTTATTGTTTCACCAGCTCAGTTTTTTTCCCATGCAATTAAGAGTACTGGCATTTCTGAAAGGCATATGCACAGCATTTACCCCAGCTTCCCTGAAGAACTGTAGTCCAAGGTACACATGTAGTTGAATTTGTGAGAAAGTGTGCTAAAGGTACACAGATGTTTGGAGATCTTAGGACCAGTTTTAGACCTAAGCTAGCAAGGCATCAGAGGTATAAGGGAAGAAACAGCATTACAGTCCATTGGTACACACAAAAATTTTGAGCATATGAGCTCGATAGAATAGAGCCCAGTACAGCAGTCTGCCGAGCGTCAGTACTGCAAAGACTTGATGAGATTCCCTGACAAATCATTAGGCACGTCTTTTCAGACTAAGCAGGCTCTGGATTCTATAACCACATAGTTAACCCAAATTCAGAAATACTCTTGATTAAATGATTCAAGCACATGCAATGTGCTTGAAAGTTAATGATCACTCCCATTCAACTTCTTACATGAATATTTCATGTAAGCATCATAAGAATATTAGAAACACAACAAATTTATGCAAATATATCTCTTTATGTCTTTCTACCAGGTATCTGTGCTATTTATTTCCACTATACATCTAGTGTACAGTTTCATTTTTTGTTAAGTATTACTGTTCCTGCTGTCCCTGCTCTGTTCAAATCATTTTGCTGTTCAACAAATATCTCCACCGCCCTCTACAACACTGCATTCTAAAAAACTAGGGTACCAAAGCAACCCATGGTAACCTTTCACTCCAGACACTCTAATTTTACACACAAATATAGCATGCAATACAGATGTACTCTCAGCTTCATTTTCTTGGGTTTTTAGTCTCTCTCTGATGCCAGTGACAACTTAGTTTCTGACTGAGTTCACACCAAATAAAATGCTTGTCATTAAAAGTGAGGTTTTTCCAAGTGCGTGTAGTACAAGGGGTACAAGCTCTCAGCACAGTAGCCACTCAATTTTTAATTCCCTTTGGAGACACTCTGCAAAACACAGGAGGTAGCCTTCTCCATCTCACGTAAGCCAACTCATATTAGATGTGCTGTTAGTGTATACTTGAATGGTCTTACAGAGACAGCATGGAATACCTCTTGCAATTTATACTCATAGCCTTCACACTAACTTCTCATATAGACAAGCTCTAAGAGATATCAGGTATGGACTGGAAAGAAGAGAAATAACACAACAGATTATTCACAATCTAGACAAGAACAGGTCCATAGAGTACAGTTTGAGACATCTACTATCTTGTAGAACTCCTACTAATTTGCTTATGCCAAGTTAGTTAGTTGTTAGCAAATCTCTAGGCAAAGTCGACCAAAAAATTTCCAGAAGAATGAAGGTTAGGGTCTTGTTGATAGCCCACATGCATCATCTAAAGAAAAGAGCAGTATGTCTTCCTTTGGCTTCAACATGGGATGAATGTTATTTACTTTCTTATTAGCTTCACTGAATCTAAGATCAGAAATAGCACTTCTGAGACAAGGTCAAGATCATGCTCTTGTTAAGGAAACAGTGCACTCAAGGTCAGAACTTGTGTCTTGTTGAGATTTTACTTTCTCATTGCAAGGTCCCTATTACCACGGCTTCTGATAGCATAATGCTTCATAAAGAAACAACTGAAATGACTGCACACAGAAATCAATAGTATTTCTTTCACCACTGACATAGGTGATTGAAATATATATCATAGAATTAAATTGATTGGAGGGAAAGTAAAGGAGTAAAGGCTAGAAAGAAAACAAAAACTTTATGAAGTGCCAAAATCTTGGCATGTGCAAGTAAGATCATTAACTATTCTACACTGCATAAAAGGAAGTTCAGACTAATCAAGAACCGAGGTCATGAATGCAACAAAAACAAGAAGTGCTCAAAGTATCCCAGCCTACAGGGCAGGGTGTGAAGACATAGTAACAATTTTTTTCTGTTATTTTGTCTTTACTTTTAATTAGTGACATTTTGCTGTTGACATCCAAAACCAGTTGAAACCGTTGCAGATACAAGTTTAAAGATCCTGATTCCTTAAAGCGTAAGAGAAAAAAATTAATCTCTAAGAAAATCTTTCCTAAGTGATCTTTTAATGATGCATTAAATTTCTGCATACTGCTGAAACCTAGCAATTAGGTGATTTAAGAAATGAACAGATAAAAATTGAATTGTCCTGATGCCAAGTAGCATTGACACTGAGAACACAAATATCAGCATGACAGGCTTTAGAGTTCTGTTATCCTCATTAATATTCCAGTCAGTCTTTCTGGTCTATTGCACCTAGGCATACAGGTCAGTTTTACATGATCATGTGTAAAATGAAAAAGAAGAGTTATAAATCAAAACCATAATAATTTACAAGTGTTTGGCTGAAAGGCAGCCATGTTTTTCTGATTAAGACCACTTAAATGAGCTCCAGACTTTTCTATACTCTAAATACAAACTTCTCTGCTCCCAATTCTTAGTTTTAATAAATCTATACTCTAGGAAAAAACAAGTATCCATGTGAAAAAAACATCTGAAGCAATGAACTAGAGCTCCTAAGTTTAGGGACGATCCAGAGATTTGCTGCAGTTAATGCAGACGTGCATGTGCAGCCCAAAGCAAGGCTGTGCAGGAATACTTGAGTTTTCTGTTTAGAGACTCAGCAAGGCTAAGCAGCGCTGGCAAGGTTATACCCCAAGGTGACTGTATTGCTTCCAGTAGCCCTAGTAACTCGTGGGTGCTGTAGACATATCCTTGTGATATCCTTAGTCATCTCATTACTGTGTTGGCCCATTCTATTCATTAAATAATATTCAGGCTGTTGTGCCTCAGGGCTGCACTACAGTACTTGGGTTGTTCTGGAAATGAGAAACTGAAAGTACAGTAGTCCTCTTACCATACTGTCTTATTCAAATGGCCAAGGTTTCCTTTGATGAATAAGAAGCTTTTCTTCTGCTGGGATTACCTAATACACATGCCAGATGGTTCACATCACCACATAGCAGGGGAAAGATCTAGATATTGGTGGGGACAAGTCAGCACTCAGGCAGGATACAGCAGTCATCCAAAAAGATTGTCAGCCACTGGACTAAACAGTGTTCCAACTGATACAGACAGAGAGCCAAAAATTAGATAAAACCCAGATGCCACTTAGCCTCAAGACAACACCTTCAGAAAAGATGTCCTCCTAAAAAGAAAATGTTGAAAAGACAACCAGTTCAAGCCTGCCACAAAAATCAGGTGGAGGAAAGAAGTTACGTATACTCAAAGAATGATCAATAGGACTGGAATAATTTGGGCTCTGAGCCTGCACTCTGTTCCCTGTGCTCAAGCCTTTAAGTGAGGACATCCCTTGAAAAGAAATGGCACTCCACAAGGCAGGCATCTTCCCATGTGACTTTAAGATCGAAAAGAAATAGTATAAAAAGCAAGTGATCCAAAATTTATGATACAGTTAAAGCAAAATATCTTTATTGAAGGGAGAGAGGACCTATTTGTTTTCTTGCCAACTCACATGATTTAAAGAATGATCAGTGACTAAGGAACCTAATGTAATTAGGGAACTGAATAACCTAATAACAAATGCATCTTAAATGGAGTTGAATGCAGAATAATGGAAGGAACAAGATGAACTCCTTGCATACTCTGATGGCTTGTACCCGTAACCATTTAGAAAAAGAATTAGACATCTTTCTGAAACCAGTGGCAGTATAAAAACCCCAAATAACTTTTTAGCCTTCATTAGGGAACAGATAACAAGCAATCTGGAAAATATCAAAGTGCCATTATATAAAATCAATGGTACAATCACATTTCCATTCTGGTCATCCAATTTCACAAAAAACAAAGCAGAAATAGTAAGGGACAGGGAAGAGCAATAAAAACAATTAGAGACACAGAAATATTTCCGTATTGGAACAAATTAGAAACAAAGAAAAAGAAAGATTATGATTCTTGTTCGGAAAGCAAAAAGACCTGGGAATACAACAGATCTATAAAATAAATAACATATAGGAAAATGCAGCAGTGGGATCCTAGCTAACAATGAAACACACTAGAACAGAAGAGATTTTTTAAACTGGTAAAACACATGAAACTCAGTTCCACAAGATACTATTGAAATAAAGAGTTCAGTAGGATGAAAAAGAAGTACTGCTGCAGGCACAAGAAAGTCTCTACCTGAAGCTACCTAAAATAAATACATTTCAGTAACACCAACCTGCTTGCTTTCAGAAATTATTGTGTATAGGGATATTACTGCAAAATTTTCCATGGAAGATTAGATTTTAATCTTTCTCTAAAACATGTGGTATTGGCTACTGCCAGTCTCTGGAAATGCAGCTCTAGATGGATCTTGAGTCAACCCCTGTGTTACTTCTGAAACTGAATAGTATATGTTTCCACTAATAAATTAGTAAATGAACACTTAACAAATTGACCATTTACTTCAGAAAAAAAAAAAAAAGTTAAATGCAAAAGATAACATCCCAGGGAGTTATTTGTAAAAGAGGGAAATAAAACAACAACAAACAACAAAAAAACCCAGCCAAAACAAAGTACCAGGAGCATGATACATATCAATGAAGGTGTTGATTTGAATTGCTCAGCACAAATAACTTCTGCCAATCTGTTCAAGAGCTACAAATGCTGAAAACTTCTGAAAAAATACGATTTATAATAACTTCTGCAACTACAGTGCTTTAGCTAAGTGTTACAAAGGCTAATCTTTTATCATGCTTCCCCAGCCAAGATTAGCAGCTGATCTCACCCAAAATTGAGCTGCTACTTCCAGAAGTGAAGTACGCTCTAAAGGTATTCAACTTTTTATGAAAGATCAGGACAAGGTTTAATGACTCCAGGTTACCCCACACACACCCCTTTTGGCTCGTGGTACAAAGTTTCACACAGTATAATTGAAATAAATGAGATACTAAACCCTAGAAGTCAAGGTATGTGTAATTAAAATCTAATCACTGTTCACCTCAGCTACCTGCTAGGACATCATCTTTTAAGTCTCAAAAGCAACACCATTTTAAGTGACTCATTTCTGTCTGCCCTTTATTTACAAGTTACTAGCACTATTGAAGTAGGTCTGCTTTGATTATTCCACAGACACCACCTAAACAGAGGTTTGAGCTTTCCAAACTCATTTGACAGAGGTTTACAGATCAGACTCAAACCAAGGTCCCTGAGATAAAATGCGCTTATTTATCCAATAAAGCCATCTACTGAAAAATCAATATCTCAGATGTAATGAGTTGTAAGACAAGTAAATTAGAATAGAGATTATTCTGTCAATTGGAACACATAACTTTCATCTGTAATTAAGCATTTCATATGTGGCGCATTGCATTTGGCACTGGTTGCTTTGTCTAATTACTGTACATTTTATTTTAAATGAACAAGAAGCTTCCTAAAACACCTTGGCTTCCACGTCTAAAGGTGCATGTGCCAAAACTGAGGCTCTGGGGTAACCAGAAAAGTTTCCTGCCCTAGCAGAAGCTGGCATTGGAAATAAAGTGTGCCACATAATTAATGCGTCTGTCCTTTCTCACTTCAGCCCTGCTACTGATATGAAAACAGTTACTTCAGAATAGCTCTAATCATCACTTATCCTAGTCACAGGAACAGTGTGGATATGGAAGGCAACATGAAAAATTATAGCTCAAATCCATAACTCAAGGAAATATTTGTATTTAAAAAAGCAGCTAAGAAGAATGCACAATTACTTCATGTTGTTCTTAAAACATCCATTTATAAGAGCGTGCAAACCCTGCTCAGGTTTGCAAATGATTGAGGCATCTAAAACCCGTTACTCCTGTGTCAGTACAGGTGTATATCGTGAGTTCAGGACATACACAGGCAACATCAACTTTGGAAGAGGAAGACCTTGGGGTGGGGTGGGAACCTGGACAAACCCAGAATATTCTGAACGCTTGAGAAGCCTATACCATAGCTAGAGCCCCCACACTGTTGAAGATAAAGGAAGAGTTTGGAGTTTGTCCATGTTACAACAGTAGTGTGAAGAACCAGCAATAATCTGAGACTGAGAGCTCTTATGTTGTGCGAGCCTCTGTTCTCAGGACAGACGTACCAGAAAGGGTACAGTATCTGCATCCCAAGAGTATGCCTGCAGACTTATGGATATGAGTAGTGTCCGAACTTAGATTCAAGAGTCTGAAAGTTTGGTTCAGTTCAACTAGCTATAATAGGAATTAAACACAGAAGGCTGATAAATACTATGTTTGCATTTGAACAGATCTGAAACTTAGATCTGTTTTTTAAAGAAGGGCTAGGAGACTGCACATGCATAGTTGTGGAGGATTATATACCAGAAGGACCCACTGGAAATCCCATATTGCCACATATGCACTGATTTAATTTTTTTTAAAAAAGACATTTCATATTATTCTGAGATTTGCAAGTACTGTATATAGAAAGGTTTTGCTCACTCTGATAATAAAAAAGGACTGTATTGTCTGTAGTTCTAAAGAGCATCTTTGTGGACAGAGATAAAAAGTTCACTTTTTTTACGTTGTTGATTTGTTCTTCAGCTCCTTCCTTTTCACTGCTGTATCTGATCCACTACCAGAGAAATCAAAGGAAGAATTTTCTGATCAGTGCTCCTCTGTTGGTGTCAGATACAATCAAAGACTGGGAGTTTATTACACTACAAAGTGTTGGGCTTTATTAACAGATCAGATCGAATTGGCTAGGGGAAACTACCATGGATCAACATTTAAAGTGCATTGCCTTTTTCTTGAGTGAAATCTGGCCTGTTGTCAAGGAAGAGAACTTTTCATATTTTGATACTCACTTTGTCCTTTCAAAGTCACATTAGAAAAAACAGATGTATGAGAAAATAGTTGTTTGGACTGTCTGCCAAATGGGAGTTATTATGATTTCTTATTTATTTAACATGCACTGCAAAGAAGATATTTTATTGCCAAGGAACAAAAAGTTATTCTACACCAAAGCCCTCCTGTACCACCAGTAATACAGAAGAGAATTTATGTAAGTATGAGCTATACTTACCTCCATTCTAAGTTCATTTTATATTACCTGAAGGATGTAAAGAAGTCATGCTGTTACTGAAGATAAGGTCATTTCCCATCTTCAAAAAACTTTACCCAAACATTTTCTACACAGCTAGTTGCTAGCTCAGGTATCTTCTTCAGGCCTATCTACACCACACAACAAATTAACACACAAGAGTCTCTAGGCAGTAAATCTAAACGGCACAACACAGAGCTGTGTGCAATGACTAGATCGGGCCAAGAAGCCGAGTTTGACAAGCTCAAGCACCACACCGAAACAACATGCCCATCCTGCTTCTGAGCCTGACTGGCTCAAGTAGTCCTTGACATAACCTGTTTTCTCAAAAATTTTCACAAGGCAGGCATCTTTCTTACCCTTTCAAACCCTCTTACAATCAGAAGTAATCCATTTCTAGCAACAGAGATAGAAGTCAACAAAGCAAGGACAGCTTTAGGATGCTTTTGTGAATCATGGCTTAGCAGATCTAAAAAAGCAGCAGTGTAGTTGTGCATTGTAATTCAGTTGACAGGAATAATGACTTCTTCACATGACAAGTCCAATCAAAATCAGAAAGATCATAAGCACTTAGGTATGATATTGCAAATGACAACACACAGACAAACTGCTGAGACTACACACTGTCCCACTAGAAATTGGTAGAAATACTTTAAGATCCTCCTTTCTACCCTGGTGCTATCAATTGCTGCATTTGAGCTACATTTTGCAGTCTTGTAGTAGGATATTGAAATAGAGGCAAATACACAAATAAAGAAAATAACTCATCTGCTTATATTTTTAAATACTGGTTTTGATACTCTGCAGTCCTGAGCTCTAGTCAGTAAACTGCATTACACAAAAGTTTTCTACAATAAGCATGCTACACATACATATACACTGTGCTAAGGAGTTTATAGTGCAATTTTAAACTTCATACCAAATACATGTGACTCCTATTCAAAGTAAGACAACTAGCTTTAGATGACTGACCTGAGAAGACAACACACAAAAAAAATGCAATGGAAACAACACTGTAGTTTTTTTTAACCACAACATAGCTGGGCAAATTCACAGTAGGTAAGATTTGCCACAGGCTGGCCACATCAAAAGTAAACACATCAAAAGTAAACATTCCTAGTACTTTGTCTCCATCGGGATCAGACTAACAAAAAGTGAAAAAACCACAGTCCTTAGAGCGAAACTGCAGGAGGCAAAGGTTCTGCCAGTCTCACAAATAAGCCGTGGAGCCGGGCACACAGAATGATCTCTCCACCTGGACAGCCACCAGCTCAAAGTCTACATGCACAACAGAGGGGAGCTTCAAAACTTTCCCAGTCATTCAGCACTCAGCAGGGTTTAAGATACAATTCACCTGCTAACCTTAAATAGCAGAAAATCAGGTTACATAAGGAGGATCATAACAACTTTAGAGTACTCTGATCCTAGAACAGTAAGAATTCAGCTGATTCAACCTGCCTGCCCTTATGCTACTCTTCCATCCAGTTTGCTGCTAAAATTAGATGCCTTTGTCACCCTGTTTGTAGGCATCCACAGTATAAACATCGACAATATGGAAGACAGCTAGCCTGAACTGTTTCAATTCAGCACATAAAACTGCATAAAGATCCATTCACTTTATTCCTAGCAGTCATGCAGACACTTTTTCCTGAGTATTAATCATAGATCAAAACTTGAGTGTCAAGTTCAACCATGCCCTAAAGCAAGCACTGCTGACGTCATTATTGTTTTAATGCAAAGGAACTAGGTGTGGGAGAATATTCAGGAAAAGTAATCCAAATTCACTTTTTAAGAAGATTAGTTAAACTGCATTAAGCTGGCAAGTGGATGCTTTTACTCAGAATTAAAGTGGCCTTTACTTGGTTTAGTTTAATTTGCTATGGAAGATCAGGAATTAATCTGATTTAACTAATCCACTTTAAGTCTATTAATTACTTCTGATTCTTGAGTTTTCTAGTGCAGACAAACCCACGTACATCTTAATTGTCAGAGTCTGAGCTTGCAGATCTAGATGGAACAGTTTAAGGAGCACATTCCAGATACAGGTTAGCATCTCCATGGCTAAACCTCATTAAAAAAATTTGTGATCTTACCTAACACAGTTCCATTGTAAAACAAAAGAGATCAATCACCTTCAGTGGTCTACAGAGTAGGCCATGTGTGCGCTAAATACAATAGACTAATTTAAGGCAGGGTCACTAGATGCTCTGTTGCTCAAGAGGCTTTTAGCTGATAACAGTTGAGCTTTTATGGGTCAGCTTGTTTTATCAGCTGAACTGGTATATCAAAAATAATGAAAATGGATTTCAAAAGGAAGAAAATACAGAACTTTCCTCTCTGACCTTATGTTAGCATTGGTATCCTACCCAGGTTTTTAAGAGTTCCTTCTAGAGCAGTTTCTATGCAAACAGGGTAGATGCTCTGAGGTGGAAAACTTAGGTGGACCTGGGGCACCGATCCGTCACCTGGAGATGATGCTGGTATGAGCCTTGCTCAGTATTTTCAAAGATTTTTCCATCTATCACTTAAAGGGAGGTCAATTGTATTGATTATTTTGCAGGGCTTCTCAGGACAGAAATTACCATTAGATTTGGGGAGATTTGAAGAAGTGACAAAAATGCAAATGGTAATTCACTCCAGGAAAGAGAGGCTGAAATCAAGCCTGCTGCAGTTATTCATTTGGGTTTTGTGACACTTGTTAGCCATGTATCACAACCTTGCTTCAGGGAACAAGTAGAGAACAGCCCTACTGTTGCCAACACAGCCCAAATATTGCCTGCAGTTCTCACCTGCAAATGTGGTTTTGGAAAGAGAACCGCTAATGCTTCAGGGAAAACTTATGTCTCCACACTTCGCACTGTCCCAGCTCTCTCAGGGAAGGGCTGCTACGCTCCCTGCCTGTGGAATAATTGCTGGAGGTAACTTAGGAATTAAGTTTATATTAAAGGTACAGCATTGAAGAAATCTTTAGGGTGGAGCGTGGCGAATACACAAGGAATCCATCCCACAGAAGTTCCCTAGGCAACCTTAGATGTTGGCAACACCAGGGGAGCTTGGTGTGCTGACTCTAAGAGAAACTGCACGGCAGGTGGAGTGGAGTGAAGACACCGCGGCCAGGCTCTGTGATAAGACGGGAACTGGAAGGTACCATGGAACTGACAAGCTGCATATTTACTACCCTGAGCTGCATATTTACCACCCTGAGCCAACAGCCTGTCATTTTTTGACAAAATACTATCCTTTGGGTGAACTTTGCTCATTATAATACCAGAAAACACACCTCCATCCCAAAGCTACCCACCTCCAAGGTGTGACCACCCCCCACTGAGCTTGCGCTCTGGATTTTTCTTAGTCTATACCTTTAAAAGTAGAATGAGAAACTTTTACACCAATTATAATAGAGGTATGTATTACTAGAGTCACTCAAGCTCCACCTGTAAGGACAAATAATATAAAAATGGCTTAAGAGAAGAAGGATGCCAGGGAAGATACCGTCACAGACCACCTCTGACACCTGGGATCAGTCGACAGGCTGACCCTCTCTTCCCCCCCATAGGGACGCCTTTGGGTAAGATTTGAACACTTGGTTATACCAAGCGCTTCCCCAGGAAACTTAGAAATCTCTATAGAGTTGCTTTATAACTTAACCTGTTTGTAGCCAGGCTATATTACTCATATTCTTAGTATTTGCACATGCTTTGCAAGCAGTAATTTTATCACCGGCAATCTAAAAGAACTTGTGTATCTGTTGCTTCAATAAACTGCACTATTCACTAATCTAGCCATGAGATTTCTCATTGAACGCCACCAAATCCTTTAAGTGTGGCTGTGCTAGTTCATGGAACGCAACTAGACTGAAAGTGTATGGTGTTACGAGTGTATCCGTAATCATGACAGTTCAATACATTGAATGCAACCGGACTTGTAACACAGAGAATTGGGCATCACTCAGAATCTAAGCCTAGCTGCCCCCAGCCCCTCTGATATCTGAGGACAAGCTGGAATGCAAGGGGGTTTATTTTCTGCCAAATTGCCTTGCCCTTTAACGCGACACTGCCTTACACCTCCACTGACCCCAGCAGGCAGGACTGAGTACAACTTGGGTCAGCCACTTTCCAGAGGAACTGTTTAACCCAGGTAGAGAACAGCAGCTTGGGGCAGGATACACTGAATCCATGCTAATGTTCCTTCTGGCCTCCAGGAAGAGGGACTGGGAGGTGCAGCCTCTAAAGCAAAACTCAGAAAAACATGAGGATATGGTACAGATGCCATTTTTGCCCTAGGAGCAGAAGTATTTCAGTATGGCTCTGCATATAATTGCCATCTCACTGAAGTACTTAGAAAATCAACAGCAGGAATTGTCAGGTTTCAGATAGCATCTGAACAGCATATAACCCCAGCTCATACTCTGCTACACAGCATCAGCACAGTGCCTCAATTCATTTGTACTCTGCCTACACCAAACCAGACTTACTCTTAGCAGGAAAACTATCTCAAACCCATTCATGGCATGTTGGTCCCAGCCTGCATTCTTCTGTCTATCATGTCATGAAGCCAAGGATCTGATGCCCAAAGCACAACTAATGACGTATTTCACAGCTCAAAGGGGTATATGACTCGCTCAACCACTGACTGAACGGTAGCTGTTCTACCTGAACGTTACCACACACTCTTCAGCCAGTTAAAAATATCACCAGCCACTGGCTATGGCAGGCAGAAGGGGAGAAAGCCTCTAATCTTACCGTGAGATCCTACATCACCACGAGGCCTGGGGGATGCCTTATCACCGGTTAGCTGAACCTGCACGGCACTTTCTTTCACATTAGACTCTGCCTAGGTGCTCTCTGAAAGAGCAGAACTGATGCAACTGATCCACATTTTGACTAACACCTTTTGACTAAATCCAGTTGCTACAGTAATAAAGTCATGATGACCTAGTCACAACTAATGAGAGTCACCTTGCTTACAAGTTTGAATAGATTCATCTAGGAAGTTAACCCTAGAAGGCTGTAACAAGCCTGGAAAAGAAGTAGTTTTGTGTGTTAGCCTTCTCCAAGATCGTTAAATTTCTACAACAGCAAAGCAGGTAAAACCCTAAATTTAGCACTGAAAAGACTTTCTATTTTAGGACATATTTATGACAATAAGAACTGCTATCTTACACACACATATGCAAGTGTTATTATTAGAGGTTTTTTATTGCTTTAGAAACAGACGCATTTTCCACTAGCCAGACATTAAAGTAACAAAACAAAAACCTCACGTGCTCCATAAACAAAATATATTGACCATAAAAGCCAAACTCGATGATGAATATAGAAGTAAAATCTTTTGTCTTAATCATAATATTATCTAACTGTCAGATACAGCAGACAACAAAAAAAAGAATATTCATAGTCTACAGTGGACTACAGCAATATATTGCCATATTTAAATGCAAGTGATAGATAATGGAATATCTCCATCACCATCTTGTACCTTCCCACTCTCCAGCTTATCTACTTTGGTTTTTGAATGGAACAGAAAAGAAAAGAAATCCGTGATTAATAACATTTAAGTATTCTGTTTTACATGTACTTAACTTCTCCACAAGAAAGAATAACGGTGAGGGAACAACCTCTCAGAAGTGCCGATACAGATAGATAATTCACAATGCACATTCTCCCACACAATGGTTATTTGTCTATGTTTTCAAATTTTGTGTGTATATGTAAAAGATACTTCCAGACAATATAATGCAACATGGGATTTCACACAAAGATTTGTAAGACCAAGTTAAGCAAGAGAGAGAAAGATACAGGAAATTTCTACATTAAGAAACTCGGATGCTACGAGTTTTCACAAATTTTAACAGAGTAGAAACTCAAGACACAAAGGGAAGATGATTTGCTTGTTGCTTCTCTCTGTGCCAGGCCTGAAAAACTGCAGAGCCTGTGTTTGCAGGGGCACTGGGCTTAGCAATGCCAAGAAAGAACTTCAGCCAAATTATTCTTGCACTATTTCAAGGGAAGGGCAGCAACACAAACTACTCACCTACTGCCCCAAGATCTATTCCGGCACGGCTGTGAACCCATAACACAGCTGGTGAGATATATGAACAAGAATCAAATCTCAGTTCAAGTCCTGGATGACATTGAAGCTACTTTGTGTGAAGGTCTTTCCTAGTCACCTTCTTCCTTCCTAACAGTAGCTCTTCTCTTCCTCCCTTGATCAGTCCTACCACCTTTTCCTGTAATCTAAGCACTCCAGAACAGCTCCTCGAAGTGCCCAATCCCCATAGCCACCAGCCTGCTTCCTGCCTGTGCCTACAGGTAACTCACTGAAACTTCTGAGCCTTTTCTTCCATTACCTTTCTAGGTCCTCAAATTTGCAAAATTCTTAATGTTGCTTCCGACCAGATCTCTTCCAGACTCCCTCCCTTCCATCACAAATCATATTGCTTGTACACCTTCTCATGGCCTACTTTTCTTATCAGCAATCCTTTTTCAGCATCTCTTATGACCATATTTCCTTTACCTGCAGCTTTTCCACGTTTCTTTAACAATGCTGCCTACTTCCTGCTTCTCCCTTTTCTTCCTTTGCTCTTTTTAGTACTTACAACGTCTTTCCTTTCTCTTCACAGGCGGTTCAATATGCCCTTTTCTCACCTCTTCCACAGGCTGTATAAGCTTCTGTTCTCCACTCAGCGTACCCTCCGCTCTTTCATTCTTACATTTGATTTTGAAGTTACATTCAACAAAATCTAAACAAAAAGCAGGAAAGAGAGAAAGCACTAGTAAAGCTCTGATCATAGCTCCATACATCCTCCAGCAAAGTTTAGCTTTAGTGGCCTTGCTAGCAGTTTAAGGAGGGCCAATAGATCTCATTCAGGTAACACACCTGGAGCGGTAAATGACTGCGCTCAGCTGTCTTGGCTGATCATTAGAACAGAGATAATGCTGTGCTCCACGAAGCCAGGCACTACTCTCAGTATATCATATAAACGCTGCATAAGCAAGCAAAACTTAACAAAGGACAAAACTACTTACTTCATATTAGTAAAGCATTCTGGAAAATAAATTCCCAGAGGACTACTGCTCTTCCAGTTGTGTGGCCTGCAGCCTTATGCTTTTCAGCAATCCAGCTGAGGCAGTCAATAACCACTCTGAAAGACACTGCTGCCTATGGTGAATTATTGTTTAATTAGATGGAGCTGGGATGTTCCATCACATGTGCGACGCTTTATGAATAAAATCAAGTGTATCCTGCTTTCTAAGCTTTCATCTCACCACAGTGCAAAACCTGGGAAGTGACAGCTTGCTACTGGGAGGAAATCTACCCAAAAGACGTATCTGTTATGTTTCAAAAAAGGAGTGCAACTATAAACAGTTCAAGCAATGCAATAGTCTGCAGTGCTGTCAGTCATAAGTGCATATGTGGTGCAGAAGCAGAGAAAAGTTCCAGCAATATCAGAACCTCACTGTGATGAGCTGCATCCATGTGGGAAAACAGCCTGGTGAGAGTTTCCCCACAAAAGCAACTCCATAGTCACTCCCCTTCTATGCTCGCTCTAATTTCGCACTAAGGTTGCCTTTATACTAATCCATTTCCAAACTAGTTTGAGGTAATTTCAGAAAGATCCTCTGTTTGGATTAAGAGTGGCCACATGAAGAGTTTGTGCAAAGATAGCTGGCATACTTTAAATTCGCATTCTAGATTGTTTTGAAACAGCCTTCATGTGCAAGCATATACCTTAAAACACAAAATCTCTGCCTTGAAGGATTTACTATCCAAAAATCCAATCTCGCAAACACTTATACTCCTTCTCAGCTTGTGGTACACAATGAAACCCTTCCAGTGTGTTTTAAGAAGGTTGCATAAAGTCATGATCTAAAATGTTAGGAATAGCTTTTAATTTCTGAGTTAATTGGAGGTGATCTCTCTCATGTCAAACTCCTAACGACAGGTCAATAAATTCAGTGGAGGTCTTTTCAAGCAATATTTAATTTCCAGTTCATAAGAGAAGACTTTAAAATCAGCATATACTTGAGTGAATGCTACAGTTCTCAGGAGGCTAAAATCACTTATACTTTGCCACATTTCAAAGGTTTTGATAGATCTCATCCTATAAAGACACATGTTAACTCTTTAGTTATTTGGTTAGTCCATTACTGAGGGCTTTCTATGCAGAACTGGCACAAAATTAATTCCCTGATTAATTCAAGTCTTAAAAAGGTAGGGCAAAGAGTGAACAGAAGGATGAAGAAAGATTGTAACTAATACTACTGCTAAAAGGTTTTGTAATTTGTGTAGCACAGGGAAAGTCCCTGGGAGGGGAGGGGAGGGGAGGGGAGGGTATTGGCTACTCAGTGCAAACTTTGAAGCTGAAGCAGTGAAAATAAGTGGGAAATTATGTTGGAGAGAGGCTGCCCAAAACACAGACACATTTAGGCTCTGGTTGAAAAAAGATAAGTGTGGCTACCTACTTATAAGACTAACTGTGTGTGTTTGTAACATTTCCTTCCATATTGGCAGGCAGTAGTATGGCCGTAACTCTTGCTTCACCTTGTTTGGCCAGTTAAGTTTGTCTGAAGTTGGCTACAAGGTGGCTTGGGGGAAAACCACTGAACTGAGCAGATAGATAGTAAAAAATTCAGTGTGACAATGATCCTTGTGGACCTGCAGGCATTTTTAGGAGACCCGGTGCTGAAAGGTACTTCTTGCTACACTGCTAATGACCCTTATTTCCAGTTGGTATCACTGGTGCCAAGCCTTGGAAAATAGTTCCCTGTGGCAAACATGAACCAGCATTTCTCTTGCAAAGAGCAGATGGATGAGCAGTACCCTGGGACTCCAGGCAAAGCCTGAGGCATGACACTTGGGCAATTTTCAGTTATCTTTCTTTTCCCCGTTTCCATAATTTAAAGAGAGGTTATAGAAGCAGCCAGGCAAATACTGCCATAACCTAAGTTACATTTCTGAAAGTCATATGGTTACATTATAAACTGGTCCTTTTTTGTTAATCAAGGCAACTGCTGAAATCTCTTGTTTCACTTCAGTGATGACAAATGCCTTTGGTTCTCAGCATCCCAATTCATAGTGAATAATTGAGAGTACTGCAGATAAATCAGCTGGGGTAGCAAGAAGAAAGAGGGGCAACAGCTGCTATTTTAGAGGCCAGTGGATTTAATGTGCTAGTCTCTTTCCTGATTTACATTGTGTAATGCTGCAACATTCATATAGTGGGAGACACCCTGGAGCAGCTGGTTGTGAAAGTAATTTGGGTTTGTATCTCACAGTCTGTAGTTGCCTGGCTTGCATAGAGAGCCACCATTCTCTAAGTGAGCCTTACCTTAAAATGAGCTTTTGTTATTCATTGTATGTTGTTCCTCATCAGCTACAGTCTTGGTTTCCTTGGGTTATGACAGTTCTGCCAGGCATGTGCTTTTCATGGGAACTTAGTGCCAGCAGCCCCACAGAAACAGTCTGCATGAAAAATTAATTTACGTTGAATCACTGCAGCATCTATTTTATCAAAGCAAGTGCTTCTATGTTCAACCAGTGTAAGCCACAGATGGGAGGTTTTAGGCAATCAGCTGCAACATTAGGAAGAAATCCAAATATATAACCTGCTTACACATTTCTGAATTTAAAAAATAAATATCCAGTAGCATAAGAACAGTAAGCATCAGGTCACTGCTGTCCATCAAATATTTTATCACCTTCAGTAATGGAACATGGATATTTATCTGGAATGAAAACACACTGCTGATAGTCTGCTTTGATTAACTCATCACATAAATCCTCTCTTACAGGAATTTTCAGGAGGTATTGAAAGCGTTATTAGAAATGTCAAGGATAGAACTGTCAGGAGCTACAGTGTGGGGGAGCCTCAATTGAACAAGGCAGCATGTAACAAGAAGAAAACCCTCTGAATTAAAAATGTTTGATTAATTTAACTTTCTTATATGAAATCAAAACCCCGGTTTGTTTCCCAATCCTTCCCTCACTGCTCAGAAAAGCATCTCCACTTTAGAACATTATTTTGATTTAGTTTTCTGCTATGATTTCCCCAGTTGCATGTCTCAGGGCAGGTGAATTTTCATGAATGACTGGACTGCTGACAAGTTTTAAGCTTCCTATAGTTTTAATACTGCCTCGATAATTATATGTCCCTCATATATCCAGAAATAAACGTAATTTTTCAAAGAGGTGATATCAGACAAAGAAGATCCAGACTGAGTTGAAGTTCTTAGAGGAGCTGTGGATAATGAAAGGACATCCCACAAACTGAAAAACGAACAATACTGTTTTGGAGTTCCTAAGAAACCTGCGAAGACTGTAGAAACACCAGGAAAAGTCATTAGACCCTTGCAAGGAAAAGGAATTTTATGTGTTGTTGCTACTAAAAGACCCAAAAAAAAAAGAATAAAATTAGAAATAAACTTCCAATTCCTAGATGTAGTTTTTGTGATGCTAATCTATCTTTCAGCAGCTACACAGCATTTTTGCTAGACTATTTCCTATCTTAGAAAATATTTACTTCATGTGCAAAATAAAAAACAAAATATCATAAAGCTGGAAAGGTCCCCTTTTTTGGTTTATATATGAAAACCTAACTATTTTATTTGGATATTTTATCATAATACCTTGTGGAAGTCATACACTGGTTGCTTAATGCTCCCATTCTCCCCTACACACTGTGGTCCCTAGCTGGATTTTCCCTTCCGTTATTAAAGACCTTCTCTCACATGGGATGAGGCTGTCATAGTCCCATTATGAAGGAAGGAAATTGTGAGCCAACAAGGAAATATTTTCAAATCCAAAATATAACTGATTTTAATGAAATGTTCCATTTTCAAGTGTTTTGCCAAAAATGTAATCTTTTTTTCAAGACAACAAAACCAAAGTCTCCATACAGCTTTATTTTAAAGTTTTGTCAACAATGGGAAACCATTAGGCATCACAGTGTTTGTCCCTAACAATGACTTATCTAAGTGCAGGAAAGCTAGAAATCCCCAAATTTAGGCACAGTAAACCCAGAGTATTTCTGCAATGACAATAATAGTACTGAAATTATTACTGTTATAATTTAAAACATAGTAGGTCAAATTTAGTTTATTCAGGCAGAATTTGTTCTTACCATAGGAACATCTGTGAAAAAGAGTCAAGTATCCCATGCTTTATTCTCATTTCTTTTACTAAACCGAATATATTTACCTAAACTAGGTAATATTCAGCACAGTAAATCCAGAGGGCCACTGCAGCCAGGGAATGCTAAACTCTTTGCCCTCCCCGGAAGGAGAGCAAACAGGATCTGTGAGAAACAGAAAATGAATGCCTGAGATTCTCCAGTATAAAGCAAGCATGCCCTCTAAGTTTGTCCCACATGTTGTCAAGGCACTAAATGCTTTCTTCACCATAGTATTCAAAGTGAGAAAAGGTGTGATAATGCAAAGAGGGTGAAGAAAGGTAAATTTGAAGGAATAATGTCATAACAACCCTCCTAAGATTCCTTGCCTGTGTTAGTGCTACACCACACGTATTCTTAAAAAGATACATTTTTTCATCTGTTGTGTTTCTTAACATATATACTGCTTGTTTCCCTCTTCCCACACACTTTGACAGGTAGTTTCTTTCTCTTGTTTTGTTACTCTTTCATCTGTTGGTTTTCAGGAACAAGAACTGTATTTGTGTTTTGAATTTATAGCACAGTAAGAACATACTGAATTTAAAGCCATAACCTAATGTAAAGATATTCAAATCACTACAAATAATAAAAGGCAGATATAAATTGTCCTAGACTACATAGTTCTAAATGCAAGAAATATGATTCAAGATTAAGTTGTAGTGGCTTTTTGGCTGTCTCAATACAGACTGAGCAGAGATGGAACGCCTGCTCTGATCTTCATAAATTGAAGCTCAGCTCCTGTGTAGATTTTGAATCCCCATTTGCATATGCAAATGAAACCATTGTTTATGAAATTGGACATTTATTCACATAGCAGAGTAGAAAATGTGCAATATGCCTACGCACAATTAGTGCAAGCAACTGTGCTATCCACATACACAAAAGAAACCCTAACTACAAGAAGCAGCTACCAAGTAACTTCCAGGTCAATGCTACACTTCCCATGCTTCATCAGCATGCAGTCAATGATATTACTTTAACAGGTTTTTTCAGAAATTGCCAATAATCCAATAAGGGAAAGAAATTAATTTTCAGATGTAATAACAATATAGAGATGGCAATCATATCTCTCATATTGGTACAGGAGGAAAAGCAGAGATCATTTAACTAGGTATTCCTGAAAATAGTTCCGAGAGCCCTCGCACTCCAGCAGACCTGAGCTGCCATCACTTCACCATCACAGACCACTCACTGGTCTCTGGCTACAGCAAATACTTCTCCAACATCTGCACATGTATATGGTTGCAAACAGATAAGCCAATGAGACACATACTAAAATTGCTGCAAAGTAATTAATCCTTCTGCTTCAGTTATTCATCCAAAAATAATTAATACACGCAGACTTCGAACATATCATGCAGGTCAGGTTTGGCAGGGAGGCTTTGAAAAGTGAGTGAAACTATGAACAAAATCTTTTCTAGGAGAATAAAAGTTACCTCACGACGACTTTGAAAGTCTTTCTTATATCATCTTGTGATGAGATGCATTTCTTTATTCTCAATTTATTTCTCTGTGGGAGGTCCAGTCTGAAGCATAAGCAAAATGGCAGCCCCACCAAGAGAAAGGGAAGGAGGGAGGGAAAGTAAGCATCTTATTCAAGGAACAGAGATACCTAAACAATGACCAGAATATCTGTGAATGAACACTGAAGGCACATTTTTGATCCATGTTATTTAGTCTTATTTAAGAAAGATTGATATACCTATCAAAGTTATCATAAATAATTGCTGCCATTTTCATGGAAATAAAGAGTGTTCATGAAGTCATTTGACTCTACTAGTCCTTCTTTACTCATAGTGAAATTGAGTAAGAACATGGTTTTAAGCTGAACAGAAGCCCTCCCCCCCCCAGCAAAACTATTCTTCTTGAGCACCCCTACAGGTCTATACACAGTTTAGTCTTTACACTTTAGCAATAACACAGCTGTTCCCCAAATGTGTTCAATAACTGTTCTCTAATGCCATCAGTTTCATAGTGTAAATGGGTCCTAAAATAGCTGGAACATTATGCCCTTTACCATTATATCTTCCCGCCTGGCTGCCAGATTGTTCTCTTTTCCTTTTTTGATGGATTAAGTAGAACCACAGCAATTTGTTGATTTGAAAACTAAGCAATCTCTTTAAACTGTCTCTGTGTTCATTCACGGCTGTCACTGACTCTACCTGAATTCATTTTGGAGCCTGCATTACAACAGCTTTATTCATGAGGAATTTGCTTATGCAAGCAGTGTTGATGAATCCAATAGAATAGGCTCATTTCATATTTAGAGACATCTTTAAAGATTTACTTTCTTGGCTCAGTTGCTGATATTGGGTTCCTTCACTTGTCTTCTTGCCTGTCTTTTTAGGGGCATAGGTTGATTCTGCAAACATTTCACTTGCAAGGGATGTCCTTTCACAGATGCCCCTCTTGCTGGACTGTGCAGAAATGCTAGCAATTACAGCAGTCTTCCAAGTTTTGTCAGCAGCAGCGGGGCTCTATTCAAGTATCAGTGTGATTTTTCTTGAGACCAGCAAAGAAAATAGGCCCAATTCCATTGCCAGAAACCAGGAAGAGATGAGTTAACAAGAGGCTTGACATTAGAAATACATTCTTCTTCGTGACTTCAGTGCTCCCTTCTTCTCCATTGAGAGGTGTGTGGGATCACAGGTCAGCTGCTAAGGTTTGGCTATGACAGCTCTTCACTCAGAGGCATAACTACAGTCCTGTTGCCCTTTGTCCCAGAGCAAAAAGAAAAAAAACATTTTTTACCCCAAAATCTCAAAAGGGAGCAAAAGCTTGCATTGGTACAGTAGGGAACATTAACAAGGTCAGCTCACTCTGCCTTTTCCCATAGTTCACCAATAGATGGTGGTAAAGACCCCCTCCGAAGCTGCCACTGGACTCGCACAGTTAACATTTTTTAAATCCCTCTAATAACATATAAAATGGGGAAGGCAGATGCAGACATCTGCTTTGCAACAATCACCTATAAAGAAGATAATAATTTTTTATTTCTGACATATCTGTACATAATTATTCTGTTAATGCTAACTTTCTTTATCTTCAGATATGAATGTATTTGTTTCTTCTTTTGTAAAGTAGTAGTAGTGTTTCTCTTTAATTTCACACAACAGAGCATAAAGAGGAACATCAAAGCAAGCTCTTCTAAATCAGGTTAACAAATGACACTTGTTCCTAAGAACTCAGCACATCTCTGCCTGAAAGGGAGGAGGGACCGGAGAAGACAGACTCACAGAAAGGGATTTCAAACTCTTGTTATGGTATGTAACATTTTGAAGAGCAGGCTGCTCTCTTCTGACTTGCCAACAGTGGGGGCAACTTCATGTCATTGCAAGAGACTCCACATAGCTGCATGCCTCTCTTGGCCACCCGTGTCAGGCTCAACAGAGTTTGACGGCTCAGGGCAGACAAGTATCAGAGCCTTCCTTGTTATGCAGTGTTCAGTGGTAAAATCAGCAAAGATTATTTTGCTTTGATTCAAAGGCTTTTTAAGTGCCATCTTTGCGCTTCAGGAAGTTGTGCAAGAAACCTGCCGCTGTCTGACTCGGGAACAGAGCAGTAGGGGTAGAGCAGTACAGGTGGCTGGAAAGTTCCTAGCACAGGTGATATGTAAAACAGGAGCTCTGAATGTTTGCAAAGAACCCATCACAATACTGGCTGAAGTAAACCAGACGTGCTGGCCAAATTACATAGCACATAATTATACCCTGCCTATCTTAATATGACATTGTTTTCAGTTCGTGATGATATTCACCACCTCATTTCATGATCCTGTGTAACGTTGCCAGCAAATGACTGTCCCATTCCACACCAGCTTTTGAGAGATGGCCAAGCTTTATTAATCTTTTACTTGAGAACAAAGAGCTTTGAGGTCCTTGTGTTCAAATTGGTAAAAAAATGTGATTTTAGTCTCTTTGCTATCAGGTTCACTTTTGAACACAACTGTGTTAGTTTCTTTTACCACATACCTTTGTAGAGCACTTCACAAGGATTTTCTGTATTTAGATATTTCACTTACATGCTTTTTAGTTCTTTGCTTATTTGCAGTAACTCATCTCCAAGCTAGGGATCTATGGTCAGCTTATTTGTTTAAGTACCAATCTGTCAGTATAAATTATCTTATGCATCAAGATTTCCATCTTGAAAATAAGAACAAAAAAGACATTCTTAGCTGTTTTTTCCCTAGCGAGCATAAGGAAAACTTCCCCCACTATTTTGCACAGAGAATAATCTTTTAGATTTTTGTGCAGGGAGTCTAAACTGATTTTTCTGAATCATAAACCTTATTTTTCCTTCTGGATTTGAAATGTAGGTAGGTAGAGAATCCAAAAAGACATTCCTATTGACCCAAGGGACTCTATTTCCTACCAAGAGATAGAAAAAGCAGCTCTGAACCAGGTATCTGTGGTGTTGGACCAGGTGAGCTCCAGAGATCCCTTACAACCCAAATTATTCTATGAATCTATGACTCTATAATTCATTCACCTATTAGTTTGCTTCTCTGGGTTATTTATGATAGAAGGTTGTGTTTCTAAGAAAGAGATAGGTTCAAACCAGAAAAGATGGATAAGTAGTTCAGTTTATGTTCTTATCCGGTCCTGAGCTGATATAAACATAAAAACTGATAAAACTCAGTCTCCAAAAGAGAGTATAGTGTGGGTACTAATACTTTGCTAAGAGATTATCACAGATAATGCACAAACCTCCTAACACTCAAAGTCCAGACAGCTCCTTTTTTGCCTCGGTAAGATACCCCTACCTTACTGAGTCACGTACTCTTCAGTGTGAGTTTTTCATTGTCTACATGAGGTGAGGTGGTATCTTTACTAACTTACAAAGTGGATGCTAAACTGTGGGATGTGTCCTGTGCCTTAACTCATGCCATGCAGAATCAGCTTATGCTTTTTAATGTCATCCATGCATTTAGCTGAGACAAGAGGACGGCAAGAATTTGCACTAGGATTTTCAATTATTATTACTATTATTACTATTATTATTAATAGAGCAGGATGGCAGAATCCAGTTATGTTCCCAGCCACTATCTTATTTATTCTTCATTGGCTTTTACAGATTTTTTGATTGGTTTCTGATGATAAAACATATTCCTGAGGGTTTCAATACTATGTAGTTTTTTACAGAGCAAATTGGGCAATAGTAGCAAAACTAACAGTAGCCCTACCACAGAGGGACAAAATCAAGTAATGGTTCAAACAGTTAACCGAAAAAGCTACGTAAGGGTGTAGTGCACTGGACTGGTCACCCTTCTTGCCAGCATACTTAAGAGAGATTCCTTGGGAAGTGTGGATTATGGCATTTCTTGGGCCAAATAGCATAATGGCTTGAGGGCAAGAAGTGAAAACACACCTTCAGAGGTCAAAATGTTTCCAAACCTACCACCTGTGCTCCAGCCATCCAGCAAAGACTATATGCAACAAAGACATATTTTGCATGTGGTTTTCCCATCCAGCAGTGTTTGCTGGGCCTAGACTACTGCTTTGATTTAAAAAGCTTCTTCAACATCTGCAAGCTGAATTGGGAGTAGTAGCAGGAGCACTATGCCTTCAGTTGCGTAAGCAGAAAAAGGGGATTGCTTGTTTGTTTGTTTGAAGTCAGGGCACATAATGGAGGGAGCAGCATTCAGCCTGAAGAGAAATACTAAAAACTTCAACATACTGAGTATAATTATTCCTAAAAGCTCAGCACTTGATCCAATATCTATTTAAGTCAATGGGCGTTTTTCATTGACTTGAGGTGATAGATAAAATGGGCCATTAGTGCACTTTTTAAAAGCTCTGCTGAACAAACACATCACTAGGTGGTTCAGGACTTTTTTTATAATGCCTCTCCTTCTCTCTTAAATACTGCATTTATCTCTACTGTTGTCCTTTACTGAAGCTTGTCTTGTAACACTTCCACCTGCATCACTGAGAAAAATTCTCAGCCTCTTTTCCTCTTAGTCGGTAACAGAGAATCTGCTCCATTAGTGTCCTCATACCACTGCAGCTCTGAAGATTAAGAAACTTTATCAGGGTAAATGAAGGTAGATTTGGGCACTTAATGCTGTATACCCAAGCTTTAAAAAAAATCCCATTTTTTTCTTTAAAATTCTAATTAAACTGTTCTGTTAAAGAATTTCAGATCTCTCACTTCAAAGCACAGCAGAATGAAACAACTGGGCAATAAGCATGGATTCATCAAATGAAAAGTACTTTGAATTTTTCTACTCACACTGGACATTGCCCAGAGGAGTAAAGAGAGAAAAAGAAAACAATTTTAGAAGAGTCATCTGCATTATACCAAATTGCCATTCCATTCTGCCTTCTAAAAGGGTCTTGTTAACTGATGGTAGTGTGATTTAATAGCTGATTAGGTAAAAGTAGATACCATGGAGAAAACACATAGCACACAGCAGTAATAAAATACAGCAGCAGGCTCTCATTTGCTGCCCACATACTGTAAACTTGTGGGTAACTCCATATGTGTTAAGCACCCTGTATTCAATTCACAAAGAAACAGAGCCAAAAAAAGCCACCAACGCTAGCTGTCTGGACCAGTAACACCTCCCGCCTGCAATGGCACTTACTTGTTTGCTTTCTATTTTTTTTTAATTTTCTGTTTACTTGAGATGTAGTACACCCAGTCCTAACATCATTGTCCATATCAGGGAGCAGAGCATGGGCAGACAGGTCAGTGATAAATGCAGTTTACCCACCCTTCACTGCTGGCCCAGACTACCAAATATGGATGTTTACCTGCTGTTTTACTTGCCATTGCACCACTGGAATAGAAATTCTCAAAACTAAGCAGTCCTTCTGCAGCATGATTCCCCTAAACAGCTGGAATTCCTACAAAGACAACATTATTACACAGCATCAGTACACAAAAATGGTAGGTCAACATTTCCAGAAGCATCTCAGTTGCTTAAAAGCCTGCATGCTGGTGAATGTCGTTTTTATTTGAAATGCAACAAGCAGTGTCTAAAAGGAAAACCTCTGAACTGAAGGATAACATCATTTTCAGAAACATTGACAATGTTACTGAAAATGAAATGTTGGAAATGAAACATTTTCAGATAACACTGCCTTTCAGCTCCCCTATGCTTTATGAGACAACGGTGAGTCACAGCATAACCACCTTAGTGACAGGCAACGCTGCTGACACAGCGGTATCATGATTCAAAAAATCCGCAGTATCACATAATTAAAAAATTAATAGATGCTGATACTACCATGGTGTCTCTACTCAGTGCTACCAGTGTCTCTGCCCCTGTTTCCTGCCCATGGGAGCCTGGGGCAGTACTGGCAGAGCAGTTCCCCTGCCCCAGCAGCAGGCAGCTGGAGGAACTGTGATGACTCTGCCTCCCTGTTAGCTAGCAGCTCTCCCTCCTCTGCCCAGGATGAACGCCAGTGCTGTCACTCTTGTGAGCCTGTGAGGACCTAAAGGTCTGGGGAAGAAAGGAGGGGGGGAGGGATCTTACACTTTTGCACCCTGTACTGCAGGCTCCCACTAGCCTGTGAAGCTCTCTAGTGATGAGTCCCAGCTCCCCAGTATTTCTCCCCAAGCCAACTAATTCCTAGTCTGAAATCAACTGCATTTCAATAATTTGTGGCAGAATATTCTTTCTATTACCAGTATCACTACAGATTCACTAGGTATTGCCCCCCACTAAGACACCTATGTGCCTCCTATACCAGTAGCAAAGGAACATAAATGGAGAATACAGGACTCGGCTTCAGGAAGGATGTCAGC
This sequence comes from Gavia stellata, assembly GCF_030936135.1. Lineage (NCBI taxonomy): Eukaryota > Metazoa > Chordata > Aves > Gaviiformes > Gaviidae > Gavia > Gavia stellata. Next base: position 45,595,042 of record NC_082599.1, read on the forward strand.
AGGGGGGAACACACATGCAAGACAAAACACCCTTTTGTTATTCATGAAAGAGAACACTATTTCATTTTAAATTAAATCATGAGGCTTTCTATTTGTCTGAATCATAGCTTTTTGCTGATACCCTCACTACTCACCATGTCTAGAGTTTCTGATTTTCCATCTGGGTATTTAACAAACAACATAATTTGCCTCATAAATCTTTGTTAAGATTTTTTGAATGCTGGCTACTTCCCCACACACAGGCACGCAAATGCACTCCCAATTCCACAGCAGAGCACCACATATCACAGCAGGAGAATGAAGGGGAAAAAAAACCAACAACAAAACAAAAAAGAGCTGTAGCACAGTCCTGCAAAACTGAGCGTTACCAAAGCTGATACAGATTCAACCTTCCCTTGAACTTTGTGGTTTCTCATAATGCACCCAGCTTTACCTCCCCTGTCGAGGAGCAAGAAGAATGTTTTTTAAGGAAAGGAGGTATTTGGAACTGTTCAGAGAGCTTCCACTTTCCAAAAGCCTTTGCTTGAGGTAGAAGGATGGGTGAGCAAGGGAGGAGGGAAGGAAGGACTTGTCAAAAGACAGTGATGAAAGGAAATCAAGGTAATACTTTTATTCGCCAAGTATTGCAAAACTGCATGTGTTTGCTCTCCTCCCTCGATCCCACTCCCCAGCTTTCATGACATCAATTTTGAAATTAATCACAACACACTGTCTTATCAACAAAGTTAAAACTTTGTCCTTCATGTTCTTCCCCACCAAGGACAAGCAGCAGTAGCTTTTGAGGGAAAACTGTCAGTGTACACTTGTAACAATAAATAAAAAACCTAAGGATTACAAGCTCATAATGAGGTCCTTGAGGCTTTCCAGATCAGGCTTCTCAAATTGCTGTTCTCTGAACAACGGAGTCTTGTTAATCATTGGATTTGTGCTCTACAGTTTTGAGAATTTTGCAGTGCTGTTCAAATGATGTGATCTGCTTTTAGATTTCTTTCTTCATAGAGTCATAGAATGGTTTGGGTTGGAAGGGACCTTACAGATCATCTAGTTGCAACCCCCCTGCCATGGGCAGGGACACCTTCCACTAGACCAGGTTGCTCAAAGCCCCGTCCAACCTGGCCTTGAACACTTCCAGGATTGGGGCATCCACAGCTTCTCTGGGCAACCTCTTCCAGTGCCTCACCACCCTCATGGTGAAGAATTTCTTCCTAATATCTAATCTAAATCTACCCTCTTTCAGCTTAAAGCCATTACCCCTTGTCCTATCACTACATGCCCTTGTAAAAAGTCCCTCTCCAGCTTTCTTGTAGGCCCCCTTCAGGTACTGGAAGGCTGCTAGGAGGTCTCCCCAGAGCCCTCTCTTCTCCAAGCTGAACAACGCCAACTCTCTCAGCATGTCTTCATAGGAGAGGTACTCCAGCCCTCTGATCATCTTTGTGTCCCTCCTCTGGACTCATTCCAGCGGATCCACATCCTCTTATGCTGGGGGCCCCAGAGCTGACCACAGTACTCCAGGTACTCACAAGAGCAGAGTAGTGGGGGAGAATCACCTCCCTCAACCTGCTGGTCACACTTCTTTTGATGCAGCCCAGGATACGGTTGACTTTATGGACTGCAAGCACACATTGCCATGTCATGTTGAGCTTCTCATCAACCAACACCCCCGAGTCCTTCTCCTCAGGGCTGCTCTTAATCCATTCTCCACCCAGCCTGTATTTGTGCTTGGGATTGCCCCAACCCACATGCAGGACCTTACACTTGGCCTTGTTGAACTTCATGAGGTTCGCACAGGCCCACCTCTCAAGCCTGTCAAAGTCCCCCTGGATGGTATCCCATCCCTCCAGTGTGTCGACCGTGCCACACAGCTTGGTGTCGTCAGCAAACTTGCTGAGGGTGTGCTCAATCCCACTGTCCATGTCACCAATAAAGATGTTAAACAGCGCCAGTCCCAATACCAACCCCTGAGGAAGGCCACTAGGCACTGGTCTCCACTTGGACATTGAGCTGTTGACCGCAACTCTTTGAGTTCGACCATCCAGCCAATTCCTTGTCCATCAAGTGGTCCACCCATCAATCCATGTCTCTCCAATTTAGAGACAAGGATTTCATGTGGGACAGTGTCAAATGCTTTGCACAAATCCAGGTAGATGATGTCAGTTGCTCTTCCCTTATCCACCAATGCTGTAACCCTGTCATAGAAGGCCACCAAATTTGTCAGGCACAATTTGCCCTTAGTGAAGCCATGTTGGCTGTCACCAATCACCTCTGTATTTTCTATGTGTCTTAGCATAGTTTCCAGGAGGATCTGCACAGAGGTGGGACTGGCTGGCCTGTAGTTCCCCAGGTCTTCCTTTTGTCCCTTTTTAAAAATGGGGGTTATGTTCCTCCTTTTCCAGTCAGTGGGAACTTCACCAGACTGCCACAACTTCTCAAATATGACAGATAGCGGCTTAGCAACTTCATCCACCAGTTCCCTCAGGACCCCCAAATGCATCCCATCAGGTTCCTTAGACGGTCTCCCTTTAATCCTGATTCATAAGTTCTCAGTCAGCTCCTCTTAAGGAGCTTAACAGAACTATCTGTCCCTTCTCTTGGCCCCGCTTCAGGAAAGTATTTTGTCATGGAGTAAGTCAGCTGTTATTCATAAATTCACCTGGCATAAGGCTAAAAGCATTGCATATAAATCGCAATGGAGTTTAAGTACACATTACCTGAAAAGTGAATTTCCCTGACCAAACTTTGAGAATGGATTCAATGACTGAAAAATCTTTTTGTAGAATATGGAGAACTATGCCTGCTGGACAAGAAGATGCTCTTTCAAAGGTTTTGTTTGTTCCTTGTGTTAAGTTTCCTTCCCTGAGTTCAGATATGCTGAGGTAGCAGGTCTCTATGACGCTGGCTAGAGAGTTTAGAATTCTCTTGTTCTCACTGTGTTTTGACCTCATCTGATTTCATTTACATACTCTGCAGCTTTTCAGCTTGGCCTGTCAAATTGGCTTGATGTATGCCTAACTCTTTTCTGGACTTCTTTTCTGAGGGTTTTATCACTGCTGTGCATCTATTTCTCAATAGTTTGGTTCTTATGCAGAAAAAGCCAGTTCTTTCCTTGGTCCTTCTCGTCAGTCCAGCTGTCCTCCATAGAGGTGGGTGCTCCTGATTGCATGGGACTTCAACTTTGCCTAGAGGAGGCTCTTTTTACACCAAGTGTATACTCACAAAGTGTGAATCAAACCCAAAGCATGTTTGGCTGAGAATTTAGAAAGTTAAACTGCTGAAATAAGTAGTTTATAATTAAAGTACTGAGAAAGCCTTAACTGAAGAATCACTAAAGCAACACTATAATTACGTTGTCCTTCATATCTTGCCATTAGCATTTCTAGAAGTGACATAATAATAATGTGGCTTTTTTTCTCTTTAGGAACTGTCAGCTCTCTTTACAGAATTCAAGTAAATTTATAAAGAATATCAAGTTCTTAAATGGAAAATGCAAATGATGATTTTTGGTTAAAAGACGTGACAGTCACATTAGTAAGCTCATGAAATTCATGGCCATATATGTTTCAAGTCAGTAGAATAGAACACCTTTTTCCTTTTCCTTTTTTTTTTCCTATCTATTCAGGATTCAAGAAAAAAAAGACCTAACAATTTCTCTTTTGAGCTCTCCTCTTAACTGTGCAAATCTAGTATTTTTGTAGGAACACAGTCTGCCTGTACTTCCAGGACCACACAGAGAACCCATCTCAGTCAATTAGAAGGAAGGTTCTGATCCCAGACACCAAAAAGACTTTATGCGGGTAGCAACCAAGCTTGTAATAAGAAAAACATTTTAGGGGATGTCCCAAGGACATCCTTTAGGCTGCTGTTACCAGCAAACTATGTTCCTTCTGCCCCATAGCAAGGAAAAGGCTGCAGTACCAGCTGTGGCTGTTGAGTACCTGAGAGCCTATCTGGGCATGCATCCTCTGACCAGTACATCCCTCAAGAGGTGTAATTTGATTTGCATTCTAACACATCCTAACACTTTCAGAAGAGGTAAAAGAAAGTATGTGGCCCTGTGTTACTATGTTGGAGATGCTAGTGAGACTCCCTGCTGATTCTCAAAGAGAGCTCATCTACTTTCAAAGCACAAACCGTCAGAGTTGTGGCTCACAACAGGACACAAGGCTTTGGCAGCCAGTTCTGTTCTGTTGATTCTCGTCAATCATAAGTAAGTGTTGATAAAAGAAAAATGTGTTTCAGAAAAGCACATTTTCTGTCGAACAAGCAGCACAAGTATAATGGAGTTGAAATGAGATACTTAAATGTTTTAAATCTTTCATGGAGTGTGGAAGTGGAATAAGTACTAAAACAAATCTAAATGTGTTCTCTAATAGATTTTAATTATTGACTGCTTGAAAATGAATTATTATATTCAAAAAACCTATGTGATGTTGATTAAATTACACAGAATTATATGGCTAGGGTATTTCATAGTGCCTGTGGTATAATATGCTGGCCTTTTAAGATCATAAAATGTTACATTGAGGGCAAATATATCTCATTATAACAATTTTGGGGGAAGACAAGCATCTCATATCTGACACAGGCAGATAGCATTTACCTGTTATATATGTACATAGAAGATACTGATTCACTAAGGACAGACAGGAATGAGAGTGAGGTCCTGGGAAGATGTGAATTAGATGTGAACTAAATCTGCATTTACCAAGTTAGTGCAGCACTAAGCTCATCTCATAAACTTTATGAAAGTCAGTGTATACTTGGTTTGAGTCTAGTACTACTTAAATGTAGCTATACTTCTTTCATAGATCAGTTCCCACCAGCTCAGAGCAGCAATAGAAATAAAACGCAGCTGACAAAACATGCCAGGAAAATCGCTGCTGATAAAACCTTGAACTTTTGTTCTTTTTAGAAGCCTGGTCCAGAACCTGTGTAGCGCAAGGTGGCCAGGGGTCCTCACTCTCTGCTAGCCAAAGCTCCTTCTTCCCTAATAGGGATCACAGTGGTAAGAGATGGACTTCTGTGTAAGTCTCTTTCAGGCTGCATACAGTGCAAGAAAGGATTTGTCTTCACACCAGAATGAAATCAAGTTGTGGCTCCAAAATATCCCTTTCCTGTATACAACTCAAACCTCCCTTTTACCATATGTATGACAAAGGCTTCCAACTCAAGCTAGTCGGCTTGTAAGATAAGGGAACTAGATCAAATCAGCACAACTCAGTTGTTCACCAAATCATTCTTTGTAGCATATTTTGGTGTGGCTAAGGGCTAGTCTACATCAGATGGGAGGGGAAAGAGTGAATATGTGGGATGTTCCGGTATTTTGTTTTCAGGTTGAAATCCCTGCAGCCTTATGATGGAGTTCTCCCAAATAAACTAGCAAGCTTCTGCCAACTGGAGAAACTCTTCCAAAAGGGTATTACATTCATTTCATGATGAGTTAATGCAGGGAAAGGAAAAGTTCATATGGTTGCATCTGTATGTCAGATGTCCTTTTTTAGACTTTGGCAGTCTTCCCACTGCTGTCCTACACTTTGCTCTCTCACACCATGACCAGTCTGTCAGATTACCTAGTGCACCAGAGTCAAGCTGACCAGCTGCTAACTCACTGCTTTTAAAAGTTGGCATGCAACTCAGTGCACTCCGCTGGTGGTCACACACTCTTAAAAGCTGATTCTCCTTCTCAGCATCACAGCAATCATGCATTGTGTAACTGCCTAGCACTGAGCAGAGATCCCAGATTTCTCTAACACCTGATAGAATAAATTATTCTCCTTTAAAATCTGTCACTGTAGCACAAAGAGCTATGAACTACAAGTAAATAAAGGCAGGACAGGGTATTTGCCTAGGACACATCTTAGGTAATGTCAAAAAGAGGTATAACTTTTTAAACAGCACAGGAGGGAAAGAGGTCTTCTAATAATTGTCCTCATCCTTACTCTGGGTTGGACTTTACAGAAAACACTGAGACACTGAAGATACCAGAACCAGAATTCTGATGAGTTAGAGATGAAAGTCAGAATAATTTTGCTATGAAGGAGCCAAAGAATAACACAGAGAAATAGAGAGAGACACAGAGAGAGAGAGAGAGACTAAGTCCCAAGCTCAACAGGGTTATGAAGGAGACCTGGCAGTACATGCTACATTAAAGTACATGAATTGATGATCTAAACAAAGATAGATCCTCTGTGCCTGACAGAAGCTGCATTTTAGGCAGGTGTTAGTGAAGACCCTTTCTGAACCTATTTGGCTCTATCCTCATATTCTCACATGTATGCTGGGAAATTCACATGAGCAGCAATTATTTTCCTTCTATTTTCAGATCCCACAGCCCTCAGCCGCATTAGCGCTTACCCCTCAGCTGTCCCCTTTCATTCAGGTGACACTCAGGGCATACTCCTTCTGCACTCCAAGTGCCCTGTGTAAGGCTTCATATGACAAAGCAACAGAAGATAAGTTGGAAACCTCAGCATCAGTGATGGATTAATGAGCCTTCAGCAAACCTTTGTACCTTCTGTTTCAAGCACAAGGCAAAGTCCTTCGATCTTTCCTTATCTACCATATTTATGCAGAAGCACGTAGACTGAAAGAGCAAACAAATAAATAAAATCCCTCAGGTCCACCAAAATAAGAGACCTAATTGGACAAGTTTTTCCTCTAGAAAGAGAATCTGAGAATAAGCATATAACAGATGTGTAAGATATATGGCTTAATGCACTAACAGAAGGCTCTCGCATGCCACAGGGATGAATGTAGCCTAACAGTCTAGGGAAAATGGAATTATCCTTAGTAGCATAACTGCAAATGTTATCTTTTGACATATACTATGGGTACGTACACCATATATTTTATATACTTATATAGATACATGTTGTTTCCTCCTTTTTAGTCATTTAAGGTGTGATTTTTCAAAAATGCCTAAGTGACTTTCCCACTTTAATTGAATTGCATAATTACTAAAGATGACAGCACGAAGCCAAATGCTGCCCTTGAAATCATTGACTTCTATGGGAATTGTGTGTATTCAGAAGACCACAGGCTTTTGCAGAGGCTGAATCTGCAAAGTCTGCATAATTGTAGCAGCTTTTTCTGTCCTTTTGGAGTTGGCCATCAGAATTATGCCTGCCCAGGGACTGTTTATAAAGCCTTCAACATATACACCATTTGAAAAAAAATCCTTAACAGAAATGGTCCATTCTTCTCCAGATATCCATGCTGGGCTTTCCCCAGCACTTCTCTGTATTTTGGAGTGCCATGAATTATTTTAGGGCCGGTGTTCCGTTGCAAACTAGCAGAACTTCTTGATCCCTCTGTCTTTCCTGTGGCAGTGCCATTTCCAAATCCCTGCCAACCACTTTGGAGAAATACTGCCATGGGCTGTGATCGTGATAGTTCCAACAAAGATCACTGAAAATTTCCTTCTGACCATTCAGCCGGGTGGCTTTAACAGGTATCAGTCTGGAAGACTTTTGTACAGAAAAAGGTGGATGCCTTGGGATAGTTCCACCTGAATGAACTTTTCCTGGAGTTGCTTTACTGAGGTGGGAAAACTAGGTGGGAAAATATCAGCTTTTATTAGGAAAGGATAGTAATATGGTTATGGTAACAGATCCAACAAAAGGAAAGAAACAAGCAGATTGTGTCTTATATGTGCAGGGTGCCATCTATCTACTTGTTTATGCACTCCCTAACCTGCTTTAGCCACAATAACCACCTGAACATAAGTAGTTTATATCGTAAATGTAGAGTACCTGGGTTCATTCTAATAGAAGAGAGTTAGGCATTGCTGGCAGCCCTGAATGAGTGATAGCTTCTCACACCACAAAGGGTGGTGATAAGCAGTTGTGGCATGAGCTACTGGTGGTATCTGCTTCCTACTGCAAGCAGAACACAACATGTCTCTATAGACATAAAAGCTAACCTGTTTAGAACTGGAAAACCAGTCATAATGATTTTTTTTTTTTTTTAATGTGAAATGTCAGTGCACAAAACTGATGCCAGCACTGCTGTGAGCCAGTGGTATTAGAATGAAGTGCAAACCCCCAGGTTACGTTACATTCTTGTATGCCACAAAGATGGGGGAAAAGTGATTCCAGCCTCTGAAGCATCTGATAATAGCATTTGTGAAGTCTGAATGGGGAACCAAATCCCAGCCTCCTTTACTCATGTGAGTAATTTTGTGCTGAGCTATTCTTAAAATAATCATCAATTCCCGCTCACTGCTTCCCCCATAAATTAGTTTCTATGATATATAACAGCCACTGAAAGAAGAATTGAACAGGGGAAATTAACTTGCTTTTCAGTAACAGAAATTTATCAAGGCCACAGTTTTTACTGGGACAAAAACAATTCATTTAAGCCTTGTCAAGATTCCTAATTAAAAATCCTCTACTCCCAATTGCAACTTACAAATACTGTGCTTAATTTGGAAGTTAATAATATTTCCACGCATTTCTGCTACACTCTGCTATAGCAGCTATGACTCTAGTCTGATAACAGGAGCACTGTACCTGTGCCAGCAGTAAATGACTTCCCTCATTTCTGTGCAAAAATGAAACTTACTTTGTAGAAGGGGGATGGGGAGGTTTGAAGCTGTATTTATTGTCTGAATTTCAGCTCCATTGTATGTGATAAGAAAGATCCGTCTCTTAGGCTTAGGCTAATGCATCAGATATTGTAGGCCTGAAAAGCTTTGACTTTTTATTGTGAATCAACCCGCTCCCACCAGGCTACCTGCTGCCTGGCGGGTCTCCGTTGGTAAGTGTTCGTGTGAACAGCTTGGATCACAGGTCACACTAATGGAAGATCAAGCCTTCAACCAACTAGCCCAAGAGTAGAGCTCAACTCTATTTTCATTAGTTGTCAGTTGGAGGAGGTTTCTTCCTTCAAAGACTTCGGTAGTGTAGACCTTCATCAATTTTCTGTTCTAGAGAATATGATTAAGATTATTCTGTTCTGTGATGGAAGGATATGATTTCATAGGCACTCATTCAACCCTATAGCACCCTGACTGCATTTTTTATGCAAAATACAATATGAACCCGAAAGAAAAACCACCCTCGATCTTCACCAACACATAACAGTTCATCTTACTCTACTCAGAGAGGAATAGTACAATGCAGAACTTGACATGTGACAAATCTCCAATAAGTCAAAACTCAACACCTCTGTTATGTGTGTCAAAAATGTTTTCCTTTGAAGCAACCCACATTTTGCCCTCATTATACATCATTAACACTATTTCCCTACACCATCTCATCTTTGTTTGCCAGTTGCCTCCTTCCTTACAGTCTGTGAGACAAGAATGTGCACAGCAAATCATACAATGAGGGTCCCAAACATTTATTTTTCTGTGCACCAGCAATCTTATTACCTCAGTAGCCAGTATGCTGCCAGAGTTCTTGGGAATATCACTTAAAAGTAGACAGTATTAAGGAGGGATCTGAAACAGAAAAAGGAGGCAACTTTTCCAATATTTATATGGAAGGGTTTTCTAATCATCAGGGCCAGCACAGGAGAAAACAAGAAGCTCTGAATTTAAAACATCAGACTAGACGTAATGGAGGATGTGATCCCTGGCTGACCACAAGGCCATCGTGAAGTTTGACCTAAACCGTATCTTCCAATAAAACATCTAAAAAACAGACTTGACTTCCCTAATGTTTCCAAGTACTTAAAAAAAGGAGCATGAAAAGCCTTTTAAAAGGAGAACCAGCCTTTCTGTTCTTAGTTTTATGAGAGTTGGATATAAATATATCCAACAGACAAAAAGTGACTTAAGAAATGGCAGTATGAACACTAAAGGGAAAAAGCCTCAGTACAATGATTTTGTCCTGTTTTTTAAAGCTGAATTTAAATATTATTGTATGTCCTTGACGTTTCAGAGGAATTTTGTTGCACACCTCTCTGTTTAACCACCTTAGAAATCATTAAGAGCCAAAACCAAGTTAACACTAGGTACTAGTGAGACATTTTTTCTTTAATCCTTTAAGACTGGCATACATGCCAATTTACGAACTCAGAGCTGCAATGTGAAAATCACCTGACTCTCAGGACCTCCCTAGCTAATACTATTAATTCTCCCTTTGAGAGTCATTAAGAAAAAAGATAAGAAAACTTCTCATGCTGTTAGGGCCTGGTCTAAAGCCACCAAAACCAGTACAAGTCTTGCCAGTAATTTCAGATCAGGCCGTAAGTCCTGAGACGGCACCACTTCTTGAATCTAATGAACTATGATTCCTCAGCACTGGCAGCACACACTGTCACTCGCAAGGTCATATCAACCATGAAATCCAGCCAGTGCTAGCAGCCAGCCTGCCTTTGGTGACATAAGAGAAAATCCAATGTGCTACGTGTTTTTTGCAGTTATCAGTTTGCACTTAATGGACGGGGAAAGAGAGGGAAAAGAATGAGTCTCAGCTCTGCCACTCTACCTGATAGTCTCTGGCGCTTTTTTTCCGATTTAAATACTGTACACCTTATATGGCAGTTATTTTTACTTACTCAAATTGTATGACACTTTTTTTTCCTGCTCTGTGAACACAAAAGAATAGATGTCTTGGCCTTGAGCTGACATCACTTGAGTAATTAGGCTGTTGTTGGTAGCCACAGTTTGACCTTCTGTGTGTTGCTATGTAGTTCTTAGGGATGTAACTTTTGCTAGATAAAGCACAGTTAGACAGTTGTTATGAAAAAAATTATAACTGGCAAAAATAGCAGAACTAACTTACGCAAGAGTATTTACCCAGTGACTCGCTAAAACACTGAAAGCGAATGTTCATAATGGTCCTCCAACCAGTAAAGGTTAAACAATCTGGAAGATGCTCTCCACCTCAAAAAAATCATTTACCTCAGCCCAAAGAAGGAGCAGCACAACTCTTCCTCTGTGGACCCCTCACCTTGGAGGATCTCCAGGGATGTCTGGGACCGAGATCATGCAGCCCAAACCAGCACACTTAATGCCCTATTTCTCTAAACTATTGACAACTGCTGCTCAGGTGAGCAGCTAAAGAGGAAAGTAGAGACAATCCCACTTCTGTAACTTTGTACTCTTCTATGCATTAATAATCACTCTTTCAGAGACAATAAATATCTAAATTTCTTCACACAGATCTAATTATCGCATAGTATTTGATGCATAAGTTCAGTTCGTCCTGACCTAAACCACAATCACAGGAAATGCACTTTGAAACTTAATAGTCTCACTGAATTTGTATTAATTCTGATGAGCATGAAAATAAGCGGGACTACTGACAGAAGGTTCAGAAAATCTAGAAAGGGTTTCATTATCTATAACAGATAATGTAAAACATTAAATAAATAAATGCAAACATTCTTTCTACATATGAGATCCCATTAAAAAGGGCTCCATAAGTCATCACTTCCTCTTCTAGTATTGTCACGGGGCTGATGTCACGAATTTGGTTTCTCTGGACATACAGGTTTATCTTCTTGCCAGAGATGAAAGACTTACTGATACTGAAATAGCTTAAAAAAAAAAATAAATTTGCTCAAAAAACATACACAAACTTGCATTTATAAAAATAGTAAAAATACCTAGTTGCCATAAATTTTGTGAAATAATACTACATTTTCTGCTTTCAGACTTAAAACTATATCTAACCACTGCTCAGGAGGGCACCTAATGTAAAGAACCCATTGGCCTCAATTCTATGTGAAGCAGATGGTTTCTTCTACCTCCCCTCTGAAACATCTGGTGCTGGCTACATTTGGAAACAAGTTTGTACAGTAGATTGATACGAAGTCTAATCTGGTATGGCAAATCTTCTGGAACAGATTCCACCATAGCGTGCAGATGTACCATGACTCTGAAGTCAACAATGTTGCATAATTTATATCATTATAAATTTGTCCCAGGTTGGTTGGGTCTGGGTTTTGAGGTTTTGTTCCTGTTCTTCTTCCTCTTTTTAAGTAGGACTTTATTGGATTTTAACAAATAAATATATACAAAATTGTGTCTTCTTTAGCATGTTAACTCCTGGACATAGTGATGGGTTTTCTGTAAGGCTACTGAATTCAAACAGGGAAAAAAATCCTCAGTTTCATGAGATAGTCACAGTAGTCATGTCAAGAAGTATAATGCAGTACGATGGGCAGTGATTTTATATATGCAAGTGCCTATTCTCTAGTTCTAACCACACAGTTGTTGCTTCTTCACCAAGTGCTGCCAGGTCCTACAAACAAAACTGATCACATTGTCTCCAGCTGTATTACTCAACATAAGCAACACTTCATCAATAAGAATACTCTTGACCACCTGCAGCCTGCCCTGACAGTCAGTTCTTTTCCTTCCTTCATAAATGCATACACAATTGAATTTAAATCAGAAGCAGTGATTTTTACCTGGAAACAACTTCAGAGCTTGTGACCTGTGCACACAGGGAACCCACAGATGGTCCAATACGTCCTGGGAAGAAAGGGAGAAATGAGAGGAATGAGTAGCCTTGTCCTCATCCTCCTGTTCTCTGTCTTTTGGGAAGTCACCTATAGACTATTTGATTTCTTTCCCATTGAGAAGTGATTTCTTTTTACTCATCCCCTACTAGAAAAGGATGTGGTCGTGTTAGGATTAGCAAATTTTTTTTTTCCTCCATGGGAACTACAATCCTGTTTCTTACATTGCATTAAATAATCTTTTTTCCAGAATTTAACAAAGCACTAACGGTCATGCAACCATTCCCTCTGCAGAGCTTTGATTATATTTACATCAGGCAATGATGAAACCACAAAAAGGCTGTTATACAAAGGTAAACTTAAAAAACTATGAGTTTGCATAGCCAAGTTGGTGGCAGAGCTCTCACACCTGATAGTAAGCCTCCATGAATACAATTGCAAGCTGTAGATACAATCAACCTACATTTTACTTTTATTTCAGGACTTAAAATGGGTTCCTTCATGCATCCTGAATACAGCAACCACCACGTATTCATTACAATCAATAGAGTGTATTATATTGTGACCCCTCAGATGTAGCAAGATCTTTCACCCAGCAGAAATCATTCTACGTGGAGAGCCCTTGAGCACAAATTAAATGAAAGTAGACTGCAATCAAGGGAAATTATAGTCATAACCGCTGTAGAAATGAAGTCAACTCTTTCTCTGCATGATCACAGCAAACAATGCAGATGCTCTCTGCTATCACCATTGTTGCGGGTGCCAAAATTCCTTCCTGCTAAAAGAGTTTTATTAAAATGCCTTTATCCTTAAGGTTAAAGTCATCAGTATTACACAAAAACAAAGATAGAAACAAGCCTTGAAAATACAGTAGGAGCCCAGGATCCAATTTGATCTACTAGTGCCATTATAATACAAATGAGTGTCTAATGACAGACATCACACTTCAGATGTGAATAAGAATCCACACATTGCCTGACTAAGTGATGTGTGTGGAGTTGTACAAAACACACTTAAAGGTCTCCTGCCCCAAGGAAGTTGACAGAATCACCCTCCAAGAAACCCAAAACATATACTTATTTAGAAAATTGAATGTTTTCTTTTTCCTCCCAACTGCTTCTTCAGCATAGATTTTACAGTATATAATTTTTTCTCTACAAAGCTTATAAAAGCAAGTGATACATCCTACAAAGTAGTAAATCATCAGAATCCAAGCTAGCTTGACAATAGCCAAAAAGGTAAGAACACATAATGGAATCTGCTTGCCAACAGCCACCAATTGAAAACAGAAAATATTACTACTTATGACCATATTTATCAGAGAGAACTCACTAGGTGGTATAAGGCACTACAGTCAATAAAGGATCATAGAAAGGGCAGAGATATTGTTCTTTTGAGCAGAGACAGCAACTTCAGGGCTTTAATCCTTTAAACAGAAGATTGGGTTTAGCGGAGATTTTGAGATCTCTAGGAGAAGACCAGTGCCAGATTTTAGAATAAATGGGCCTTTCATTAAGGTAGAAATCTCTGAGTTTCCTAAATAAATGAATGCAAAACCCACAATTCTCTTTTAGGACTCAAAGACCTTAAATGTAGATCACTGAAGGAGCAACAGGCCACTTTATTTCAAAGACACCAGGGAATAAGGAAAAATAAAGATGTTTTGGGAAATGCTAGTCAAAAACTATTTAAGGATACTTCCTCTTTAGAAATATGCTTCACAAACATATCAACTAAATGAATCCTCCTTAAAGGCTAACTCCTAGTACATGTTAAAGATTAATTTACAGTGCTGACTTCTCAAAGAGAAAAATGCAAATAAAAACAAAGCATGTTGTGTTAATTGAGCTGCTTGCAGGAAACATACCCATTTCCATCAATAACAAACAGCATGCTCTGGGGACCAGGACAGATGGATGACAGGCAAATAGTGAGAAGTCTGAACTGATCATCTCTAACATCACTTTAGGATTCCCTTCTCATACCATTCTGAAACTGTTAAAAGCTGAGAAGCGGAGGAAAATATCAGAGGAACGAAAACAACTCTTTTCCCCATGAAAAAACCCCAAACATACTATCCTTTCTTATGTATAGCCTCAGCTTTTTATTGAGACAGTAAATATTTGCCTTTTTTTTTTCCCCCATTAAAGATTTTGGAAAAATGTAATGGAAAGTCAAATTACTATTTGTCATAGTCCTGGCTGAGTCCCTTTCACAGACAATCATCAATCTGCTGTAATTGGACCCAACAGTTGCATCCCACACATTTCCAAGCCAGCTGGATCTGGCAAGAATCCAAATACTGTCTTTATTCTGGGTCTCTCCAGCAAATTTCTGGATACAGAAATCCTGCCTGAAGCCCTCTGCAAGGGATCCTTCAGTCCAACTGCCCAGGTCCTGGGACCAATGGTAAAACCCAACTCCTCTGTTAGGCACGTTCTCCCAGAATTACACTTAGCTGTAGCTGTTCTGGTTCATGTTCAAAAAAAAATAAAACAGACATTTCAAGGAATTTCCTACAAACATGTATTTTAATTTTAGCTAGTGCTAGAGCATTGCAATGCTTATAAAAAAACACAAATACTTGAAAAACATCTCCCTTTGAAACACTTGGATTTGGTCTGTGTCCCTGGGGAAGGACAACACTCCACTTGCCCCCCAGCTCCTTCAGCTGTCTTCTTTTT
This sequence comes from Gavia stellata, assembly GCF_030936135.1. Classification (NCBI taxonomy): domain Eukaryota; kingdom Metazoa; phylum Chordata; class Aves; order Gaviiformes; family Gaviidae; genus Gavia; species Gavia stellata. The sequence continues at coordinate 45,610,137 of NC_082599.1, forward strand.
CCAGAAGTAGGTTGGACATACCTCCATTTCTTTTATGGATATCTCTCCTTTACGGTAGCAGAACTATCCTTTTTCTTCTTCCTCTACTTGAAATTTTCCCATACCTCCCCCCTGCTTCCCCTTCTTTATCAGCAGCTGAGCAGGGAACACATGAAAATCAGTGATACTGCTAGTAGAAACCCTTTTATTCTACCACAGTGGAAACCTTTGCTGACACCTTGATTGGCCTCTTTCTGCTTCCCAGATGCATTCAGTGCTGCTATAGAACAGGTATTCTTCCCTGCATTGCAGGTTACAATCATAAATGATGCTCATAAAACAAAGAAGAATTCTTGTCCTGACAGGGGCATATTTCCCACACTGTCACACTATTGCTCATATCTTTATGTACCGAAGAATCAACAGACTTTGTTGAAGGAGAGTTACTGTAGCAGGGTATAAATAGCCTCCCTCAGCAGAGCCCAGGCCATGTGTTATACTAACACGGCCAGGTTGCCTCTTAGCTACCCATGGTACACCTGTGTGGTGCCACCCTAGTGACTCCTGACCATCAAACTACTGCTCCTCTTTGCTTTTGCTAATTGGCATTTGTGGGAGTAGAATGTGCTTTGAAAGCAATTAAAGAAGCATCTCTACCTATGGGCTTGCAATTGAAGACAATAATTTTGTGCTAATGTTTCCTTACAAAGGGCATTGTCGCATATAATAATTAATCAGTACAAAAATATAAACATGAAATGAAGGCATAAGGAGCCTCTCTAATGTAATGGTCCATGAAACATAACTTCACAAGATATTGTTAAGAGTTTTCAGTCTAGACAACACAGATACTCCTTCTTAAAACAAGAACTCAATACTTATCCCTAGGCTCTTCATTTGTCAATTTCCTTCACAAATCCCTGTGTAGCTATAATGTGGGTCCAGTCTAATTTTGAAACATCTTGTCAACTGAACCTTGTCTCAAGCTGAGCTCTCCAGATCAGGTAGTGAGGTCAACTCACCGAACATGCAAGCCCCCAGCTATACAATCAATCACGAAGTCAGGATTTCAAGCTGTGTGTATTTTAAAGTGTATTTTAAATAAAACAACACTGAAACTCTCTTAGCCACCTGACCTGTTGGTCCTAACAATAAATAGATCTACTCAGCCAAACCCTGCTGACGCAAAGAGATCCATATAAATTAAAATAACCCTTTCTTTCTCTTCTCATCAGTTACCACCTAACAGATCAGCTTATAAGACATAAACCAAAGAGCCAGTCAGAAACAATTGAGGAAGATTTTGTGCATGCTCAGAGGTGGTCACGCATGAGATCTGGGAATAAAATTCTGAAAGACTGATCGCACCACAACTCAGGAAACCGGTAATCTTAACATCATAATTTCTTTTCCCTCCCTACTAACAAATCAGTTTCTTAAGATTAAGAATTGTATCTTTCTTTATGAGTTACATCATAGAAAATTTTTGCACCCTCCATGTATTATCTTCTGAGCCATACCTTGTCATTAGCTTCTTTCAGATTGCTCAATATTTGCACAGATTGCCTCCATTCCTTGCTGCTGATTCTCATGACACTTGCCATTAATTTGTTGCCTAAAGAAATCATTCTGGAAACCTTCTGAAATAACTCACTTGCTCGGTGCATACAATTAGGCACTACTACAATAAAGGATGCAGCTTCATCAAACAGCCAAGTTCTAAACAGAATTATTTGAGTCTTGATTTGATGCCTTTAGGCACTATGCTGTCATGTAAAGGAATCATTAATAAAGCAAGTATAATTTGTACACCTAGAACAATTCACTCTTCAGTTGGGAAAAAAGCATACCAAATCATTTGAGCTAAATTCCCAAGAATCCCTGGGAAAAGGGTCAAGTAGCAAAAAACCCATTTCAGCACAAGACCAAAGAAAGCAAAGTAGAACAGGTTTTTGACGTTATTCTCTAGACAACTGTTGACCTACAGCAAAACAAATTATAACCACTTCTAACTAATCAGATTGCTGCCTTTTTCAGTCTTACTCTTTCTTCATGCAGATATAAAGGTTGATGGAATACTGGATTCCCAACTATGGTCACCTTATCCCACAATTTCAGAAAGAGTAAGACAGCATTATTTTCATATGCAATCAACAAAGTAATATTATCTGGGAATAAACGTTCTTCACCTTAGGACAGGAGAACGCTCACACTACCTTCTGCACACTAGAATTAGTAAATTACTTCAGTTCTCTGAGAAACTTTGTCAGCTGACTGGTAAAAGGCAGTTTGCAATTTGCTTAAATGGCGTAAAAACTTATTAAGCAGTTTCCTTATATTATCTATAATGTTAACAGGCTACCAAGTAGGTGCACTAATATGTCATGTACTTCAATCTGGGTGATGGGGTACAGGAGGTGTCACAGAGAGAGAAATTACATAATTTTATGTATTAATATATTTTAATCTCAAGAAGCTCTTGATAGGATCCTGTTAATATGTCAACATTATGGCTTGGAATGAGTTTCAGCCTCATCTCTCTCCTGAAGCGCTGGGTTGTTTCTGGGGAATAGGAAGAACAGGCCTATAAAATTCCTTCCAGGCTGAACAGCAAAAATAGCAGCTGCAGGAGGTATGAGTGGCTTTTTGGCAGAAAGGCATCCTGTCATGCATCAGACCCACACTCATTAGTATTAGTGAGCATTGCTGCAGTCAGAATTAACTATTATGCACAGGATTCAAGGATAATTTAGGTCCAAACAATGAGAAAGCATATGTATTTTAACATTAGAAGAAATGGTGGCATCAGCTCAGCTGCACTCTTAATTCTTTTGAACAGAATGCAGAACTAACCCCATGCAGAATGCCCTCCTGTTAGTCTAGTTAAGACTTCCGAAATATTACGTGGAAAATATAACACAGTCTTGTAATGGGACAAAATAAAGAAAAAAAAGCATCATTATTTGGACCTACTTCTGCACAGTACTGAGCACATGCTGAACATTAAGCATTAAGCATTACTAAGCATTAAGAGGTCTCATTACCATTCAGGTAGCATCTAACAGAATCAGGCCTTCTACAAGGAGATAGTAGCTACAGAAAAGGTCATAGCAGCATTTTTCATTAGTACATATCAAAGCAGCACATGAAAGAGGCTGGTATCATTATGCCCATTTTACAGATAAAGAAATTGAGGAAAAAAGCTGTGAAGTACCTTCATCAAGACTTGACAAGCTACTATTAGACCTAAAAATAGAATCTACTTCTCTTATATCCTCATCTAGTCTACGGACAAGCTTCCCAGGAGAAAGAGGAGACAGTTGTTCTTGGACATTGATAAAGACCTGACTTTTCAGAGGTGCAGCTAGCAAGGGAGACAGAGTCTTGCAGCCCACAGAAAAAAAATGCACATATTTTTCCCCTTCTTATAGCCAACACAGTCACCAGATCAATAAGAAGCCTGGAGTGCTAAGACATTTCATGGCCTGGTTTCAGATGCCATCCCAGACAAACAAAACCAACTGCCCCCAAAGGTTTGCTCTGAACTGAATGGGATTCCCTTCAGGCAGGAAAGTCGCATGCACAGGAGAAGTTATAGGATGAAGAGATAATAGCATGCTGAATTATTAATTTTAAAATGTTTGAAATTGCGACATCCCTTTAAATATAAACTATTTCCTACATAGTCTTGACAGTACTCTCATTAAATGCTAATAGATGGTTCTGTAATAAACAGAAGCTTAAAAATGAATCACGTTTATATACCTTGGGATGTCATGACTAACAGTGTTTTGCAACTTAGGAGCGCGGAGAATCTTTTTTTGTGATGCATTGACATCTCCTTCTTGGCATTGAACAACACTTCATAATATCTTACATTGTAATTTTATTTCTTTTGTACCAAAATTTGCAGTTGTTCTATAAATTTCAAATGTTAATTGTATAATCGTCCTTTATGAGGATACAAGAAAGTCTCTTTAGATTCACCTTTTTTTATACATGCACAGCAATCACTCCCGTGTGTGCCATAACAATGACAAACTTGAGGTATTTTTTCTTCTGAGCTAGAAGTGATATACCACTCCCCTCACTGGAAATGTAAATATTTGGGCTGAAGAGAACTGTAACCAAGCAATGTTTTCAGAAGGTCACATTTCTCATGACCTACTGTCTAATCCTTCTCTAGGTGTGCACATCATAACCTATTCCAAGCAAAGCTGCTGGTAATGCTGAGGTAATGGTTAATTAAATATTTTGTTCTAAGACACTTTGAAATCCTTCAATCAAAGGCACCATGCAATTTCAAACACTATTACACCCAAAATCACTGTTACCAGCTACCATACTAATATAAATTACATTAACACAGGCTGCAGACCTATCAATGCAAACAAACTTGAATTTCAGAGGAGTGCTAAAATGAGAGATTCGGGTGTTGGGACAGAGGCAGGTGACTCAGCCATTAAAAATGCAGCACTGTCTCAGCTTTTTTCCCTTGCAACAAAACCTTGGAGCCATACTATGGGGTACATTTCAATTCTGACACAAAAAACCCCAAAGAAGTCAATAACTGTTTATCACTGCTATTCACACAGTTCCAAGCTCATCATAGCCACTTGCTAGGGAAACCACATGATGTCTGCATATTTGTGGCATTCAAGCTGGAAATGATAGCAGGGCAAAATAAAAGGTTTTACATGAGTTTTATATTTGGAAATACCAAGGGAAAGAAAACAAGATGAGAACCAAGCTATTTATTTACTTAGGTACAAAAGGATGTATATAGAGATCCATTTTTAGCAATAAGTTATTAACATCAGTTGTGTAAAAAAGCAGATACCATGTAAGCTCTGCAGTTTAGTGGCAATGTTAGTTTTAATCTAACAATTATTAATTACCTGATTTAATTATTAGTAGTCTCCTTGCATGCAGGGCTACAGCATAAACACGAACCAGGAGACTTAATTTCCTCTTTCTTTATGTCTACCTTTTCTAATTCTATCTACTGTGGGGTTTTACACACCGGTGACACAAGTGTTGTTATTGCTAGCTATGACAATATCAGGATCAAATTACTCATTTTTTTTATTTGCTCATCTAGATTTTAAAAACTGGCAAAACACAGGTTTAATAGTAACTATCAAATTAGTTACATCAGTGCAAACTCCTAGAGGTATGTGCATACACACAAATTACTGTGATGTAAAGCAAGGTATGTATTTAGAGATACAGTAGACTGATAGGAGGATTAAAACAGTGTAGCTTAATTTGCGTATGTGCATGTCAACAGAAGAAAATCGCTTCTATTTGATTTAGGCTAACATTTTAAAGGGATTTGCTCAGGTACACAAAATAAGCTGTCTGGAAACTCTCAGAAATTGCCACACAGACAAATTACAATGAGGTAACAGGCTACTGTGTATCAGATGATCCATGGCCACAGTCCATGTCAGTTTTCTCAGCCTGTAACAAATAGTGATATAACCAAAGCTAGCTTAGCCATCTTTCCATGAAACCTAAATGAATTTAGATAATTTCTTATGTGTCTTGACAGATGCACAGTCACTGTATATCAGCTGACATGCGACATCTTGTCAAGGCATTGCATTGGATGAGGAACGTGAGAACAGAGTAAAATTGGTCTGACTTGTACACAAGAAAAATAAATGACCAAACTAAAATGGGATAAACTGTATTTTGCCCCAGTTGCTGCATTTTTCAGGGACCTATGTTGGCCTAAACTAACTGGTACTGCTGCCAATTTTCTTTACCTAGATCAAAACCTACAGGGCCATCTATAAAATGTAGCACTAGTTTAACTAAGTGTGCATTTAAAATGACTAAATGTAACTCAGTTCAAACCACTAAATTGAAAGTAGGTTTATTTTCCTTTGCCATAAATTCATTAGGAATGGGTTTAAATTAAACTAATGTATTCTTAAAACAGAATGCTGGATTGGGATACCACAACTATGCAGACTTTTTCACCTGTAAAGTTGTTTAAAAATACTTTCTAACCTTCTCATCAGACAGACCAAAATTAATACTGGTCGAGGTAGTAGAAGGTCCAATTAAGACCTCCATTTGTTGCCAAGAAGTTCTCAATTGCGGTAGTCTTTTGCACCTGCAAATGACCCAAAGGTGGAAATATTTGCATATGCAAGGTTATTATAGATATCTGATTTACTCCTCACTGAAATTTAATCCTACCTGAGGAAATACTGTCAGGTAACCCAGAAAGAGTTAATTATTATCCTTGGAAGAAATGAAATATTTCTACAGCTTTAGCAATCCAAATTAAAAATGTAAAACCTTTTGCTCCTCAGACTCAAGGACTGCAGCTAATTAGACTGAATCATAATGCTCCCTTAAAACCAACGCATATTGAAAGAAACATATTTAAAAGACTAGAAAAAAAACAACATAAAGAAAAAGGAACAAAAGGAGTAAATTCTTCATGATTCTGCAAATAGTATCAAAGGGTTTACTGTCATCCTCTTTTAACATCAAACTGTATAAAAGAGAATTTCTCTATGTGTTTTGAAGCAGGAGCATCTCAAAAGAGATTTACCAGGTATGTTGCTTTGGTTGGAAGTGCCAAAATATACAGAAAAAATATTACTGTCCAAGATGTCTAATCTGATTTCTAAATAAAAGAAGTAATAGCCTGAGTTTCATCCATTACAGGAATCCCAATGGTTTGGGAATCACTCACACTAAAATGACAGAGCCAAACAGCTCAGCACAACCAGGAATAAACAAGGCCTTGAACCGGGAAACTGCTCCCTGCTGAGACTACTTGAAATCAATTAGACTCAGGATTGACATGGGACATGGCTTATTCAGAGCAGTTTGCAAGACTGAGGCCAAAAATCTAAAAGAAAACTTTAACAGAAATTCCTCTCACTGCAACAAAAAGCCCCTTCTGCATTTTTTCAATTTTCCATTTTTTGTTGTTCCTTCTATATCTTATTTTAAGATATTGGGAAGGCCAAGGTTTATTTTATTCTTAACATTTTTCATTAGTAAAAAGGGATATTATCAATTTAAAAAAAACATTGAAAATAAATAATTTCACATCAATCACTAATACTCAGTGATGACTTCGTATGTGGCCAAAAGGTTTCTAAAGGGCTAAGAAATTTTAGGGGGAGGTGTTCCGCAAAAGACAGCCCACAAATTCCTCTTCTCTCCCAGAGGCAAACTTCCAGATATCTTTTATTTTCATTAAAAATTTTCTCATCTCATCCTTGTGGGTATAGCTGGTGTAAATTGGTAGTTATGGACAAAGGTCATTCTGAGCTGTTGTGATTCAAGTGCTGGCACAGGTTCTAAAATAAAGCAACATCTTCAGTGTTATGCTAAAGGCTGATCCTCCAACACTTCTAGCTTTGCTGCTATTGAAACTATTGCTGATGTACAGTGTTAGTTATTCTCAGCAATTCATACTAACTTTGGAAAATTTGTGGAAAAAATTGAGAAAGGTCCCACTGTACTTAAAATACGGACAGTGTATCTACAGTTTCAATCCATTAACTTAATAAAACTGAATTTATTAAAACAAAAAATCTGATTTACCACAGAGCTTGTATGCTCTCCCTATTTTCGCTGCATTAAGTGAAACGCAAAAGGCCAACACTTACCCCAGCAGGGAATAGCACTGAGTTATTTTATGGCTTTATAAAGTTTTAAATCAAAGGAGACCATCAGATCATCCCATTCACTTCAGGTACATCATAATCCATTATGTTTCATCTAGTCACCCCTGCACTGATCCTCCTCTAACCTGTGTTTGTTGAATGCCTGTCTACCGAAGTAGACACCGGGGAGTTTTGCTTCAGTCATTACCATTTAAACTATGGTCTCTGTGGTCCCTGCTGCAGCTGCAAATGAATCCCGGGCAAAAAAAAGGTCACAGTTTTGTGTGGCACTCTCTGCCAGGGCAGTTCACACACATTGCAGCTCCTTGTGTTTACATGTGAAGACAAGGCTGACATAAGGACGCTCAGCTCCTTCACAGTTCATGGCACTTGAGGACTTTGACAGCCAGAGTGGCAGGTATGTCATGGTGCAGTGACAAAACCTGAAAAGACAGCTATTCTCCCTCCAGTACAAGCTGGTGCAGATGCCATTCTGAGTGACTGGCCAGCAGACTCTTTCCTGAAAGGCAGGTGTGAGGTGTTCCAGGACTGTCGGTCCAAAAATGACTGGAGGACTGATACAACCCTGGCACCTGATCAGGCAGGCATAACTGCAGAACAGTTTTTTACAGAAATCAGAGGGTTCCTTCACTTCACATCTATGCAGTTCTTTGAAACTAGGACGCCTGTAAAGACATTTATCTGTACTATAGCACCAGCACAATTGGGATTAGCAGTTGGCTTCAGGTAAATGTAGGCAAAACTTTACTGACTCCTCCTCCTCTGTCATTTGACCCGTAACTTTAATAGTGCAGTTCCTTCAGTTTGAACTTTCCTGCATCACTGATACAACTGGAGCCTGGATTAGGGTGTATATTAACATACTTGAAGGCCTTTGAAGACAGCTGCTACCCTTTCTCAATCTGTTTAGCAACTGGTGTAATCATGACTAGCGTGACAACACAGGTAGGCTCATGCGGAGGAGTATGTTCACCAACAGTACATGACAATGGATCAACATGATCATGGCTGTCTAAACCAAAGTCATTCAAAGGGTTTCTGAAGAAGTTGGAAGGAATTTAATGAAGGGATGTAGCCACTCCATCTTGCTATTCTTGAATGAGAACATGAGGAGACACAGCAGGGGCATACTTGTCAAGTGTGAAAGAAGTGAATCTCCCATAGGGCCCAAGGAACGGAGAAGCCCTGATGCTGAATTTAAAAGAGAGGGAAAAGCACAGATGTCTAGATAAAGAGTCCCATGTGATTCCTTCAACCCAGTGCAGCCGAGTTGTGCTATGTCACAGAGGAAAAGGAGAAGTGCTATTAAGTCTTTCAACAGTGAGACAGAAAAAAGCAATAAAGAAGAACCACCTGTTTCCTGACAGTTTCACTTTCTTGTTCTCATCTGCAACACTGTGACTGCACTGCCTGCAAACACCACAAGGAGACCTCTCTTCCTCTTTTTTTTTTCCTGTAGTCAGTCCTTTCTGCCATTCCTTGAGGTGCCACTGAATTCTAAAAATCAAGGAAGAATTTAGTCAGCGAGTGGGTAGGAGTGTAAAGGAAAGAAGGGGGAGAAGGCAAAGAAGCAGGTAAATGTCAAACCAAACAAGCAAAGGAATCTATAGCACCAATATCAAAGCAGCAAAAGCCACAACGGCTGAGAACCTGAAGCTGATGTGATTTACTTTCATGCCTTAGGACATTCAGTTCCACATAATCCACTGTCAAAGTCAATTATAAATATTACAGTATCTGCTACTGGAACTGATCCAATCCATTCAGAAGAAAACATCAAATGCTGCCTGTAAGGTACATGAGCACTTAATGACAAGGATTTATACCAAGATACAATCAAAATGAATAAGCTGTACAAAAGAGCAAACCAAAGCTAGTTTGCTTGTGTCTTTCTGTTTTTAACATCTGCACTTGCTTTCTCAAGGGATTATTTTAAACTAACTTTCTTCAAACATAACAGCATTAGGAAACAAAGGACCAAAGATTTTTTTTTTAACACTGGCCCATAAAGTTACTTTCTGAAGTCTATGTTGATATATTAAAATAGACACAATTATTGGATTTTTAAAACAGTCAGAGCCTGGCATCTTCTGCTGAAATCAGTACCATCTATCTCTCACCACGTGACTTTACCACTACCGAGAGGATGATCCACTCTTGAATGTGATGAAGTAGTGTTATTTGAAGAAGTAAACTACGCTGGTAGGCATAGGGAAGTGTTTTGAAGAGTCTGAAATCAGAGTACAGTCTCCTTTTGTCCAAGATATACAGGCAGAACCGTTTATTTGGAACTGGAACTGCTCCCTGGATCTCTCCCCAGTTTTAGGGCAGGTGGGTGAGTAAGGATTTTTACTCTGCCTGCTTGGCTAAGAAACACCAGCCCATTCTGGCAAAAGAGGACTTCAGCCACATTTATTTCTGTCTTTGCCCTTTCTTGACTTGTGTACAATTGCCATGTACTTCAACACAAAGCCTCTAACACTTTGGAAATTCCAGCTGGCACAGAGCAGAGCAGTATGTGCCCTCAGATGCTGCTGTGAGCACATCAAATCTATTCTCCTCACTTGAAAGTGGCTTCTCAACAGACAACAAATGAAGTTCCAGTTCTACCAGATGGCAGGGTGTCTAAAAGATCAACAAAACCTCCAAAATGAACATTATGATCAACATAATCCCATGGCCCAAGACTGCACTATGGGAGCAGTCCCAACCCCACACAAGTACAGGCTGACTTTCACCTTCTCTCCTTCTAGCATTAACACACAACAGTAGGAATAGTATATATTTTAACCTTAAATTCCATTGCACATACTCTTCCTCTTAAGAAACTATGGAGCAGGCCTGCCATGTGACCAGGAAATATAAAGGCCATACTGAGTGGAGACATGGGTGGGAAAGGACTAGTGGATTGCTTAGCACACTGTCATCTAGTGTATAAATTCAACAGAGGTAAGCAAAATTGTTAGGAGGTGCATAGAAGTGCATTCATCACAGAGAATAATCTCTCAATCCCACTGTAAAATCAGAAAGTAAGAGAGGAGACTGGATCAGATTTTCATTTCTAACTTCCAACACCTCATCGAGCCAGGTCTGGACAGCTATGACTCACCAATGCAAGTGTAACTTGTGGGAAGCAAGCTGGTTTACCAGATATGCTTTGCTAGCAGACAAACTGCTATGGCACAGGCAGGCTCAGGGAAAACAAAGCCTACAAGAACAGAAAGAATCCTCTAAAGTGATATTCCAAGTGACTGTGGATATCCTTTCTGGAGGCAAATTGTGCTACTACTGTTCCTTTTAAAACAGATGCAAGATTTGTTTCCAGGCCTGTTCATTTGACTTCTCTTGAGTACGTTAACAACTTATTCCTATATTTCTCACCTTTTTTTATAGGAAGGATTCCACTGAAAACTGTGGATAGCGCAAGAGACTAGTTTTAGTCCACCTTTTTAGCACAGTAAGAATCTTTCTACACTATATAATTTCATTTGGTACAATGAATCATTATGAAGTCAGCTGAAGTGCAAGATAACATATCTTAAGAACCTTCAAAGAAAAAAAATACAATGGTATCTACCTAATTATACATCAAAGAGTGCTTTAGGAATAAATTCTGTTATCTGCAATGTTAGAAATTTTTTTAGTGCTCTACTTTAGTAATAATATAAGAACAGTGCTGCTTGAATTAACCACAGATTTCTGCATAACTGTGCTCAGATATCACGGGTGTCCAAATGTCCTTTTACATGTCCACTCTATTCTTATCATTAGAGATTCCCATTTCATATTTCCCACAAAAATATTCCATTTTTCATGCAGAACTACTTCCACTGTGGTCCTTTTTAATACCTTCAGTCTTGTCACAGTTCAGCATAATATTTTATAAAGCTGCTTTTTGAGTTAAAGGGCATGAAGTTCCAATAATACCAGTAATGTATATTGCATTTGTATTTCAGTTTTCAATTATTTTCATGTTTCTATTATCACTTTCTCCACAAAAATATTTATAAGGGGGAAGTCTCGTTTTACACAGAAGAATATATCTAATTCTGACATCCATCTGGCATGCTGTCTGGAAACCTTTTTTATTATATTTGTCACAGCATATTTAGAGGTAAACTTACTCTGTGACATTTCAAGATATAACAGCATTTTCTCGTGCACACTAACAAAAATCCTAAAAATCTCCTATACTATGTCAAAAATTTGCCCTAAATCATAGCTATCATGTTTTTCAAGCTACTTTGACTCTGCAGGTTATTTTGCATCTAAAATGCTTAACCAAAGTTGATCAGAGTTGAGGTTGGAAGGGACCTCTGGAGGTTATCTTGTCCAAGCCCCATGCTCAAGCAGGGACATCTACAGCCAGTTGCCCAGGACCATGTCCAGGCAGCTTTTGAATATCTCCGAGGTGGGAGACTCCATAACCTCCCTGGGCAACCTGTGCCAGGGCTCGGTCACCCTCACAGTGAAAAAGTGTTTCCTGATGTTCAGGGGGAACCCCCTGTATTTCAGTTTGTGCCCATTGCCTCTTGTCCTGTCACTGGGCACCACTGGAAAGAGCCTGGGTCCGTCCTTTTTGCACCCTACCTTCAGGTATTTATATACATTGATAAGATCCCCCCAAGCCTTCTCTTCTCTAGGCTGAACAGTCCCAGCTCTCTCAGCCTTTCCTCATAGGAGAGATGCTCCAGTCCCTTAACAGTATTCATGGCCCTTCATTGGACTCTCTCCAGTAGGTCCATGTCTTTCTTGTACTGGGGAGCCCAGAACGGGACACAGTACTCCAGATTTTGCCTCACCAGTGCCAAGTAGAGGGGAGGGATCACCTCCTTTGACCTGTTGGCAGTGCTTTTCCTAATGCAGCCCAACAATACACTAGCCTTTTTTGCTGCAAGGGCACATTGCTGGCTCATGTTCAACTTGGGTGTCCACCAGGACCCCCAGGTCTTTTTCTGCCAAGCTGCTTTCCAGCTTTTATTGGTGCAGGGGGTTGCTCAGCCCCAGATTCAATGTGAGTCAGCAATGTGCGCTTGCAAGAAAAAGGCTAACAGTATCTGGGGCTGAATTAGGAAGAGTGTTGCCAGCAGGTCGAGGGAGGTATATAAATACCTGAAGGGAGGGTATTGGATTCAGTATTGACCCCTGGGGTACATCGCTTGCTACTGGCCTCCAACTAGACTTTGTGCCACTGATCACAACCCTCTGGGCTCAGCTGTTCACTCAGTTTTCAATCCCTTTCATTGCCTGCTCATCTAGCCCATACTTCAGCTTCTCTGTGAGCATCTTTTGGGAAGCGTGTCAAATGCCTCACTGAAGTCAAGGTATACAATATCCACTGCTCTTAAGTTTACCAGAACCATGATTTCCTTTCATATTCTTTTATTGTTCATTAATACATCAATATTCCTGATGTGCTACAGTTAACATTTTTAAAAGACAGTAGGTCAGACATTCAGCATTTGTCGATTGGTTTGTTGCCCCTGAAATCAGTGATACATTGCTGCTTCCCCATTAGACCAGGAATCAGCCTCTAATACTGGAAAGAGAGAGCAAGAAAAACAGAGGAGCAACCAAGTTAATGTTTTCTTTTTTTTTTTTTTTAATCCTTTTTTCTTTATAAATTCACTTCTTTAGGGCATCCTTGAGGATGTCTCTATGAGACGTCTGAAAGAACAGAGAATGATGGGCTGGTAATTGGGAAGGAAGAATGTCCTATACCCAGCAGTCCTTAAAAAGAGAAACAGAAGAGTGGGACATGAAAAGCTGGAATCACTAATAGAACAAAAGAAGGAGTGGTGACACAATAAAAGACTATTCAGAGGCAACAGCCTTCATTGCTCCTCAGTTTTGATCAAACCCCAGAGTAGGCTCATCTTGGGTACTGAATGAACCAAGGAGTCCTTTGGAAAAAAAAGGGAAAGCCTTGGTGGCACAGAACTAATTAAAAACTAATGGACATCATATACCCAATGAGAAGTCATTGAGAACAGCTTAAAACCGTAGATTCCTTACATATTTTATCCCAATGCAGTTTCTTTCTTTCAAACAAACATCATATTCAAATTCAGATATGTTTCCAAATGATTCACCTCTTTACATACAACATCCAAAGTATTTTAAATAATCATCCTTAAAAAAAGAGTAAAATTCCTTCTTTTTTTAAGATGTTAATTCTCAGAATAGAGGTGTCACAGGAGACAATTATGAAATCTCAAAGTAAAATCCATCTTTCAAAGGGTAAAAAGTAGTACAGTTACATAATTAAAAAGGTAGAGTAATAAAAAAGTAATAACACTGGCAATTTCTTTCTAAAGATCTTGGAAAGTTGTACAAATATTGATGTAGATATAAGCATTATAATTTATCTGGAAATTAGTAAACAGTTTCAGTTTCATTTCAGAAATAAAAAAGGCACACAAAGGTTAACTAATTAGCTCAGGGTTACTCAGTTATATGATGGAATCAAAAAGGGGGATGCAGAACAGCTGTGCTTGGCCACTGTTTTAAAAAGATAACTGAAAACTGCTCCAAAGTCACATGCCTGCTTCCTGGATTACATTCCATTCAGGAGTACTATCTATCCAGAAAATAGAACACTTTGTGCCTCACAGTGGCAAACAAAAGAAGTTAAAAATCTGCCAACAGTGTACCTCCGTAATGAAAAACATATAACATACAGCATGGAACAAATGAAAAGGCAAAGTTCTGAAGATGTTTTGTCATTTTCTTACCTGCTTTTATTACTGCAGACAAATGAGAACAGGGTTGTGTGGAAAGACTAAATGATTAGAAGAAATGCAAAACAGAATCACCTGGATAAAATTAATTCTAGTATAAAAATGTGACTAATAATGAAGTGGGAGGAAGAAGGTGCATGCTTACATGCATTCATTTTTTGTCAGTGCAGGACTGAATATATTCTACAGCATTACATACCAAGGTGAGACATAATCAGATTCTATCCCACATCCATTTCCCCTAAAAATGTGGCAGTGTATACCCAGGGCAATACTGCAACACAATCAGCAACATCCTATACTGGCTTCTATAAAGGGGAAGTGTGAAGAGTGTAATTCACTGACATTATACTGAGATATTTCAATAGAGACACAAGAGAAATCAAATAAAAAATGAAAGGTGAAACTCTTCCTTGATATGGTATTAGTCACTGTCTTTGTCTTTAAAATAAGTGATAATAAAGGATGAGGCATACCTAAGGTTGATTAATACCCTGTTTGTTACCATTACACTGAATTTAGCAGTCTATTTAGCAATCAGAGAATTGTAATCTCATTTGAATGTGATTCCTAAACCTAACATGGAACTTGTATGAGTCCAATCTGTTGCTGAAGAAGCACTGCTTGTTCAGGTGACATTTGTGTGGAAGTAGCTTTCAATTTACAATTTTGTTATTTCCAAAATGTCATCTATTTCTAAGTAACAAGAATACCAGCTCCACGTGATTGTACAACTTTCCCCAATTACAAGACCAAAACACAGCGGGAAAGATGAGATGCTTGGGACAACCTGAACATTGAATACCCCAGGACAATTCAGATCCTATAATATGAATGTATTTTACCTACCATTAATTATGGACACACAGTTCTTTCTCGTCTTATGTATCAAGCATCCCGGTTGCTATTTTGTATTGCAATAGGGCTAGATAATATCAGAATGATTCAATGGAAAATATTTTGATTTGTTTTAATGGTAATGTTTTGACAGAACTCATACACTCAAGCCAAAAGGGTCTGTATTTTCAGAATCTATATCAAATTTTCATTTGCAGTAGTGTCAGTTTGCTAATCTTTATATCAATTCCTCATTTAAGCAACACACGTAGAAGATTAACACATCCACCTACATTCCTTTGCTATCATTTTAGCCATTCACCTAACCAAAAAGACAGATCCTGAACTGTGCTGTAGTTGGAATTCTATGGATGTTAACAGATCCAGAAGCACATTTTGATGGCCAGGTAATAAGGAATTGGGAAACAGAGCTATAAAGTCTACTGAGGTAGAAATTTGCAAATGGAGAGGTTTTGGTAAGGCTTTATCTGGAGCTATGTGATTTTTTACAGTTTTTTTAAATTTGCCCACTTTAGAAGAGAAAAATGTTTATCTTAAACAAATGAACACCAATTCAAGGTGCATTTTTAAAAGTCTAATACATGAAAGATTTTTCCTTATTGTGTTCTAAATGCTGTACAGATTCTTAGTCATCCTGTATTTTCTCAGTTCTCTTCTTTATTCCTCAGCAGAACACTGTCAAGGCAAATCATCTCAAGGCACCTCCACAGAAAAAATGACCATGTATATTCAGAAGATATTAATACATTTTATAACCTTGATTTATGCAAGGCAGTGGTATTTTTTTTTTTCCACTTTTTGCACACATGATTGCAATTTATTTTAAAAAATCCAGCAGCTTTCCGTCTTGTGACAGCAAAGCCTCTCTCATCTTTTGAGTAAAACCTTAAAAGGATATCTCACTGTATTCCTTTTTATTAGCAGTCCATAATGTTAAAGCAAGAATATTCTCATTTCATTACAAACGAAAAATAATTTACATTATCTGGGACTCAAAAACCACACAATCTGCTAGAGAAAAATCATATGAGAAAATGGAAAATAGGAAACAACTTCCGTATCAGACAAGGAGCTAAAATAGGTGATCTTTAGAAACATGAACAAACCAGGTGTTTTACTTAAGAGCTCATGGAAATGGATTTATTTTCTGAGCAAGTTACAAGATCATTAATTTACACAATATTCAAAAGCCAGAATTCTGAAAGAGAAGCATGCAAGAGCAAGCACCTCCCCATCAACATCCTACCAATGAAGGTAATACATCTTTTGCTATAGCTTACAACTCTATAGGGCTGATAACTAAACCAGCTTGTGCCCCTGATCTGTCAGTCTTTCATATCTCAGATAAGTACCATCAACTGCATCATGATAGAAGGGCTGTCTTTGTCTCTGCACCTGGAAAGCTTTCACCCAGCAGACATTTCATGAAAATGAGTATATTTCTGCAGAATGTTTTAGTTTTACTAAGTGACCTTTTTTTTTTTTGCAAAAGAATGTTTCATGGGAAAATTCATGATCTGAATTCTTGAGCATCCTCATGGCGATTAATAGATTTTTCTCACACCATTTTTCATTAGTTTCCTTCCCTACAGAGATTATTATAAGTTCTTAATAAAAGTCATCCAAGACAGACAGAAAGACAGACACTTTAAGGAATATTAAAACTGCCTATCACAGTGCACAAAGAGGACTTAAGAGCCTACTAAGGAATCTATATTCAGGAGCAATCAGTTATTCACAATATGTACTATCCACAGTCTGTAAGACTTGGCTGTAAATGGAGAGTTAGGGACAGTACTTAATTTGGTCATCTGCAGTCCCAAAACAGAGTTCTCAGTTTTCTGAGTAGGCTGCACAGAGAAACAGATCTGGCAGTTTTGGACAGTATGCACTGAATCTGTCATAACTTTCTCATTGTTAGAGGTCCATAATATGCCTCCAAATCCTTTTTTGGCACCTAATCGGAATGGCTAAGTCTATAATGTTAATACAAGAGTCCAGAGACTGTTCTCTGGCTCTAAGGCCATGTGGCAGATGCAAACCATGTAGCATTTGACTTTGAGTCCCTCTGGGCCCCATGAATTACTCCTCTGACCACAAGACATAATTATTTTTTACTGTGTTTTCTTTTCAGTTCAAACTGCCTGAAATAACATGAGAGCTGTTCGTACAGCTCCTCCAGCTTTGGTTGTTCTCTGTCTGCAAAACTTTAAATCTAAAAATAAGACTTAAATATTCCTTCCATAACGATATGTCAGACTGACACAGCAGGCAAAAAATGAGTATGTATTACCATATACTACTGCTGTGGCTGGTAGCTGTACTGTAATTAAAAATTGTTAATGGTTCTGTTATAAGTGTCTAATTCACAGGTTTTATCATTTAGCCTTAAAAGATAATGGCTTCATTTTACTTCATTTACTTGAGTGAGTAATCCTGACTTGTGAAAGGAGTCCTGTTAATGAGTCACATCAATAAAGATGCAGGATTGGCCCCAAATTGAAAATAACATGTACAGTGTAAACTTTAGCTGAAAGCCACGTTTCTTTCTTTCCCCCCCCACCTGTAAATGAAAAAAACCCAGCTTCATCTGAACCAAAATGAAAACATGTAGACACTCTCAGTTAACATCGTATTTGTTTTCAGAATGAAATAGGAAATTTTTCAAGTGAGCAGTCATTACAGGGTTATGAATTTTTTTGAAAAAAATCTTTGAAGTGTAGCTCAGGTGTTTATCGTTGCACATTATCAGTGGCCAGTGGACTATTTACTTAAGGACCTAACTGCAAATCTTTCTGCAGTAAATGTAGGAAATCACTAGTGGTAAATGACTGAAGAAAAGGGCCTATCCTGGCTATGAGGCACAGATTTACCCGGAAACTAGAATGTCCTTCCTCTCTTGCACCAGCATTTATCTGAGAGCAAGTACAGCACACATACTCCCACTGCATGTGATGCAGTTTCTGTTGTTCAGCTGCCTAAACCCCCAGTCAGATCACGGTATGCTTAAGGGCTGATCACAGAACAACTATGAGCAATGCAGCTGTGACAAGAATGAAGACAAAATCAGGATGTATTATTTGAGGTATTTTCTGTGGACACAGAGAACCATGTGTGCCATTACAGAAAGCATTGCTAACCAGCGACAATTCCAGTCACCCATCAAAAAAAAAAGGAAGACACAAACAGGAACAGGTGGAGAGAGGCTACTAGTAAAAGCACGAGACTTATGGTTGATGTAAGAGCAGAGCTCTGAAGCTGAAGTTGCAGGAAGTCTTGGCCAATCCTTTTTTCCTGGGTTGAAATCAGCAGTCTTTGTTAGCCTGTCTCTATTGTAAGTAAAGTGACAGTCCTGAACTAGCAGCAAAAAGGTTTTTTTTAAAAAAAAAAGTCTCACAACAGCACAGATACCTTAACAGGCTTTTTTAGCAAAGCTTTAGATTTATATTAACAGCTTTATGCAGATCCAAGATTACAGAGACAGAAGAGAGATTAAAAAAATAACAACTGTGCATGGTTTATCTTCCATGCCATTGTAGAAGACTGCATTGTACCATTGTACACTCGAAGTAAGAATCAGTAACTCAACTATAGAGTGATATATTTATTGCGTTGTGCAAGAAGGGCAGTTATCATCACCACATCATAATACAGTCCCATAAAGAAAGATTCTCTCACCCTGAGACAATACACAGAAACATACAGCCTTCAAGGACTTTATATAGCCTCATATTCTAAAATTTCCATGGTTGAACAAAAAAACCCATAAACCAAAAAAAGAAATAACATTTTATTAAAAAAATTTTCTGACCATTAAGGCAAAAAATGTGTATTTTTATAACATCTTTTTGTAACAAGGATTAGCAAGCAGAAAGACCAAACAGTAAAGCCTGGGTTTTCATTCATTCCTCCAAATAGTTCACTGTTGCATTTTTACTGGTTTAGATCTTACTTATGAATTTTTGTATTAAATCAAAGTAACAGTCCTTTCAATCTGTTATCCCGTCTTCCACAGTAGCCACAGGCAGATAATTTATGCAACAGTTTAAACGTTCTTCCTTGATAAGGAACCATTTGATATCATATTTATGCATAAAGTTCCTTCCTCACCTCTGGCAGGTAGCAACTAGATCACATCCTGAAAACGTACATCCTGGATGATAGCCATTCCTTTGCGTATTTCTAATACAAGCTAGCATTACTGTTGTTGTGTACTAAAAGTCCCTGTAAAGTGGGAAGGCCCATCTAGCAACCTGCGCCATATATGACTTGTCAAAACAATTGATAGAGTCTGGCTGCTCTCTTCTCTTATTATTCCTGAGACACAAGTGAGGAGGGAGCTGCCAGCCACCTGAATAGTTCTATGCCCAGTCTACTTTTCCAGCAGCCCAGCACGTGGCAATCACAGAAAAATGGGAAAATAGCAGTGAAGGGCTCATGTGAAAGAAAGCGGCAGGGACTGGGATAGATCAATGATTCTGGAGGTGGCAGTGAAGAATAGCCAAAGCTTTTCTTGATAGATATGGACAGGCATATGCTGCATTGTGCATCAGCAATATTTCCATTGCTTCAGGGAAGCATCAGATCTAGCAAGCACACTCAATCTATTGATTTGGGCATGTTCGGTAAATCCAGTGCCATAAGGATTAGTCTAATTTACTGTGCAAGTGCAAATCCTTTGGTCAGGCCATTATGTGCTGGCCATGTGACCATGGAAGAGCCATGGAACATGACCCAAGTGCTTTTATAAGAAGCCGCGTGGCCAGCCGTATCAGAAAGACTGGGCATCACCAACATAAATAAATCACGGCAAAACAGACTGTCCACATATTAAGGCCCCAATCTAGTATTCAGGCCACTAAAATTCAGGTTTGCTCTACATGAGACTCTGTCTGTGGTCCAGGGCAAAGCATCTAGTGTTTCCTCAGTGTCAATTCTGTTCACTAGATTAGGAGCGTGATAATACTTTCCTGCCTTAGAAGCCTGTTGTAAGGATCAATAGATGAAGGATCCTTAAACATTCAGATCATACGTTATTAGATGATTACCCAAGGTAGTGAGAAATGTCAGACCCTTTTATTAATCCCATGAAGTTCATTGCCTCAAATCTTGAGGCAGTGAGGCCACATCTATGTAAAAAGGATTTTCTATCAGTTTTAAACTGAAAGGCTATGATTTCATTGTGAACCCTTTGTTCTTGTGTTCTGAGAGAGTTAAATTGGTGCATCTTCTTGACCTTCTCTAAACCATTAATAATTTATACACCTCTTTCATTTCACCTCTTATTCATCTCTGTTCTTACGTAAATACCCTGATCTTTTAATCTCTGCAAGTATGGAAGTCTTTCCAAGCCTCTAATCATTCTCATTACTTTTCTCTGAGTTCCCTGTTTCACTTACAGCCTAAGTGAAATAAAGTGACCAAACTGAATGCATATTCAGAATGGAAGGTTACTACTGCTTTATGTAAAATGTTTACAATACATTTGATTTCTTTCTAAATTTCAGGATCTTCTCTTTTTTTCCCTTGTGTGTGTAGATGTTTTCAATAAGAAGTCCACAGTAACAGCAGAGTCTTTCCTCTGAATATAGCTGCTGTTCATTTAGGACTTCTCAGGGTGTGCAAGCAGTTCTAATACTTTTTTTCCAATGTCCATTAATGTTTTCTTACTTTATCAATTGCTGTTGGAGTACAGGCTTCCAAACTGTAGCTCCCTGCATTTTGAACCTGGTGTTCTCTCTGTTTTGCTCTTAATTAATTTCTTCCATCGCTCGTGTGTCAGCACAGCTGTTTCCTGAGCTTTGCTCAAAAATCCTCTTTTTTCTTCAATTTTATTTCTGTTACTCAAATAATTAGTATCCCACCACATCTTGTACTGCTGCCTTATGCCATTGTTTTGCATGAACCCAAAGCTGATCATCTGGGCACAATGAGAACACCTTGACTCACCTATTGTACTGGTCTGTCTGTTTAGCTTGGTATTCCTTTACCTGCTCCTGTGAACCCTCTTGCTTACCTGTCAGGATCTTTGCCTGTCTGTTTGCCTTCCTTTCTGTTTTGCTTTAAATCAACAGCCTTGATTGCCAACTGTGCCATACCATCATTTTGTGTTACCCATGAGAAGGTGCCCTTGTGCTCAAAGTCCTGTTGATGCCGACTTGGTTAAATCCAGCTGCAGTGCAGTATGGACCACTGAGTAAAGTAATCTCAGGCCAAACACATACTTTGCAAAACACACTTGGGGCTCCCTAGTCCGAGCTCTTGCCTGTGTGTCCTTCAGACAGGCACTTCCCAGAAATATGTGTAGTGTCTTATAGGTGACTGTTACCAGAAGTAAAGTCTATTCTCACCTTCTGCTAGAATTGAGCTGTGTAAAGACTGTATTGCATACTGTCTTTGAATTCGTCACCAGTTACATATATGGCCTCAATTTGATAATTTATGTCTACCAAGCAGACAGGATAACTGGTCTTAGTGATGTCTGTAATTTCATATATGAGATGTTGCCATTTCATATCAACTCCTAAGACTATGACTCAACTGTCTATAAACAAAATATCTCAACCACACAGCTCATCCGTCATCTCATACAAGAAATAGCTTCATGTGGTATTCACTCCTCACAACCTGGTCAATACCAGAGTATAAACTCTCTTACTCTCATTAATCCCTGCTTTCAGTACAGTGTTTTATTAGAGAGAAAAAGAGAGAGAGAGAGAGAAAGAGTGCACATGCACCTCAAGAAAAGAAGCAAATATAATGTAGTCCATTGCTGGAATCCATCTAAGACAAGTATGCATTGTGTTCAGGAAAGTCAGTTCAGTATCTGATACTAGTAGAGACTCTTGCTCCACATTGTAGTTCTGGAGTCTTCACAACACTCAGTCATCTGAGTGCACTCAGAATGCAGCTTCTTTGATGAGACTGCACACAGTGCTGGTACCTACAGGTGACCTTGTGAAAATTTTTGCAAAAAGCTCAGCCTGTGACTCTTTCTAATAGCCATTTTTTGTGCCTCTTGATGCTTTCTAATAAATTGTGTAAGCTGCTGCCTTAGCAGCCACAGCGTCCTCAGTTTCCAGCAGGACAAATACTTTAGGCAAATACTTCAGCTATAATATTTTTATTCTTCAAATGCCTGTTCTTGGACCCATGACTCTTCTCATGCTGCATCACTATGTGTTAAAACCTGTCTCAAAGGCTGTTTATAAGAGCATGCAGTATCTAGGAAGACAGTTATTCATCCTTATATATCATTGGCTCCCCTCGTATACATCAGTCTTACATATTCTTAATAGCATCTCAAGGCCTGATCATTATTTCCTACAAGTCTACAGAGTTCTGTTCCCCTCACCTTCTCCTTGCCCATGTTTTTGCTAATATACTTATCACAGTACTTGCTTATAAATTGTTGCACCTTCATAGTATGGACCCACATTGCTTGTTCCTTGGTGCCTCGTTTACCTTCAAGAATGTCATCAGTACTGCTCCTAGGACTTTTTCTAGTGGGTGTTTCCATTGACATTAGAACTCCTTTGAAGATGGACAGATACTTAAAGCTACTCACAGCCAGCAGTGCTAGTCCAATGATAACAGTAAAGGTAGTTGCATTGCCTTATTATACCAAAACTTGTACCTGACTTCACCTAAAATGATATTTTTATCCTAATGCAGATCTTACGTCCTCAGTCTCTGGATAAGGCTAATGATTTATTTTCAGTGTGACTTCAGTACAGGTTCTGATATTACCCGAAGAGTCTCATTTCTTGTGGAGCGAGATTACCACTGTAGTCTGCTGTAAGTAATTACTGTACACAGTATGGTAGTTCGTTAGTATGTTTGCCAGTTCCTTTTTAAGAGGAGTTTAAACGCATTTTATTGTCTCACATAGTAAACGTGGGAATATATCTCTAAAATAACCCTACAATGTAGGTGTCCTTTCCCTTGAAATATATTATCAGTCTCCTATTTGAATACTGCTAGACAGTTTTCTCTTCTATCAAGGACTGCATTGCTGTTCAACAGTGGGAAGTACACCGGCATTTGGACTACTGGAAATTCTAACAAATAACGTATCATTTCGAGAGGAGGGGTTCTTACGGACAGTATGTATTCAACTCCACTGACTTAAGAAAGGTTTTTACTGTCTTTCATCACTTGGTAGACACCCTTCTTAAATCTAACAACTTCTCAGTCTCACTTATCAGCTGGTATTATAATGCAGCTGGAATTTAATTGGTTGCCACTCTAATAACATAGCTTCAAACATTATATGACATGAATATATATACACACACATACTAATTTTGGGATCGTTCACACATGGCAGACATCTCTTCTATAGGCTTCCTTCATCACCCATACTGCTGCTTACCACTCCTATGGTAGTTTCAGTTTTGGGATAAGAAGTATTTCTAGTCCTCATCCCTGCCCACAGACTGGGTTCTTTTTTTTTTTTCCTGCTTTTCATACTGCTTTCTGACGTCTGCCCTAGATCACAATATCAACCTCAGTGTTTCCTACTTCTTGGTGTTCTTTAATTTGAGCCAGTAGATTGTTTGGGGTTTTTTTCCTAGTATCCACTATTGCTTTGATAGTTTCCCTAGATAGTGCAACAGTCTTGGTTATGGGAGGCTATGCTGTTGCACTGGATAGATGTCTCTTGACAGTCTTTCCTGTGAGAAACTTGTCTGCCACATACAAATCTGTCATTAACAAGGAATCTTTAAAGTTTCCAGAGTTTCATGGGGCTACAAGAGTTCTCAAATCTTGGTATAATTATTTCCTCTTCTGCTTGACTTTAAGTAGAAAATAACAAAAACAGCACAACAGCCTCTTGTCCATGATCTCCTTCCGTGGGGTCACATTACTCATTAAGTACTTTTACCAGTCTTCCCAGTGTTTCAGGCACAAGAGCATCTTATTTGCTTCTCTTCCATCTTTTCCCAAAAGGATAGCAAAAAACCTTACTATCATTTTCTCATCTTTATTCCTTTGTGCATACACCAAATTACTTTTTTAACCACTTCCTTGTTTGTGTAGGTTATTTTGTCTGGAAATCCACCATCACATTTTTAAAAGTCCCTCCAGGCCATCTGTTTACTTTACCCCCAGCTTTATTTTCTAGTTAATCATATTTGAAGGGGGAGGTGTGTCTCTCTGGAATTATTGCTGCTGACATGTTTCTGCATCATGTACTAGACAATAATACAAGAAGACTCCATGTTTATATCACTAACCTGGCTTTTTAATAAGCAAGCTATTTACACAGATGCTGAGACTGCAATTAACACCAAAGTCATGTGCATGCAGATTAGCTTATGTATGGTCTTTCAGATCTCCCTGCAACCTATGTTCTTCTCCCTGGTTTCAAACAGATTGCTGTACTCAGATATCTTTATTTACTTTGCCAGCCTAAGGAATTGTATGTGATTTAACAGCAGCTAGAGAAATCAGAAGCTGAGCACTTATCAGTAGTGGTGGTGTCTGTTATTCCAATAAATCTCTTTTCCAGCTTGGCTTTATATTTAGGTACTCACTTAAGCAAGACTGAATATATGTTAAACAAAATTTCTCTCAAGAAAGCGAATTTTAAGTATTAGCTCTGGCAACTTTATGTATTTACTAGGAAAGCAGATTCTCAAAACTTTGTGCTCATGTTGCACCTATAATAGAGGCATACACAGATAAAATTACCCATTTTGAGTATTGATGAGCTTTTCTTAAATCCATCACTGGTCTTGTACACCTTATCTCACTTGGACTGTGTCACCCATATAGGATGTCTGAAGTTGTGCTTAATAAAGCAGTGTATTATGCTGATAGAAAACCTTTAACATATTCAGATTTACTCTTTCATCATAGACTGTGATGGTATTGCCAAGATAAGGATAAAAGGCACGTTTAAAATTACTTTAGCTTAAATACTTAAACATTACTATTTCTAAATTCAAATGTATATAGAGATGTTCTAAAACATATGAGCTACTAAAAATAAACTTTAAGCTCTTCCTATAGTTTTTGATTCAAGCAGCTAAACATGGCAAAATATATCACAATATTTTGATAGGACATTGAAACATGACCATTAAAATGTGGTATCTACTTGGGGGGGGGGGCTCTTTAGTCAATAACTCCTGTGTTAACCTAGAAACATCCTGTAATAATTCAGGCAAATCCGAGAAAGAAATGACAGTCCAGACCTTGTGCTTAAAGCATTGTGCTCTTTTGTGTAAACCAGCAATGAAAGATTAATTTCACATTTAAAAATTAAACAAACAGCTATAAATACAAGGTACAGCATCAATTACAAAATTAGTATTATATTGTTTAAGAAAATCCAGCTAATTTGCATGAATGAAAATATGTTCAGTCTTACTTAAAAATTAATATATATGTAGAGGCATATTGCATTTTTCCAGGAGGAAAGACATAGTATGTTTTCTTACTTCACACTGCAGTAGAAGTGGCCACATCTGCTCACTGCAGAAAGCAGATGGATGTTCAAATACTGTATCAAAGTATATATTTCAAGGAGAAAATTTAACCGCCTGGGTGTCACAGTTTAATTCAATATAGCTAAAGCAGGAAGATTAGAATTTTAAAAAATTTTCTGAGTTAATTGATTGATGAATAACAGCTTCCAAGAACAGACCTTTATTCATCTCATTTCATATACCCTGATCTAAAATTCACTCAGATTACCTCAGGTCATAAAAAATGATAACTAAGGACACACTGAAGTGTGCACTGCACACTGCACACTTGCAGTTTCTATTTTCTAGCATTTTTCTGGGTTTTTAATTTACTGGAAATACATGACCAGAATACCTATTTCTATAAAAAAAACTTTTAGAGCTTGAGTCAAGAAATATTAAGAGCAAGTATTTCCCCACAGTGTTTCTGTGAAGAGCAGTAATGACCTGGTGCCATTTCCCTCTCTCAGGAGAGAGAAACTTTTTACAGCTCTCAACCATAGACAAATAGGAAAGCTTCTCAGCTCCAATGATTAACATTTTTATAAAAATGGTTATTTGATGCAGATGCTTCCATGTTTTCTGCCAGATTAGCTTTCCTGCCCAACAACTTATACAATTGAAGCAGTGTTTGCTAAAATGATAGCTATATAGGTACAAATAACTTAACAATAAAAGAACACCAGCATGAAGTCTGGAACGTGAAATCTATATGCATCATAAGTTATAGTGGATCTATCTGATTTTATCACTGCTGAATGGTTTTAAAACACTGGATTCCTTTTACTTGTGCATCCCCAGCAAGCATATAAACGTCAACTCTTTCAATTACAGACACCTAATAGCAGGCAGCCAAACTGTCTAAATAGTAAAAGGAAAATTTAAGAGATTTCTGTTTTAAGGTAGCAAGAGCCAATTAGAAACATAATAAAAAGCATAAAGCTTTGGAACATAGTTCGAATTGTATCTTCTTAAAGAATGATCTATGATGCATCATATTCAGCAGCTCCATAGCTTGCAGTACACCTCGTTTGAACTGGGTACAGCCCTGTATAGAACATACATGTTTTTCATAAGGACACTACATGATGGGATGTTCCACACTGAATAGGCATGTCACACACTGACTACATTTAGCCCTTCACCGGGCAGTGAATGGAAGACAACGAAAAACACCTTCCTAGTCACCCAGACTGCGTGAATGAACAAATATTCAGTCTGTGAATAACTGAAGGAAAAATTAAAATTCATGGAGAACTTGGATTTGTTTGTTCAGCATAATACTAAAATGTGTGCTGTTCACACAAATTTATATAAAAAATGAATACTTGTTCTTCAAAAATAAAAAAAATGTTTTGCAATAGAACCCCACCATCTCTGATGCTGATCATAGTGGTTTTCTTTTGTCATAAGAGTGATCGAGTATGACCAGTTGTAAGCAGGCCATATCATGTAATTATTATCAACATCCAAATATACTCAGTTGGACAGGTAATTTTTTTCTCACTGATATTGGCTTCCATCAGCTCTATGGATAGATCTTCTTTTTGTCTTCTGGAATGTTCATAATACTATTGGGAAATTGATTTCTAAATTATAAACAAGGCAGGGTCATTTATAATAAACAGTGGTTTTTAAAAGATCAGGTTTTCGGAAGTCAGTTTCTAACATTAATACAAATTGTCATTGCAAGGGGTTTGTTGAGCACAGCTACAGCAAACAGGGTGAGCAAAGAATCAAACAGTAATGATATAGAAGACAACATTATTGAACAGAACAGATAAAATGGGATGCCAAAAATATATTGTGTGAGGAGTCAGAAGGTTTAAGAAACTATGAACTTTAAAATGATTGTTTCACTTATAGCTTGGTGCTAATAATAAGTTGTCAGCTAACTCTTATCATCTAAACAAGTGGCTAGCTGAGTTTACTAGCTGTATATAGGCAACTGTGTAGAAATAGCCTAAAGCCCAGGCTCAAGCTGAATTTGTCACTTCTCCACAGTATTTTCCTGCAAAAGCCTTTTCAAGGGTCAGCTCTACAGCAACCCAACTAGTGTACCTAGTACAGAAACCCCATGTACTTTTGAAAGCACACAAGGTTATGCTTACTTGCTACGTGGATGCACTGCAGGATACTGCAACTTATTTGCCCTCAGGATGGCATCATATCATGGAGGTCAGCAAAATAAGATGGCTGAAGGTTCTTCCAGGAAGGCTCCACAGAATCCTACTGCAAAGCCAAATGGGATGTGTGAGCTCAAGCTCCAGCTCAAGGAAAATTGCTTGTAACAGAGACATAAAATTGCAAAGTTTCAAAGCATTTCGGGTCCACCCAGCTCACATACAATGTGTAGGTACAGCCAGAGGTTATTAACAGTTTTGATATTTTTGTATCCACCTGCTAAGTTATTTATATAACAAGTAGGTCACATGGCCAAATATCACTCTACATGTTCTGATGACTGTTACCCATACATTTGCCCTTCCTTAGCTTGTTGTTTTTCTTCATTTAGGCCCCAGTTTTGCAAAGAGTTCCAGTGCCTTATCATGAGGATGGTATTAAAGACTCAAGACATTACATTCAAATCTCTTTGGAACAGAGACTGTCTTGTGATATAGGTCTGTATAATGCTCAAGGTTTCAGGGTATTTGAGTTTGCTGTAGTTAAAAAAAAGTAAACACACACCCTCCCAAAACAAAAACCCCCCAAAACAACAACAAAACCCACAAAGCAACACAAAACCAGTAGAAGGTTACATTCTCTCTACACATTAACCCAGTGAGATTACTTGGAATTACCTGGTCTGTAGGAAGTATTCCTCTGACCCCCATGCTTCTCCTTTTTTCTGTTCTCTTCTTTGGAGTTGGGAAGGTACCCAGAAATGGGCTCTTGCCCACTTGAATCACATCTTCACTTCAGAATCAAACCCAAGTCAGCACTAGTGGCAAAGAAAAGAATATAACATTTCAAGAGACAGTAATCTTACTTGCATACCCTCATCAATCTCATTTCCATTTCTTGTTTGCATTCTGGAAACAATACCTTTATGTTGCCACTATACCCTTGCAACAATTATCATCTTCAGGTGTCTTTATTTTTGTAAACTAATGCTTTTTATTCATAAACAAGTGGGATTGAATAAAGAATGCTGGCAAAGCTAGCAAAAGAAAAAGCCTTTGAAGCAAAAGCATTCTGATCATCGTTATCCTTAGACACCGTATTAAAGGCTTTCTCCTATAGTCATCTTAGTACTGTAAACAAGAGGTATCTGTTTCCGGAGAGCAGTGGAATAAAGGTGCCACCATATTAGCAGTATTGCAGCAAGTAACAGACAGGCTCTGATGTGACAGAATAATAATAGAAAATACATCTATTTCAGGGAGAAAATTTACTAATTTGTACTCAACTCCACACCGTGGAAAGATACGGAAAACAACTCCTTAAACTGGCTTGCTAAGAAAGATGGTAGGCTATTAGCTTACTGCCTCTCTTTCCTGAGAAATACAACCAAGTGCACTACACAGAAGAATGATGAGTGCTGTTTTTGAAAAAGGGTAGTTAACTATTTCTACTAATACTAATAACACTTGGCTCTTCATATAAAGTTTTCCAACTCACCTGCATCTCACAGCACTTTGCAGAAGTTCTGTTTTATAGTCCCTTTCAGCCAGGGAATTCAAAAGCAAAGCATTATCAAAGTGTGGTTTCCCCTGAGGAAACACCAAAGGAGGAAAAAACATGCCCAAACCATTTCTGTTGCTGCCAAGAACATTCATCTCCTGTGTCCTCATCCTTGCAAGTTCACACCTGGAGAAGACTGCATATCATAGTTACAGAGGGAAGCAGTAAAGCTAAGCAGGCTGACTGGAAGGAAACAGTGAGGGGAAAATAAGAGTCAGGAAAACCTTGGAGGAAGTACAGTTTGATAGGACAGAACATGGAAAGCTCACACAGTTGGGAGGGGCAAGACCCAGAGGTAAAGATGGTTCATTAACATTTATATAGACTGTCAACCATCTTGAGAAGTAGACCACGGATACAACAACCCTGCGGTGCACTACAAAGTTAGTTCAAGTTGGGAATGTAGCATCTGTTGCACAATGAGTAACATTCACCACAGTTTAGGGGACAAAAATAAAAAAGCGTCTAACTGAAGCTACTAGGAAATTTAGTAAACAACAGGTAATCCTCTACACTATGGACTAGGGTTTGCTTTTCCCACAACAGCTAAATGAGAAAAGGCTCTACTTAACTCCCAGCTAGTGGGAGACAGTTGAGGTCCGCCTACCTATATTAAAAAGTGTATTTCTTTCCCTTATGTCATTATTCTTCCACAGAGGTCAAGGAATGCAAGAAAAACTCTCTGCTGTGCAATTCACTAGAGCAGAATACAGAGTTCCTCTTCCAAAATCCTTTAAGCAACACCTTTGTATCCATCGCTAGTAGAATCTATAATCTACCATATGGAGCTCACAGTAGACACCGCATTGGCTTAGTTCCAGCAATTACCTGAAAAACACTGTTTCAGCCACTAAATCTACAGTTTTAATCAACTTACAAAACCAAATCATCCCCAGCAGTAAGCCACTGCACTCCTCAGTGTTTAGGCCTCGTGGAAACAGTGATTGCATCTGTCACCCCAAAAAGATCCGTTCTCTCTTAGCTCTTCACCATTCCTAGAGTCAGACTCCACACCTAAATTCATCCCTCTGAATTTAGGCAAGATTTTAAATATAGAACAGTGCCCCAGTTGTTGCTTATTTGGACCAGAATTCCTGTGAACCATAAATGACGGGGTTTGAGACAGAACTGTTATCTGTATCATCTGATTCCTAGTTTGACCACAGACTTGCATACTGTTCTTACGATATGTTTTATTGGAACCCTTCTAGTACAATTGAATTTCTTGGCTACCATTTCCTTCACACTAAGGAAAAAAAAAGAAAAAGGAAAAAGCTGAAAAAACTGCTAGGGACCTCAGCAGTGCAATTTCCAGATAATCCCACTGTTTAAATGAACAACAATACCAAAAACATCTATTTATGATCTTTAATTCTAGCCACCCTTAAGCCTTGCAAAATCAATTGCACCCTAGGAAAAAAAGCAAAATACAGTAGATCAGTTCATCTTTTCTATAGTAGATCTCTATTCTGTGCAATGCTCCCACCTGTTTAGTGATGTGGGAAGGACTGCAATTTCCTGTTGGATCAATCCCAAGGAACACAAGTCCCTTCTAAGAAACATAAGTCTCTGCTAAAAATCCCTGTAACAAATACGACCTTTAGAGAAATGGTGTGTAAGAGGCTTGAAGTGTTTACTTACTACCTAGCCATGTAGAATGCAGCACATAACATTGAAAACAGTCATCTTTTCACCAGACATTAATTCTATCACCTCATACTAATTATATCACCAGATATTTAACTCTTATCTGGCCAGACTCCCCTATGTCTTATCCCTGTGCAATCATTTACCCTTATTCTAATCTAAAATAAAGAGTAGGTAAGGTGGCCATCTAGTACTGATGGGACATAGAACATCCACTTTGTAATAGCACAAGGTGCTCCGCATTAAATTATTTTTTAAAATATCCAAATTCTTAAATATTAGTATACTACCTCATAGACAAATTGATTAAAACTTATAGCCAAAAACCTACTTAGAGACAAATATTTTTGTCCTAGTGAACTGTAGATTTAATCTGGAAGAAGTCTAAGACACATTGCTAAAAATAATCTTTCCAGAGCAGACATAAACATTGAAGTGAACTTCTGTTTACTTTAACTATTGTTTGATCACTGTTGTCACCAAGAACCATAGTCATGGACCATGAAGTCACATCACCTTAACTCTTGAAAAAATTAATATTTACTATGAAACTGAGTTTATTTGTACATTGTCAAAGGTAATTGTCAAAGGTTTCAGGGCAGCAAACTGAACACTTGATGTCATCAAAAGTGAGATAAATGTCTGGTGTCTGACAGTGTAATTCAGTGCCATACTTCTGCAGTTAACAATACCATGAAGAAAACAAACCATATTTCCATAGAATTTTGCTTTGTATCCCATATCTTCACTTCCTGTCTTGTTTGCACACTTATGTTACCCTGTATAAATACACAATAACTACATCTTCAGTTTTCTAAGGAGAACACATCTGAGTTTTTTGCCTTCCCATCAAGTTTGAACTGTCTTTAGTTTGGTAGAGTTAAGGCGCATGTGGGAAAAAAAATTAAAAGCCTCTACATTATTCAACAGTGTTTGACATGAGTACAGAACTGGGAAAAATCTTTGAAGTGCATGTGCTCTCATACTGTGACATTGTATTACCAGGTGGCAATAAAACATGACACTACATGAAATAATGATACACCTTTGTCACAAAGAACTTTGGCTGTTTTGGAAGAGTATCACTTGCTGTTCTGAGAAAGAAAAATTCTAAGTTACCAGGAAACTTACAGGATGGCCGTATCCAACACTGAAGAAAATTACTTGAAAATAGTTTCAAC
This sequence comes from Gavia stellata, assembly GCF_030936135.1. Taxonomy (NCBI): domain Eukaryota; kingdom Metazoa; phylum Chordata; class Aves; order Gaviiformes; family Gaviidae; genus Gavia; species Gavia stellata. The sequence continues at coordinate 45,642,362 of NC_082599.1, forward strand.
TTCACTGCCCAGAGCATACATTAAATGCATTATCTGTATTGAGCTCTGCTGCAGCTCTAAATTTAGTGAAATGTGGTTTTCACTGAGGCTAATGAAACCGGTAATCCCTATGGAGAGTGAAATTTCAGCATTTTATTTATTCAGTGGCTCCTCATTTTCCAACCAGACCACCTCAGGCTATGATTTATCAGAGCTCAGAAGCTAAGGTTTGAGGGCCTTTTTAAATACATGGATAGGAAATCTTTTTGGAAAACTTGGTGTTGAAGGAAGTAGTGATAGTGATACTATTGCACTACTATAAACTCAGAACAAGGGTAGTAGGTACCTAGGCACGGAAACTGCCTTCTTTTGGCTGAGATCTAAAATAGAAGCATAATTAGCAGAAGCTTGACAAAAGATTAATTTATTTTTTTTTCCCCCACAAGAGGAAATGTCTATACTCCTATTTCAGTGGGATATGAGGCTGTAGTTCTGCGTACTGCCAGGTCACGTAGCAGTAAACTTTTCTTCTCGCTTAACTGTAGGCACGTAACCATAGTTCTATTGAATTTGCTAGATGACACAACTTGGAGCTCATATGGGCTTCACACTTTTGTGATAACTGTATGTCACTAGAGAAATACCTGCTTCCCCCTAAAATTGGGGTGATACAGATTATCCATACCCAACTGGCATAAAGTCAGCAGAAGCAAAGCTAGCCCACTGAAAATTTTCAGAGAAGTCTAGCCTAGCCATGTGGGTGGGGTTGTTTTGTCCTGTGGCAGGGTGGTTTCCATCCAAGACTAAGAGCTCTAATGTTGAATTTACTGTATCATCATGTTATAGCTTGTACACAGATCCAAAGACCAAAAAAACCCATTTGATGCACAGTAAAAAGTTTTGAGGATGGGACTTACGTCTAGATTAAGACATCTAAACATAGGGTTCTACATGTGGGCTATATGTCCATATCCCACTGTAGTTAGTGGAGATCTGATCAATATAGTTGATAGAATCCAAAAGCAATTCAGCTCAAAAGTCTGTTGTGAATTTGGCAGCTCATAAGGCCAGCATGGTTAAGAGCACTGTTTCTGTGGCCAATTTTATACAAATGAATGATGCATCTGTCAACCCACTTCATTACTTTCAACTCCTGAACCCAAATGACCGAAGACCCACACATAGCAGGATCAATCATACGGTTCTGTCACAAGGCTGAAATTCACATTTCTACATACCATTAAGGGCTACTCTACTTCCACAGTGTCATCACTACCTGTATCTGTACTTCATATCTGTGTGTTTACTTCAAAGCTCCACTTAAAAGCAAACAAAACAGAAGCATAATAGTTCATATTTGGTTTAACACCACAGTTCAAATGGTATAATTTTCTATCAGCAGTAAGTCTTCTTGGAGAAATATACAATGGCATAATCTATGCAAAGCACCTAAAATTACCTAAATGCCTGAGGTACTGAGCTGCCTGCTGAAACATATACTGATCTTATACATCCTCTGGGCAGCCTTTGCTGACTGACACCTAAGAAATCCAGTATGGAATTTAAATCTCCCCCTATGCAGACTTCTCAAGCTCGCTGTCCAATAATTACATCTTGGCATTACAGCAAGGTTCAAGCATCCTCTCACGCATTACATTTAAAAGAAAATGGTTCACCCCTCAGGGAAAGTCTGGATGAAGATGCTAAAGATATCCCCTACAGATCAGCTTAAAAGCTTTTTAGCTTGGTTAATAGATGAAAGTCTGATTGTATTAGTATCAGCTCATTGATTTGGGCAACAAAATCCTATTGCCTTAGGTTTTACCTTAGGTTTAGCCTGTCTTACAACTGTCCTATAGTTTGCTGGTATAGCTGAATAGTGACAGACCAGATGCAGCACAGACTGGAAATAGAATGTTTTCCAGCTCAGCAATTGTTATAGACACTATCTGGATTATGCAGTCCCTTATTAAGAAGTGTCAAGGATTAGCCAGAACTAAAAACACTTGTGGGATCAGGGATAAGGGAACAATCAGGAAAGTGAATTAACTAAAAATGTTACTTTAAAGAGAAGCTGTAAAACTGCATTAAACCCTAATGTGGATGTTCTCCTTTAGAATTACATTTGAATGTTCTAACTTCACTGTAGAAGTAAATTAAATTAAATTAGGACCACTTGAATTCTGGATAAGAAGGTCCTTGGGGGTTTTAATGACATTTAACTGATCTATTTCTAAGTCACATCTTTAGTTTTCTCACATTAATTTTCATGAATTGCTCCGTGTAGATAAGTCTCAAGTTCTGAAATGAGGAAATCCCACAAAAAGAAAAGTGACTGCTAAATTAGTGGCAACAAAACATTTCTAAAAACAGTTGTAACACAGCTTGTTCATCTGCAAAGGCAACAGTAAGTAATCACAATGACTCTGGATCTGCATGCTGAAGGACAAGATTTAGTAACAGACTCTCAAATACATCTTGTGACAACACCCAAGTGAGGCTCCTTCTACACTTCTCACATTGAAAACTGCTCTGGAATTGTTGTTTAGTTAGTCTTACACCAAGATTTTAGATTTTAGGAAACTGCAACCATTTTGGAAGGCATTTAGGCCAAGCTTAAGATTTATAATTAAAGAGCTGTAAACTATTGACATGTCAAGAAAGCAGCTTTCTTTTCTCTTTGTTTCATTCCAAGATCAACTGCTGGAGGCAAAAAGAACAAAAAACCCCTTAAAACTCTCTTTTCTTTTTTTCCCATTTCTGTAATCTATGTAATCCATGGTTGATGACTTCTGCCCAATCTATTTCTTGTATGGTATTAGAAAGCCAATGGGACAAACAGCATTACCGACTTTTCTGCTTTATGGTTGTTTAATATCCTGTTTCCAGAGGGGAAGGAACTACATGGCTCTGTAATATTGACATTTGAATCAAATTACACACCAGTTACTTTGTTGTAAATTCAGCTAATTTACCATTGTCATCCTAATGTGCATCCTACTGTTCAAGGAACATGGGGACAAAGCATTGTGGGACATGGTTTAATGGGCATGGTGGTGTTAGTTGATGGTTGGACTTGATGATCTTACAGGTCTTTTCCAACCTTACTGATTCTGTGATCTAGAGTTCCTCCTGTGCTTTCACTGTCTATAGAACAAATGCTACTACAGATACTCATATTTGAGGTATGCATAAGACTTCATTCCCTCATACAAGGTTTCCTTTTCCTTAAGAGGTGTAATATAAGAATATGCATTTAAATTTTACTACCAGGCATTATAAATAGGTTTTCCTTACAAAGACATAATTCCTCAAGTCCCTCTCATAACATGTGCAGTAATGAGCATCGTATCACTGTAGATGGGTTGCAGTTATTGCTGTTCAGGGAGTATCTCTATACTTAGAGGTAAAAAAAGGCTGAAACTAGGATATAAGATGATGAACCATTGGTTCAAATCCTTTTGTCTTCACCACTGTCAGTAGCTAAGGGTAAAAGCATCCATATTATGCCCCAAAAGAGGCAAATGCAAAGATTTTCCTCATGCACACGATAATCTGAAGGCCTGACCTCTGTTGCTAATAGCAAACACATGTTTAGATTAAAATGTAGTTCTTTAAATAGCCTACTTTTGAACACATGCACCTACAAGGATGTTATGTCTAATTTAGGCCTTTTGGGAAGCTTACTATTTTCAGATCATATTTTACCGATGTCTTAGTATAGTTGCAGAAATAAAGTACAATGTGTTGATGCAGTAGCAACCATGTTTCAAAAACTCAAGATTGATATGGCATTTTCTCCTCACTTGAAAAAATAGAAGAAAAAGCTAACTTTGTACCAAAAAACAAAGCCAATAATTATGGTCTGAAACAACATTCATGCTACCAGAGCTGTTAAAGGAGCAGAAAACCTAAAAAGTTGTAATGGAGTTATAGTAAAGCTTAGCTTAGCACCTTTACTTTTTTCCATTATGGAACTAAGACTTCAGCATTTTTATTAATAATTTGTGATGTTTTACCCATTACATCATCATTTTCAATAGAAAGGAAACAACTCACCTATTTCAGAGCACTGAACAAACCAACAAAAGCAGGGGCAGTCGGGGGGTGTTGCATTTATGAACAAGGTAGAGAATGCAATCTGTCTCTGAACTTTCTGGAAAACACAAGGGACTAAAAACAGAGAGATTAAGGGGAGGAAACTATGCCAGCTTTAAAACTGAAGAGGAAGCCAATTTAACCTGGACTTCCCCCAGTGTTTGTGAAATGTTAACACTGGGGCAGACCTTTAGATGAAAAAACCATCCCTGCTTCTCAATTATTCTGGGGTGACAGAGACTGCAAAACTTCAGAGAGCATGGTTCTCCAATCCTGGTATGCTGTTGCCCATCAGAATATCCTGATTTTATTTTCCACCAGGAAAGATAAAATCAATTATTTCTTTTCTGGGCCCTGAACTAGTAATGGCTTAAGCACATCTCTAAATCCTTCTGATTTCTAAAATACTGCACGTTTTTCAGGACTGTGATTGTCTTTTTGTTATGTGTTTGTGCAGACTTTTCCATGACAAATATAACAAATAAAATTGCAAAAGTCTGCCTGGTTCAGCAAAAAACCCACCTTGCTTTCTGCTGACTTAATGAGCTGAATCAGCTCATGAGTGGTTGAACAAGTTACAGTACCTGTAAGAAAGATTGGACCACAGGGCAGAAGTTAGGGAGGGCAGAAGAGAAAGCAGGGGAGAACAGAACCTGAAATCCTCCTTTTAGCAGTAGCAAACTATTAAATGGGCTCAAAGATCTCATCTCATTGCAGGTTTACAGAACCAAGTATGATGTCTGCCTTTTCCTCTTTCCTTGCTTCCCAGAGGCACAGTTCTGCTAAATGTGTGAAAAGACCTGTTAAATCTTGCAAGATCTAGCAAAAACTTTTTTTTTAACTGATGTTCAAGTATTTGTAGTAGCTCCAGTGCATTGAACACAGTCTTACAGGGAAGGTCCTACCTACTTAATAATAACCCTGATGCTTTCTCATGCTAGTCAAGAGTATTAAGTCTCCAGAGAAGACATTTTTATAAGGCTTTTCAAAGACCAGTCTTTTGCTGTAAAAATGAAAACATTTTCAGTTTCCATCCTCTCAAAAAGCAGCTTGTGCAGTTGAACTTTCCTTTCCAAGTACCTTGACTACACATCACACTCCAAAAATTAAAAGAGAAAAGTCCTCCTCTATGAAAGTCAACATTAAAAGCTTTTAATAAAAAAGGTTCTATAACTTTAATGGTGAAACTGCTATTGGAAGACTGTATTCTCAAGATGCAGTGCAAAATATTTGGGGGGAGAGGTACAGAAATTTGTCTGGATTTTTCTGTAAATAATTATCAACATGCACTGGCAGACTTTGCCGGAATGCACTAAAATGCAGTAGAGAAAAAAATGTTGCCCTTTTCTATCTATATTTAAATTAGATCTTTGTTCAAAAGCCCATTCCAGATCAGATTTTTTTTTTGTTTAAATCAACATTGAAAGAGATGAACTATTTAAAAAAAATCCCCCCAAATGAAAAAGAGGATTATCCAATTTTATTTTCTACCCAGTTTTGATTAAAACTCAGTGATAAAAACCCTCATATGCTATCCTATGTAATAAATTGATATATAAGCAGCATCTGCAGAAATCCTGAAAAAAAAGCATCTTTCAATGCATATTAAATATCACACACCAAACTCATCAGCCTTCCACTGTGAAATAATACAAGTACAGGTATCACAAGGTCCCATATGACAGTCTTTCATGCTGCCTTCTGCTCTTTTCCCCACACTAGAAATACTCTTATGACAGGCTCTTTTACAAAATTTATCATAAATTTATAAAATTGATGGTATTTTCATTCTGAATGTTACATCTACACACCCACAAATACACCAGTAGATTTATTTAAGCAGTAATATACACCCATTTGCTAAATCTTACCATTGATTGGAGAAGGGAAAACAGATGTGTGTGTGGAGGAAATGTAAGAGTAGGAGGGGAGGAAAGCAGAACCAAATGTGAACTCCTGCATACAAAAGATGGTGGTAGCAAGTGGCGGGTGTAAAATATGATGGAACACTGCTTTTAATTGTAACATTCTTTTGGACTGGTAAATTCATCGCACTAAGTTTCTTCAGCCATTTGCAAGCAAGCATAGGAATGTAAAAATAGAAGAATGGTAGGAAGGGACTACAATTAGAGATAATACATGGATAAATCAGCAGATAACAAGCAGGAATATAGATTGATGGAAAAAAAGTGAGAAGGAAGAGTGACTAGAGACTCTCCAGAGTCTCTAAAGACTGAGTTTGGCCTGCTGAGCTCTGCAGCAGTGGGACTGTGGCTGCAAGACAGGTGGAACATACGCTGAGTATGGTACAAAACAGCTGGAGACTGAAAAACAGAATGCACATATGAGGAAATGCAATCTTACTCAAATGCAGACACCCTGTCAATTATCCTCCTCAGTTCCTATTTTCAGAGTAATACTTGATTCCCATGTTGAAGGTAACAGAAGAGGCAGGTGTGCCAGGAACCTTTGGAAATTGTTGCTGGACAACAAAGAATTCAAAGACCAATAATTATGGATACTTTCCAAAGGCTAGCTGTTAAAGATCTTCTGTCTTAGCTTATCTCTAAAATGCAGATACAATATCTAGCTAGCCTATAGAAGATATCAAGTTGTTAGCAGCAAAGCTCTTTTCAATATATGGGGTAATATAAAAGTGTTAAATATTATTATTGTTACTACTACTAAGGAAAAAAATAAAATATAGTATTGAACAAAGGGCAGCGCACTGTAATATTGTTACATCCTGCTTGAAAAAAATATTTTTTTCTGTCAATGGTAATAAAAATATACTATAAAAATGAAAACTTGTAAAAATAAATCTCAGATAAATAATCTAAGGAGGGTGTGAGTGAAGTAAGAAATAGGCATTGGTTTGCTTGATTGCTTTTATGCTAAATGACTTGGGGATTGGGCTGAATACTCTAGACTGTTGTAAGATTCTCTGTTAAGGTTGATTTGTCCAATTCCATTGCTTTGTCAGAATTTGGTCATTTATGCATCTGTTGGGGAGAGAAATCAAGTATTATAAACTCTCAAGGCAGTGATATAACTCCTTTGTTGTATTTTTTTTCAGTTTGAAGCCACCACAGACCACTTAGATGTTGCGAATCTCTTTATTCCCTCCACAGGAGTCCAGGCACACTGACCTTTTTTTACCCTATGCAACTTTGAGTGGAATAAAGAATATGCTGGTTTGCCACTAGGCAGCATAGCTTGTGTGTACGTATCCATGCTGACTTAACTAACCTGTTCGGTGACTGACAAAAGTACATCCCAAAGCAGGATGAGTCTCAATAAAGAGTGTTAAAGCCTAAATACATCAAACAGACTAAATGACGCTCCAGGCCCCTGTCTGGCTACGCTATGCTTGGTACCGAAGCTAGCCGTTTTAAAGCCAGCTCAGGTGTACCATGAGGAGCTACAGCTGCATCACTAGACTGCAGTATAGATGTATGATATGAGAGACGACTATAGATATTAATCAGCTTTAAAAATTAAAAATGCTCAGGATGAGAGCAGGAAAGAGACAAAGACAAATTTTTAAAGGAAATAAGACTTTACTTTCTGGAAATTGCCATTTGGACATACAGCCTGATTAATGACAATTTAGTAATGATTTTAGCATCTAATCACATTTGCTCAGGGTGGTTTTGGTTCCCACCAGTGCTGGTTACCCAGTAAATTCCTAACCGGTGAAATACATGACATTTCCTAAGTCATCTGAAGTTTTGGTGGGAAGATTTCTCACAAGAAACTGATCCCAGTCCAAGAGGTTCTTCTCAGGGATGCCACAGAAATTTTGAAGATTTCTATTTTTAGCTTCCTGGGCAACAAGCTTGCTCATTTGCTTATTTTGCTTAACAACTTCAACACACAAAAGTAGTAAAAGCCTCCTCAGATGGGAGTACTACTTTCTTATGGATTCATTTTTACCTCACTTCATATTTTTACTTTAAGCAAAATATCCCCACAGGCATCCTATGTATAAAACTAAAGTCCTTAGAAAAGAATGTAGACAAATGTCCAATCCAACTTATTTTAAAAGTCATTAAGTACTTAAAACATTTTAGCATGGGCGTAAGTCCCATCAGTGTTTTTGGGAAAGGAGCAAGTCTGTTTCTCAAGGCCTTTATCATTATACAGGGAAAACATCAGGAACTTGCTATGTGTAACTAAGGGATGAAGGCCATAGGAGTTTCAAATCCCTTTTTTGGTCATGAACAGCTACGTAGGCAATCATGTTATTTCATTAAGATACAATTCATTAAGGAACTTAAGACTGCCAAATTTTAACCACGAATGATTCTATTACCAAGACTAGAAATATTGGAAGTCCTTTATCTATTGGGATTCTAGCTATTCAGAAAATGAATAAAAGTTTTAAAATAAAAATTTAATATTTAAAGAGATATACATAATCTTCAAATTAGAGAGAATACTATCTTTAGTTTGATATAAATTGCTTTAGCAAGCTATATTTTTAGGCTTGCTTGCTTAAACTGACTTGTTTTCAGTTCTGAGATTTCTATTAATCATCCTGTCGTTGTACACTCTTACAAGCAAGTCATTGTTATCACTAAGTTGTCCCAAAGAGGTGAAGAATCATTGTATTTAAGGACAAATAGATATGCTACAATGTTTTAAAACACTAGAAATTATTTCTGTTGCATCTTCTAGCAAGAACAGTAAGTTTCATTAAAGGGCAAAACAAAATGAAAGTGAACGTTAGCTTTTTGTGCCTCTATAATGTTGTTCTTTACTTGATATTTAATCTTTTAGAAAGATTAACAGAACAAGACCTGTGCAATGTGTTTCAACAATAACATGTTAGTCCAGAAGGAATGCCTATAAAGATCTGCAGTGCTTGGCAACAAGTATTAAGCCAGTAGCAAAGACATGTAGCCATGAATTTAAAATAAAGATATATAATTTACAAATCTCATTTTGCTTACTCTTTTGTTTACCTGTCATTGCAATTATCAGTACATTAAATGGCTGTGATAAGAAGTCATGGTAATAGGAGAAGTTCGGGTTGTTTTTTTTTTCAATAGTATATCCTCTCCCACTCTTCAGGGGGGCCCCTTACTGCAACAAAATATGAAAACATAATTGCAAAACCTTAACATTTGCTAAGATACTTGGGTGTATATATAGCATTACACTAGAAAATACTTGAAATTTTTTTCTCTCTACCTAGCCCAGAAAAGATCAGATAACAAATTGTTGTCCTTTAAAACATATCTATATCCTTCTACCTATCTATATATGTATGCTAAATATAAAGTAAAATATAGTGAAATAGTTTTGAATAAGTTGTTCAATAACTTCCCTAGGGAAGCGGTCAAAATCTGTTATTTGCAGAGATATTTAAAACTAAATTGCATAAAGCACTGGAAAAGTTTATGGTAGAGAACCATTTTGCAGTGGCAAGGCAATGGACTACATAACCTAATAGGTCTTTCCTATCTCTAGATTCTGTGATTCACATAGTACATTAAGTTGATGAATTACTTTTTTTTTTTGAAACAACAAAAAATATTTCTTGACAACCACAGCATCTTATGAAAACTCTATCCTTCATTATTCTGGGATATAATAAGGTTGAGAAGTCTGACAAGTCCACTAATGGTTCTTAAATTGCAACAAAATAAAATCAATTATTTAGATTTCAGTACCATTTCACAAGTACTGTATCATACTTACACTTCTAAAATACTACACTTTCTGACATGTATATATTTGATCATGGTCCAATACAACTTGCTGTATGCCCAAAGCAAAGCTAAACAGCAAAATCATACAAGTAAACAAAGGGTATGCAACAAGTGTTTAAGCACAATTTGAGCTGTAAATCTACTGGTCAAGTTAGAGCAATAAATGATTGATCACATCAGTGATAACTCTTGAAACAACACAGTAGCCTGGAGTCTTCCCAGCCTAATTTGGGATATTTACCAAAATGCCTAAAATTAACATTGCCATTTTGAGCTCCACCTACAGCCACTTACAAGAAAGCTGCACTCCCATGCAATTCAGGCCACCTACAATCCCAAAGAAAAAGGAGACCAAACAGGGAGCCTCAGTTATTGATGCCTGCCCCAACAGAGAGTGCAGTCTGAGACACTCCTTGAAGCCCAACTGCAAATCCTTCCTCGGAAACATTAGCAGATAATGCTCTGCATGACCCCAGCTACTCACCTATTACAGCAGAGAGCTGCAGCTGACCCTGTAGTGATTCACAGCCCTAGCTATTGCTTTCTCCTCTCCACAGGGAATAGGAGGGTCCTATACTGGAACCATACAGAGTTTCCTATAGGACAGAAAGAGTAGTAACTGGGCTGTGCACTGGCTATGCTTATCAGCTACTCTATTACAGTTGGGTAAGCCTTGAGTAACTTTGGGTTCCTCACATGCTCACCTCCCTCAGGATAATCCCATGCACCTTCTTGAAAGCATATACACCCCCACCACCAAAAATTAAAATCTGAGATCCACTTCTGTGGGCTGATTCTTCCAAAACAAATTATGAATAACTCTTACTGACAACAGTGGCTTAATCCTGTTTGCAAAGCAATATAGAGTTTCTTGAGCACAATGACTAGTATTATACAGGATTGGAGTAGGAGGGCAGGTGATGTCTTGCATTTTCTCTGTGCTTATGTAACAGCATGGAACTGTGCACAAATCCAGCCCTTTGGCTGTTGAAAAGTATCTTATTACTGTCCAGCATTTTATAAATTCTTAATAAAATAGTAACATCAATATCTAGCATGATACACTTGCCAAATGCAACATTGGGGGAGCAAGGGAGAGGAAAGATATTTATGGCATGCTTCTTGCATCTGGGTTGCTGAACAGCAGAATTATAATAAAATTGCATTCAAGGGAAATGTATACCAAGAAGTACATAGAGAAACCAAAAATATTTCCACCAAACCTGGGAACAATGCTCATATATTTTTATATATTTTTCTTTGCATGCATCAAATTCTCTAGGGACTCAATTCAGCAAAACACTTCAGCATAAGATTAGCTCTATGCACTTTAATGGGGGCTGCTCACATGCTTACAGAGAAATACTAGTTTAAGCGCTCAACTTAAGGCTTAGACATTTCAACAATTTTAAAATTACAGTCTTCAAATAAAACATGCCAAAATATATTTTATAAAAATGGATCCTATAAAAATATTCCCAACTTGCAAGCAACTTTTCTTCCATCATCCAGAATCTGCAGGGATGTCCTCACCTCATCCATTGCTAGAAAGAATCCCCAAATCTGTCTCTTTTGTTATATCCAGACATACAACCAAACTACAAATGTCCAAGGCAACCTGATCTCTAGAGGGAGCACAGCAATTTATTATCTTTTTTTTTTAATCACAACTCTTCTGTTAATTTTCCTAGAAAAACAAGATTTGAAACAATATACCTAGAAAACTGTCAAGATAAATGCTTTCTTGATCCAATATCTAAACCAAAGTGCTTCTGCAAGAAGTTATCACTCCAACCCTGATTAATAGGCAGCAGCATCTTCCTGGCTTCTAGGAAGGACATGACATAAAAGACAAGTCCAACATGTCACCATAAGTGTGCTCTAGCAGCACTTCACCTCACTTAGATGGAAACCTTCACAGAAAATCTACAGATTTTTCTCCTCTCATAGTCCCTGTTCTTCTGTCAGGGATTCAGCCCAGTCAGAATCCAAGCAACTCTGTCTTCAAAAGAATTTGAAACTCACAGCAAGAAATGCTTAACTCTACTACAGTAGGCAAATTGCTTAGATTAACAAGGTAACTAAGCACCAGGAATGCTCCTGCTGATTAGGATTTCATATGTGCTCCTTACGGCACAGGCATTTTTCTTTTTCTTCCACCACAGTCACAGGATAAAAGTTCTGGATTTGAAGTACTTCTAACATTTCTCTATGACAGAAGTAAAGTCTTCCACAACTATCACAGTTTTCTTCCTTTCTGCTTCAGGTATCATAGTCAGTACCCTTGCAACACAGCTGAAGTGCAGTAAATGTAGGACTATTTAGTATTAACGGTTTAAGGATAGAAGTTCATCTCCCATCAAACCAAGACAGCTATCAATCTGCAGTAGTCTTCTTCAGAGCCCTAAGAAACCTAGATTTTATTAATTTTGGGGACAGACATTCAAAACAGAGCCTAAAAAGTAAAATACACTATTGCACCCTTACAGTTCTTTTAGTGTACGTGTAAACTCTATTTGTCAGCAGACAGGACTGGGGCAGCTCGTTGCTCACAATAGGAGATCCTGCACGAGCCCAAGAGTGTAAACATTGTAACAGAACAGCTGTTTTCAGTCCTTTTCAATTTTTATACCCCAAAAAGTTTTCCTATGAAGATGTATTTCTCCATAGTCAATCTAAGGTCACTGCTATTGGTCTTCCTTTAGCAAACTCCTTATAGGTAGCCATGATGGGGATCCACTGACCCACACTTTGAAATCTGTAAACAGCATTGTTGCCTAAAGAACTGGCCCCTGTGACTCTATTCCTCCAGTGGGGAAAAAGCTCTGCCACAATTAAACCTAAGAAACTGTATTTTTCCAAAAATTCAGAGTTGACTAGATACATGGGTAGAAACACAGTTTGTTTGCTCATGACATATATACACTGATGAGCTTATTTTGAACACCTAGCATCTCAACTCTGCTACCGGTGTATTATTTATAACTCCAGAGCATTTCTCAAGCCTTGCAGATGCCTGAAAATAAGGCATAGGAAAGGAGGCAATGCCAATAACTATGTACTAAGAGGCTCAGAAGAGCCATAATACCGTTCTGGCCAATTTAAATATTCATTCCTTCCTTGTTAACATAAAGCCTCTCCACGTTCAGTTTCTCAATTAAACAAGAGGTGAAGTGGTTTACATAGCAGTGCTTCAGTGAGATGGAGTCTAATTACAGTTAATCTCCCAATATACAGAAGTGTGGCTTCTCAACAGTTAATAAAAAGCGATGGTTAGGAATGATGAGAGTACTGCTTCCAAAATGAACTTAAGATAAAGCACAAGAATGTCTAATTACTAAATTAAAAGCCTGCATTGAGAGGTATTCATTTCTCAAGCAAGGATGGGTGGAACAAATTACGATTATATCTTTCATCCTGCAGGAAAGGAAAGCTTACCGTATAGATTTCTTACAGATCTACCTTGCACTAGTGCTTAGGAAGCGGAATGCTTTTGCTTCCTTATCAAGAAACTAGGTGCCATGATGTTGGCTGTATGAATAACAGGATAATAATACCATATGGAGACAGAGGAACTAAAATATTGATATTTCATTGTTTAATTGTACTGGGGATCTGTGGTTCTTCAGATTGTTCTAATATGTGACAGACACAGAGAAAACTCTTTGCCATCATAAATTAAGATGATTCAGGATTGCACACCTAAAAGCACTCAGGGTTTGACCCTGCATTTCCGAATTTTTAGGGGTCTCTATAGCACTCCAAAACATAATTGTACTATGCTGACAGACAGTGCTTCTAATACTCTGGAGGATCTGGCTGATCTTCAGAAGCATATCTATCTCAACTAAAATAGAGAATTAAGTAAAAGATGGTCAGTCTTCGTACTTAATATTCACAGCTTTCCTAGTTTCTGGCTGTGAGAACCAGTGGTTACTGTATTAATAAAAATTTTCTCCTATCACATTAGAAGAAACCACATAAAACTTTCACTTGACAGTTCAGGTTAGGACAGCACACACTAAGCTACAGGCCACATTAGGGTGGAGGGACTACAATGAAATGACACTGCATTTTTCCCAAGCCTGACAAAATTACTCTAATGCTGTTAAAAGAGCATTTAAACACTGTCTTCTCCTCATTATTACCTAACACAATGAGTTAATGAAGAAAACAAGAAAGTCACAGACTAATACAAGTCACGTTTCTCTCCAGAAGAAGGACAATTGTTGCAGAAATAAGAAAAGATTACCATGCCTAATAATTCAAATGTCAGTAATTAACAGTCCAATAAAAATTGCCTAGGATTTCCACACAAATTTTACCATCTGCCTGCAATAAAAACCATGGAGTGTATCTCTGCTTCAAGTGGAAGTCACATGAAGGAGATGTAAGTAGAACTGATTCAGCAAATTAAAGCACCTTGTATGTCAAGATAATAGGGGTATTTTCTCTTAAAACGAGGCTGGTTATCTTAAAAATTCCTGAATTTATTCTCCATATTAATAAATAAGATTGTCTCAAAATAAAGAGCTGTGTGACTCCATAAATACACACAGCCTCCAAGCATAATATCGAATGTGTGATGTTGTATAAACAAGAATAGTATGTAATAAAAAGACCTTTGAGTAAAGTAAAAAATTCCTGGTAACCAGCAAAAAAGATACTGTGATGCAGATAGCTTGGTCACATTCCCTATCCAGCTTGCCTGTGTGGACTTGGAAACCTGTATTGGGTGTATGTGGAAAGATTTTGGTAGTAGAGAGACTGCAGGGGTAGCCTCTCTCTCTGGGAACAGGTCAGGGGCTGCCCTATGCCAGACACGAACAATTCCAGACAGCTCCACAATGGACCCACCCACAGGTCAAAGCTGAGCCCTTCAGCCAAGTTGGTGGCACTTTCAATAAAACATATCTAAGAAAGAGGAGAAAACACCAGCTAGAGAAAGGAGGAGGGAACAAAAAGTTAGAAATAGAGGGAACACCAAGGTCAGAGGAGAAGGAAAGGAAGGAAGTGCTCCATTACAGATACTCCCTGCAGCCTGTGAGACACTAACTTTATAACATGTACTTGAAAGACTGCAACTACACTCACAAAATACATCTCTTTCAGATTAATGTTGATAAGCTCTTCATGACATTGTGTGTCTGTTAGATGACAGAGGATGAGAGCAGGCATAGAAGCCACCATAGTTTGGATGCTGGTGCTATCCTGGTGTGTCCGCCACCCCGCCATTAACAGTGCACATCTGACACAGTAAGTTACAGGACTGAAAAGGCTCTCAGGATGAATCTTGTATACCATACATAATCGTCCAAACTTTAGGCATCAGTACAGAGAACAGTTGGAAGATTTGTCCATCTCTCACCCATATGGTTTTGAAGGTCAACAGTTTGGCTATTCCTACCATGTGATCTCCATGGCACAAAGACGCTAAAGCAACACTGAACATAGTCCTTTGCACAAAACCAATATGCATCTGTTCTGGCTCAGAAAAGAGCAATATTGAGATTAGAGTTATCACACAGGTCTCAGCAACTTCGGCTGGTCTCACACAACACTGGCTCCATGCAAAAATGAAGCGCAATATCAATAACATGGGAGAAGGGAGTGAGTAGGCAGGCTGTATGCATGTGCCAGGGGAGTAGAGTTATTAAATCAGCATTTGTAAGGCACTTTTGTATCTTCATGTTAAAGACAATTTCATGTGACCCCCCAAAGTGTTTTTAAATGCAGAAGTACAGAGAGCATAAGAGGAAAAAACAAGTTCTAAAGGACAGAACTCACACCAGAAAACAACAAAGATGCTTTTTAAAGTTATGCAATGACTCGTTACGCTAGGTATATTACTCTGGCTGATTGCCACATCAAGGAAGGAAAACAGGGCACGTAATAGTCACATAACCTGCCCCATCTGTCCTGTAAGTGTCTGCCTTGAACAGTGGTTCAGGTGCTTTGGCAGGAGAGTCTATCCTCTCTCTGGTCCTGTTTTTGCAACAGCACTTCTTATATAGTCAAATAAGAAAAATATCTTTATTTTTTCCTCAGATTTATGTGGCTGCTTTCCTTTAGCAATTAGAAATGCTCTTTTAGGAAACTAATTTGAAACACTAACTGGGCTTAAGTCTGGAAGCACATACCAGTAACTGACATAAAGGATGAACAGGGATTTCGGTGTCCTAAGACGTATAAAGGTAAAACAAATATTTAAAGGAGGTATGCATAAACAGAGAGTTTAGCAGTAAGGATTAATTATTGTGGGATCAGTTTCCTCAGGATAGGATTTTAAACATTAAGATTCATTGTTCCAGATACATCTACAATTAAAAAATAATCAAAACCACATGCCAGAAACTCAACTGGATAACAATAAATCTGGGATTCAAGTGCTACAGGCATTTACAAAAAGAGATTCCTGTGGTAAGAACTGAAGACCTACAGGTTAGATATCACAGAACATAATGTCTCAGTTCATATGTGGACAGAAGTCATTAAAAGCCTCTTAGTAACTTTTCTGCAATACAGCAGTTTTTCCACTTCTGAAGCCTCTAATGATTTGATGCCACAGCAGCAGCCAAGAAAAATTCAAGTCATATAAAGGCATGAAGTAGTCATTGCTGAATTCTCTTCTTGACAATGATGGAGTTCTCACTTCAGATCTATATATGATGATGGGTTGAAAGTACACTATCTCAAAGCACCCATAAGCTTCTGTTTTGTATTGCATTGTGCATTTTGGCACAGTTCATTCCACAACAAAATGACTTAAATTCTTTTGCAATTCTGATGCAGTTATTAATGCAGCAGTTGACTAGAAGAATATCTACAAGCAGTCTAGAAAACAGCAAGGAGACAATAATTAGTCTGAATTGCTAGCAACAGAAAAGCACTAGAAACAATCCTTTTAAAATAACTTCTCTTTCCTCAAGGCTATGCTCATTTAGACTACAAACCCAATTATGGAAAAATACTGCACAATACTTACAGAGAAATTTTCAGGCATGGGGATTTCTTTGCTGGTATTATACTATACAATCTTCAAATTTTTTCCTACTGAATCAGTTAATGCACCAAAGTGTCTTCGATACTATAGAAGAACTTTCCAACTTAAACAACTTGCTCAAATTTATCAGCCAAACTAAAATCAAAAGAGTTAAGCTTTGATGAACTATTGTAATAGTTTACAGACAGTGTGCAAACAATACCCTCTTCCCCTTCCCCTACATTCAATTGCTACCAGGAACTGAGTGGAATGTTCTAGTGAAGGAGGCAATGAAGAAAAATACAAATTAAGGGTGATCAAAATCCTACCAACAAAAAACTCCCATTGATTTCAACAGGCTTTAAACAACAACATAAAAATAATTTTCTTTCCTCTCTGTCCCTCTGTTCTTTGTTTCCATGTCTTACTCTGTTTCCACATCTTACTCTGATGCTGTAACATGCAGTTGGTGTTACAGCTAGCAGCAGAATGCCTCCTTCATGTATTCTGCTGTCCCCTCTCACTTCAATCTAGTGACAAACTTCACCTTAATTGCAACCTAGCAGTAACAGATACCATATATTTAAAATGGTTATCTCTCTCACTCCACTCCCCAGAGGTTAGCTTTACCCTCCAGCTGATTCCCTCAGTAGCTTTGCTGTTCCAACATAATATTTTAATAAGACCCAGTACTACAACTTCTGGGGACTTAGCATTTACATGCTAAACATCACTCTTCAGCTCTTTGATGGCCCATTTAGTGATGTCCCTGAAGAAAACAGCCTTGTTTTAAATTTTATTTTTTGCTGATCATCCCCAAGGCAGCACATTCCTTCTTATCAGAAGGAATAAAATGAAAGTTTTGCGGTAACACTTGGCTGCAGCATTTGCCAAAAACTACCAAGTTCTGGTTAAGGTGCTTGCAAACACTAGAGATGACAAAAGACAACACTTCAAGAAAGGTACTTCAGAGGTCCACAGGTTTTAAATGTTGCACAGCACTTATGCATGTGGGTAAGAATATACACATGTATAATGTTGAGTATGGTAGTTTTTATTTATTTAAAGAAATGCCCAGTGTGTGCCTCCCCCTCAGTTTTTCTAACAAGGGATGGGGACCTTGCAGATCTGGTACCAGCCCACCAGAGGGAAAAGTCCCATTGCTTCACAAGAAGCGAAGACGAGGTTGATACAAAAGGTGCTGGCAGCAGAAAAATATGCCAGGGTTTGGCTAAGGAGAGCAAAAATCATTGTGATTCCTGGTAGGTCTGTGCGTGCAAACTGGAGTGATTTTTACCACTGTGCAGGTCATGGGAAAGGGAAATTAAGTAGGATATTTAAGAAAGGAGAAGCAGAGGAAGAACATCAACATGCATTTAAAATATTGGAAAGAAAGAAGAGAAATCACCAGTAGAACACTGTCAGGAGTAAGTCAAGTTTCTGCTGTTATTGCATTAAATGCTAGATGAAGGCCTTGTCTAAACACAACAGTTGCGCCATATTAATTCAAATCAATTAAAAACCTCATTATAGTTACACAGGTGCAAAGCTCTTTGAAGACAATCTTGTGTCAGTTTACAACTGGCTTAAGTGACTTACACGTATCCACAAAGTGTTGCACCTGCTTAATTAAACTGATTTTAAAATTATTTTAAACTCATGCCATTTTGTCTATATGGAGACTAATAGATAGTTATTTTTTAAATGCATTAAACTTCAGATTCTCAAGGATAATTATGTGCAATAGTATTATGTTTTCTCCCATTTAAACTGTCATACATTTTTAAACAATTATCGTCTGAGCACATAGCTGAAATCAAGCATCCTCCACCACATTAAGTTATGTTCAACTATGCTACTTACATGGTAATATCCTTCAGTTCAGAAAGTATTGTACAGTTAATTTCTAAAGCCATCCTCAAAAAAAAATCTGAACACCAAACTTACTAACCTGTTCATCTGCAGGACCACAAAGTTGGAAGGTCTGTTTAAGAGACTGTTTATTCACCTCAAACCTGAACTGCTCTTCAAATGGCTTTCTACACTAAGGTACCTACTCCTGTTAATAAACACTGCTGAATTGTTGCCAATAAAGTTTGCTGAAAAGTATGAATTGTTCCCACGAACCACGAGTTTGTACTTACGATTAATAATTTATTACCTGTATGTGTCCATGTGGAGTTTTTTCTGCACAAATTTTGTTTGCCATTCTTTCAACAGCAGACTGAACATCAGTGATACATGGTAGCTGTGTTGAGGAACGAGGAGCTCTCATCTGACACTTCTCTGTATGCAGCTTCACAACTTTCAAGATGCTCTGGCTGGTACAACCATAACATGAATTCTGCACTTGGTGTTATCCCCTGAATAATTCCATTATTAAGGAAGCTTGAAAGTGAAATAAGGGATTTTTTTTCCTCAAGGCATTTGGCTATTACTTTGCATGCTCAGAGTAGGAAACTGATTTTCTATATGCAAAATCGTTCACAATCACTATGCAAAGTCAACTCCTCAGCCACTAATATGGACATTTTTGTGGTTTTTTGTGTTCAAAGAAAACACCACTACACACAATGGAACAAATCAAACCAAATTACCTTAAAACAAATGGAAGAACATAAGAGGATAGGAGGGGGAAGAAAGTAAAAAAAAAAAGAAAAACCTCTCTCCCCATCAAGCTATTAGTATGGGTTGAATGCAGTTTTCAGTAGACATGTTTTGCATCTCACCTACAGAAGTGTACTTTCTATTGCTGTCATGGCAGTATAGTATCAAAATCACTGAATCCTTCCATTTAACTGTAGGAGTCTATGAATTTCCATCTGTGTGCATTTGTTTGATCAATTTTATTGCAAGACTACTAAACCTTATTTCATACAAAAATTCAAGCAATATATTTACAGAAACATTAATAAAAGCTTTTACTAGAACTGTGCTTTTGCTGCCGCTAAATTTCATTGCCCAAGCTCTGAGGTATGCAACAGTACAGACATTTGAATGGTTTGAAAATGAATAGGCAACAATATCATTTGTTACCAACTACAAAGAAACACTTTACCATTAGTCAGCATTCAAATAAATCACATTCTGTCTGGGCTTGTCCATGCTCAAAAAATTGTCTGTATAGGCAAAATTATATAACCTCCCTGTTGGATGTAAAAGTTATAGCACTGAAGTTTAAAGTAAACACCATATAACCTTATTCACACCATGATCTACAATAATTTTTAAAAATAAACCCGATTCCCAATCAAGGAAAGTTAACTTTGATACTAAATCTTACATTTAAAAGTTTTGATATATACTTTTTCTTCCTCCAGTGATACGCATCATCAGTCTTTTCTGGCTCCTCAACACCTAGAAAAATGGGTGGGGGGCAGGGGGGAGAAATAAAGACAAAGGTATTCTATTGTACAACACTACCATTTAAAGCAGCTCCTCTGCTGCATCGTTAAGCTTGAACTGATGTTACCAAAAGGCAGGATCCCAACTGTGAGAATGGAAATACCACATTGTCATTTTAGAAAACTAGACCAGGACTGAGCCTGTTGTAAAATCAGTCAATGCATTTTAGAAAACATTTGATAGTTGCAAATTTCTAGTCACATTCACTCTTTGTTCATGAGCCAATTAAAAAAAAATAATCATTCACTTGAAATGTCAGTTGGTCAGCTCATTAAAAAAGCCTCAGTGACAACACCAGAAAAGAGGCAAATATCTAACTTTGTTTATCTTGAACATGTTATTGGCCTATTTTAACAAGATTAAGAAAGAACACAGTATTAAAAAGCAAACAAACAAAAAAAACCCCAACAAACAAAAACCATAGCCTTTTAAGAGCCAGATTCAGCAAAACTGAACCTCAAAATTTTCTAGAAGTTTTCCTAAGCCTTATTCTAGAAGAGTATGTAAAATGGAGTCCTTTAGGAGCAACAGAGTATCAAAGTGCTAATCTTAAAACATACACACACCTTACAATACAGTAACTCTGCTTTCAAACCCATTGACCAAGTCACAGCTGTTGACTAATGCAAGGATTGAGGAAAAATAGCTACATTCTCTACAAATTGTTAAACAAGCTTTACACTAAAAGAACAACTTTAATAGAAAGGCTTCCACTTTGCTTACAATGAAACATTCTTCCTCTGGCAAATAAAATAAAAACAAAGACAATAGCAAGGACTAATTAGAATTGTATTAGTCAGCTAAAGCCAAGCGCAGTCCCCATCGATATTAGTGAAACTGAACTCCAAATTTTCAGGACCTCTGAAGAGCCAAGTTTGTGTATCAAAGGGAATGCCTGGAGCTCAGACAACAAAACCCAAGCTATTTCATTTCAAAAATACAGCTCTACATAAAAGTCACAAAATGAGTTGTTGGTGTAAACAGTGCAAACAGCCACGTATTTTTTATTTTGCCTGTGCTCCGTATCGTACTTCTTCTAAAAGCAGGCAAACTCCTGCCATCTCAGAGTAGAATGAAGGTCAGCAGGACCATCCAAAAAGCATGACTGCAAAACTTCACTAGCTTTCAGTTTTCTTCACATTCTAACTGCAGGTTTCACGAAATATTTGAGGAAGTTACAAGACTCTCAAACAGCATTTCATTATGAAAACTCCTAAAAGAGAAATCATTAAAAAAAAAAAAGAAAAAAGCCAAGGTTTCCACGTGCTGATCCCTCCACCAGACTGGAAGTGCTCCCAGCAAAGGCAGGTGGGCCCGAACACCCCACAGGTGGCTGCAGCGGGGCGAGGGCAGCAAGCTCTCCCAGACCTCGGCCAGGCCTTGCCTCCAGCTACTCCTCCCAGCTGCCTGAGGGTCAAGCTCTGGCACAACGGCTGCTGCAGCCGACACGACTTCCACCCGGGTAATTAAACATTTGAAACAAACGGATCAAAGGTACGTGAGCCCCGAGGAGGCACAGCATGGAAGAGTACGTTCATACCATCAAAACCAAACAAAGGCAGGCTCCAGGGCTGAGAGGCGATGACCAGCGCTTAACGCCAGCCCACGGCCCCCTCAGGGGAGGAAGGTGAGCCCCCAGGACTCCCTGGGGACGGCTGGCGCCGCTGCTGCCACACGCGCACACACCCCGCCGCGAGAGGCGTCACAAGCGTCCCCCCTCCCCCCCGCCGAGAGTCAAGGGACGTCGGAGCCGTTGCAACCGTTGGAGCAGCCCCTCGCACGCCCAGGGGCTGGGGCGCATCCTCTCCCCGCGGACTACGACTCCCGGCAGGCTCGGTGCCGCGCCGCTCGGGCGCCCCCGCGCAGAGCACGCCGGGAGCAGTGCCGCCCCGCCAGCCCAGACGCACTGCAGCGCCTTGGCACGGCACCGAGGGCCACCAGGGGTGATGGCGGCTCCTGAGGGCGCCCACATGACGCGCACGCCTCACTTCAACTGGAGCAAACCGCCGCCACTCACCGCTTCCCCTTTTTTATCCCCCCAATGGCTGGTGGTGAGCGCAATCTCCCCTACGCGTGCTGCCACGCCTTCACCCCCGCCGCTCCGATTGGCTGGCTGGGCTCGCCCCGCCCCTTTTAAATACCTGTCGCTCTGTGACAGGTCGTCACGGAGTTCCTGTTAGAAGGGCTACCGCAGGGCTTGGTCCCGCCCCCCCGCTATCCTCGCCATCTCCTCGGAGCCCCGCCCCTCCCCCCGTAGCTCCTCCCGCGCCAGAGGGCGGCAATGTCAAACCGCTCGCTTGGCGAGACCCGATCCACGAGCCTTCGCGTCCGCCCGTCCCCTCCCCCCTCCCGCCTGGGTTCTCCCTCTTGCGCGCGCGGAGCGGCCGCAGCCCCCCGGTGCTGGCCGCGCGCCCGAGGCTCCCCCGCTCTACCCTCAGCCTGCGCGCGCGCGGCCGCCGGCCCCTCCCCCCGCCTCGAGCCCGGCCCCCGGCTTCTCGGCTCCTCCCCCTCTCCGTCACTGGCCCCGCCCCCGGGCTTCCTCGCCGCACCGGCCCCCTCCGCCCCGCCCGCCGGCCCCGCGCCGCACTGGGATGGTGACGACGGCGGCGGCGGC
This sequence comes from Gavia stellata, assembly GCF_030936135.1. Classification (NCBI taxonomy): domain Eukaryota; kingdom Metazoa; phylum Chordata; class Aves; order Gaviiformes; family Gaviidae; genus Gavia; species Gavia stellata. Next base: position 45,665,157 of record NC_082599.1, read on the forward strand.
GGGAGGCAGAGCCCGGCTGAGCGAGGAGGCGGCGGCGGCGGCGGGGAGTCAGTGAGGACCGCTGAGGGAGCGGGCGGGCTCCGCCCCTCCCCTGCCGAGCCTCCCTCCCCCTGCCCTTCCTCCCGCTCCCTCCCCCACCCCTCCTTCGCCTCCTCCCCGCACGCGCCAGGCGGAGAGGCTGCGAGGGAGCCCCGGGTACAACATGGCGGAGCACTCGGCCCCCGACAACAAGCACAAACCCGCCGCCAACTCCGTGGCGCTGCTCAACAGCCGCGCCGGGGCGGGCGGCGGCGGTGCGGCGGCGGCAGCCGCCGGCGGCCCCCCGGCGGGCGGAGGCGGCCTGTCGGGGGGCCTGTCGCAGCCGGCGGGCTGGCAGTCGCTCCTCTCCTTCACCATCCTCTTCCTGGCCTGGCTGGCCGGCTTCAGCTCCCGGCTCTTCGCCGTCATCCGTTTCGAGAGCATCATCCACGAGTTCGACCCCTGGTGAGTCCCCGCCGCTGCCGGACGGGACGGGACGGGGAGGCGGGAAAGCCGCCCCCTCACGGGGCGCGCCTCAGGCGGGCGCCGCGCCGTGAGCCCCGGCGGCGAAGGTGGGGGGGCGCCCCGCAGGCTTCCCCCGCCGCTGCCGCGGGGACGGCGGGAAGCCCCCGCCGCCTGCCCCCTGCTCCGCCACTTCGCGAACTTGCGCCCAGACTGTTCCCCCGGCCGCCGGGCGGAGGGAGCCGAGAGCCGCCGCCACCCTGGGAGGGAAGGGGGGGGGAGGGAGAGAGGGAGGCGGTGTGGACGGGGCGCGCTGTGGCAGGTCGGCGGGAGCCCGAGGGGTCGCGGTGCGCGGGGACAGGCGTGAGGGGCCACTGCGGGGCAGGGGCAGGGGCGGGCGGGCGGGGGAGGGGAAGCGCAGGGAGCGAGCGGCGGTGCCGGGCACTTTGGTGTCCCCGCAGGGCGGGAGGGAGCGCGGCGGCGGAGACCTCGGGGACGGGGAGGCGGCTGCTTCCCCGGATCCGGCGGAGGTGTGCGGGCTGGACGCGGTGGAGTTGCAGCAGGACTCTCCGCCGCGCTGCCAAGGGGCACGGAGAAAGTTGTGGCGCTGGCGGGGAGGTGGGGTGCCAGGCAGCAATCGGGGGCTCCGGTGACCGCCGTCGTAATGAAACAGTTGTACCAAACGTGACCGACGCTCGCGTCCGGGTCCTTCTGTCGCGGCGTTGGTCTCCAGATGTGCGGTGCGGCTTCTCGGAGTGGTCTTTCCTAGAACCCTTGTCGGCCGGGGAGGAAGGAGGGTGAGGAATGCACTGCAGGAAGTAATCTTCATAAAAGTGACTTGAGGGATTATAGTGAAATGGGTGTCATTGATTTACTGCCAGGTGTTTCAAAGCTGCGTTTCTGAGTCCAAGGACTTTTGCTGTTTCCCACGCGTCTTGATTTTTCTAAAGATTGCTTTCCCTCCTGTAGAAGCTGTCTGCTCTTTTCCCTGTTGGAGGGGACTGAAAACATTTTATGTACAAGATCAAGAAATGCTGCACTCGTTCCTCGCAGCAAGGCAAAGTGAAAGATGACGGGACTTGTGGGGCAGTTTTTTTAATGCAAAAACGTGACAATGAATTTTTATGTTAGTGGCTACTTCATCCTAGGAATCCCTGGGGTTTTTAGCACTTTAAGTAAGGTAAGCGGCAGATGACTTTAGAATAATGAATTCTCTGGTTTTAATTTAAAATTTTATGTCTCAAATCTTAATAGCACGAAGGAAGGAGATGCTTTGTTTTGAAATGCACGGCAGATACTCTGTGTTAAACTTAATCTAAAATTGTTACTGAAATTGTACTGATCTGCAAAGCATGAACTCCACTTTGATAGTTTCAAAAGCACAACTTCCTCTTTTCTAGTTGGTTTTTCCCCCCTCGCTTCCCCCCCCCCCAATGTAATCCATTCACAAATCATGGCTCAGAATAGTGGCTAGAGAACAAGGAATTGCTTTGTTTTTAAATGCTGTCTGAAGTAATATACGCTTTGTGATGTGAAAGCCAAATATCTCAAAATACCTTCAAAACATCAAGTAATTGCCTATAATTTAAGTGTTTTTCTCCAAACACAAATGAATGGAAGGAGTTTGAACTTTCAATTAATAAAGTTAACAACGGGGGGGGAACACAGTTAAACACATCTGCAATGAGGCTATGAACCCAGGGTTGTATCCTATGGAGTAGTTCTCAGGTTCTTCTAATCTAAATTTAAGCAAAAAGATTTTCTATCATGGAGGAAGCTTTTTTTATTAAGCATACAACCTATTTTTTTTACAACTTTATCTGTTTTTTATAGTCAAGGCTCATCCTTGTTGGATAAATGGAAATATTACAGCGTTGAATTGCATAACTTTTGTTATTAAGCCTTGAAGGACATTAAAAAAGGTGCTATGGGAGTTAAGTTCATAGCTGTGATATGGTTGTAAAGATAAACTTCTGGTTTAAGCAATGTGTAGGTTGATGGACGCAAAGCCATCTTCCTGAGTATTCAAACAGAAGACATGGCTGCCTGTGCTGCTGTGTGTACCTTTGCTAATTAGAGAATAGGTGAAGTTAACAAAACTCATTGATTTTAATGCAGGTCTGTGAGAACCAGTTGAAACGTCAAGAATCATGCCAGGGTCATGTTGCTGCATGCCAGAAATGGTAGAGGCAAATGCACTTAAGTTAATTAGCAGGAAAGTGAACCTAAAATGGTAGAAACTGAGGAAAAACAAAGGGCTTTCTCTACTGCAGCAGCAATATTGGTGGAAAGAGTGAAAAATTATGTTGCTTCTAAATATTGTTGAGTAGCTAGGTAGGAATGGTTTTTCACAGTTGCAAGGGTCTTACAAGTCTGAATCTAATGTGGAAAAGGAACTTATGAAAAGAGATTAGAAGCAGTGCTCTATTTTTATTTTTTAACCACTTCTTTAGCAGCTTGTGCAGGTAAACTGAATTTTTATATATTTTTTTTTTAGGACCGTGGCCATAGTCTTTGCTGGTGGAACAGTTCCGTCATTTTCTCCATTCCTTTGGCTTTTTCTGTCATGCTTGCATAGGATATCTTGCAATGTGTTGATATGTCACCTATTCTCTAGTATTCATTTTGTGATCAAGAGGGGAGGCTGAGGTGTATTCGATGAAATAAGGAGCATTAGGCAAATCTATTATTTTTTTGAATGGAAAAATATTGTTGCCTCTGAGGTGTAGAAAGCTTTCTCATTTACTTAGGAATCCAGTTTTCTGGTATGGACATAAGAAACGTAGGAGATCTGGGGAGGGAAGAAAGGGAGATTTGCCTTGGGTTTTCTGCATATTAATTGAATCAAATACTACTTTCTTCTAACATCCCTTTCAAGCTGCATTTCTGACAGTAAAGTTAGGTTTTGATTCGGGAGTGGGAGGTTCGCTTGTTTTGTAAAATTAGCCTCTGAGACTTACTCCAGTTGGCATTTCTTCCAGAAATGACCCAAATGTAGTACAATAGGCTAAAGCAGTAGAGAGAGGACAGCTTTTGCTTTTGATCTCCATTATAATACAAGGCCTGTGTGAGAAAAAAACCAACTGGTATTTTGAGGTCACCATACCGTCACTTACAAACTTGTGACCAGTTTGTCATTACTAGGATTACTGGTTTTTTCCACACTGAATACCTCTTTCATGTAGTATTGCCACTTTATTTTGATTTCTTTCTCATGTCTTGCTTACTTTCCATACTTGAGCTGGTCCAGAGACTTTGAAAAATGTGCGTTAATTTTTGGCAGCTCCTAGGTCAGGTGAGCTGGTACATGAAGTCAGTCAGCATTGACCTTAAGCTGTGCTGTTGACAGGCCTCCAGCGTTTAACTTCAGGATTTCATTATTGGGCCAAGAACTTGAAACATGGACAATGATGCTACATTGGGATGGACAGGTTTCATGTCTGAAATTCAGTTCATCTGTTGGCTGGTTTGGCAGCTGGGTGGACCAAGAGCATAATTTCTGTGCTACATACACACAAGTGCACATTGAAAGCTTTTGATGAAAGTACCACAGCGTGTTTAACTCCATTGTCAGGTGAGGTCATTCTTTCTGTCACATGTTGCCTTAAATGCCAGCATGGCTGCTGAGCCACGGCAACCAAAATTGTGGAGTACTTGAACAGGGACTACCTTCTACGCACTGGTTTGTCCAAAGTACAGCCCCAGCATGCCCGTATGCTATTTCATTTGGCTGCTGGTATCATATATATACATATCTATATATGTGTGTATATATATGTATACATATAAGGTAGATATATCTAGCAAGACTGTTGCATCCTGATACTGCTGCTAACTAAAATGGTAACAACCTTTGGTACATCAGTAATCTTCAGGCAGTGATATCAAAATAGTAACATTCATTCTGGTTGCACAGTTCATACCGTTAAGTCACATGTGTGAGAACTGTATCTGAATCATTAATCATATCCCATGACATCAGATCAAACTTTTGTCTTTCCCTAAGAATTTTAACAGCTTGCTAAAAACCAGATTAACACCAGTTACCTTAGGAGTGAAGGAGCTGGTTTAAGCTGGAAGGCAGAATCTCATGTTTCTGAGCATGAGACCCTCTCTGTACCAGTTTGCACGTGCAGGATGGATGGAGCACCGGTGCAATATTTGTCAGTTACATTTGCTTACCTACTACTGCCTGGAATGTTGTCTCCTACTGTCCTGCCAGTTCCTGGTACTGAACAGCACTACCACAGTCTCATATACATCTTTGTGTCTTCCAAACCACCATCGTTGATCACTCAAACCACCAGCTTTTTAATTGTCGTCAGAGTGACCGTTGTTCATTATACCTTACTGAGGTAACGTAATTGTGCTAGTGGGAAGTATGGTGTTTATATATATGTGATAGTAATCCACTTTCTTGTCACTGATACCATCATCTACTATTAGTGGACTTTGGTGAATGAGGATGAACTGGTGAAAATAAACATAAGGTCAGTGTGATTGCTTGCATTTCAGAGGCAGACAATTTGAAGGAAGTTAGGGTTTTATCTTGCGCGCAGCCAAAAAGACAGGTTTTGCTAGGCTCAAGTCATGTTTGCTAGATGAATTCTTGAGCTGTTATGAACTTTTTTCATTAATGAAAACTTAAATTAACACCTATAAATAAGATATGAAAGCTTCATTAAAATACAAAGTGTGACTCAAGTGAATATTAGAAGTGGTGTATGGAATTGATCGAACACTGGAGGTTGTGTAGATGTATTGATTTCATCGGGAGAGAGTAAGGTTGTAGGTTTGTGTTGTAGTTAGCTGATCCTTTTGGAGTAGTTTTGGAGTTCTCCTCTGTCACCCACGGTGCAGTCCTGCTTTTTTCTTTGTGCTTGCTCTAAAGCAGTCATGGTGAGTTGATTCAATGAAGTAAATTGTCAAAATACTGGAACATTTTAGTCCCCTGAGCCTGCCCACCATCAGTTTTTATACTGCAGTTTAGTTTCTTATTTTTGAGGAAGAATATGAATGTTGGGAGTGAATGTAAATAGCAGCTGATTTTAGAGGGTAAACTGGGATTGAGTGATAGGGTGGTGACATGTATAAATATAAAAACAGAGCATGTTAAGATACTGGGGCAACAGGAGCGGCAAAAGAAGGGGTATGTAGCAGTGAATGAGAGTACCTTAAGCTGGTGTTCATAAAGGGGGAAAAAAAACCATGAAAGAGTATGATAGTGTTGATAATCTCAATTAACAATGCTCAGTCTGTAGGCTATGGGCAGATGTGGCCCACCCAGGTAATTCATCATTACTTACCTGCTAGTGACTCTTCTTGCTGGGCAAAGAGATAGCAGATTGCATAGAAAATGTGTTGTTCTTGAGGGGTGTCAGCCACCGTCATCTCAAAACTGTTGTCTTTCTAGAGGCTTTCAACCTATCACGTAATCCTGTTGAAGGTGAGTACATGACTGTGGATCTGTTTAGGAAACATTTCCCACTCACTTTAGGATTCTTTTCCCAAATGCTTCCTTTTGTTTATAATAATTGACAACCTCTAGACCTTGGGAAAGCGTTTGATTCCAGTCCAGTTTGAATGTAATCACTTTGGATTGATTTTGAGATGTTGCAAATGTCGTGAGATTCATATTAAAAACTTACTAGAGTATCTTCATTCACGAGCTTTTTGAGTCTATGAAATGAGAGGTATGCTATTTATTTCTGTTTTATAGTGTTATATTTTAAAAGATTGTGTACTTACTGGTAATGAGCAGTTGGATTAAGTATTTTGTGACTTTTTTCGAAATGTAAGGTACAGACATATTACATTTGAATGATAAAAGTTGTTTATACTCTAATAATACTAATAATTTTAGCAGGATTTCAGGTAGCCAGGTAGCTCAAACTCCTTTCTGCCATTTTATTATAGTAGGAAATATATTCTAGTGTAGTCTCCAAATCTGATTTAGTGGGGCCTGTGTGTTCATGAAGAGCAAGTTTAGAGATTTTTACGTTCTTGGAGAATAGCCTGCCAGCCTGCCTTCCCCCCTTTTTAATGAGGAAGATCCAGATCAGGCATTTTTTTTGATCACTTCTATTGCAATATGACATGGGTTGAGAAACTCTGTTAGCACAGGTCAATCTCTGGCTTTTGGGGCTTTCTAGATTGTAAGATAATAAGTCCTGTATGTCCAGATACTTGAACAGCTTTTCCTTGTTTGGGTACTTGGAGGGTGCTGTTTTGAAGCTAAGTAAACTTTTCTAGGAGGTTGATATGGTATTATTAACAGTCAAGAAGAAGTGCAGTTGACTGTACTGAACTTTTCTGTTGCTTAGGAAATTGCAGAAATAGCTAAATATTAGAAATTTAATGGAAGGAGGACAATCTGGAAAAAGAAGATTGGACAGAGTTGAAGGCATAGCAGACACTATGCTTTGTGAGTGGGGAGACCTTAGGCTAGATTTGATCAGTTAGACTGATGCAGCTGGAAAGTGTTTCACCATGTGGCGTCATAAAACAAAGTTCATGTGAGAATCAAACTTCTGTTCCATCTCTACTGTTGTTTTCTACAGTCTTTTCTTAGCAGGTAGTGTTTCTTTCCTCACTTGCACAACTTCTAATCGGGGTGAAAACCTCATCAGACTTCATGTGGGTGCAGTAAGGGGGGTTATGCATGAGAGGGGGTAGGAGGGGCAGTGTTCAAAACCTGTGCAGAGTATGGTTGAGTACAGAGACTACCCCTACAGGCTTCTTTTGGAAAACATAGGAGGTGAGACAGAATGCTTGCAAAGTGTTGATCCTTTTATTGATTTGTGGATAGCAGAATGAAACTTGAAAAGGAAAATGTATCAAAATGTTTTCGGCAAGTTTAGCTTTTAATGCCATGAATTTTTTTTAAAGTCTTCAGCAAATACTCACAAACACTTGACTAGCTAGAGCAAATGCTATGATGAAAATCCTTGAATGGACTTTTTTTGGCAGATATCCTATTATTTGAGCAGTTTAATATGTTCTGTTTTTTAAACAGAAATTTGATTTGATTACATAGGGTTAGGGTGGTTTATAAAGGTTACCTTTTGCTTCCTGTCATAATTCTCTCTCTAATAGTCTCTGGTTTTGGCAGCCTGTAGTCCTAATACTCATGTTTTTAAATCTGTCTTATGTTGAACTGGTGGGGGAAGGGAAGAATAAAAATTTTGCAGAGTAAACCTAGCAGGAAAATTCAAAATCTTATAGGTACTAATAGTTTTTTAAATGGGTTGGGGGTAGGCTGGGTTTAGGGAGGTGTCTTTGCTGTTCCACAAGGATCTCTTCTGATTCAATCAGGTTATTTCCCATTTAATGTCTTATCTGTGCATGTGCTGCAGAGTTTCCTCCTTAATTTTTGAAAATTGCATTCTTGCAAGCCCTTTGAGGTACATCTGTACTGACATTTAGGGCTAATCCTGAGGGCTTCTTTCTACTTAGCAGAGCCATTAAAGCTGCTGCTTTCGGAGCCTGTGGAGCCTGCACCCTGTAGCAGGGCATGTGCAGATGTTTTTATTATTATTAACTGCTTGAGCAAAACTTCCTCTAACCATCAGTCTTACCACTTGCTTGGAGAATAAAGTGAACTTAGGACAAGTATTAGGACAAGCTATAGTCTTTCTGTGCTTTACGTCTACAGTAAATTTCATGCTATGTCCAACAGATAGACTTCATTTCCAGCCCTGTAGCTGAGCAGAGCTTGTGATCTTTATCTGAGCTGTTGTTGGGAATGAAGCTGAGGTATTTTTAATGTGGGTAGCTGGTAGGTCTGGGCTTGAGAGGTGCCATGAAATTGACCCTAATGCTGCACCACACCTTACATAAGTTGAAGCAGCCCGCAGAATGAATTTAGGGACATAGATACACACAAAATAGATCAGTTTCTGAATTTCTCAACTTACTGCTGCTTTCCCAGGGTAAAAGCTCCTTTGGCATATGGAGAAGTAAATGCTTCCAATACTTCAGAAGTTCTTGCTATTAAGTGAGGCAATATCCCTGTGCTTTAGAAAGAGAAATGGTCTATTTTGAACAAGGAATAACTGAGTGTTTGTCCATGAGTGCCTGTAAGAGCAGGAAACAGCATTTAAATGTCTGTCTGCTATGGGTGACCCAAGTCTGGTACCATATGCTACTTTTTAAAGACCCCATCTAATATAAATGACTGGCGTATGTGAACTGTAATGATAATTACTTCTGGGTGTTACAATGCTTATCATAAAATTTTCTATGGCAATTGATTTATATGGGTTATATTAGTTTGTTAGTTAAAGAGCATATTGGAGTTCTGTTCAGCTGATAATCCACAAAGATAGAATTGCAAAACACCTTTTCAAAACTTCCCTCACTTGAAACAAACAAAAAAACCCCTTGGGAAACTACATTGCAACTAAGGATGCAAGTTTGGTTTATTATTGATTTTTGGTGGTGTTCTTAATGGGTTTGCTGTTATCTTCCAGATTGTTTTACACAGTATTACTTGCATTTATTTAAAAAGAGTGGCTCACTGTATGCATGGGCACCATCTACCCTGTTTGTTGAATGGTAAATGGATTTTGCAGAAGGGAAGAATAGCATGTAATTATGTAATTTTAAACTGTTCTAGCACATGTGGCTGGGCAGCCTATATTTTGTGAGTTCTTTGCTTTAATTTTTTCCGTCTCTGCGTTCATTTTTTGCAATTGTTGTACTATAAATGGTGCCAACTTCTTTAACTCTTTATTTTTATTCCGATCTTCCCAATAGATGGATATTTTAAGGAAATCTAGGATGGAAAGCACCTGTTTGAGGATGCAGCTGACTGGGAAGACCACATGTTGAACAGAATACTTGTGTGCTATAGCCAGAGGATTTGAAAATACAGCAATGCATTTTCTTGATGCAGAAGCGAAACATAACAAAACAAGACTACTTGTCCTGAATACTTTTCTTTACGTCTATGTTTATTCAGCTTTTTTTTTTTTTCCTGTAGTCTGTTGTATATGTTGAATGTACTTCCTTCCTATACTAAACTTATCCCAAGCAGCATTTGGAAGTTCAGTTGAGTAACTTAGAATTTCATAAATATTGTTTGGAATGTATATCTTGAAAAAGGCAGTTTCATCTTCATGGTCAAAGTGTTTAAAGTTTATCATTTGTGTATTAAAGGCCTTTAAAATGCCTTCAATACTTTCTCTGGCAATAGACAAAATGCCTTGAAGTTGCAATTCTTCTAATTTAGAAGGTCAGCAAACCAAAATTGGAGCTTTGGCATTATTATATTGATGTTAACAATGGAAGTAAATGGGCCTCTCTTTGGCTTGCTTTACTGTAGAACAAGAGTAATGAAAGCCAATGCAGTGTTTGAGTTTTCCACGAAGTTGTGTAATGCTACTGTGTTTTGACTGTTTTATCTCATACAGGTGACTAGAATGATTTATCTAACGTCAGATGGCTCAAGTAATATTTGAAAAACTGTTGCATATGTCTCACAATTCATTTTACTATGTAACAATTTTCTTTCATTTGCCAAATAGAAAATGGATTTTGACACTGGAGAGACTACCTTAAACGTTTGCAACTGTATCTTAATTTGTGATGTCTCAGGTCAGCTAGTAATGACAAATGGAATTTTTCTCCTATGGCTAAACATTTTCAGGAGTCAAGGAATTTTTAGTGCTTTAGTTTTGTAATCCACCACTATTTCACCAATGCTCCCCCCAGCCTCCCAACAGTAGAGCCCAGTTTTTGCTCGGGAAAAGACTGGATGATATGTTTTGTGTCAAATATGTCATGCTTGTAATTGTTTCATCACTGAATTTTATTTTCTAGCTTTTGCTTTAGCAAGTCAACTTCATGGTCCCTTTTTCCTTATGCTTCCATCATACTCTAGTTTCAACACAACATTCTTAGTTATCCACATCGTGGTTTCACTTTGCGATAGTATGTTCCATACAGTGCCATATGCTGTCTTCTTTCAGGGCTATCTTCAAGAAGAAAAAGCCACAGAACAGCTTTAAATGTTAGTTGAATGGTACTTTTACCTGGGAAGTTAAGCACTGTTGTCTTCTATCTCAGTATCTAATATGCTGTGCTGGAGTACCCATGGGTATCATTTGTATGTTGGAAAATACGTGGAAGATGAGTCCAAAGGTTCCTTTGAGAACCTCCAGGAAGCTGCTGTGGCTGATAAGATGGCAGTTCAGAGTGTTTTCAGTAAAACTAGACTCTGAATGTCTACAATATGACAAGGTGCTGCTAAACTTGTCTTCACCAGTATTAATTGGCCTTATTTGCATCTAATCAAGTGGAGCAGTTCTGAATTTCCCATCATTTGTTGGACATTTCCTGGGATAGTTTTCTGCTGTGTTAACAAGTTAAGGCAACTCACAGAAATCTGATAAGCACAGGTGTCAGGATCTGCAGCTGAATGCAGGGAGAGGGAAACTCCCCTTTTCCAGTGGCAGTGAGCTACTATATTGGCGCATCTTGTACCCTGATCCAGTCATTTTACCTTACCCCATTTTATGCGGCCATGGGGGAGAAGGGGAAGGCATGGTACCTCAAGTCAGTACTTGTTATTTAATAAAATCACATTAGAAATTAAACTCATCCCTTTTACTGTTCATTAATATAAGACAGAAGGGCTATAGCTACCAAACTGTATACTAACGTAGCCAGCTGGTCAAGGAGGTGATGTGTTTTGGAAAGGACATGCTCCTGGGTGTATAATAGACGAGGCAATGGTGGATGTATTCTATGAATATTTCTGTAATAACGTTTGTGGTAGAAAGGCATCACAGCTTGAAAGCATGTGTGTGTAATATTAAGCCTAGCTCATCTTAACAGTGTTCCCCCACCTCTGCATTTTTATTGTATTTTCTTTTTTTTGAAAGCCCCTTTAAGGTCACTTCTTAACATGAATTGGCTTTTATTAAAATGACAGAGGAGCACAGTGAAATAGTTTGATAGCTACGATATAGTAAGACTAAGCAATACTAGAAATTCCATCATGTAATAAGAAAACAAACATGTAACTTTAATTTCACATTGCACATGGCAGGAATTTTAATATTAATTATAAATACTGTCTTAAATGCTGAGCACTGTAGTCACTGCAGTACACTTAAACTGCAGTGTTTCTGTTAGGATACCTAATAAAAAGCAAATAATGTTTTGTTATTACACTTCCATGTTTCTTATGCATAGTCTTTAAAGAAACATTGGTAACCGTTAAGTACAGTTCTTAACAGGTTGAATTAAATTCAGTGAAAACTTGCTTGTTTTTTATTTACACTTATTTGAAACAGTATGAAAGGTATAAAACAAATGTAGTGGATAACTGATTTTAAATTCTGCTTGCCATGCTTATTTCGGAATAAATCAGACATTGAAAGTGGATCAAGAATGAAAAATACAGTTAGAAAGATAAACTCCAGTCTGTGTATTGTAGGAAAGGATGAAGACCACTTTCTGTTGTCATCTACTTTTCTGGTCTTTATTTATTTTATTGGTGACATCCTATTCCACATCCATTTCCTCCAGTGTGAGAATATGCAGTCACTTTGCAAACAGCTGGAAGTCTTTCTGACCTCAGCTGGAGGCCACCATTACTTCTGTTGGACTGTATTAGTAGATCATGTGAGAACTCCAAATCTGCTTCAGAAAAAAATCAGGTGAAACAGTTTAGATCATCTCTAGAGTGGTTTGCTTTTCAGCTGTGATTCAAGCTAATCTGTCTGATTTGGGCACAGAAGCAGATTAAGAGTGCTTCTGCATGCCTTTTAACTAGCAAAGCTCAGCTGAAGGATAACTGCCACAGTTAAATTTGGTTGAGTGTGTAATTCAGTACAAGGTGTCCTGGAATTATTAATCTTTTCTTTTTTCTTCTTTTTTTTTTTTCCCCTTACCCTTTTGCACTTTGGGCTATATTTATGCCTTTTTCTTTTCAGCTTTATTTGATTAGGGCATAATTAGATGGATCTCTAGGTTTCTGCAAACCCTGGGCATATTGTTTGGTTTGTTCTGCAGACAGCTATATGTCTGTCTATATACGTACATACCCACAGCAGAAAATTGCCTGATCCTAGCTACATGTCTGATGAATGCAATATTTACGTCTGTTTATGTCAGGTTACTGAAGGGTTAAGCAGAATTTGAGCAGACATATTTAAGTTAGATAAAATTAGGTCTTTAACCTGGCGTCAATCACTGGACAGAAATTGTTCAAGTTAGATAGACTGTTTCTGCTCTGACTATGCTTTGTATTATCCACTCTGAAACATTAATTTTTATTTTTTCAGCATTCATTGTAGTAAAAAGTCAGTGAGTCAATATTGCAATAGATGGAGCTGAACAGGTGCTCTATGAGAGGTCCAGCTTCTTGGACTAAACATAATCTATGTCCAGAAAGGACAACTGAAAGAAAGCCTAGTAAGAGAATTCAGGTAACTGAGAACTAGTTGCGGAAGGAATAGCAGGTGCATTAAGAGATGTACTAAAGAGCAAATATTTAAGTAATATTGGATGAAACACTATGTTATTTTAACTTGCTAAACTGACTTAGACTGCTGACATGCAATACAACACTGTAGATTCTTTTAATTTCTGTGAGCTAACAAAAAACTATGTTGATGTAATCTGTACAGAGTGGTTTGATATTTAATGTCCGATTCTGGCTGGACCTACTCTTTCTAATGTTACGCAGAAGTCCAAGCAACAGGCTGTTGGTTATTGAGGGGTGAACACAATAGTTTCTGCTAAAGCCCTTCTACGGTGCTATAACTCTTTAAACATTGTGCCAGAAATAAGATTTTTATTGCTTAAAAGATTATACGGGATGTTGGGGATCCTAGAACCTTTATACGGGTCCTGTTTACTTTTTACCATGTCTTGTATTTTACAGGGTAGAAATGGTCTGCCAGGCTGCCTTGTGTCCAGACTGATTCCTTAAATTTCACTTAATGGGAAGTGATTGTGAAGTTAGTTCAACTACATTTTGGTGTAGCTAGTACTTCCATAGTTGCCACTGCATTGTAGCATACAGATGACTATATTATGTAATAGAGATGATGACTGTGCCACGTACTCCCAATTAGTTAAAATATAATTAAAGTACCCACAATGAGTAAGAAATATCCTTTATTTTACTCTATATTCCAGAGTATTACAAAAATTAGTATTCTTTTCCAGGTACATATTAGAGCTTGCTACAGTATAACAGGTAGCATGTTTAGGATGAGTTTAGTAAGAGTCCACTGTAGTTGTTTAGGTGTTATAGGTTGCTTTGTTCTATAGTAGAAGACCGTGAAAAAAGTGGCTTAGGAGCTAGCTGTCCATTGTTCCCAGTCACTTCTAGTGAAGCAGTTCAGCCCATTGATTTCTAGTATCACATTTCTCACGGAAAGAATATTTTGCTGTTTAAAATACATTTTTCAGCTAATTGCCTTTTGAATTCCTTTCTGCTGACCAGATCCTCATGTACCAGCCTTTAACTTAGAAAGTGCTGAAGTTAAGCTGCCTCCAGCATGTTAAAACCAGGTACAGCATGAATCTGTTTCATCTGGAAGAAACATCCTTCTTTAACATATTCTTGAACTTGGTGCAAAGCCTTCAGAGTTGCAAGATGCAAGGCTAATGTGCCACAGAGTAGCCCAATAGCACTCAGAAAAAAACAGACATAACACTATAGGGCCTCTTGAGCTTGTGGAGGTTAATATTGGATTGAGCGGAGAAGTGATGCCTCTCAAGAAACTGATGCTGTCAAAAGATATGGAATCAATATTGCCATCAGTACTGATGCCAGTCCTAGTGTAGAATCTGCAGTGAAGTGTATGTCTAGTAGAGAAGAAAATGAACATTCAATTTTCCCCTGTAGGAATTTCAAATTATTCTGTTTGCATCTTATCATTGGAACTTCTTGGGAAATTTTGACTGTTCCAAGGAAAAATGGCATCATCACATTCTTAGGTCTAAAATGTTGTTAAATGTTATAAATGGCAGACTTCACTGGAGAATTATGTCTTTTAGCATTGATAAAACTAACTCTTTTCTTAATAATTTGCCTTGAGACATGGAATAGTTCAAAAGCAAGACAGAAAAAAGTAATGAAAAAGCCTAATAGGCATCAGAGGAAGTGTCTGAAACTGTCGGCAGATATATGCCCACTACAGTGATGATGGGAAGCATGTTGTGGCTTCAGATGTGACATATTGTGTGAGAAGTATAAGCTGTGGTCACAGAATGCTTTAAAAAACTTGCAGCTCTTTAGCAAAAATACTGAAGATGCTCTGGGCTCTCTGAAGAAGTTAGAGTGACTGTGTATGCTCCATGTAGAATTTCATATCGTTAAGCTACTGGCAGCATGCGGTTCCTGATTTTAGCACTTGCTAAGCGTGACATCTTATTGCAGGCAGTGAAACTACCATCCCAAGTAGTGGCAGTAGGAATGCTGTAATCCTTCTTAAACACACTGGGGACATTGTGATATTCTTAATGGTTATTCTGTAACAATTCTGGTATTCTTCAGGATTTCTATTGAGCATGGTTGAATGTTGGACCTGAAAAAATAGGTTGTGCCATCTAGGGTTTTTTTCTGCCTGGGCTTTCTACTGTTTTTCCCCATCAGGGATTATTGTAACGGTATTGCAAACAGGCTGGATTCCAGGAGCAGAAACTTCTTCCTCCTTTGACTCAGAATTTCCATATTTTCTGAAGCTAGGTGGCCACATCACTGCAGAACTTCCTGCCAGTTTATTACTTCAGGGTGCTAACTATCCTTTGTATAACAAAGGAATCTTCGACACATTTTTCTGAGTGTATTTGTTCAGAATTAGGAAATCTGAAATCAAAAGCAGGATCATGACCAATTTTGAATGTGAGGAAACTCAGAATAATAGTACTGCTGCCAATTCTTTTATCAAACATTAGACTTCTGTTTGACAGTTAACTTGCACGATGTGTATTTCTCTTTTCAAATGGCCCTACTTGCAACAAAACCCCCAAAGATCAGTTGGGCCTCTCTAAATGTAGGGCACTTTTGGGAGCTTTCACCAAATACTTGATATTAGTTGAGGCTTATCTCAGAATACAAAGAGTAAATACATATCCATATATTTTGAGATAAAATCACAGAGACTAAATGATCAAAAAATCCATATTGAACACCCTAAAAATGACAGAATTAGGACAATATTAAACTCTACATAAGCCAAAGCTTTTATTTTTTTCTTTCTGGTGGACTTGACTTAATAGCTGTCTTTTCCAATCACCTTTAGTAAGAACTGTGCAAACATATTCCATGTCTCTTGTGAAAGACTGGGTACAGTTAATGTGTTCGTGACTCCTGGGTGTTTGTTGTCCAGTGAGGTGCAGAAGCTCCAGCTGAGTGTACAAAGCGATAACATCTTCCACATAAAACTGTGGTAGATTTCTCTGAATCTAGAGGTATTCCAGAAAAAAAGATTTGTGGACACATAGGTTCTTGATTCTATATAAATGTTCTAATTAGGGACAATTCATGCAGTGTATCTTTATGTTTGTATTAGATTTAAGACCTAATAAAACCATTCTGCTGACATGAGCTTAAGTTAAAAAGAAAGGAACATGAGATTTTTCTGAAAGAAATTTTGCCTGGTCGCTCTTCCATTTTGCAGAGTTACGTAAGTTTTGCTCAGGAAAACAAAGGACCACCCTCTGTCTTGCTGGTTCTTACATATGTAGAGCTCAGTGTATGTTTTCTCCATTCTTACTGTGAGGTCTGTAACACCTTGGTTTTGGCTTGTGGGCGGTAAGAAATGCTCTTTACTGTCATAAGTACTTTTGTCTACAGGTATTGCTGGTGCAAAATTCTGGTCTTCATTAGTTGAAACTGGCCTAAATGTCCATACATACTTTTCCAAGGTTATAAACTTAACACAAGTACGTATTTTCAAGATGAGAAATACTGCCATAGTGCATTGAATTAATTATGTGATTGATGGGGTACTGTACTTCCATTTTAAAAACCATATGCAAAACTCAATGTGGTAATTGCTCGTTCGTAGATACAGACTTTAGAGTAAGTCTTTCAGGATGTTATGCTTGTAGTATAATATATAGGCAAGCAGGTGTTTTAATATTTAATATGGAATACTGTATATATGTTTCTTCATTTCAGTGGAAGTTACTGAACTTTCTCATTAGATTTTCCATAAAAGTATTGTACTGAATAAATTATTCCTTTGGATGCAAAGAATATGTCGGATATGGAGTCAATCTGCAACTACCTTTTTCAAGAATCTAGACTTGCCATCTCTAATTAGATGCTGTGTGGCAGAATTGTTTCTGTAATCTACATTTGCATTAAGAGCTGACTCCTAGAATTGCTCAGATAGCTTGTAATGTTCACAGTTAGTTTGTATCATGTAATTTTTCTGAGTTTGCAGATGTGAAAATTTTGTGCATCTGCAGCTGAAGACTTTTAGAGCACAAAAGCCTTTATAATTGCAGGCTTAGAAAATTTTCAACAGATTCTGCTAGTAAGGAGATTACATATTCTCAGATGGCTATAAAATGCCAGATTAAAAAAAATCTAGGTGATGGGGCAATAGTAACATGAAATTGATAGGGTTTTAGACAGTCAACGACATTCCCACAAGAAGTAATGCTCTGATCTCGCACTCTGTTGTAATGGGAGGGTCAAGTGAATTCCATTGCTATCAGTGTAATTTGCCTTAAATGTTGTTAAGATCTGGATGAAGTAACTGCATTGCTGTACGTGTGCTCTTTTCCTATGTGTTCTTACTTTCTCAGTAGGCTGAATTTTATTTGAATGTTCATCTTAAATAGTACTTCTGTCAAGGAAATACTAAACTTAGGAATGTCAAAGCCAAACATGTCTCCTTATAAATATAGCAGTAATTGTTGCTGGGAAGTGCTGGAAAATTCTATAGCTCCTGGATAAAGCAAGTGATCGCTGTGAGTAGCATTAACTAATCATCTTACAGCTTTACTTTGTGTCATCAAAAAAGCAGTTCATAGGGTGGAATAAAAATCAAACCCAAGCACAAATGGATAGTTAAGTATTAACAGTACATAACATAACTGAAAACTTTACAGTCTTTATTTTGTCACCTGGCTAGTTAAGCTTTCCAAATTAATATTGCTACTAAAAAAAAAAATTATGCCTGTGCTCAGTTACTTTGCTGTTGCTGCTTGAGTTCTGTTCTATGCTGAAACTGAAATATGCTTTGAAAATGAGAACCATATCTTTATGAACTCATCTTCAGTTTTCTACTGAACCAACCAATACAGGTATCTCCAATACTGCTATGAAATTAATGGTACCATGCATAGAGCGCTTTTGTGATCATTAAAGCATCCCCCAAAAGGTTCAAACTACAATACCAGCCTAATTTGGTGGTTGGGACTTTGATTCTGAAATGTACAAAGACTTAGGATTGTTTGGTGATTCTTTTAAAGCTTATCTCAGAGGAGGAGACAGTTGAAACTATAGTCCTGACAGAAAGAGGCAAGGAGAACAGCAGAGCATCACTTTTCCTCCTAGAACATCAGCTAAAATAAGAAAAGTCAACGCTTACTGGTGTTAGTCAGTCAGGTCCTTAAGAGCTCTTCTCTGCTGAATGTTAGCAAGTGTGTATCTTCTTCACAACATGAACTGAGAACTTGAATATTCATCTCAGTCTTTCAGGCTAAGTTCTTAATTAAGCATGTGCTTCACATAATTTTGTTCTTTATTCTTCTCAAGCCTGTCTCAAATTGACTTGCCTGAAAGGGATGAGGGAGGATGAGAGGGAATCTTGGGAGATGGGTGAACAGTTCTCATACCTCAAGATCAGATGGTTGTGAGGGTTGAGGGTGGGAGAAAAGGGATCCCCTCCTCCAGTCTGGTCCTGTCACGTAGTACTGCATCCTATTTAGTCACTGTAACCAGCAGTGTGCACCAGTTCCTGTGTCTCCTTGGCTAATGGTCTAGCCAGTCAGAAAGAGGGTTGGATAAATACCCTAAATATCACCTATTCTTGCTGCTGCTGGAGATGAAAGAACTGTGGAAGGCAGTGACACCCAAGCCTGAAATGCAACCCCTACCCAGCATTGGCTGTTCTTGTCTCCATTCTGATTCTTCCCTCAGTTGCAGCCCCTAAATCTCCAGGATGCAGGTGTAGGCAAAGGTGTCACTTTTTCTGATATTTCCCAGGGCAGTTTCACACCCCTGTGAAACCTACAGATAGTTGTAGAAACCATGACAGTACTGCTGTAGAAATACAATACCACTGTGCTGC
Source organism: Gavia stellata (assembly GCF_030936135.1). NCBI lineage: Eukaryota > Metazoa > Chordata > Aves > Gaviiformes > Gaviidae > Gavia > Gavia stellata. The sequence continues at coordinate 45,683,909 of NC_082599.1, forward strand.
GTTTCAAACGTAGTTTGAAAAGTACTAAGATAGTAAGACGGTTCTGTGACTATGGTTTGTGATACTCACTGTAAGTTAGCAGCTCTCTCTGTTCTGGCTAAAAGGGAAACAGTTTTACAAGGTTCAGGCTTGTTCCTAGAGGAGTAGAGCGCTATGAATTGGGTAAGCAGTGTCAGAGCATAATACTGGCATCATATGATTGCTAGACCATACTGTTGTCATGTGCACTGCCCATTGCTGCCACTTTGTCAGTGCCTGAAGCTGGCTTTGATACACAACATTATTCATCAAGCTTCTCCTTATGTATGCATATGTTTATATTTTTAAGTTATTTTTGTTTGCAGGTTACCTAGTAGGAGGTGAAGTGAGCATTTATTTTTTTAAGTCAAAGTGAGGTGCTGTAGTTAAGCTTCTAAATACTTCTTTTAGGCTTCTGTGGTCAGAATGTTATTTCTTGTTCTCACCTATAGGTCTTATCACAGTGAAAAATTAATGTACCTATAGTATTGCTAATAATTTTTGCTGTAAAGACATGCCCAGCTGTCTCTGCATGCTTTCATTTGTGGCAAAAAAGTCAACCCCTTTTTGAAAGAAGGGGTTAATAGATTTGTGTCTATCCAAAAGTATATTAGGAAGGAAGATTAAATTATTGCCTCTTAAGTGGTAAAAGTAGAATGCTGTTATGTTGCATTTCAATTTTGGGTGGTAATTCATTCTTATTAAGAGTTAATGGGATGCTGCCAAAGCACAAGACAGTTGTTCACATCCTTCTGAAGTCAGTTATGAAGCTTTACTAGTTTGAAACACGAGGAGAATGTCAATATGTATTCTTCATGCCTACTTCATTCGTTTAACTAATCTTTTAATGTTCTAAAAGTAAACAGTCATACTTTTGTAGCCTCTGTGAGTTTGAGTCATGACTTAAAAATTTGAAAGTAATCCATGTTAGTAAATATCTTTCTTGTTTCCTTTTTAAAGTTCTAGGATAACAACATTGACTGGGTTTTCAGTGCTTTTTAAGTCCAGTCCATAGCTGGCTGGATTGTATGCGTCCTGTGCAACATGGAACTCCTGCTTTGTCTCATACCGTACTGCAGGCACTTGGCACTAAACAAATTAACAATAGGACCTTGCTATACTAAGATAAGAGACTAATTTTACAGGTACAGCATTTCATAAATCACATTATAGTTGACAGTTCAGAACTGGAGAATTAATTAATATTTAGAAATCTAGTCAAATGGGAATAGTTGCAGGCTTATTAGAAACAAATGTCACATTGCTGTTTGATACAAAGATGACTGATGTTTGTGTGAATTTTCTTGTATAAACATGACTAATTACTTTTGAAAATCCACAGTTTTATCAGTTACTGTATCCTATATAACTGTTTATTTAACATGTAAGAGAGTGTTCCTGAAAATACTGCACTCTATTTTTTATTTACTTATTTTTAATGTTACTTGACTGATGCTGTGATAGTTCAGTCAGTGGAAACATGCAAGTTTGCTGACATCTGGACTTGAATTTCAATTCTTTTTGTTCTTTCCATGTGTAGATGAAGAAATCTGCACATGACTTCTGTGTGGTTGTACTTCAGATATTACTTATTGTACTAATTAAACAAGTAGGAACTTGATGGGTCTTACAGTCTTGAATGACATTAGCTTTATTATGTTGAAATTAATTAGTTCAAAGTAAACCTGTGATATTTTGGGAATTCTAGATGTACAAGAGAATTTGATGTAGTTTTAAAATTTGTGTTAGAAGTGATGCATGTTACTGATATAAGTGGATACTTTCATAAAATAGACAAAATGAAAAATACACATAAGCTTTTCTATTTTTGAATACGAACTGTCTTTGGAAGTCCTTCATCGTGGTTTGCTCATCTAACCTGTTGTTCCATTTAGTTATCTGAACTTCTACTTAACTAATGAATATAATCTTTAATACTTCTTTAACAAATGAATTTCACAGTTCTCTAAATTCCAATTAGAATATCTATTAGGAGGGTTGGGTTTGTGGATGTTGCTTGTTTCAGAAGTGGTGTTCACCTAGGCTTTTCTAAGCCTAAACTTTCTTTACAAAACTTTAGCATCAATACCTGTAGCCTTGTTAGTTTGGCTTTTGAATGATCGTGAGAGAGTTGCAGTTTGGGGTAACATGCACTGCAGTTCTTCTCACAGCAGTCAGATACCTAATTTGAAGAATTAATGGACTTTATAGTAGTTGAAAGGTTTTGCTACCTGAAGTTTGAGAAGTTGGAAAAATTATGTGCCAGAAAAGTGGAAGATTAATGTCTTGATAGCAATCCATCAATGTTTTTTAATGGTATGCAGGCAATGTGGAAGACTGAACTGAAGGTATGCATGGGAAGGGCTTTTGTTCTACAAGGAATTTTCTGCAGCAGAGAATGTACAAACTTTGAAGATGACAATTCATCTACATAGATTCCATGTTACGTAGATTCTTACTGATTGAAAGAAGGGAATATGTCAAGACCATTAGTTTGATCATGTGAACAAATAGACTGATTCCCTTTGTTGCGTATTATTACATTACATCACCTCACAACGTTACATGAAATAGAGCAGCAGCAGATGTACTGGGTAGCTATCCTGTCTCAGAATGGGAATCTTGCATTGATTCTTCCATGATCTTAATTCTGCTTAAGTGGTATTCTGGTTATGTTAAATAATTGGTTGATAGACTATATTTGAAAAGTAGCTTTAAAAAGGGATGAAGAAAATGACAGGAGTGTTTGTCAGAGTAATAGAAAACTTTTTCATGTTCCCCACAAAAAAAAACCAAACCCAAAACTGTAACATTTCATCTGTGCATATGCCCTGGCTGTAGAAATGAAGAAAATATAGGGGTTAGTAACTGAGAGCTTAATAACTTACTTTAAAACTCTATCAATTTAGAGGGGACTATTGTGCTTACATACTAAATGAGATGCTAAAGTTTAATTACTTTCTGGGTCTTAGAAAACAGATGACTTAAGGTATGCCTAAAACTTAGGTTCTTGATTTTTATCTTCCCCCCCTTCTTTTCCTCTGTTTCTTTCTAGGTTTAACTATAGATCAACACATCATCTTGCATCCCATGGGTTTTATGAATTTTTAAATTGGTTTGATGAAAGAGCATGGTATCCACTGGGAAGAATAGTAGGTGGAACTGTAAGTATTGTAATAATAACTTAAAGGTGACTTTGCAGTAAGTTTTTTGAGCTTTTAATACAAATTTGACATTGCTAAAAGGAGAATCTTAATAAAATATGTTTTTAATTGTCAAATTGCTGCAGAGGGAATAGCAAGATGTTTTTCATTTTTAGCTGCAGGAGCTATGACAGTAAGTCAACGTGCTTTAGTCTTTATCCAACAGTGTACTGTGAACAAGAAATACAGAACTGAGTTTCACTTCCTTACATATGAACTTCTAATAGTAATAAATAAGGATATTGTGACTCCTGTAATTCTGGTACATGAAATGAGAAAAAAGAAAAAAAAAAAATTTTTTAAAAAAAAGTTATCTAAATCTCTTAAGGCACAAGTTTTGATCCCATGGTATATGTTGAGTGGACTTCATGTGTGTATGGCAAATGGTAGGATTTCACTGGGAAAAGAACTTATCAAATCGGAATACAAGTATTGTTCATTGGTAGAACACAGCCACATGTTACTTAATGTGTGAAAGTGCGTTAAAACTTTTTAATTATAGTACATACCATTTAAATGCATTTACAAAGTTTTTTGTAACAATTAGATCACCATCTGGTTTAGTATCTTGGAGATACTTGAGACTCTTTTTATGTAACGTATAGATATGTTTTTTCCATACCTGTCTTATATGAAGTAAAAACCCTTAGGAAATAGAATTGAAATGTTGATTGCATACATTATTTTGCAAGTCACATGGTATATTATTTTAATAGTTTATCCTGAAAACCAGCTCTGAAGGATATATGCAGGGGAACATTATGTCATCTGTTAATTTAATGTAGTACTACACCCTTCTTAGCTTTCGAAAGAAACTAAGGCAGGTGAAGTACATGTTCACTTCTCTAGTACATACTGATTTTTCTAATGCTGGTAAATGTGGGAGGGTAGAATTCCTATTAAGAATATTTTAACGTTCTCCAATACTATATGATGGGTTCAATAGATTTGTGTAAGTCTCTGCTCCTTTCCTGGAGGACATCTTAATTCAATTTTATAGGACTTTATTTTAATCCTTCATATCCAAAGATGTCTACAGATGTCTTGCAAATATAATACTCAACTGACTGTCAGCTTTACAGCTTAAAAAAAAATAATAAAAATTGGGTTGATGCACGTTTTCTCCATGAGTAACAAGAAGTGAAAGAGTGCCATGGTATATTTTGAAAGGAAATGGATAGAGCTGGGAAATGTTGGATTTCTTTTTGTTGTCTTAGGGGGTTTGGGTTTGTTTTTTTCTTAAAGCTGTTAGCTGGCTTGAAATTCTCTTGCAAGCTTCAGCTTCTGCTTCCATACCTTAACAAAAAATTCTTCTCATTATAAGATAAATGATAGGAAATTATCTGTATGCTGCTTATTCATTTACAAAATGGATTATATGTAATTGTTAGCATTTGGATAAAATTTAAAGAACCTCTGGTATTCAGCTGTGTTGTCAAAACATGATTAAAGTAGTATTAAAATAATTCCATTAGCTTTACCTGCTCACTGCTTATATCAGCTTAAGAAATGACTGTTTCGTTGCAAATTATATGCAAATAAACCTATCATGATAATTTTCTGCAATAACCTAGTGGGTTGGTGTTTTTTTTCCTCCTTTTAGGTATACCCAGGACTGATGGTGACAGCAGGCCTTATACATTGGATTTTAAATATGCTTAACGTGACAGTTCATATAAGAGATGTATGTGTGTTCCTAGCACCAGTTTTTAGCGGCCTTACAGCTATTTCTACTTTCCTGCTCACCAGAGAACTGTGGAACCAGGGAGCGGGGCTTTTAGCTGCCTGTTTTATTGCCATAGTTCCAGGTTACATATCCCGATCAGTAGCAGGATCATTTGACAATGAAGGCATAGCTATTTTTGCACTGCAGTTCACATACTATTTATGGGTAAGTAATTGCTAAGTCTTTTGCTTTGGAAAGGTTTTTTGGTTCCTCCTCCAACCAAATGACTGATTTTTCTTAGAATCCATTGAATTCTTATTTTCCTCCCTTTCATCCCTCTTCCCCTTGGCTCTTGATCAGGCAAGTACTGAGAAGTCACATGATCTGAACCACTCCATAATCATGCTCTTTAGTTTGCTATGTAAAAGTACTGTTCAGCTGAAGTATGTGTGTCCTATAGTAGTAGTAGTAATAACAATAATAATGATGGGAAGTCTATGAATTTAAAGCAAACAGAAGGGTTGTTTCTGTTTTTCAGTTTGGAGTTATTAGTATTATGTGAGTATCAAACTTTAGCCTCCTTATTTAGCTGGTGTAAAGCAGTATACTCTGAATACAAAAGGCTTTGGATTGTCTTATGGAGAAGCTTTTGACTGTATGGAGGGTCCGGGCTTTGACTTAAGCATCCAAATTAAATACCCAAAGCTGTCCAGAGCAAGGTATTAATATTGCTCGCATGCTTAAAAATAGTCTGATGTCTTTTAATTAGCCTACTTGCTAGTGCAGCTTGTCTGTTGCTCCTTAATCTGTGTGTAGAATTGCGTCTGTAATGCAGTTTTGTGTGAAGGTGTTCAGGCAAGCTGGAGTTTTTCTGGACTGTTGCATCTATTTTGGAAATACCATAAATAGCATAACTATATTGTTAATTCAACATAGACAATGTATAGTGCTGTCCGTTGTGCATTCCTTGAATGCATATACTTTTTCATTTTGAGTGTCTTCATGTATATCCATGGTCATTACAGCTTTTCCCATGGTTTCGTGAAGAGTTCTACTTTTTATAAGCAGATGCATACTCGTAAGTTTTTTAGCTTTAGAATATTTCAAACTTGGGATATTTTTGATAGGAGTATAGTGGAAGGGAATTCAAGTTTTTCATGAGTGACTGACTGGTGTTGCTAAAATGCAGGTTTTCTAAATCTGGACTTAGAAGAAACTGCAGCTGTAAAGGTGTACTGTGTTAGATAACAATAATAGAATCAACCTACATTGTTACTTTGTAACAGCTGAGACATGATAGCAGATATCTGTTCTTATGGAACTCATATTTAACTAAACTGCATAGTGCGATAACGTTTGCATGAACTTTTGTAGAATTATGTGTGAATCAAATATATTTTATAGATAACTTTCTAGCTTTATTTAATGTTGGTTTTTCATTCCTATTTTCCCACACCACAATCACCACCATCAGCTCTGGACAAAACCATACTCCTGGGCCAGTTTATGGATCCTGTTAAACCTTTAGTAGTATCTGGATGCTCTCATTAACCTTAAGTGAGTTTTCCAAAATTACAGAATAGGTCTTTTATGTATAATTGCAGAGTTGGCTCTGATGCCAGCCAAAGCCAGCCATGGATACTCTACACTTAGAATTACAAGGTGGTCTAATGTCTCAGAGAAAGTGGCACAGAGGTGTTGCAACTACTTTTCTACCTCAGATCATGAAGCAGAGAGTTGCATTGCATCCTGCCTCTGCTTTAACTAGAGAGATAGGTATAAGCTGTTTTGTGTGTGAATGAATTGCACTTGTGGTTTGATTTTATGGACATCAGTTCAGAAGCATACAAATATAACTTGATACATGCTAAAGAAGTTCTCTTGACAGTTGTTTTGGAATGAAATTTTGGAATGTTGTCCAGTATTTGTTTGTCATTCATAAATACTTGGTTATTTTTAAAGGTGAAGTCTGTGAAAACTGGGTCGGTCTTTTGGACAATCTGCTGCTGTCTATCCTACTTTTACATGGTAAGCCTTTTATATATATAATAGCTAAACTATTTGAGTAGGGCTTACATAATCCGTATGTTGACGAAGAACAGAAGAAGGAGATTTTAATCTCTGTTGGAGCCATAATATAAAATTGTTGCTTCATATTACTATTAAAACCTTAAATATATGAGTAAAAAGACATAAAAAATATTTTGAAATTTAAAGTATTTAAATAAACACAATGAAAACAAGTTTTGGAAAAACTGTCAAGCATAATAACTTTACTTAGAAATTTATCCTGTGCTGTGAGTAGATTCTCTGATTCAGTGGGATTTTTGTTTTGGTGCAGGTGAATTAAGGTGGAATTCGTGTGTCTGTGTGTCATTATTACTAAAATGCATTAATAATATTTATAATTTATGGACAAGGTTAGACTTCTATAACTTTGAAAGCTGTTTCTTTGGGTATAATTATGCCATAAAGTAAAGTTTACCATCAGAACTGCTGAATTAATTCAATGTCAGATTAAACGATCATAAAGTCCCTTTTCATTCTTGATCTATGAAAATGGAGGCTATTGCAGAGATGTTCCTAAGGGCTAACAGAGGGGAAAAACAGCAGTAAAAATGAGGAGATTAATAGCAAAACGGAGGGAATTGGTTCCCCCCCGCCCCATCTTCTGAAACTTTAGACTTGAAGAGTTTTCCTGTATGAATCAGTCAAAGGTCCTTTTTTCCACTAACTGATAAACTACTTTTTTTTTTGGCGGCTATATGAAAAATAAATTAGCCTCAAAATAGCCAGTGGTGGGACAGTCAGGCTAATTGCTTCGTGTCGGTTAAGATTGAGGTCTCAAATACTGCTTTTCTACAGTCAAGTAACTAAGCTTGCAAGAAAAAGGAACTTACGAACTGTTTTGCATGCCTTGATTTAAAGTACAAGGTTAATTCAGAGGTTATCTGGATGCTGCGTAGATTTCCTCTAGCTTTAATGTTCATCGGGTTTTCTGGGAGATTTTTGCTGTTAATACAGCAATAATAGCCCTGTATATGTCACCACAGAGGATAGCTATCTCCTGAGTACATTTATTTCCTTTCCTTATTTCTCCTTCTTTTTGCCAAGTCATTAAATAAACAGCCACTTCTTTATACACAGCATTGCTGTTTATATAGTATTACAGTGAAGAGATCCTGTAGGCTTGGTACAGACTTATGTGCAGTACAAAATCAGGCGAGTAAGTTTTTGAATTGTTATATCTATATACTATAGTCGTTTTTATATTGTGGCAACTTATTGGCAAGATTCTCTAAAAGTGCTCTTCATAAATATGCAGATAACAAATACAATACTTCTACAATTTTATTGCTGAAAAATCACATAGTAACAAGTTCTTCCCATCTTAGTCTGACTAGTGTCTTGGTCTGTGGGATTGTATGAGAGGGAGGGGATGTGATCTAGAGTGTGCATGGTGACATGCACTTACAGAATCAATGTCATCATCATTACACTCAATCCTTGAACGTAAGTTAATGTTTTTTCTTTTATTTTCCTTTCAAGTGCTGTCAGCTAGTGAAAGGTTAAGATTTGTCCATAGCTTAGCCTCAGTGATTAGGTGATAGAATTTTATTGCTTGCAGAGTGTACCTACTTCATCCCTGGTGGTGGCTTTCCATATACTCTGTTTCCCTTTGGGAAAGAGTTTTGTGAAGATGTCCTTCTAGACGTTTTGCTTAAGTAATTTTTTAGGACAAAGCATAATTGTACTATTTGTTATATAGTATTCATTTGTCTTTCTCTGGAATTAGTTATGTTTTCAGTGTAAGTTGAAAATTAAATCAAATCACAGTTTTGAGGTAGTAAGAGTCAGTCCTTGCATGGGGAGTTTGGGGAACAGCTCCTTGAAAGAGGAACAGATATTGCATGGACTGACGGAAATCTTTCTTGATAATTAAATCTTCTTAAAATACATACATAACTTACTGTGGTAATTTGACTCATAGCATTGCATTGCATTCCATAAGGAGAAGGGGTTTTTTTATATTTTTAGCATTTATTTGACTTCAGCAACTTCTACTTCGGATAGTTTTTTATGTCAAGGAGGTAAAATAAAACAAAGCTTTACACTGAAGCAATCCTTGTAGGAGTAATAGCATGTTCCACGCTTTTTGCTAGTCTGTGAGGATGCCTCAGTTTTGTTTGAAAAGTTCCAAAGTGCATCTTCAGTTCAGTACAATCTTCAGTGATTAGATTTGGTTTAATGCTTTGATAATAAGAGATGCAGGTCTCTGGTCCATACAAACTGTCTCCTACCTGCTTCATTCAAACCTTTCCCTAAATATGACAGTGTCCTAACTGCACATTTGTTCTTATTCTATTCTGGTCTTACCTGTCTTCATATAATATTTTCTCCCATTAAATAAACTTGCCTGTGTAAACCATGATACTACATGCTAGTAATTTGGCAATAGGATCATGATAATCTGAAACGAGTTTCTAGAAAACAGAAGATTTCTATTCTACTTGTTTCACATTGTCTGACTTGGTTACCCCAAATTTTGAAAAGCTGCATTTTGTAATATTAGTATAAAAGAACAGTAGTACTTGGCCTCATGCTTATTTTAGAATCTGTTCTATAGAACATAGTCATTTGGGTTTCTTTTTGGATTCTAGGGCTTTAAAAATACCTACATGAATCTAAGCCCTAAAGTACAATTAAAGCAAAAACCACATCAGCTGCTGCATTCTAAAAATGAATATCTAGGGTAGACACAGTACATATGGGAGAAGTCTGGACTGTAATTTGACAAGAGGACATGTGTTAAAATACAGATTGTCTGGTCAACATTAGCCCTTCTAAATATGTTAGAAATTTAGATAACACGTTGTAATGATAGCTCATTAAATCTTTATCTAAACCAGCAATCAGTGCTATATTGATAACATCATAGTGTTTCAGTTCTAAGTATATCATACAAGTGCTTCTCAAGTGCTGCTGTTTCTACAGGTTTGCAATATCCATGATATTGTTGTATACCATTCCGCAGTGCTCAGCCTTGCTTCCCTGTGCATCCACCCCCTTCCTTTTGTTTCTTTCCTTACACTGCAACCTGCATTGGCTGCTCTGCTACAGGAGTTCTGCTCCTGGAGATGTATCTTGCTTCCTTTCTCCTCTCTGGCTGGAGATACTGTTCCCTGTCCCCAGCAAGAAGTGCAGAGCATGGTGCTAAATTTGTATGTCAAAGGAAAATTTTGGATCCTACATGGGATTCATACTGCTGCCTTGTGTTACAGCCTTCATCATTGGGAAAAGCCCCCAGCATCACATTCTTGTTTGCCAGCGTGACCAGATTAGCTTGGGAGGAGAAGGAGATACAGGAAGGATAGCCTTGGAAATCCACCAGCCCATTTCAAAAGTCTTTAATACTTTGATATGTGGGGGGTTTGTTGGATTTTTTCTTTTTTGATAATAAATATTGAGAAAGATTCTGGGGGTATTAGACGGTCAGGATGTATAAATCCAGCATTGGCTATCCTAAGAATTTGCAGATATCTTCAGATCTAATTTCCTATTCCATTTCTCATAGGTCTCGGCATGGGGTGGTTATGTTTTCATCATCAATCTTATTCCACTGCATGTGTTTGTTCTGTTGCTGATGCAGAGATACAGCAGGAGGGTCTACATCGGTAAGTTTTGTTCATTGATCAGTCATTCTCAAATGCTTAATCGTGAGATATGAAATTAATTATATTGTTGTGTTTTGTATCAAGTGGGAATTAAGTAATTGTATATCAGGTTGCATTTTATTAATTTGATTACTGATTATAGTCAGTTATTCTCTACAACATGGAAATAAGGAGTTAAAACACACTCACACTTCCAAAATGTCATATATGTAGCTGCTAATTAATTTTCTCCTTTTTAGTGCACTGAAAAAAAATAATTGGATGGTTTGATATTTGTCGAATCCTTTTAGTACATTTTATATATATATATATAAAATATGGGTGTCTGTAATAATGTTTCATATTTTTGTCTTTTCATAGTATGTTAAACAATTGCTATTTTTAAGAAGTTGTGCAGCAGAAATTATGCAAACATACAGTGTACTGTGACATATATAAGAAAAGACATAGGGAATTTTAAGCAGCCATGTATGTTTTATATAACCTAGACTAAAAAGTAGTGTAAGAGTCTGTCTACTCCACGTGAATCCTTAAGATTTTATTGTGTTAATGGGTCAGCCTTCCTTCCAGTTTCAGGAATGTGTGAATAGTAATCTCGGGAGACTAACTTTTTGATTGATTTGCCTAACATTTGAATACTCTGTAAACTGTTTTTACAGAAACTTTACCGGTTAAATCAGTTGGCCATGGTGTATACGTGTGAATGAAATAAATAATAAGCAATTTGGGTATTCAGAGGTTTATAAGTTAGCTAGAACATTTTTGACTTCCTAATGTGAAATCTTTACAATAAATAGTTTGATAACATAGTATGAGTTAAAGTGTAATATCACAGGCTGTTTTGTATTTGTAAATATATTTTCGTTACCCATTTTAATACTGTTTTATCTTTGCATTTTTAATTATTTTAATGCTTTTTTTAGTGCCTGCTAGAAAAATTACTATATTTACATATATGTTTGAACCATTATATACTATAATAATTACTTAATTTACTGAAGTTCAGTTTTGTATTTTTGTTACCAAAACTATAAATACTGGTTTCATGATTCTTTGTTAATCTGTTTATGTAATTCAGAAATGGAAGTGCTTTAAAAAAAATAAGCTCTAACACACCTTTAATTTTTAATGTTAATATTACTTAACTTCTTCATTAACTACTTCTTCATAACTTAATGGGAAAGTAATTTATCTTGTTTTGCTTTTAATAATGTTTTATTTAATATTTTCATTTTCCAATTTCTATGAGTTAGGCAAGAGAAAATTAAATCTACCAATTATAAAATCCTGACGCGATGTGGTAAACCAGAAACAATAAAGAATAAGTACTCTTGCTTTTTCAGCTTTCGATGAACTAGTCTTTCAACTCATCTGGGGAAAATAGTACTGCAGGTTCATATGAATTAAAGGTTTTGGCAGACGTTTGTTTTGCAAATAGCTACAGTGTTTTGAGATGTTATTGCCCTTCAGCTGTGAGGGAGATGTACTTCAGCAGAGTTGTCAGAATGAAAATGTGATTGCTGCTCTGCTGTTTCATTGCAACTGCTGGCTTAATTTAAGCTTTCATGGGAAGCCTTACACACAGAATTCTGTACGTCTCGCATTAGTATGTGATTTCTAGGTTTGTTTAACAGGATGTTTTTGTAAAACAGGTAAGAATGGTCAAGCACTTCTAGGAGGAAATTAAAGTGTGCTTCACTTCCAAACTGTTCAGATAGGGAGAAGAGTTTACAAAAGGTCATTGAAGTAGGGAGAATAAAGGTATTTTTGGCGTTTCTGTGATATGCAATTGCTAGTGTGCCTGCAGCAGTCTCATAGTTCTCAAAAATCTGCCAATGTGCAGCTAAAACTTTTCTAAACTATTGTCAGATACAGTAGCTAGTAAAATTTGCATCCATTTTACTATTTCCAGGCAGTTTGGGTGTTTTAATCTCTACATCAGTTGCTTGATTTTATTTTAAACTAGCACGAGCCTAACTTTTGTAACTGATGAATGTTTAATCTAATATAATAGTATAAATGTAGAGAACAATATTCGGTAGCACCACATTTTAAAAAAAATAGTGATGGTGTCCTGGTGTATATTTTTCATATGGATGTTCATACATCAAAGAAAAGGTTAATGGGACATGATCTGATATGCCTGGGAGTGTATTCAGAATCATTTAATGAGTAAAAATGTCCCAGAACGTGAAATTTTTCCCAATTTTAAAATGTTATGACTTGCAGGCACATGAATTTATCAGCCAGATAATTTCTGACCCACTTGGCATCAATGGTGATCATGCTACCTACGTTTGAAAGCTTAAGCTGTGCTTTTGTTTTTTCTTGTCTTGACAGTGGTCAGTATCTTTCATTCAGATCTTACTAGCTTAATAATTAAGAACAAGTGCTTACAATTCTAGTGTATTAGCAGCACTTATATAGGTAAATAACGTCTTTATTCAGATACAGGAACCATTGATATTATTTTCTGTTATTACGCTTGTAATTTCTCTTGTAGTTTATCGTATGTTTAAAAATAAATGGTTTTACATTTGGAAAGGTACCAATATAGATTTAAGTCATGCTTGCACACTTAAGAGACTTGGTAATTTTCACTTCAATATGTTTTTTTTTTTTTTGGTACAATTTTTTTAAGTTTGTACTTTTCAGAATATTTAATAACAAAACACTTAAGGATCTTCCAGAATTTAAAACTTTATTTTAATAATTCCTTGTTCTATGTATTGGATTTTATCATTTAAATAGTGAGCAGGCATGTATTTATATCAACTACTTCAGTATTCTAAAACTTGAGATGATCAGTGTTTATTTCTGGTGATTATAATCCATTAATTGAAAGTATGTGGTCAAGTATTTGATTGTACTCTCCGAAGAAGTTTTTCAGTAGGTTTTTCCTGTGTTTGTGCAGTGTATAGCAACTAAAATTGTTTGTAAAATGAGTTTATCCACAGTAGATCAGAATGTTTTTGTTCTTGACCTAGTCAAAGTTATAACCATAAGAGTAGCTTGCAGGAATAAAAATTAACTTTTTTTTTTTTGCAAAGACTGTGCACACAGTAGAATGTAAAGGAACATGGAAAGTTTGTGATGATATATCACCTTGACATATCTAAGTTCCTAGAAAAATTGTGTTGCTGTGTAAATTGCCTTTTTTTTTTTTTCAATACCAGGCAGGCATATATGATAGCTGTTTCAAAGAAGTGGGAGTAAGGGATGGGAGGGGAAAAAAAGTCAGCATAGAAAGGATAATAGTTGCAGGACTAGGCTTAAAAATGAATTATTTACAATGGTCTAACAAATGTGAAATGTAGTAATTTATGCCAATCATTGAAATTCCACATGATGGCAGTGTTGTAACACTTTCATGGTACAGTAAATGATTTATGTTGTAGTGAATTCTTCAAAAATTGAGCTTCCTACAGCAAAAATGTATTTCGGTGACGTAAGAGAGAATAGATCAGTAGCTAGCCCAAGTAGTGCAATACAGATGCTTGAAGGAATACACCAGAGAAGACAGCAAGTGGTTGGAAGTATCATCACAGTCACCTCTGTGACTTTTGGAAAGCATACAGTACCCTGGGAGCATAATCCTCCAGTGAGACCACACAGGTGCTATGGAAACAGTACCACTGGTAAATGATGCGCTCCCCAAACCTGTTCTCATGGAGGTTAATAAAGGTTTGTATGAGAACAGGGATATCTCTTCAGAAGATCGAGGCTGTGACAAAGACAGTGATTTATGATTTGTAGGAGTGTTTAAAAATCTGGGAGGTGGATTATTGCTGTTTGCCACTGAAGGAACAAAACTTCATTTGGACTTTAAGTTGGCTGGTTACTTCAAATGTAGTTAGACTTACGGCGGTTCAGAGTTGGTATTTCTCTCTTCCCCTCTCTATTCTTCACCCTGGAATACTGAGGACCAAATGCCTGTCAAAATAAAGTATATGAGTCTTAGTGCATACATAATAATAATTCATATTATTAATACTAATATCAATATTAATGATGTTCTTGGCCTCTACTTTCTGGGTGGTTATGAGTCCCCATGGTTGATACAGATCCATTAATACATATGTTTAATACTAATTTTTAATTCTACTGCTTTTCAGTTTCTTAGCATGCATCTGCTCTTGTGTTAAAATAAGAACAAGCATACCTCTTTGCATTTTCTGGATAGGTAGTAGACTTCTAAACATTTTGCTGCTTTTGAGGTCTGGTCCCTTCAATTTCTCCTAATATAGAAAGCTTCTTTTGTCACATGTTATCTGAGAGTTCTTTCTCCACCTGTGCCCTGTGAAAACAAGATGGGAAGAGAAAACTACTTCCAAGCTAGAGCATCTTAGGTGTATGGTTTATTTCCCTAGGAGGAGAAAAAACAGTGCAATTAGGAACAACAATACTTCGCTACTTCCTCTAAAATTGGATGCAATAGGCAGGTTTATTCTAGACAAAGGAGGAAAAAGTAATTAGGATGGCTGAAATATTTAGAATGGTATGGTTATGTTTCAGTGTTGCTGAAGTTGAGGGGAGGATGGACACTTTACAATGGAACCAGTGCTTTTTGAAATGTGTGTATTCATTTTCTTCCCACCTTTGTCTTCCTCCCCTCTCCTCACTCTTTTTTTCCTAGCATATAGCACTTTCTACATTGTGGGATTAATATTATCGATGCAGATACCTTTTGTGGGATTTCAGCCAATTAGAACAAGTGAACACATGGCAGCTGCAGGTAAGAAAATTAAATGTCTGCTTCCAAACAGCCTGCTTAGCACAAGAAAACCTCAAACCCTTGCAGCTTTGTTTCCTTGTATTAGAAAGAACACATACTAACAAACCAAATTGTTAAAGAAAAGGAGGTACAATTTAGTGTCTGTAGGGAAGTTTTCTTTCCAATTGACACATTATACTTCTTTGTGTGAGCTAATGGAGGTAAAACGCCTCCATAACACTGGATCAGTTATGCATTGTGACAAGCACTTGTTTTACACATTGATAATCTCTACTGTTTTGCAATATAATGTTGCCTTCAAGCATTGTACAACTGAAACATTCCGTATTGGTAAACACAGTTTTTACTGAGCAATTTGGTTTTAGAGTTGATAGTCTTCTGTAATTTTTCAAAGTGGATTAAATACAAATTACTTACATTACTAATCATAACTGATTTCAATCCTGTTTGATTCTTTTTATTTCTTTAAGTTGATTTTTCAATAGTTCTTAACAGTCAGACATCTTGATTTCTTGACCAGAATAACTTCTACTAAGACTGATAGGTTTATGTTTAACTGTGTACACTGTTTGTGTGATACAGCTTAGTTTGTTAGATTCCTTGGGTTTTTTATTACGTATAGTCACTTATTAAAATGTATTTGGGACAGCAATTGGAATATCATTAAAATTTACCAGAAAAATACTTTTAAAAATGGACATTTTTTTCCAACAATCTGAATATAATGGAAAGAGTAAAGACCACATT
Source organism: Gavia stellata (assembly GCF_030936135.1). Classification (NCBI taxonomy): domain Eukaryota; kingdom Metazoa; phylum Chordata; class Aves; order Gaviiformes; family Gaviidae; genus Gavia; species Gavia stellata. The sequence continues at coordinate 45,699,953 of NC_082599.1, forward strand.
TTGCATCTGAAGAATTTTGCATTTATTTAGTGAATAGAGTTTGCGTCTTTCTCTCGAGTTCAGAACTAGTGAATTTCAATGTTGTGCACCTCAAATTTATGTTAAGTTGAAGGAAGACCATGCACTTGAGTTCTGTTTTTTCTTCTGCCAGCTACCACTGAATTTTCACTTTTGAATGCACTAATCATTGGATTGATCTGATTATATATATTGAAATGAATAACAGAAAAATCGTGTCCAAGTTCTGGTTTAATGTTAAACTCTGAACAGCCTTTTTGAGGGTGTGGGGTGCTTACCCAGTGAATTCTGGTGTTTCAACACTAGCTTTATATAATTCAATTGTCTGTATCACTTAATGCTCGGGGTTTTTTTCTTTCATTAAATCCTCTTGTTTTGTTCAGTAGCTTAATTTCCATGTATTTCTATATCAGCCTTGTTTTTGTGTTGCCTGGGGTCTGTGTCTTAATTTTTCACCAGGTCTAGGTATGTTAACCTGTGTTTTTGTCATAATCAATGCAATCTAGTTTTCAGATTATTCTGTCCCTTACCCCATTTTAATTTGGGAGCAAAGAGGCGGTGGGATTGGAGCTCTTGATATAATAAGCAAAGAATGTTTTGGAGAGTATTTTCTCTCATCGCAAGTTTCTGTCATTGCAAGAAAGTATCATTCCTGTTAAGTATTAAAGGCTCTTTGTCAGAAAGTAATTTTTATACTAGTTTTTAGATGTAAAGGGTGTACCTTACCGTTATTTTCCTAATTCAAATACAGCCAAAGTATGCCAGTTGCTTTAACGGATGTTACTGCTTTTTACCATTTAAACAAAACCTTTCCTCTTTCTTTAGGTGTTTTTGCACTGCTGCAGGCATATGCATTTTTGCAGTATCTGAGAGACAGATTAACAAAGCAAGAATTTCAGACATTGTTCTTCTTGGGTGTCTCACTAGCTGCTGGTATTGTATTCCTGAGTGTCATCTATTTGACATACACAGGTAAATACATGTCAAACTAGTTTACCTTTGGAGCAGGTAAACCAGATGATCAACATTTGATTTAATCTAAAGTAGTTGTTGGCAATGCCACAGCAAACTAGTGCCCATGTTACTCTCTATTTCTATGTGTTGGAATTCAATGTGCTTTGTCAGCTGCAGGAAAAAAAACTTTTTAGCATCATTCCAATGTTTCAGGTTTATCCACAATCCACATGATGATCTAAGAAGTCAGTCTGGATGAGGAACCATAACTATAGCCAAAGCGTATTATGAAGATACATATAGCTAATCTATTCTGAATAGCATTGATAGGTCAAGGTCAGATTGCTTACTTTCTGAAATACTTGAATCTGATTTGTATATGACTGGAATTAATCTATAAGTTCTACTTTACTTCTGTGGTTCAGCCTCCAGTCTTCAAGGCAGTTCTACCCAATCTCACAAAAACAAGCTTGTCTTTGCTTCGTTACCATCCCCAGATGCCTCTCTGCCGTCTTCTGATTCCATGATGTATTTCCTTAGTGAACTAATACCATTCTTCCTTCCCCTGATGAAGAAAAAGCAATCTTATTTTCCTAGCTAAAATATGTGTCACCCATGCAAAAATTGACTTCTGCTTGGTTTAAATTGCATGATCTTAATATTATACCTCAAATACAGTTCTGTTTTGTTAGAGTTTTATTTTGGAAAAAAACACTTTCCTGAGACTTGTTTTTATTTTAACTGACTTTTTCTTGTAATTCTTCTTAGCAATGTTTCTGGCATAAATTTTTTTTGTATCAGTTGTTCAACATTTTGGACTGTTTAATAGCAGTTTTATTTTTGTTAATTATGATACCGCTATTCCAAAAGAATACTTAGCATCTCTATTTGTTTGAAAGTCTTCTAAAACTTGTTAGTTTATTATTTGTTTTTCAGTATGTATGAGCAGGTCCTACTAATACTTCGTAAAAAATTTCAGACTGGCATATCAAAACAAAATTTGGCTCTGATCACAGTGTGTAGCAAAATACGTCTTCTGTTGCAGTTCTTAGGAAGTGCTGATTTCAACTTCTGAAATTCACTGATCAGCATCACTGCTTCACCAAATAGAACAAACCTCATTGCTTCAGCTTCTCCTTGTATGCTGTGCGATCTGGGCTCCTGACCATCTGATAGCACTCTGATCCCTCTCTATTTTCTTAATAATCCTCTTGCAGAAGGGTGCCCACATCTGGACTTTTGTATCCTAGGTGTAGCACCTGGAAGAAGGGGTTTGAGGTTCTGGATTGAAAGCCTGCCTGACATAAAGTGTGTCAGCCACTCTTTTCAATTTAGCACTGTTCACTGTTTTGGCCTCTGGGATATATTTACTTTTACCTAGCCGCCAGTTGGACCCGATCCACTGAGTACTCCTTTGAGCTTGTCAGGACAGCCAATTTTCAGCCCATCAAATGGTCTCTTTGTCTAGCCCATTCTTCAGCTTATAAATGAGAAATGAGGAAAATGGTTCAAAAAGCATTTGATAATGTATTTTAGGACACTGTGTTCCATGATCTTTTCTGGGACTCAGGTTACTGGCCTATAGTTTCCTGCATGTTCCTTGTTGCCTTTCGTAGAGGTGTAGCATTAGCCATTTTCCAAGCACCAGGGGCCTCCCTTATCACCCTGATGAAGATGGTGGGTATTTATCATATTGGCCACTTCTTCCAGCACCCTGAGGTGAATGCATCTCATCTCCTGTTTTGGATACATCCAGAGAAAAGACCATAACCGGTAGTTCCCCATCTGCTGGCAGCTCCTTCTCGTGCTTGCAATGGTTTGGGAGCAAGCTTTGCATCCGAAGACTGAAGGGCAAAATATGTCTTGTCATAGAACACTAACAAAATATTTAAATGTCTAAACTAGGTATTAAACTAAAACCTTCAGTCAGATTATACTAATTTTAAGTATCAAATAGAGGGAAGGCTTACTGTGTCATGCACAAAGACTTGGGTAATAAATAAAAGGATTTAACTTTCTCTTATTTCAGCTTGTCTATATCTGTGTTCAGAGGGAGCTGTAACAGTTGCAAGGAAAGTGGAAATAAAATTTAAGAAGAATCTTACTAATAACTTTTAATAATAATTTTTATTTTTCATCTGACAATGATATGTTTCTTTTCATCTTATGATATTCATGTATCTAAAGGCTTTGTTTAAAAAAATAATATTTAAAGCTTATCAGCATGTCTAGTCGCAGCTTTTATATTCCATGCCACATGTAGATCCATCAGTAGAGAAACAATAGGAAACCAGGGTTTCATTGAGTATTAGTGTTTCGGCTATAGAGCATTCCCAGTTTCCTGCTCAGGCATTTCAGAAAAATTAAATACTTTCTTATCAATTATGTTTTCTCTTTCTTATACTTGTTTACGGAGTATAGGTTGCTACCTGTCATATTCTATGAGAAATATTTTATTTATTATTGCATTGCTTTGACTTTTGGAGGTGTGTGTGTCTTGATACTCAATGAGTACAGTGTGATCCTGTAAGAGTGTGTTCTTCTAAAACTACCTTCATGGCTGGTAGACTTTATAGCCTGCTTAATGTAGTAGGTCTGGTTCACATATATTACAAGTTTGGTGGAATTTCTTTGGTTTTGTGCTATAATTTGAGGGAGTAGAAAAATTATTGCATTTAAATACCTAGGCAGCAAAAGGTGTTTTTCCCTTTCTCTTTTTCAGGTTATATTGCTCCGTGGAGTGGCAGATTTTATTCATTGTGGGACACTGGGTAAGTAAGGACAAAGGATATAAGGATTTAGATATCAATAGCAGTCTACTGAAAACTAATAATCTTTTGCTCTCCTCATCCTCAAATCCATTTAGTATTTCAGTCAAGGAGAATATAGCGGGCTTTAATCAGTTATCTAAAGAGAGCACCTGTATTAACTGTTCCTGATCTTTGCAATCATTTCACTAATTTGTCTCTAAATTTCTTACACCTTTGAATATGTAATGGTATGTTTTTCTATATGAAATTCTAGTGCTTCTCAGCATAAAATAACCAAAAGCTGTACCAATGCTTCAGGACACATTTAAAAATTACTAAGAGCCTTAAACTTATGCTATTGTCATTGCGCAACACTGCAGAAAGTCAAAGATATTGCACATATCATCTTGCATGTTGCCTGTTTATTATGTTCATACATCTGTCTTGTGTATACAGATGTCTATTCTGAACAATTCTGGTTTATTCATGTGTGTATTCACGGGTAAAAACCAGCGTTAGTTAATCTTTTGTTTTGGTTGACCTTTAAAAATCCAATGTTGGATTCTTCAGCCAGCCAGCCAGGAGAATAAGAATAAAGCTGAAGATATTTTTCTCAGATAAATGTATTTCAAGTGAAATTCAATGGAGAGGGTTTTTTGGTTTTTAAGATTAAAAGCAGGGATAGGAGAACTTCAAACTTTTGCAGTTCAGGTTTTTTCAGGCTCCTAAGTCCAGCTCATACAGGGTTCTGTACCAACTCTGTAATAAATGTAGTAGAAATAGATGTCAGTAAAGAAGCCTTAGATTTATATGAAGAACATATAGATGTTGTTCTTTGCCTATAAATGAAGTAGCCTATATATATACAAAGCCTTAAACTTTTGAGGGCTTGTCTACATTAGAAAATTATTGTGTTAAAACACACAATGCAGTTTTGAATGAGAACTAGATCTCAGTGAAGAAAAGGACATATGTTTGATACCTTACCATTCAGTCATGTAGCACCCCAGATTAGGTCTGTATAAATAGCTGTCTTTTCTATAGAACACATTTTTGTCCTTGTCTGCACTGAGTGTTTGACATGTTGTTTAGTTGACCTGTATTTCCAAGTGTAGACAAGGCCTGATTTCTTCAGCATCTAAAAGAATGTGGGGGCATCAGTAACTGGTCTGGTATTTAATACTGTAACTTTCTCTACTAAGAAAATTAAGGTATTCTGTGTAGAGGAGAGTTCTTGAAACACAGTGTTGCAAATCTAGGAGACTTACTGGCATGGATGATTACCGCTTCAAAATGTAATGATGGGGCATCCATAGCTGCGTGTTTTCAGTTTGGTGAATTTTACTTCATATTTAGCCGTAATAAAACAAAACATCCATAATTTTCATTCTTTCAATTAGTATGGAAATAATCCTTTATTGGTATTTTAAATAACTCTATGCTCCACATACTTCCTACATACAGTAAAACCTTTCTTGGTATAAAAGTTCCATCAGATTTCTGCTGAATAGAGTATTTGCCATTTTAAATTGAATTGCTTCCTTTGAAATGAATTTCAGAATTCCTAATGTTTACAAGTTTTAATAATTTTATCTTTTCAAAATAATTTGAACTGAATTTTTTTTAAAAAAGGTATGCGAAAATTCACATCCCGATCATTGCCTCTGTGTCTGAGCATCAGCCTACAACATGGGTTTCCTTCTTTTTTGATCTGCATATTCTCGTGTGTACTTTCCCAGCAGGGCTGTGGTTCTGTATCAAAAACATCAATGATGAAAGAGTCTTTGGTAAGAGAAAATATTTTTAAATTGTTTTGAAAAATCTTGCCTTCAACTTGATTCTATTTTGGTTTTGTTTGCTCAAAGCTGGTATATGGCTTGTTCTAAAAAAAGACTTAAAAGTGATGTGTTTAAAGATTATTATTAAAAGTTGCCTGCACCCAGCAGTATTTAAAACCATTTATAACAACGCAGAGATTGGTGAAATTGTGATGGAGTGTCGTCCCAAGAGGTGGGATCGAAATATTTCTCAGTATGGTTCTGTTCTGCAGCTGGAGTTGCATGCTCTTCCACATGCTGATCTTGCGAACTGTGCATTGGGGTGCAGTTCTGCAGTACAGTTCAGCCAAATGAACAGCTGAAAGCAAAGGGAAGGTCCCCTAACCTATGCAGGCTGCAAGGCACCCGACCCTTCTCTGGGTGTCTGGCACTCATCCCATCACAGATGATGATCCAAAATGACTTTTCCTCCCAGCTTTTCTGCTATTTTAGTGAACTGAATCACTTGCTGTGGAACAAGTACTAGACAAGGCACAAGCCTAAGCATAGGTGTGGGGTCTCCCTATGTCAGTGACAACAAATTGTTTATTTGTACAAAGCTGTACGTGAAAGCAGACTTTTAAGATTATGAATGAGGCTTGTAAGGATGTGATTTGGAGTTGCAGCCCATATGGAGGAGTGACTATCACTCAGGTCTTGGGCTTTTACAGGGACAGGAGGCTCCAGACTAATATGGCTGCCTCTTAGGATTACCTAAGGGGTATGTGGGAGGTGGGAACGTTTACTGTGTTAAATCCAGTGACTCTGGGGTATTCTGTGCTTTGTGGCTTACAATGAGTCCTTGTCAAGACCAGTGCTGGGCAATGCTTTCAGCCTCTTACTGCTGCATCATCCATTTAAATCAGCATAAAGAGACCTATGGGTGAGAATGGAGAGCCATACTACTTCGCTATGAAGTAGAAAATATTTATGGATGTAATCTGTTCAGTGTCCCTTTATGATTTTCGTGGCAAATCTTTCACAAAAGTGTACTGTTAAACTGTAGCAAACAAGGAATAACCACTATTACTTGAACAATAGATGTTCCTAACCAGTGTATATAGGTTTGTATAGGTTTTTTTTTCTTCTAAGAAAAGTGTTCTGAATATTCCATGCTATTCCAAAAATCTTGGGGGGGGGGCATGTAGCGGGGATATTACTGTTCAGGAAAAATTCGCAATATCATATTATTTGTCTGTATGGAATTATAATGTAGACAAGCCCCCAATTTGTCCACAGATATCTCTAACTTAAATTAAAATTTGGTATTTACATGAAATTCTAACACTTCCTTTTGCTTTTTCAGTTTCAGTAACTTGTTTGGTCTAGGGCTGTTTGACTTTTTTAATCAAATGAAGCGACCTATTGTTCCAGTAGCGGTTTTGGTGTGTGATATTAAATTTCACTAATAATGTATCTTCTGACACATTATTAATGAATATGAAAATGGGGTTGTGTTATTGTTAACAGTTGTCAAGATGAACTTCAGGAAGGGTTTGAGGCTTAAAAAGCATAAACGGTAATTGAACTGTATCTCTGTAAATTAAAAAGCAATGAAATGCAAGATGGATACACAAGTCTTTATACACACAGATGCTCAACCCACTTCCAGAAGTAGTTTTGTGGAGAGCGTGTACATGTGCAGTCAGAATGAGTGTTATTTTCTAAATGTCATCAGTAGATTTGTTTCTTTGCAGTTGCTCTGTATGCAATCAGCGCTGTTTACTTTGCTGGTGTGATGGTTCGTCTGATGCTCACTTTGACTCCAGTGGTCTGTATGCTGTCTGCAATTGCTTTCTCTAATGTCTTTGAGCGTTATTTGGGTGATGATATGAAGAGGGAAAATCCACCAGTCGAGGACAGCAGTGATGAGGATGACAAAAGGAACCCTGGCAACCTCTATGATAAGGTGAGGAGAGGGAGCAAAATTTAGAAGTCAGAAACCAGCTTATTTTTAGTACATTTTTTTTCTTTTGGTCAGAATATTGTAAATGCCACTAAAGGTCTGAATCACTAGCGTTTAAATTTAGAACAAGTATTGATGTTCACCAATAAGGTGTAACTGACGTCCTGGAAAAAAAAAAAAATCTGTGGTTCCTTCTAGCTTGATTGCTGATGAGTCTTTAACCTAAAGGAAATATACAATGTTAACCCAGCTTTTTAGAGAAGTGATGGCAAACAGTTGCTTGCTCTCCTTAACTAGTTATAGCAGCTCTGTATCACTGAATGTCTCCATGTTTCCCTCCTGTAGTTCCTCTAAGACATGGTGAAATGAAAGAATAATATATTTTATGGAAAAGTATTTCTATACATAAACTCGTATACTCTCTTATTCCTGAAAAAGGTGGTGTTAGGTACTAGTTTTATTATCTCTTAGGCTTTGTTGTACTGACCCTGACAAAGCATGAGCCTTGGGTTTCCCCCTTTTCCTCACAGTAAATATCTGTGCCTTTCTCTTTTGCACCCTGCCTTATAAAAGGGCATTGTCATACTGAGCCAAACCAAGGAAGTCATGCATTGACCCTCACTTAAGTTTTTTTTATTCCGAAAGAAGCTTTCAAGGAATCATCCATTTTTACAAGTTGCTGGATTGTCAAAATATTCTTGTCCATACTTAGGTAATTTACGCTACAATTTGGTCTAGCTTTATAGTATCCAGTAGCATTTATGGGGTGCATATGGTGAAGAAAAAGGCATGGTTTCTATTGTAAAGGGTGATAAAAGTTGCCGTAACAGATGTATTTGTGTTTGTTTAGGCAGGTAAAGTGAGGAAACACGTATCTGAACAGGAAAAAACGGAAGAAGGACTAGGTCCCAATATCAAAAACATTGTTACTATGCTGATGCTGATGTTGTTGATGATGTTTGCTGTCCACTGTACTTGGGTAACTAGCAATGCATACTCCAGCCCCAGCGTCGTTCTTGCTTCCTATAACCATGATGGGTAAGTAGGGTCTACAGCTCTGAAAATAATTAAAGGGCAAAAGCCTTTCCACTTCCTTTGCATTAGCAATTTGCTTTGCCTTCTTTTAAGCATATATTAAGGCAGAATTTTCACCTGAATAAAAAATTCTTAATACTCTAATTTTCAAAAAGATACAACATTTTATAAAATATTTAATGTAAATACATAAAAATAATCCTATCCAAAGCCAATAAAGATGACAGTGGGAAAAAAAAAGTTTTTGAGTCAATTGGCAAAACTTGTATACGAATATATACTTGACTGGAAGTGCATTTAGTCACATCTTCAAAAGCAGTTCAGCTTCTGGCTGTTCAGCTGTCAGTGGGTTCAAACTTAGGACTGCTGGTGGCTGAGTCCCTCAAAGGGAGCTGAACGAATAAGAAACCCCTTATTTGTAAGCCCAGATTTATCATGGTGCAGTTAATTTGTTGTTAGTGTTTGTACCAATGTGAATAAAATGAACTCTGTTTTCCAGAACTCGGAATATCCTAGATGACTTCAGAGAAGCCTACTACTGGCTCAGACAAAACACAGATGAGCATGCCAGAGTGATGTCGTGGTGGGACTATGGTTATCAGATAGCAGGAATGGCTAACAGGACAACCTTGGTTGATAACAATACTTGGAACAACAGCCACATAGCCCTGGTAAGGGTGGCAATTTTCTATGGAGTAATAACACCAAAATCTTTATGTTGCAATGGAGTATGAAACTGTAAATGTTGATAGATAGTATGATATTAAGGAAAAATTCCATAGAGTGGGAAACACAGAGGTGGAAGGAGCATAGTTTTTGCATTTCTTAGAACTCAAGTATAAAGAGGTTTGGGGATCAATTTTGCTTTTAGAGTTTCCATTTTGTTTATTTGGAGTTTCCAAAACTTCACTTCCACTTCAGTTTTTCTTCTTTGTGAGAGGATAGACAAAATCTAATGTAACCATTCCCCTTGTGATTAGTGCTACGACAGCTTACCTGGTACCACTACTTTACTGGCACTATCCAAATAGGGATCGTTTCAGTTCAGCAGTGTCTTTGCTGACTGGATTTTTGAATGGCATGTGAAAACTGACCACATGATGAAACAACAAATTTTTAGGCATTTTGGAAATTAGAGAAAGTTTATAAATAGCAATAGAAGCATTGCAGATTTGATGCAATTCTGTCTTCTCAAATTTGCAGTTAGACGAAACAGCTGTACATTTAATTTTTTTTCCACTTCTGAAGAGTAAGTTGAAGCCTTGTGCGTGTGCTCAAAGGCAGGGTGTTAGCATTGCCTGTGGTTACAGGGGCACCACCCTGGGCAGCTTAAACTTTTTTCAGAAACAAAAGAATGCTCTATATTGTAGCTGGGTTGCAGTCTTACTGGGGGTTGTGTAATGGCAGCCAGTCATCACTCAGGGGCCGCTTCTTCCCAGAAGACCTATGTCATGTTATGTGGGCAGAATGGGGGAAGGGCCTAAGGAACATATTAGGATAATTTCTTGTCTTGTGTCAGTACCTAGTACAGTAGTTGGACCAGACCTGCAGACAAGCAGTCTTCAAAATCAGCAAATTAAACAAGCTGTGCTCTGAGCATACCAAGTTCTGAAAAAGAAGTGTTTTGGGGAAGGGGGGGATCATATGTACGTGCTTTTGACAGGAGCAGGTAACTCACATCAGCCGAAAGCAAGCTTGGGAAATTGTACTGTTGCTGCTAATATCAGTCAAGAAGCCTTCCCATGTACTAAGGCACTTTTCTCTTGTTTTGGTTGTTGACCTGACAGCGTTAGTGTGTTTTAGGTGGACATTCAACTGATAGCTCTATGTGCCTCCCTCTTCTACAAGAGGTAGAAGTGCAGATACTGTATCTAAACCAACAGATCCCTGCAGGACGAGGCGCATCAGGTGAATAAACTGTGGAAGAAGTCATCTGTTTTGCATAAGCACAGTAACCATACACAATACAGCAATTAGCAATGATGGTTTTTAGTAAGGAATTCTCTCCAGTATGACTACTGGTGCTGTCAGGTTCCATTTTGGAAGGAATACTCCATAAAGGGGGACACAAGCAATAAATGTGTGTTGTGGCGAATACCTGAACTTGTGCTCTAAATGAGGCATGCCCTGGAGACACATCCAGATGACTTGCTCCTGCACAGAAAGGACATCTGCCAAATAACTTCACATTGATTAGGATAATGGCCAAGAAGCTGAGGCTTTCAGTCTTTTTGACAGATTGCAGCCTAAGCTTAGCGTTTTCTAATGACCAGTTTGGATGCAGTATTATTTATATTGTAGTTACTCCCTTTTACTACACCAATACATTATTATGCTTTAAGTGCAAGACTTTCAATAGCAAACAAAACTATTGAACTGAATGCCAGTTACTGACTTAAGTGAATTCTCTAAGTGTGGGAAGTGACCAGTGTGGGAAGTGACCAGTATGGGAAGTGACCAGTATGGAAGAGGTTCTGGACACAGCTTTAAAAAGTTTTTCAAGGCCAAAACTGTGTTACGCTTTTAACTCAAGGATGCCTCTATTCTGATGTTTTCTCTGCATAAACTTACCTTGAATTCAACGCTGAGGGTGCCTGTATGCTGCTGAGTAAAATGCAGCATGGCTGCTTCATTAGTGAAAGACAGAGCTCAAGGAAAAAAAAGGACAAGAAATTACTAACATTTCAAATAATTTATTCACTTGAGGCTGTGTCTAAAGCTTTGAAAATAATTTGGAATTACGTATTTTCTGCAGCACTAGGTTTTTGGCAATATAGCCATGACTTGAAAAAAGCTTTAAGTGCCGCAAAAGGAAAACCCTTATTGCTACATTTTATACTCAAAACATTCATTTCAACAGGCAGCACTTCTCTTGCAGAGGAGAAAATATTTCAGTTTATGTTGGGCTTTTGAGTTTCTAAGTATTCACAAGGGGCTTTCTTTATCTAGAATGAAAATGTGGGCTTCAGTTGGCAAGTATGTAATTTTGGGCTTTGGTCTGGCAGGTTATTGATCTGCGGATCTGTTTGATAGGCAGCTATGCAGATATTTGAGGTATTTTTGCTATGATACAGGTGGGAAAGGCAATGTCATCAAATGAGTCAGCAGCGTACGAGATCATGAGAAGTCTGGATGTGGATTATGTTTTGATCATTTTTGGTGGCGTGATTGGCTACTCTGGTGATGATATTAATAAATTCTTGTGGATGGTGAGAATAGCAGAGGGGGAGCATCCCAAAGATATTCGGGTAAGTGGAAACACACACAAGAAAACTGAAGCATTCTTGGCTGAATACTGTATTTCTGTATGTTCCTCTCTACTGTTTTTTTTAAACTTTTATTTATGTTGTTGCTTTCCTGGTAGTGCTCATTACAGTGGAGGGAAATCTCTACTACTTATTGCGATTTTATTTGAAAAATGTGTTATGGGTTGTTTTCCTAGAACAGTAGGAGTGCAGAGGCCTGTAGCCCAGTTTCTTTCAATATTTATGGTTTTGAAAGGTCAGTAACCTCAAAAGCTTTTCCCTTTTTTTGCATGATACTAAAAGTAGAGGATAGCTTTTTTAATTCTTGTGTGTGTGTCTCACTATGCACCATCATACTTTGAAAAAGGAGTGTTCAGACTGTTTAAAGAGTTGGCATTACAAATTTCTTCACTCTGTAATTGTAGGAGACAAGTTAAAGTGTTAATATTGACTTAAGTAGAGTTTAAGTTATTCAAACATCTCAGAGATTGCAGAAGTCTGTAGTAGTATTTGCTTAAGCCTGACAAAAACGTCTAGGTATTGAGCACAGGCTTAAGGGAGTAGCCTGTGTGCATAGTTTCATCTTGTACTGGAGATGAAAATGGCAGAAGTTTTTTGTTTAAACATTGTGCCCATATGAAGTTTATGGTAACACTGCAGACCTTGTATAGTAACAATACAGTGCTTTTCACCTTTCTGAAGAAAAATTTTGATTGATCTCAAAATGTAAAAAGTGAGTGGGGGATCTGTTTTCCAGTAACTGCTTACTGTGAAGTGGGTCTGGGTTACAAGCAGGTAATTGGTAACTATTTTACCTTTAATGACCGTCATCATTTTCTGTTTTAAGACTAGCTTAAATCAGCTTTTAAAGTCAGTTTAAATTCTTTATGAAGATTTTTTTTGTGGAGAAGGGAATGAGAAATTACCTTAAACAGGGGGTTTAGTTTATATTGACTCTTTGTATCTTCTTTTATTTTTTAAAGGAAAGTGATTACTTTACCCCTCAGGGAGAATTCCGGGTAGACAAGGCAGGTTCTCCAACTTTGCTGAACTGCCTCATGTATAAAATGTCCTATTACAGATTTGGCGAGATGCAGGTTAGTGCTTACAACTTCGACTAAATCTTAATCGAAATGTGAGAAAACATGTTATTTTGATGTATTTTCCATCTTCTAGATTGAGTGTTGCTTGTAGTAGCAGAATTGGAGGTAAGAGTCAGCTTTACAAATCAAAACACATCTAGGCATGGTCTACTGTATATAACCTTTAAAAAAAAGCATTTCTGCTGCTAACCTACACTTGTACTGAGCTTTTTGCTGTCCTTTGCATTGCTCCAGACAAGCATCTTAATGCCGTTATGCAGTGCGCTTGCTAAAGCATTAACTGTTATGTTGTGGAGAGCTTTAGATTTGTTTTTTTAATGGCAACACAGGAGTAGAACTGTTAATTGGCTATTTAATATCTGTCACAATCTACCCAATTTCTATCCACATCACATCAGTGTGTTAAACAACAGAGCACTTACATAATAAGGGCATAATTCTCAGAGAGAGTTGTCACTCCGCTTTAGGATCATCAAGCATATGTATGTAGCTAAATCTGCCTTGTTTGCATTTTTTTCTTCCCTGTTCTTTTCCCCGCTGCCAAGGGCCCTTCGTTCTGATGTAGTAGCACAAGAATCCTTTATTCAGCTAAAATTGATGCCAGTGGATCTTAAATATAACCTCCCTATGTTATAAGTAACTGATAAACATGAACAATTTCAGACTTGTATGGAAAACCATGAAAGTGCAAATTATTGCACTATAGAAGAGAGAGTACAAGGGAGCAGCTATGCTAAAAAGCCACTGCAGGCTGCCACACCTCAGACTTTCACTTGAGTAGTTTCATCTCTGAATGCAGACGTGATATTTCTGTTGAGGCATGAAGTGCTGTCTCCTGCGACATCTGTAGGAGTAAGAATGAATTTGTCCCTTTCTCAATTGTAAAAAGGAACTGAGAGTTTTTTCTGTGTGGTAATAACCAACGCAAGAGAAGCGTTGTCCTTTGACTAGACCAGTTGAAAGTGTTACCTTGTGCTATGAGGTACCACAGTTTGCAGTGATGGGTGTTTTGGGTTTTGTCTCTAACTAATATGCAACTTTAATTTTTATAGCTGGATTTTCGGACACCCCCAGGATTTGATCGTACGCGCAATGCTGAGATAGGCAACAAAGACATTAAATTTAAACATCTGGAGGAAGCCTTTACCTCAGAGCACTGGCTTGTTAGAATATACAAGGTGAAACAACTAGACAACAGAGAGACATTGGATCATAAACCTAGAGTAACCAACATTGTACCGAAACAGAAGTATTTGTCAAAGAAGGTGGGTTCCCAGTGAAGTAGCTGAAAGAGGTCAGGAGATGGCAGTTTATTTTTAACAGTGAATCACATAGCTGGTGAATTATGTATTTCCACTAGCCAGAATGTTATGGATACTGTTCCTGTTAGTGTCCAATATCAGACCTGCCTGCTGGTAATAATTGTTAATTTACTGTCTGCTTAACTTAAAAGCATGTGAAGACACAAGGCTAGATTTTTTTTAGGCAGAATGCTAACTGGAAATAGAGTGTGTCACTGGCTGTTACAACTCTTGAGTCTTCATGTAACTGGAAGTATAATCTCTAAAGTACATCAATTCATGTTTCAGTAACTATGGCTCACTAAGTAAATAATGTGGAAGTTGCTTTCTGACTTTGTTTGAAAGTAGTGATGCCTAGAAGTTTAAAAATGGCAATTTTGTATGAAATAAATTAAATATGAAACTTTTGTTGACGGAACTTTAGTGTCTGGCTGCTTACTGTTTGAAGTCATCTTCATGGTTTTAAATGTGTTAGCTGTGGTCTGCTTCAGCGTATTAAGAAAGATGTGTTACCAGGGGAGTTGGGGAGACTCTTAGCAGCCCTCTCCTTCACATCTGTTTTCTGTATATTCAAATATATATTGCAAAGGGAATTCCAGAATCCTGTCAGAAACAAATGTGTAACCAACTAAATTAGTATAGGCAGTAAACTTAACACTGTGTCATGGAAATATAAGTAAAGAATGTTAGAGGGTAAAGATGCTTATTTTTGTGATTTGATGGAAGTTCATAAAATAAGGTATTTGGGAGTTGCTACTGAAGCTAGACTTATCTTGAAAGGAAATTGTAAGCTTTATTGTGCCTGTCATATACTTACAGTGTAACTTTTGATCTTAGGAAGTGACAAGCAAGGCTGTATTTATTAATGATAGATGCATTGACCCCACTTAAGCTGTGAATGTGTCAGTTCCCTGTCTAACGCCAGGATAAAATTTGATGCAAATTCTGACCTAGCACTAACTCTTGCAGTACAAACAGGCTCTACTTCCCATTAAGAAATCAGAGAACCAGCAAAGACCATGGGGCGAATGTCTAAACAAGGATTTCTTAAATGCATTATGAGGGCTTCTTAGTAGCCACAGTTCTCAGCCATTGCTTCCTTACTGGAAATTCAGTCCATCTCCTATCACTCTTCCCTGTTAGGAAAGACATTGCTTAAGCTCAGAGATATAACATGTCTGCGTATTACATATTAGTCTGTATCTATCTGTCTCACTTTATAATAATATTGTTGTTGTTATTAAAAAGAGAAAAGTTACATTTAATTGATGTAATAGAGCCTGCTGGTAAGCACAGCAAAGTGCATCAAGTGTGGGAGCTGCCTACTGTCTCATTTGTTGTGGCAGGCATGTTGAATGTACAATTCTACCTGCCATAAGCTAACTGTATTCATACAACTTTGAAGTTAATATTACCTAAGACTAACATTAATGCTTCCCCCCATTGCTACCTCAGAAAAAAACCCTCTAAAATATGCTGATAAAGACACATGAGCAGAAAGCACTAACTAGCCTACAGACCAATAGCAGAGGGCTAAAGACTAAAATGTGACTATTCAGTTTTTCTCTTTCTTACTTTTGAAAAATGCTGCTTTGAGCAACTCTTTCCATCTATCGTCTTGCTAACTTCTAAGAGAATCAAATAGTGCAAAAGATGCAAGAAGGTATTTCCAAACAAAGCCAACGCTCTACACCACTGCTGCTCTTTGGGCATATTAGAGCTTTATCATGTTGGTTAATTATTAATTCTGCCTCAGCACAAGCTTCGAACAATTCTACAGATCTGGTAGATGGGGCTTGCAAAAGCACATCTTGTGCAAAAGCAAATGTTGGGCATGAATTAACAATCCCAACTTTAAAAATAACAACTGGCTGATACCTAGTTGAGGGTTTACCATTTAAGCTCTTTAAAATCAATCTATCTGAAGATCAGGCATTGAAATGCACATCATCAAATCGCGGTCAAGACTAAATCATTAACTAATACATTTTATTCTGTTTTTCTTTTTAGACCTCCAAAAGGAAGCGTGGCTACATTAAGAATAAACTAATTTTAAAGAAAGGCAAGAGACCCAACAGGAAGACAGTTTAAATACACTGTTCGATTGCTAATACGAAGCAGTTGTCCTTGAGATAACCAGTCTTTGCCTTTAGCTCAAGTCATGTTTCACAGCAACATGAGGGTACAGAACCATCATTGGTCCAGAATATTGTACAAAATTTTCAGGCAATGTCTGATTAAAAATATTGGCTTATTGAGAACAGCTGTTTTAGATTTGTAATGTGAAGCAAGACAGAGCTGCTATCCAAGTCTAGCAGCATTTTTTTTTTTATTGGTACATATTATCCTTCAAATCTGTTGAGAATTTGGACTGACTGCACCAAAGAACCCTGTAATTTGGTCCTTGGCACATGCATACTTGTCAATCTTTTCTGGAAAACACTGTTCAGCTGAATAGCAGCAGTATGTAAACTGGAATGGTGAAACCTAAAAATGACTTGTTTTCAACAATGAGGAGGAATCAGAGCTCTGTGAAATTAAACTTTGAAAATAAGTTATTCCCAGGATTATTTTTCAATGGTTTCTTTCAATGTCCTTTTACTCTTGCTGCAGGCTGCATTTGATCTGGAGTGTAGGAAGCAAAGCTGCAGTTTTCACAAGAGATGACAGGACCCATTAATTGGATGCTAGTTTAGATGGGATAAGCTGCTTTTGTTTAATGTGGGATTGCAGTATTGCTGCCTTACGCTGTCTTTTCAGAAGGTAGACAAGGCAAACCTTGCACACCGTAGATACAAGGGCTAAATTTGTATCCTCCTGAAAAATCTGAAACGACAGTAATGAATGCTATAGTAACATGCAACAGAGCACACCATGTTGTGGCTGGTGCTTCAGAACAGAAATTAAACTATTTTAGGTAAATGTTTACATTGGTAAAACAAGTATAGCCTGTTTAATGGAGAAAAAAAAAGGTTGACAGGTGTACAAACCCCCTTTTTTGTGGCTATCAGAGGTAGAGGATTTGCAAACCTCCTCCTCCCCTCGCTGCCTTCTTTTGTGAGGGTAAAAGTTTTTCTGGAAATCTGTTTCTCTGCAGTTTTATTTAGAGTGCTTAAGTCAATTGAAGAAATTCCTGCTATAGTGCTATTTGCTTTGTCTGTCTTTTTTTATACTGTTTTTGTTTGGGTTTTTTTTTTTTAAAGTGGTGAAAACTGTCAGATTAAAATGCACTAAAATATAAATGGAGACTGAACATGTTCACTTTCCAGCTATAGGAAAACTTTATACAGACTTGAAAATTTTCTTTAATTAAAATGAAAGGGTTTTGCAGTTTGTTTTCCTGCCACAGGTTTTAACTTTTTATAGAAACAAAACCTGCATCAATAATTTGATGTAAAACGCAGAATAGTATGTACCTTTCATGAAGAAAATGTAAATTTACAGTGTTCTGTGAGAATGTTACTGCTGACTTCTTTCCCAAGGTGTAGAATATTTTTTTGATTTATGAACTCATTTTTGACTCCAGTGGTTTATACAGACCAATACTACAGCTGCAGCATTTTCACAAAGGTAATTAAATCTGGATTTCTGGGCCCCTGTCGTTCGGAGATTTCATTTTGTTGCTTTAAAGCTCAGTGCAGACCAGTTGTTGACTGTAGGGGACAATAAAGTTAATTCAAGTTTTGTGTTAAGGGTGTTGTGTCAGTTCTGTTGTGATTAACTTGGTAACATGTTGCTTGCAGTCCTAGTGATAAATTAAGTCATTCGAACTCTATAATGCAAATCTGCTGACCTCATGAAGTTGCTGTAATGAAGCCACAGCAGCTACTTACTTAACATCCTTCCAGCTTAAATTTATTGAGCCAAAGGTAGGGCCTCTGCTATGATGAAATTACGGTGGCTGTAATACTTGCAGAGAACAGCAGCCATCTTTCCCAAACACACATGTTGCAGTGAATCCTTCTAGAAGCTGGAGAGGCTCAAGCCATTACAGCTGCTTACACACAGGCAGAAGGGGTGATTACCTGATGCATGATTTGTAATATCTTGCTTCTTCCAAGCAAATCTGCATCCTGCCCCCCTCACCAGTGGCAAGAAATAAGCAAACTGACATTTGGAAGAACATCTGAAAGGCAGCAGCACAGATGCTGATGGTCAGTCTGTGGTTCGGCAGCAACTCAGCCTTATTTTAAAAAGGGAAAAAAGCCTTATTTTAAAAAAGGAAATGAAAGGTTGCCCTCCCATCTTCAGGTATCTTTACAGTTCTGTCAGACTGTTTTCCCTCTTAGCTGACAAGTGTTCTCTTTAACAGGGCAGAAATAAGGGAATCCTGTCAACTTTTACAGCATTTTTAAAGCTATGTGAAAGAAAAATAAGCTAACTACAGGAATCTTAGCCAGCCTGGGCCTAAAGTCATCTACCACTTACCTGAGCTTTCTTAAATCTAACTTGATGTCACGGCTTCTGCATTTAAATGGAAGGAAAAATTGGAGTCAGTAAGGCAGACACTTAGGAAAAAAAAAAATTACAAAGAAGAACTTGCAGGCATTGTATCACCTTCATTAGCTCCTCAGGAACCTGCACGCCACATAGGTTACCTGGTTCTTCACCTGCATCCTAGAATTACTTGGCTAAACTAACTTCTATCTATTCTCTCTGAGAACTGAACCACACTTGTACCAGCAAAAAATACTAGCATCTTGCATCGCTATCAAACATACCTTCCACACTAGTTTATTTCCTTAGCTAAAGCCATCCTTTTGTTGTTCTACTAGGTCAAATTTTGAAGATTCTGAAGCGTAACTACCACAAAACAGTAAAATCTGAAGTAAAAAAATGCTTAAGCCAGGCTCTGGTCTTCAGTTGCTAAGGAACTAAAACTGCACGTGTCTAGTAAGCCAGTATTGCATGAGTTCTGTATCACTTAACCATTACTGTTGAAAGCAGTGAGGGCAGACAGTCCTATTGGTAATCCCAGAAGAAATATTTGACATGTGGAAGTAATTCCACCACAGCAGGGGATGAAAGTCATTAGTTAAAGATCTTGATAGATTTACTCTTGAAAAACCGGTTAAATGCTTTGGCTCAGCCCTCTGTATGTATCAATCCCACTGTGAGTAAAAACTGAAGATAAGTTGTATTTGGCTATGACTAAAACCATCAATAACGTCTTTAAGCCAAATGTATGAACTGCTCCAAGACATGGCCTTGAAGCAATGCAACAACAGGCAAGGAACACGACGGGGTAGTGTCTCTTGTCCTATTTACAGCCAGTGTTGTTTTCTGTTTTGCATAAAAACAAAGTGTTCTGGCATGATAGTTTCCAGCACGGTAGATGAATCTTTAAAATAAACCAGAACTGCATTGTCTAACACTTAAAAAATCTTGACCAGGATCCATGAAGCCTCTAAGCACATTTTTCTTCCCCATGCAAGTGTCCAATGCTGCAGTAATTCAGAGTTGTATTCTAAGACGTATCTACTCAAGAATTTCTGTTAATGACAAAGATTAAATTCAATACAATTTTCAGAAACAAGGGAACACCTTAACCTATTTCCTTTTTATCTGTGAAAATAAGGCGTATGTTCCCCAGCCTTCCCTAAAGCTGTGATGCTGCCCAGCCCTGTTTTCCCTGTGTAGTGCTGGCCAACTTAAACAAAAACTTACCTATACGGTGTCCAGCAGCACGAGCAGGACGGGAAAACCCCAGAACAAACCAGGATTCGGCTGACAAGCCACTTCTGTCAGAACCATGCAAAGAGATCACAGATGCCCCGAATGCTGTACACCACTCCTGGACGGCTGAGTAACTGGTACCAGATAACTAATGCTTCAGTGGAAAGAGAAAGGGCATCCCACTACTAAATGAAACAAATCTTTTATTCATGACCATTGTCGTTTTAAATTCACAAATTATGAAAGGAAGGCAAATCAGAAGAGACTGCCAGAGCATCTTTTAAATGATAAAGGTATAAATTTTCTTTCTGAACGTTTCTAATTTAAGAAAGAAAAAGGTTGCATAGGCTTTCTACAGGTGTGCACAAAAAATCTGAAGTACATGGCGGTTTTTACATTACAATTCAGAGTGTACATTGGCTACTTGAAAAGGAAAATATTTACTTGCAAGTCCAAGACAGCTATTGGAACAACCTACAGAATAAGGCTTATGAATATTTACTTTTCAGTCCTGTAAAATATACTGAACACATAACTATCAGAGAAGGAAAATGACACTTGTGAATCTCGCTCTGGAATCTCTCGCTGATGGGATCTTTTCAGAAAGGTCTGGTTTTATGTTTGCCTCTCCCGAGTTACTTTGGAAAAGAGACAGCGGTAATGGCACCAGGGGATTCTTCACAGCATCAGAACAAAACAAAACATTTATCAGAGCACAAGTGGAATGTTCTCGGCATGCAGAAACAACCAACCATGCAGACAGAAAAAATCTTCAATAAATTACAAGCATAAAATTATTCAAATTTCTCCCTAAAAGAATGGCTACAGCATCTTTGTAGCCTTGACAGTCATACCACCACAGCTGAAAGAGGTCTACTCTTTCAGGAGCGCAGGCCTGCATGCCTGACAGAGAGAGGTTTTCAATGGCTATTTTTAGTGAGTATGTGGCTTGTTCTTTGGTGTGTGAAAGTTAAAGTTCTGGGAGGATGTTCCACGTGTTTAATTCTGCATTTTTGATTGTTCTTTCTGATGATACTACAAACGGTATGAATACTTCTAGTTACTTATCAGACTAACCACTAGAACAAGAGTGGATCCATTATAAAGTTAATTCTTGCAGGTGACAAAGTATGAGTTTTCCTGATGATACCTGGTAGTAGCTCAGTGATTACTAGGACAGCATAGTTTTGATTTTGCTACAGAAAAACATCAACTATTCCTAAAACCAAGATTTTTCTCCTTTTTTTAAAAAAAAGTGTCAGTTACAAAACCAAGCTCATACAGTCCACAGTTTTTTTTAAAAATAGGATTTAAATCATTTATGACATGAATCTTTCTGATGTGCAAAAAAAGTACATACAAGCAGACAAAATAGCATTTAGGAGGAAAAGGAGCCACTCCTTCATTAAATAGGGATCTGAAGTTCAAACGTTAAGATCTATTAAATATTATGTCCAAATGAACAACTAATGGCATGTTTCCTTGCGTACACACCTGTTTAGCCTTCTGAGTTGCTCAAGAGATTTTAGTATCTACCAAAAAAATAATTATAAAATGCAGGACGCACAAGAACAGGTATAAGCAGTGCTTTGACCTAAATATATTTGTGTAATATCTATAAAGCATAAGTTATTGTATTAAGAAAGCAGACAAAAGGCACAAAATTAATCAGTACTACAGAAAGGTAGGCATCCATGCTACTGTACGTTAGAAATACAGTGGTTTCTTTATGGGGCACTGTAAAAAGCAGCACTGAGCGGAAGTCAGCACATTTTACATCTGCCTTTTGTTGTCACTTCTCTCAAAAACATCTTCACTTTCAACAAATATGAACTGAAAAGCAAAGAAGCTTTAACTCACTTCTGGAATCTACTTTCTTAGTGTCACAGTGGTTACCTTACAAAGCAAGATCAAGCTACAGGATTATTAACTTTTTTTCTCACTTTACAAAACAAATTATATCCCATTTCGTTTGTTTCATTAACAAAGTTATTGTCTCAGTGTAATAATTTACTAAATCATTACTTTCAATTCAGAAAATCATTCATCCGAGAAGGCTAGCTATATCATCTCTATTCATCCAAATATTTCGTCCAGAAGCAATCAACTGGGTCAAAAGCAAAAGAAATCAAAATACAGTTCTGCTTGGAGCCTTAATACAGAATTAAGGGCTCTGACCAGACAAGCTCTGTCTAATTTCCCAGAGCAGTGCACAGAACCCGCCTCTTGGCTGGCGGGGAACGCTCACACCCAGCACAGCAGGACCGGACTCCTGCCCAGCCTCACCCGCCTCAACGCACAGCCTGGCAGCAATTCAGCGTGAACGCCTCAGCAGTGGTTGAACTCAGAAGGCAAGGCTGTGACCGGGGTGCTTCAGGCACAGCCCAATGGCGTGCTGTGCCTCTTACGTGAGGGTGGAAAGCTGAGGCAAGAGCGAGCTGGAACATCACAGCTACATCTGCCAGAAGGGATTTAGCGGAACACGTAACCCAAAAGCATTGGCATGACAGTAGCCAGAGAATGTTACACAGCAAGATCAAAATTACCAGAGCAGCTGGCTCTCCGGTGACCAGAGCTCTATTAAACAGCTGGACGTATGAACAAACAAAGAAGTGAGGACACAACAGGTTAGTGCGAACAATATTCTTGAGAAGGTATTGCTACTTCTTATGAGATGGCAGAAAATTCACACTCGTAAGTGACAGGAAACATGCTCTTAAATCAGCATCCCGAGGAGCGAGCGTGCTGTCAGTGTATCATTCTTATGCCAAAGTGAGTTACTCAATGACTGTTTAGACAGAATGACTGCCAATAAGTGACACATCACATTTTAAGTGCAAAACTTTTTTGGCAAAAGTGAAAAATAGAAAAACCTTAACTAGTACTAATAAAAAAGTATTTTCTTAAATACTAGCATAGGGCCTGATCCTGCAAGCACACAACTCGGGGAACCCCAGCTGAGTCTGGCTGGAGTTCTATGCCCTAACACTTAGAGGAAAAGGTCTTTAAATCACTGTCAGTGTTTACACTTGTTTACATGTAGTGTAAATAATACACACACAAACACATACACACTGCGTGTATATATGTGTGTATATATGGACGTGTGCGTGTGTGTTTGTGTATCCATATACACAAAATGGCTCCTGAATAAACTTGAGCTTGTGGTTATTTTGAGATGCATTATTCCCGGTATATAGCTTCTCGTTTGTATCTTCTGATAACAGAGCCTATTCAATGACATCTTGAAGTTATATACTGTATCATTTTAATGCCTTTAAGGTAAAGTTATGAGGCAACTGCTCTATCCCATCAATGGGTCTTCCAGAGAGGATTCAAGTATAGCCAACCATCGCCCTGCAAGAAAATTAGGGAGAGTTTACAAATAAGATTTATACATACTGGATCTGTGTATGTCCACATAAAAGCTAAAATAATACTAATCAACACAAGACACCAACTCTGTCATCTGAAAATTCTGTACTTAATGAATTTACAGGTAATCTGGGTGGGAGGGAAAAAAATTACAAGGGGGAAGAGAAGCAATGGGAAGATGCAACAGATGAACTGCTGATTTAAATAGTTGCACACACTGGCTAGTGTAACAACACAGTCACATAATAATTCCCTCAGTCAGTCTTATTTCCCTTCCCACTTTCCTCTAAGAAAGGGCAAAGATGAACTTGGTAAAATCTGTTTCATTTCAAGCAGATGAAACCCAAGACTGTTTAAGATGCCCATGCTTACTTACATTGGACAAATATCCCTAGATCGTGTTCGCTTCAGTATGCCGAGATCAAGATTAGTAGGGGATATGAGTACATAGCATTTGCAAATTAAGGTGTGGATTTTAAGGTAAAAACCATAGCTTTAAGTGCCTAACATTAGGTACCAAAAATTCAGGTTAAAATAAATCTAACTGAAGGAAGGTGTACAAGTTTACAGCATGGACATGGCAAAAACCATTGCTCTTCTTTAGGAGCCAGACTCTGGCATAAACAGAATTTAAAACAATCAGTGGTATATAACAACACTAGCCCATGGTAAAAACCGTAGACAAATTCATTGGTACTAGCATCCTCTTGTATGCAGAAACATGCTACAGGGTCTTTAAAATAAGACAATGAAAGTACCTCTTTGGCAAAGTATTTTGGTTTCCATGGCGTTGCAAGAGCCACACGTTGCCTCTCCTCTGCTCGCTGTCTCTCTTCGAGGCGGTGCTTGTGTTCCGTTGCTGCATCAATATTACCTTCTTTCAGAGAATTAGTGACGTGTTGCCAAAGGTGCCTGCGTGATGGAGAAGGAGCACAAGCGACAGAGTGAGAATGCTTCTGCTGCAGTCAAGTGCCTGGCTAGACAACAGTACGGCGAGAGGCAGACTGATGCCATGTTCCCCGTGCCATTTTTGCAAGTCACATAACATGTGAACCATCACTCTCCTAGGACAGTCATCACATTTGTGGACCAGATTTTCAGATTTGCTCAACTCCCAGTATTTTCCCATGGAAGTTAACTTTCTCAATAGCTTTTGTTCATGTTCCTGACTCTTCACAACCTGAGCTTTTTTCTCAAAGCAGATGGATTTATTTTTATCATTTCCTGTTCACGTTCTTTACTGATGATCTACCCCCAAATGACAAGCGTTTATTCTGTGTTTATTTGCAGTTAGATTTTTGAATTATAAGGGAGTGTTAGCCAAAAGCCAAGAGTACGTTGAATTGGGACACTGACTGTTCCCACCAGGTTACTAACAGAGGATTGATGCGCTGATTCTAGGGAGCCCTTCTAGCTCTGTGCTCTGTATTCCCCGTTAACAATAATTATCAGTATATAATCAAACTTGTTTTTCACATTACTGACCGTATTCAGATGCAATACCTTCTCACACTGTATTAGCCTAGCAGAAACTTTGTCCAGAAAAATACTGAGAAGAAACCGACTGCAGCTTTCACACATTTCCAGGGTTTTTTAAATGACTTTCTGTTTACAATCTGATAAACTGCATATCCTGCAGAAACACTGGATAGTTGTAATTTGCTTACTAGTATCCAAAAAATACAATAAATACACTGCAGAGCTACTGGTTTCCTTATTTACTCTAACCTTTCTGTTCCTAAACTACAGGGGAAAAAAGAGTTTGTGATAAGCAAGCATGTTTAGAAAGTAGGAAAATTATATCTGACCCTGCACAATGACTCAAGACACACCTTTGTACAATAAAGAGAACATATTTACAGATAATAAAATATAGCTTAACTCATGTTTTTAAATCCTCCAATAAGATGTTCCTAAATTCAGTAAAAATACTGATTTTTCTGAAGATAAGCATCAACAGTTACTGACAGCGAAAAACAGAAGGTTTTTTTTTTTCTAATGTACCTAGTCCGTTAGGCATGTGATGGGGGCGCTAAGAGCCTTAAAACCACGCACGCGTGTGTGTGTATTTATATCTCACATTGCATCACATTTTACATATTTTTATATATGTATATATTCTAAAATGTAAAACATTAAATTCCAGTGTAAATTATAAGATGCAACATTACTTGCAACAAACTGACTAATTTGACTACCATGTTACAATCACTCAAAAAAGCAGGTGAAAACATTTAATGAGCATTTTGCAAATGCTCATTAAAACGCATACAAGCATTTTCCCCCTCTAAAAAATTGATGTATACATCACTATAATGTAATTTATGTTCCAAAGAACCAATATACAGCTTCAGCTATTTGTGCCTAGATTAATGTCCTGTAGGAAGCGAGACATTGTTGAACCACACCATTTATAACTGCAGTTTGCTTCCCCGTTCTGTTCCCATCCGAGGTTCAAAATCAGAACACTAACGCTTCTGCCCTTACCTTGATTCCAGCGGGCCTTGCTTTGCTATCGGCCTAATCCTTTTCCTGATAATAGGCAGTTTGTTAGTGTCAATCACTTTGGTTTCTCCGTTGCTGTAAGTAAATTCCAGCGTACCATTCCATTCTCCCTGTGCCTTGCATACAATGGTGTTAGTGGGATTGTGTTTCACTTCTGCTGTAACCCTAATTCAAGAGGGAAGAAAAAAAGACCACAAAAATAACTGGTACCATTTATTATCAGCATATGAAAGCACTACCACAGCTAAGGCTACAAGCAGCTTTCTGTATCTACGAAGTAATTTTTCAAGCATAGTGACCCTTTCTCCAAAAAGAAAGGCTCAACCCAAGAAAGCTCTGCTAACACAGCAATAGCTTTTGGACGACATTCTCCCCAAGTACAGCAGTAACCCAACTTAAAACAGTGATACTCAGCTCTAACCCAAAACTGTTTACCTCATCAGCCTGAAAAACAACTCCTGACATTCATGTGACATTTTCAGTATGCGTGTTATTTTCACACCTGAACATAATGCTGTCAGATACCTATGTCAAAGATTTCAGATACCTTTATTTTCCTCTTTAGCTCTGTAAGTTTACTTCTCAGCTGCTGAGAGGCAATGATTAAAGCTACCTTAGTCATCCAAGAACTGGTCTGAGAGTGAGCAAAATACATAGACAGCACTGGAAAACCAAAATGCAGAGAGAAGTTTCGTGTGTGTGTGTCCATAAACATGCACACACACGCTTCAGCAAGCCACGTCAAGTAATCTGTAAACTCAATTACATTTTTAAATTAAACTACTAAAGCACAACCTTCCCCAATTTTCACTCACCCTGATGGCAACAATTACTAAATCTAAACCTTTCAGAAAAACCTGTGTCAGAACAGCCCATGTTGATACTTGCCTGAACACAATATTGAAATGGTTGACACACATATGGAAGAATAATTAGATGAACTGAAACAAAACAGAGGTAACTATGCAAAAGCACACCATCCCAACAGGCAACACAGCCTTGCTGCAGTCCGCAGCAGAACAAGGGGTCTGTGTACGTTAACGATTGGGTCATGAACTTGAGCATGGAAGTAAGACAGGAAGCTATCTTGCACAGTGCCTCTTCACAGCCTTAATCAAGGGGAACCAAAGACACATAAATAATATTTTCATTATCTGGAATTTCAGTCCAGAAGTGGGAGTCCCCAACAGGGAGCTACTGCTATGGGCAGCAACACTTTTGCTTCTCTCCTCCTTACAGGGGCTCCACCTGGAACACCAGTTCATCTACAAGACTCACACAGAAGCAGCAGCTGGTCTAGCAGAAATACTGCCTTTTCTATGTACGTTTTTTGATCCTGCACTTATAGCAATTTTTACAAGCAAGAGAGCCTGGAAGTATACATTCACTTTAGTTTAATGAAAGAAATATAGCCAATTCAGTTAAATGATATAAAATGTGTAACTACAATAAACTGTGCTCTACAGCTGTAAGTCATCTCAGACACTAACAGAAAAAGAAATTCAGGTAACTCCAACAGAAGAACCGAACTGATGCCGAAGAGCCTTTCCATTGAAATCCAGTAGCAGGTAAACAAGAGTAAGACAGTAAATCCCATACCTGTGGACCTTTCCTCCATAGAACGGCTTGGTGTGGAATGTGACTGTAGCAGAATAGCCCGTTCTGGCACAATTGATGTTGACTTTCCCTCCAAGCTCCACCCATGGGATGGTAAGTATCGAGCGAGCATAGGCACTAGGCAGGGTGAAAACATACTCTTCTTCATGTTCCATCAAGTAAAGAACACCTACATAGGAAGAAGGTTGAAAGTGAAATGATAGAAGTTCACTGATAAGACCTGACAGTCACTGATCAATTACTGTCATCAAAATGTACTTCCACAGAGATCAATGTGCAACTCTCCTTGAAGGAGGGTACTGTCTGCTAAAAAAAAGTGCCTGCCCTCTGGAACAAATTTCTTCAAACATTTTCAAAAGCACACAATCTGAATGTGTACCCTGGGGTCCTTCATGGTACAAAACAGCTTATCAGAAAATCTGACTGGATTACTTACCTTGTGTTATTGACAAGCAATAAACTGTTAAATCTGGAAAAAAATAACATTTTCTTGCAAAAAGCCACACTGAGTATTGAGATGCTCACTCAGTGTCATATCATAATGTGTCTCCAGAAAAAATATGGGCACGGCCAAAGGACTCTTCAGTTCTTCATTCAGTCAGACACAACCAGGTCCTCTCCACTAATTTCTTACTGATGCATTTGTTGGTGGGAGTGAGAGGCTCTCTCTAGGTCTGCCTGGGTGCAACTAGGAAATATGCTTAAGGAAGCTACCTACAAATTCCCTAGAAGTTTGTTCCTTCAATTCCAAGCAGCTGATTTCTCACACAGCCTTTGCAAAAGTCTTGCATAATCAATGAGGCCATCAGGGCCACTGCTCTATTACCACCAGGACAAATGTGTCTACCATGCAGAGAAAATTACTGACAATTCTATTTCATTCTGTAAAGGTTCCTCCACCCTCAGCATTATGGTGTTGTAACTAAAAACAACAACATGCAGCAGCAGTAATTTTTCGAGATTATTTGGAAGTACAAAGAAAGTTGCATGTCTGATCAGATCTTAGCTTCCCCTGGGGTTAAGGATACAGCTCTATCCCCACCATAGCTGTAGTTTGGTCTTCAGGATGACAAAGAATAGGACAAAAGGTAAACAGCACCTTAAACCTTGCACATAGAATTAGAGCATGCCAAATACCTGTAGTAGATTTCTTATTAGAGTTTTACACTCTTCTGTGTCCCATTTAATAACTGCCTAAAGGCAAAAATTACAGCTTTGAAAACAATTTTTCATAACAGCAATTGAAAATAACCCATGACAGGAAGCATTTAGAACCCAGAAATATTGGGGGGGTGGAAATCAGGAAAATTATCTTGACATAGTAATAATATCTGTTTATAAACAAGATGAGCTCAAGCCAATTTGCCTTAACCCTGGGGCAGATAGGGGAAGAACACATTGGTAGTGGTATTGATTAGTTTGTCTATCGGTTTAAGGGAATAACAACACTAATTCTGCAAAGTGATCTGACATGTAATGATGAAAAAGCACTCAATAGGAACAAGGCACTACTATTTAAAAGCACAGAGCTCTAACAGAATCATCATCTTAAATATTGGCTCCAATTAATAGAACTAAACGCAGGCACCGGAAGCTCCACAACTTGGCACTTCTGCCTTCTGAAACTGTTCCACAGGAAAACATCTTTTGCAAACCAGAATAGTTTTACGCAGCTGTTCTCAGGAATTCTGCAACCTCAGCCTGCCAGCAATAACACAGCCAGCATTTCTACTCCGGCAAGTTTGACACAAATGAGCTGGAGAGTGCAAAAGCACAGACACAGAAAAGCAATGTCTTAAAAGGACCTTTAATCATTTTGCCTCAGCAAGTCAAAGGTTCCTCATGTCATGTCCTGAACCCTCACCAGCAGGGAACAGCCAGGACACAGCTGGAACACACACACATTTTGCCTCAAGCTTCCTCAGCTCCATACCTGCAGGTAAAACCAAGCTGAACACACTGCAGGAAGGCTGAACTACCCATCTCACCCAGGACACACAGCCAGGAAGAACTTTTACTCAAAAAGACAACTCTGCTTATCAAGCTCGTTAAATGGATGCTGTAGTAACATTAAGTTAATAAAGAACAATCAAGAAGCCTTTTAACTAGATGATGATATTCAAAAAGGATCAAAGAAAGCTAACGGGTACTAATCAAATGCAGAAATGAAACCTGACAGTCTCCAGTTGGGCATTTTCCACATAAAGAACTACAACAGGTTTTAGACTCAGGTAGGTCAGCTTTCCTTTCTCCTCCTCTTCCCATTTATTCTCCACCTTCTTCATTACAGTCACAGGCAACAGACATGTAGCAGCTACCAGCTGTGGGAAATGGCCTGCGGTGCTACCCTTGAGGTCACGTTTCCCCAGTCTTAATGGTCCAGGCACAGACACAATCCTCACACAGTCAAAAAGCACAGTCTGCCTGAAAGCATCAGCTTCCAACATGACAGTTTTGGGGGTTTTGTTGTTGTGAGGGTTTTGTGTTTGGGGTTTTTTTTAAAGACAAAAGGTCTAATAGCAGTACGGTAGGCAGGTGTGGTGCTCACTACTGGGGGAGAACCTCACTGTATTTATGAACCACACCTTCATGTGAGCTTCTCCAGAGCCTCCTACTTCCCTGGGCCCAGACATCCTCCTCTGACCATCACTGCATGTACCCATGTTAGAGGAAACTGCCGTGATAAATACAATTTCCTTCTGGGTTAGTATAGGTTTGCTTTTGTCTCTCTGACGGGATCGATAGCTTTTTTCCCCCCATACTCGACTGGGAGGGATGCAGAGCTCTAATGAACACTGCCAAGCACACTGAAAAGTGAACAGCAAATAACAGCAGTGACCTTCAATGTAAATATTTAACCACTACAGCAGGTTAGATATTAAAAACTGAACCCAGCTCCCTTGGCAGTATTTTTAGCAGCTGGTAGCATATTTTTTGAATTCCTTAAACACCTGAATAAATAAATTTTTAATGAAGTGCTATCTCACTTGAAATATGACTTCAGCTCAGTAATTATAATCTAAAAAAGAATAAAGGGAAGATTTGAAATATCCACAACTTGTGGATATATAACGTGACTGTTAGTTTTGCATTCCGTCGTTTGCAGAGTTCACGTGCAAAACCTCATTTAACTGAAGCACCTTGAAGACTGTAGCTGCACCACCATGTCTGAACTGAGACTCGTGCTCTCTTTGGAAAGAGGAAGCCAAAATGACACTGAGAGTCAACATTTGTAACTGCTACCACAATTTGAATTCATGCCCTACCCTGCCAAGTTTAAATCTTGAGAAATTAAAGGCAGAACAACTAAAATCTAACAGTTATTTTAAAGTGTTGTGTACTTTTAACATCTGCTGGTAAGTATCATTACATTGTGACTGATCTTTAAAAATATCTGCTGGAAAACACACAGGCTTTTTTTTCTTCCCTTGCTTCCCCACTATAAGGGTTTATTCATTTTTAGTTTAAAAATGGCTATAAGTAAATATACATGAAAGGTTGTAGAAGATTCTCCCATTTTCAGCAACATTTCTGAAATAATTCTTTGATGTGAGAGGAGGAAACTACAAATTCCTTTAAAAAAAACGTTAAGTATTTATAGGCAGCAATTATGCATGGAAGAGTGCACCAGATAAGTACTCTGGGAGGAACAGTGGATTTAGTAATCTAGTTTATTAGAAAAAATCCCACAGAGAAGGGTGAATTTTTTATAAACAAGTGCAGAATTTTTAAATTCCCCTTTGAAATGTCCTCAACACCATTTACTCCTGCTTTTGACTAAGGCAATGTACTCGCAGTCATGCTCCTTTCCACAACTCCTCAGTCTGCATTAAAGGAAGTGATGTTTGCAGCATATAATCTTCCCTGTTTGACTATTACACGTCCCTCACTGATGCTGCAGCTTTGTGAATTGATTTTCCAGTAACACGTATTGACGAAATACCCAGAGAAGGCTCTGGATCAATAAGTTGCAGAAGAGGCATGTGAAATTTAATGCTTCCCACTGATTGTATGGAGATCAATCTGAACAACAAATGATACGTAGGTCACAAACGTCCTGAGGCAGTTTCCTAATTTAACAGGCTCTTCACACTGTCTGCATTATTCATAACATGCACAAACAGGAGTAAGTTACCTACAGGATGTACTCCACACTGGCGTAGTGCATCACCAGCCACACAGATACGCACGGGAAAACATGAAATGCCAGAACCAGGCTCTTATCATCTCATAAACATTCCAGCAAGCTGTACTGCATTGCTCATTTTCCAAAGACTGAAGCCATTTGCTAAATTAAGTAATGAGTGCCATGCCATATGGAAACTGCCTGAAACCACTGGGCTAAAAAAATATTAATACAAAAATTAGTACTAGGGAAATATTTAGGTAGCTCTAGTTGCATGGAGCAGTTAATCTTTGGGACGGGTAAATTAAAAAGTCTCTAACGCCTCAGGAATAGAAATTATAGACCTGTACATCTATAAACACATGCACATACATATATTTGAACAGAAATAAACCAAGAGAAAAGACATTCATTGCTTTCATTTAGATTTACCCTGGAAAGAGCACTGAACCTTTGCCCTGCCTATCAAATCTTTTCACGGTTGATTTCAATTTAAAAAACAATTTTTGGAAGCCTACACCTCACCAGTTTTTAAAACATTTAAAATAGTAGGAGTGAAAACACAAGACGTAACTAGCCTCTTGATAATACAGAGCAATCCACTTAAACGTACTTTATGCTCTCTGCAAAATTAACCCATGAATCAAAGGTAACACTTTTTGTTGGATTTTGCTGCTTTGGAACAAAACCCAAGAGCAGTTAAGGAACACGCACAGCCCACACTGAGGTGTGCTCACCACCGCCGTTTCCACTAAAGCATCCTTACCCTACAACCAGTATCTGTTTGAAGATTCTTTGGACCACGTAAAAAACATTAAATATTTACACTGACTCTCCCATTCCTTGCTAATTTAAATCTTAATGTGATCCTATTCATTACACCCTCTTTTCCTCCCTCACTCTCTCATTAGTACATAATTGACATTAACCAGAATTAGGAACTGCGCATGCAACATGAATTCTTTTATGCAAAATATCCTCTCTTCTATTCAGGGTAGCTTTCTCATGAGGAAACTCAATGCTGACTACTCTGAAGAATGGGGGTTTTGTCACATAGTGAAGGAAAAAGTTGAGACATTTCATTAGCAAGCCAGATTTAGACCCCTCATAACCACAGATGAAGGGCTAGCATAAAAAACAGCTTCTCACATGGATTTCCAGCAGTGCTTTCCTACTTGTTCTGCATCTCTGCAACTGATATTTACTTTGAATTAATAAACAAAAATCACAGATAGGAAAAAAAAAAATAAATCTTAGTCACTCTGAGGTGCAACATACACTAAAAATTGTACAATTAAGATCCTGAGCTGTACCTTTTGTATGACAGGATCATACCGTCTTCAAATCCCCTAATTCTTTAAATTCTTATAGAAGCCTTTGTACTTCCATGACATCCTATTTCAGCATATCCACTGCTGCTTCTTACAACAAATCATAAAAAGCAACATGCTCTATGCTTCTAAGGACATTGAGACAAGTTTAAAGAAAAGAAAAAAAAAACCACTTCCAAAGCACCACAGAAACATTACCAGCATATTCCTTACACAATATAGGTCCAAAAATTCAGTACTACTTTATTTCTGTAAACAGCCAACTGCAGTACAAAAAGCTTCATTGAATTGTTTGAAGGACACACACAAAACTATTCAGTAGAGAGCAAAGTTTCAAAACACATCACAGTTGTTTGTATTCAACAGTAAGGTGACAACAAAGTTACAGGTCAAACAAAACTGTTCTGATAAATATCTGAACTAGAACATCACAGTCACTCCCTACCACTGAATTATCCAAAATATTAATTGCAGCTCTCTAATGCTCTGTTTGGAAGGAAATCTTTTTTCCTACATACATCAAATAGTACTGAATGAATGCACAATATAATGAAACTACTATACCAACACCAGAATTATTTAAATGAAGTCTCAGAATGGACACAGGTATATTAGAGATATCAAGGAAACTGCCTTTCAAGTAGCCTCATGCAGAATCTAAAATCTTTACTGATCTAACAAAAAGTCAAAGGCACCTGCATGTATGTAAGCAAACTCCAGCAACAGCCAAAAAAAGGGCTGAATGCTCAACAAAGGGGGCGGGGGGAAGGAAAAAAGAGGAGGAAGGGACAACACAAAAAACCCCAACAATAACACGTGATTAGTTTGGTCATCCAATGCACAAAAAAAAAAAAAAAGAAAAAAGAAAAAAGAAACAAACAAAACCCAGGGATTTCTATGATTCATGAGATGTCACTTTGTCTCTTATCAACAGCAGGATCAGCCATACTTCAATCATTCCCGAGAAACTCGCTTAATCTAGTTTTAACAGTTTAAAATAAGATTCTACAACCTTACCAGCCAATCTTGTTCTCAGAAAGCTTCTCTTAGTAGCTAAACTTCAGCTTCTACCTTCATACACCTTCTGACTAACAGCGTCTTTCCACAATCTACTCTTTGCTAGACTAACTCACCCCATTTGAAATGCTGCAATGTATAAAATGTCCTTAAATACAAAGAAAATTCTCCAAATTACATTTCACATTAAAAAATTATTAGGCTCTGCATTACCAGACATGTAAATACATAGGTTTTCCACATTTTAAGTCCAGCGGCTACTTTTTGGGTCAGCAATCTATTCCCCAGTAATCACGCTGACATCAATCTAATACAGAATTTATATTTATGCAGCACATGGGAAACATCTGCAGTAGCATCTAATTTTTGCACAGCTTGACAAATCTACACACCAACTTAACTAGGAAGACCTCCCTGGGACTAAAATAAATAAAAAAGAAGTTTGAAGAAAGTGTAGTTTCAAGTGAAGAAACCGCACTGTGAAGCAAACATTTTAAACTGAGGATGTCAGATTTAGGCTGGCAGTTTTCAGATGATAGAAGAACTGCAGTGGTACAACTTCTTGCTCCCTATTGCCAGTCTTCAACATGCAACAGAAATGCTTGGGCTGCACTGGAGTTTCTCCATCACTTCCCAGAAATGCTGTCACCCATGAAGCTGCGTGCTTCTTCACTACTTCCATGAAGAAAAAAGACAAATGAAAACTATAAATTGGTAAACCCAACTTCCTCCCAAAATGCCCATCATAAAGACAGCAGCAAACCTTGCAATAGAAGAGTTCACCATTGCAGATGTTCCCCAAAGCCTGCCTCCACTCCTGGGATACCTCCAGGATCGTGGAAAAAAAAAAAAAGGGGGGGGGATAGGAGAGAATTTATTCTCACAAACACACATTAAACAATCCTTGGGGTAGGGAAGTGGTTAATTCCTAGATCCTCTCTCTCTCAAAACTGGGACATATCAGGAATTTGAAGTCTTAAATAATCCCCACAGTAGACACCCCCAATCCCAGGGAACTCTGTGTGCTAGCAGCAAGAAAAAGAAATTTCCCTACTCCTACATAATCATAAGCGACTTTGTGTTTCATTTTATTTCCATTAAATAGCTCCCTTCACTGAGAAAAAGAGTACTAGAAACTAATATGTACCAGAAAAATGCAGCAAGTTAAACCAATGACTCAGGCTGGCAGTAGTACAGTCAGAAGATAGACAGAAGGGCTGATTTCCATTCTGACACTCCCTTCCCAACTTCCTTAACTCCGTATTAAAAGCAAAATACCTAAATCATAGAAAGAAGGAAATAGCCATGCTTTAACTATAGGCTTTAACTATCACAACAATATCAAATCCAGTAGTAAGGAAGTTTCATGGCTCTTCTACAAAAAAGGGACTACATCGCCATCAGGAAGGAAGCTACTGTAGGCCTTTCTACTGTTTGAGTTCGTTTTTTAGTTCTAGCTAGTAGAAATAGCAGAACATACATACAGTTCCCCCTCTACTTTATTACTACCTTTGATGTCATAGTATTTAACATAACATGACACAAGGAAGCATTTAGAATCATAGAACCATAGAATCATTTAGGTTGGAAAAAACCTTTAAGATCATCAAGTCCAACCGTAAATTTACTGTAAGCTGCCCTGGTACTTCTGAGACTACAGTCTAAAGACTAGTTAAGACAAAACACTAAAAACCATACATAGGAAATTACCCTCAAATGGCAAAAAGGGACTGAATAAATTGCTTAGAAACATTAAATCAATACATTAGCAGTCAGTAATGACACTGGTACAGGTGTGTTTATCAGTTCAGATCATCCATTAAGAATTTGTTAGGATTCCCTGTATTTCTGAATTCATGTTGAGCAATGACTTATCACAAAGCATGATAGAGCAAATCATGATTTATACCTCAACTACATGACTTTCTATAAAGCTTGAGATAATACACTAACTTTGTAAACACTACACAAACCATGATTCTTTGCAGAAACCATAAAAAAAGAATGTTAGTAAAAAAAAGTAAAAACATGTTTTTTCCTATTGCTTTGTTCCAGTTGTGAAACTGTCACATACCAAATCGCGTATCACTTTAAAAGTGATACCGAATATGCTGTCAGTAGCCATTTGCTACTGCAACTTAATTAAAACTGAAGTACAGTCATATGTTAACAGACTCACATAAATATACACACACATTTATATACATAATGTGTGTGTCACATTCTGTCTGGACAGAAAAAAGTTGTATGAACCCTGCAGTTTTAATTCCAAACTTCACAAAACCAAATAGCTACAAGGTTCAAATGAAAGGTCAGAGGGAGAACAAGCAGGAAAACATCTGGATTTCTGTTGCGTTGACACCCACAACATTAGCTCAAAAAACCAAAATAAAAGCACGTTTCTTACCTTCACCTACCATAGAAACACCTATTGACATGCCCATAAACTTGCTTTTGGTCCATACATGAGCGTTCACGCACATTTTCTTCTCTTTGCACTCACAGTAAAAGCAAGATATCGGTGGATGATGGGATACTTGTTCAGCTACAAACCTCAGCTTGTAGCACATGGACTGGTCCTGGCCAAACTCCTTGGTTGGGTCCTTAGAAACCGTGGAGGTACCGTTAGTTCTGAATGCTTTCACTTTATCTTTAGGCACATCCCATGAGCAATGAAATGTTTCACCAATTATAGGGTTATAGGGCTTCTTGGCAACCGCTCCCTTTCGGCCTTCGTGAAAAGCTGTTAGATAATACTCCACAAAGCAGATAATTCTTTCCTCGGGAGTGGCTCCAGCTGCAATTGACAAAAACAGGTCTGGATGGGCCATGAAATTTGCATACATCTCCAGCAGGGATCTTTTCTCCAAAATAAATGTTGGAAGCACTACCTGTATGCAAAGCAGACAAAGGCAGATATGATTTCCCCATGATCATACTACCGCAGGGGAAGGGGGGGAGAACAGTTAAGACAGCTGCAATTCTGGCCCTGCCAAGTTTCAGGACAGCATATTTTCCTTCCCTCTGCCACAGCAATTTAATTTTCTTTGCAATGTAAATAATGAGCAAAGGAAAAAGCAGCAGCCTTGATAGCTGTGCAGACTGCTTCCTATTTCATTATGAGTCTCAACAGCAGCTCACACAACAGGGATGGGCCGTTCCGCTCACGTGGAAATCTGCCTTTTCCTCTCTTCTCAGTTAACAAACCAACCATTGTTCTCCTTGTTTACAGGACATAAAAACATACTTTGATGTAAATTAATTTACATCAACAAGCCCAACTGGTCATAATACTCCAAAAAGGGCAGGGCACACCCTCCCAAACCACTAGAAGATGAGTATTTTATATAAATATACACATCACCAACCTGTAAGCAGTGGATAGTGCAAGGGGTACATCTACCCATTCTGTCAAACAACTGGGCTCCCAATTTCACTCCTGGGACCTTGACCACCCACTGCGTACGTATTAGGTCCCCTGCAGCCTCTAACAAACCAAGCCAACTAGATCCAACCAAACCCAAATCTCAGGTGTGTTTCCAAGGATAAAATCATGCCAAGGACTCCTCCCAAGAGGCCAGAAACCACTCCAGGTTTGACTCCCTCTGCCCTACATTGTCATCATATGTGTCATGTCCCCTTCCACCTCCCAAGTCAAATCCCTTGGCACTTCTAGGCTCTCCTGTCACCTCCAGGCACACGGCATGTCCCCTCAGTTTGAGATCGTACCATACTACTGTGGTGGGTCCCTGCATGCCTTCACCTTATTTCAGACAAGTTGAAATAAACAAAAACTGCACAAACTATTACATTAATGTCCTGGGACTATAGATGCTCCAGGGGGCCCAGAAAAAATCTGGGACTGGGCACTAGACAGTCTGCACTGGAGGGAGCCAGCCCCAAGTGATTTGGATGCTATCTCAAGTGGCTCATCTAGCAAAGCAGACTTGTCAAAGTCACCCATTTAGGAATAACACTTTGTTAAAAGTTTTGAGTGAAACATCCTGGAGTGCACTGCAAGACAGGCAAGGGCTACAGGACATAAAATAATTTATTTCTCTCCATTCCTTCTCCCTCACCCTCCACACCTTCTGCAGGACCATCCCAGGGGAGCTCAGAGGTTGCTCCTGCATGACGAACAAGGAACTTCGGGCACACACAAATTTGTCTGGAGTCGAAGTGGCTCAATGATGCCAGATGCAGACCAACAGCTCTCCCCTATTAAAGCTATTCTTCTGCTTTCCTCTTTAATTCTTCATTGCATTTACTTTTTCCCTTTCCCAAAAGCAAGGGTTATGTACAGCAGGCAGGAAGCCACCCTTCAAACAAACACATCTGCTTTCCCTCCCTGCCATCCTAGCTTGCGGGTGGGACCAAAGCACAGTTCAGTCCTTTTGGATCCCATGGATAATGAAATAGAAGCTGTCAAACTTTTATTAATCATTTAGTTCTTTTCAATGAAACTTGTAAACAGGAAAAAAATTCCAGTCACAACAGCTCAAAAGAGAGTCTTAACAGCTACACAGTAAGTCAACATACCACAGCTGCAGAAGATGATAACCACTCCATTTGGTAACATACACGCTCATTTGCTCTCTCCTTCCGTATATTATTTACACACATACAGTCTTTTATAGGCTCATAATTTTTACAAGTTTAGATATAAATCAAGCAAAGTTCCATCTGTAATATTCCTCTGACTCTAGTCTGTAAGCCTTGGGGACTCTACATGGTTTCTGTAACCAACCTAATGAGGCCCCAAAAGATGCAGGACCTTAATTTTGCACTATGACTGGCAAACTACTGAGTGTTAAAGATAGCCTGCAGTCCCCATGGTGGTGTGATAGCGAGGGGCTGAGGAGATTGGTTTTTAAAAGTGAAATCTAAAACTCTGGAAGGCAAAGTGGAAAGGCAGTAGATTTTTTTTTACACTATTTTTAGCTCTTCAAACAATTCTGTCTTACTTGCAACATTCTCATTCTGACCAAATATTCATTATCCAATATAATCTAAAAAAAAATGCAATTCGGCATTACCGAACCTCAATACAGGATCTCATTTTAATATAAACTGTACACTCAAAGACCAGGTTATCAAGGGGGAAACCTGACAGCAAAACATGGAAAAAATCCCATCACTTGTGTCTCGAAATACTAGTAGTGACTATCATGAGTTCACTGCACAGACTTGAAAGGGCAGGGACACTCATTTGAATAAACAGCACTCTGCATCTTGTTATGTCCAAGTGGCTATCTCTAAAAAGAGTGACCTTTATTAGCACAAATGGAGGAGAAGGAAAGAAAACTATGGACCATACTTAAGATTATGCAAATTTTATGTACAACATTAAGACTGCTATGGTTTCATCCTGTTGACTTGATCATCTAGCCCTCATAACTACTCTCCCTCCAGTGCTAACTGTGTGCTTTGCAGCTACATACTTAACACAGCTATGCCAACATAGCCACTAAATGAGATGTCACGAACCACTGGGCACTTATTATTCCATTTCAAGAATCAATTTAAAGTCTGAATAAAGCTTGAACTCCAGATCAAATGATCTTCCTTTAAAAGCCCAACTAAAATGGAAACTACATCCTTAACTGTGGCAGGAAAGGATCCACTGGAAAACGTAGACTAGTAGAACTCTTTCCTCAAAAAGAGGCAGAACTACATATGAAAAATATTTGAGTTTTTAAGCTTACACAACTCCAGTATTACAGAACATGCCTAGAAAATACTGCCTTTTACTAAATAATCTCATTGCCTGAAAGTTTCACTATGCAACACCACCACACACTAACATAGTCCCCAAAAAAAACAAAAAAAAAAATCACAGCAGTTTTTTTTTTTTTTTAATTGGCCCTATCTTGATTTCTGCAGGAATAAGCAAAATAGAAAAAAAACAAATTTGGAAGTGTATGGCATTATTCTGGCCAGCATTGGACTGTCATGCACTCATGCTAGTACTCTAGCTTCCAAAGGAACGAGGTTTTCAACTTTTCTGCAGCCAAGCAGAATGCAGTGTCTAGAAAAATGCACTTAGACCTATGTTCTTTATATTGGTTTTGGACTACAACAACTACTTTTTTTTTGTATTTGCATAAAAAGTCAAAACTACCTAATTTTTACCTCCGAGAAAAAGCCAGCGTGACAACCAAATGGACAAAAGAACCTCTCTAGGATACAAAGTTGCCAAAGTCTGAAGCAAAAAATCTCATGACTGCATTCTAAAATGTTAGAATAATCTCTGTTCTTACTCTCTCTCACGTTTCATGCGAAAAGGAAGCAGTTTAACAGGCATTCTTCCCTTTTCATTGAGGTTCAAAAGAGGACATTGGTTTAAAGCTTGATCATAACCTCCTAGCTTTGAATTCACCTATACTTAATTAGATCTGAATGTAACTAGGAGAAGTAAGAGCATGGCTTCTTAAGAACAGAGATATTATCCCCCCCTACTATTTACTGTGAGGTGTCAGCACCATTCTGTGCATTTTTCAGAAATCTGACCAAGGTACCCCATACTGAGATGTCCTTCTCTTAGAGGCACAAAAGCTTCCCACTGCCATCTGTGTCACCGTGGGAATAACCAGGCTATTTTCATCCCACTTATATTTTAAAATTACAAGGTAAAAGTATATTGACAAGTAAATTAAAAACTTACAACATCATGAACATACTACAAAGTTAATTTACAACAGGTTGATACTCTGCAGAATTACTGGCAGCCCTTTATTTTTAGCACATATTAACTGCATAGGGATGGTAAGGGCATGCAGGGGAGTCATCACCCATCTGTACAAACTGTTAGCATTAATTTCAACCCATTAGATGCCATTTGCCAACACATTTATTCATGTTGTCAGTGATTTTTGGCACTATTTTTCATTTTAAAAGTCCAAGGAACAATTTAGAAACTTATTTTTCCCCCAGCAATTCCAATTTTAAATGAGGTTTAAAGTCCTAATCCAGTCCAAGGCATTACTTTTGTACTATGTTCTGCTGCTGTGAACTGCTCTCCCACCCATCTCTCTCTAGCAGCTACTGAAGTCTATTTGGCCACCACAGAGCCTAGCCTGTCCTAGCAAATCCCCATGCAGATTTAAAACTCCATTGCAGGTGTTTTCCTTCACAGGAGATTTTTACTGTTTAACTCCTCATTAAAATGCATGGCAGCATGACACATTTAAGAAGTGAAGCACCTCTGCAACATTAAATGTGGCTATCATCACTGTGGGAAATTCATGTCAGTGCAGGCAAGGCCAACAGTAACGTAAGCAAGCACCCTGTAGGAAAAGGAAAAGATGCTGTTTCCTCTGATACGGTACATGAAGGTAATGATTATGCATCCAGAACCAGAAGCCACCAAGGGCTCAGAAGAGCTGTTTGTTCATGTGTGTATCATGTTACAACCCATAGCCCACAAAATGAACCAAATAAACAACCCTAGGGAAGAAGGCACAGAAAAATAGAAACATAAAACAGCCTCTGATATTAGCAACTACTGTGCCACAAACCACTTCTAGCAGAAGCTGACTAGCATCAAGGCTATCTGAAATCTGATTTTCAGAGGAATAATGAAAAACGAGAAGAGGTGCAGCCACCAAATGAAGCTTTATTGTCACACATCTGTGGCCCTAAGGGCCTCACGTTAGGAAGCAAAGTTAACAAAAAAAGCAGCCAGCTGTCTTGCAATTTATTTTTTTTTTAATCCTCAAAATGGTCAGAAAAGTGATGTGCACATGTGGCACGTCTCATTAATACTCGTCACATGTGTATTTATGCATCACACAGACTAGAGACAGATCTAGCTCTGCCATATGTCTGTTCCTCTTTTCAGACTGTGGGTATTATATACACACATTCATGCATGCTAATATTTTGCCATATTATAGAACTGATAATATTCATCACTATCCTCAAAAACTGTGCTCTAAGAACAGTATGTAAGAAATAGGTTATCATATATATATTTACCTTCCTACTTATAAGTGTTTGCACTTCTCTTATTTACGGGAATTTCTCTTATTTACGGGACTTTCTCTTATTTACGGGAATTTCTCTTATTTACATTAACTGCATGTCTTTGGGTTTTTAACCTCCTCTGCTGTGACAAAAAGGTGACGCTGGAAATCATGGAAGAAAAATCTTGTTCATTACCAAAGACAAAATGTTTTGAAAACACAAGAACAACAGATAAGGAATCTTAGTCTAGTTTAAACATTATGGACTGAGACATTAACAAACCAAAACAGAAAAGAGGAAGAGCTATGAAAAATTAAGGAATGTAAGAAAAACAAAACCAAAAATTAACTGTACATAACCCCAGACATCCTAAGAAGTGACAGGTATAAATTATTCACAAATGAAATGATGAAACTTTTGTTCTATTTAGAACAAAATATTAATTTCTGTGCAGATATTCAACAGCTATACTTAGCAACAGATCACAAGATTGCTCAGTCTTAAAAAAATGTAAGTATTTTTAAATACTGTCAGTTGTTCCAGAGGACACAGAAAAGACTATATTGAGAAAGCCTTATTTTGTAAGAAAGTGACAGTAAAAATAGATTTTTGATTCGTATGTAAGATCAAAAGGAAAACAGACAAACTCTTCAGAATATCAAAATGCCCATGGGAAGAATCTCCTGCATAGCCACTTCATGCACAAGGGTGATTCTCTGGTCATTCCAAACTTTTTTTTATTTGTGGAGGGAGTCAGTCAGAATGAGCTCTTCTTATTTGTGGAAGTGGGTTATAGGGGTTTTATTTGCCTTTTTTTTTTTTTTTTTAAGTAGAAGAACTTTGTGGAAGGAAAAGGTATTCCATATCTTTACAAAAATTCACTTGATTATTTAAGTCCCATGAGAAGGTTTCACTGGAATGCAGAACTATTCAAAAAGAGGCATTCCCTGCTTCCAGAACATCCACCTCATTTCCAAAACTCTCAGGACTTATGGGAAATTTCTCAAACACCGTAACTTCTCTGATCATATCAGTATGGTTAAGGTCATAACAATACTGGTTCCAGGACCAGAAGGATACACAGAAGGTTAAACTGGTGAGCTGCTTAGCACAGACAAGAACAGTGATACTTCAAAGACTGTAATTTCTTTATCATCATGGTTTTTTTGAAGCTGCCAAGTACTTAAATGGAATCCAATCCATAAAGCAGTAACGTATCCTCTTCATCCATAAAACTGACATTGTTCCTCAAACGCTCAGTGCACCCTGATTTAACATACATGTGGGATACAAACACAACATATGGTTGTTTTGAAAGAAGACTTATTAAAAAAAAAAAAGGAAGCATTTCGGAGGTTTTTTCTTCTTCTTTTCTCTTTCCCTTTCCCCTGACCCTGTCCCCCCACCCCTAAAGTATCTGATGTGGTCACTTCATGTGAAAGCCTGCCTAGCAGGAGACAGCACTCCATAGCTCTCTGGAACCACACCTTTATGAAGAGGCAAACTTCATTGTCCATGGGGGCAAAACATGCTCACAGGCATCACGCACATGCGCATGCACACACACACAGAAAGGTGAGAAGAAGAAAAAAGAATGAACAATTATAAAAGAGATACAGTGTCCATACCCTGGTAAGGTCCATGCCAAGTTTGAGCTGAGAGATGAGATGGAGAATAACACTACGTTGATCATCCATGACTCCTAAATCCTCCTCGTCATTATCTTCAGTATCTGTCATTTCATCTTCAACTAGGATCAACTCAGAAGCCAAATGCTGAAATGAAAAGAAACATCACCATCTGCACAAAAAGATACAGTATGTTTTTTTCCACGATATATGTTTAAAAATGGAGTTGTCTCAATGGAACCAAAGACAGCCTCTGTTAAAACCAAGAAAAGATACAAATTTAAAATAAAAAAAAAAATCCAGTGATGGGTCCATAGAGCATTTTGATCCTATCCTCAGAACAAGAGTGGTAAGTATTGGACACTAATTTACACATTATATTCTCGTATTTATATTGCAGTGATGCCAAACAAAAATCACACCATATTAAAGTAACAGATCTTCTATTTATCAAATAGAAGTACACAGTTGAAAATGAGTCTTCAAGAGTTTGTTTCATAAATCTCTCCAGCAAATATTCATACTTCACACCTACATGTTGCATGACCTGATTTCACACTATTTTTCTCCTTTCTTCTATCCAACTTTCAAGTTACATATCTAAAAGTCAAGACTATTAACTGAAAGAGATAAAAAGACGACTATAATTAAAGTACACACCTTTGGGGGGAGGGGGAACAACAACAAGACAAAGAGATTAGATTTTGGGGGGTAAGGCAATGCCACAAGTCTTTATGACATGTGCAACATTACGCTGCTTCATAACACAATAATGCCAATACTGCCTGGTTTCCAGACATACTAGCTGAAGATCAAGAGAGAAACATCATGCCATCTCTTTTCAAGAGGAACTTTACAGCAGAAAGAGATAATGATTTGTGATACTTTATTTTGCCTCAGGGTTTACAATGTATTACTAACAATAATCCAAACAAGTGGTAGTTATTTTGTTCAGTTCATTGAAACCACTGCAAGCCTTCCAGATAAATATATTTAAGTTTTTTGTACTTTAAAAAAAATTGGATTATATAGCTGAAAAATTTACAGCCCAGCATTTCATTATTCCCCAAGGTTTCCATGCTGCAAATGAGACAACACTGCCTGCAAAAGTTAGCATTCCTTCATGCTAAATAGCATTTTTGCAGAAACAGCTAATTCGTTACATGAGAAATTTTTCATCTGACTGTGAAAGTCTTTGCAACTGAAAAGTTTCATTAAAACCAGATGATATTCAGAATTAGATTTCAAAGAAATATTTCTGAATGATCATATTAGAGACCTCTCAGGTCAACAGCAGCTTGTGTAAGCAGACTGTCTCTGAAATTTAGTTACTACAGATGTTTCCAAGATTTGAATAAAGTGTTTTCTCTTCCTCTGTTTTTTAGGGTTTGGTGGTTTGGGTTTTTTTCAATTAAATAAATGTTTAGGTAACTATTCCCAAAAGAATAGCTATTTGATGAAATCCAAGGACATTTGAAAGACACTTAACAAT
Organism: Gavia stellata; assembly: GCF_030936135.1. NCBI lineage: Eukaryota > Metazoa > Chordata > Aves > Gaviiformes > Gaviidae > Gavia > Gavia stellata. Next base: position 45,744,814 of record NC_082599.1, read on the forward strand.
TACTTTATTTAGAAAGTAGAATATGTAGATTACATAAAACAGAATCTGATGAGCTGTAACCTCAACAGCTTAGAGCTTTTCAAAAGGACAAAACCACACTTTCTTCTTCCCACTCCCTCAGAAACTAAAAGAATAGAACGGTGAGCCCTTTCCTCCCAAAATGCACAGCATTATTATCCAACTGACGCCTTACTGACAAGTTCAATTAACATAAAACCTGACAACCTCATACAAAATTATCAGTTGGGGAGACATAAAGCACAGAAGCCTGGCTCAGTTGTACAGGCTACGATTCATTTGAAGGGAGCGTGGAAAAAGCAGTATCAGAACTTACAGTAGATGCTTCCACAGGAGGTTTCCCTTTGATCCAGCTTGACCTCATTGAGAGCACTGAGCTACCGAATAAGCACTGCTGCTTCTGTTACTGCCATGAACCGAGCTCGCGGCAAACAAGCTCCAGCAGGAATTAATAGCGCTAGGAAAAAAAACCACAAGGGAACCTCCCCTCCTCACTCCCACCCCCTCTTTTTTTTTTTTTTTGGCTATCTGACAAGTTGGAGAGTGTTCGCCGGATGTCAGTCTGCTCCTTGCGTTTCTAGTCACATGGCATTGAGATCAGTGAGCTTAAATGCACGCAGCTCCAACTGGGAAATGGAACTGCTGTTCCCCAAAGAATAAGAATATCCTGGTGGGCTGTCCTCTTGGTGGGGAGCAGGAGGAAGGGGCCAAAGTGTGAGTGAGTGTGCATGAGAGTGAGAGAGAGTGAGAGAGAGAGAGAGACAGACAGACAGAGAGAGACAGACAGACAGAGAGAGACAGAGAGAGAGAACATGCTAGCAGGTAACAAGCTTTCAAGAGAACATGTAACAGCTGCATAACCTTTAGCTGTTAAGAGCATCAGAAAATAAACAAATTACACATCGACAAGTTCACAGACTAAATCATATATGAAGAATTTTCTTTTTCTACTGAAGATTGCACATTCAGCCAGGGACAGAAAATTCTTCTTGCTTTCCTGCTAAAACAGGTATTAGGTTTTCCATGCCTTTCAAAGTGCTACTAACAAAACAGCAACTGCCTCTCATTGCTACTCTACTCAACGTGCACAGCGCGGGCAAGCAACCCTATGAACAGTTTAAGTGCTCAGGAAAGTAGTGTTTGCATTGTTTTAAATGAAAGACTTTCTTGCTCATCAGGGAGGATAAGTACAATGTAACATTAAGATCAAGCATGTTTAATGACCATTCTGCAATAAAGACTGTAATTTTAATTATCTTAACTATCCCCTTTTTTAAGAACATGTGCAAGGGCACCAAAAATCCCACAACTCTACTATTAGAGTTATCAACATACTAGTGACCTGCAGGGCATGTAGAATGACATCAGTCTTCTGCATCTTTTCTCACTTTCCAACAAAGTAAGAACTTAAGTAGCAGTTTACAATTTATGTCACAGCAACAGCAGTCATCTTCACTAAGCAATACCCTTTCTGTATTTTCCTCTCTTCTCATTAGCTGTTCTAGGTAATTACTGAATTACTTTTTAAGAGCACAGAAAATAGACATTTCTTTTTTAAGTAATGCATATTTTCTTTAAAAAAACAACCATGTAAGCACAATGTAGGGTCTGTGGATGTACAGCCACAAAATACAAAGCTACTGTATTGTTAAAGCATCATAAAAGTCCAATCAGGTTTTTAATTCTTTTTCTTTCCACAGAAATAGTATGCAGTTTAGTAGTAACCAATGTGCAAGCACGCAGCAGCATGCAAATGATTATGTTGAGTGATGATCCTTTAATGGCAGTTTTCTGAATTATCAGACACAGACATACACTCTCCCCCTACCCCTACACACACACACCCCCCACCCCCACCCAATATAATTGCAAAGCTGAAGTGGGAAAGCAGTTACTTGCTCCATTCCTCTGTGGTCAAAGCATAATGTAAAAGCTATTGAGCTGTGCACAGCTCAGCCTGGGAATGAACAGCACAGCTAGGCTTGGGTGCTAACCCTGAGAATCAAATACTGAACCAGCTACAAACAAGCACCAAAAAGGGGCTTATATTTAAAATCATTTTAATCAAAATGAGTTTCCAACACTGGGCTGAAGCACCAGATTTTTCAGAAAAATGTGAATGGAAAACAATAGAACATTTCTACAAATCCCATTAAGGGATTCACTTCAAAGTTTAAAGGCCAAAGACATGAAAATACAAGCTGGCAGAGATCTGTTTTAAACAGGTCACTTCCTTAGAACTGGGATCGATTAATTTAGAGAGGTCATCTGCTGGGATACAAAATGGATGTTCTAGTCAGCAGTCTTTATCAGAAAACATGCTGATTCTTTTTTAACAGATGAAACCTGTAAGGGAAAGAAATTGTTTCTGAAGGAAACATTCTGCATTTTAAAAAAAAGTCTTCAGGAAAAAGACACTTCTACAAGCCTCAGATAGAATCAAAGAGTTAAAAGCTATGTTTCTGTCAAACGGCAACCTGCCTCTGTTCTTCCAAAGACTCTTCTACAAGTTAATTTTTCAAATTAACTGCTGTGCTGCAAATTAATTTTTAGATAATCAGTTCAGTTATAAGGCTCAGAACTCAGTTTTCCAACATAACTTCACAAACCATATTGTGCAACAGTACTGTCAAGTATGACATGGATCTCATCTTGTTTATTTGTTGTGGGTGAGAGAAAGAAATATATAGAATCACAGTATCATTTAGGTTGGAATCGACCTCTTGTGCTGTACCCTGCTCAAGCAGGGACACGTAGAACCAGAAGATCTATTTTAAGTCCAGCTACGTTTTCAGTATCTCCAAGGACAGAGACTCCACAACCTCTCTGGGCAACCTGTGCCAGTGTTTGACTATCTTCACAGCAAAAAAGTGTTTTCTGATGTTCAGACTGACTGTCATGTGTCCATTGCTTCTTGACCTGTCACTGGGCACTACTCAGAAGACTCCATCTCCCTGTTCTTCACTCCCTCCCATCAGGTATTTATATACATTGATAAGATCCCCCCAAGCCTTCTCTTCTCCAAGCTGAACAGTCCCAGCTCTTTCAGCTTCTCCCCATGTGAAAGATGCTCCAGAACCTTCATCATCTTTGTGGATCCATGCTGGACTCACTCCAGTAAGTCCCTGTCTTTCTTGCGCTGGGGAGCCCAGAATTGCACACAGCACTGCAGATGCGGCCTCACTTGTGCCAAGTAGAGGGGAAGGATCACCTCCTTCCACACGCTGGCAACACTCTTCCTAAAGACTGGTGTAAAGACTATAAAGACTCAGTAAAGACTGAGGCAAAGAAGGCATTGCTTAACTCAGCCTTTTCTCCATCATAGTAATAAGCAGAAACCATATATATCCTGACAGGGACACACTGAGGAATTGTATAGGACTCACAAGGCAATTCCTCATATAATTACACCAAAATATTCTAAGACTTTTCATTAAGGCATGAAAAAGTTTTTATGTAGTACAAAAAGGACTGTAGTCAGGAGCAAGAGGATGAATCTTAGGAACTTAAAACATCTGGATAAAAAGACATAATTTAATAATATACCAAGGGAAGTAGTCCTTAAGTCTTTCTACATTCAAAAAAATTGCAAAAGATACTAAAAAATAACACTATATGAAACACTTCTGCATTGAGAGAAAGATGGAATAAATTACTTGCAGGGCTTGTTCAGCAGCAACATTAAACAGAATTAGCATTTTCAGACCAGGCAAGGATTGCCATATTTTCTGTAAAGTCATCTAATTACAGTTAGTTCTACTAGTGCACATAGAAGTCAAAGGCTTCATTTTGATTTTCAGATTCCCTTCGTTAATGATATAGTTTTGCAAGCATCATTTACGCTTGCACTTGTGTAACTTAAGAGCTTGCAAACAGGTTTTCTGTGGGTGTAAGATTAAATATAACTCTGTAAGGTCAGAGAGCTTTAGAACATTTACACTAATGTGACAAATTCGCCCCATAAGATTTTCACCAGTCTCAATACCAAAATTAGAGTTCTTTTTGTAAAATAGATACAGTAATAATACGCCAAAAGTAGTAATATATAATGAGCTGTTGGCTTCTTGCAGGGCTTGTCACTGTATCAGAATCAACAAAACTGCACTAACTTGCACGCGTCGGCTGTCTTCTCTTCTTGCAGCATGTACACCTTCAAAATATTTAACTGCATTTACTACCAGATGTGGCATGCACCTGATAGAAAAACATGCAAGCTTGCTGCACCCATCCCTCATTAGCAGTGATTTGAATCTCAAATGTAGTTTGTCCAGTAACTTGCACCTATTAAACTGTTTTATATACAGATTAGCATATTAGCATGCTGTGAAAGGAGGTGTAATTCCAATACAGAAAATTGAAATTAATATAATAGAAATTATATAGAAAATTTCAGTTTACGTCAACCTAAACCTTGAAGCAAAACAAACAAAAACAAACAAACACATTTACTTCAAACCCACTGTAAAGACTAAAATCATCATCATGATCCATGCATTTCTCCTCTAACTTCCAAATGCATTGTCATTTACAGATTAGCAACTTTAACTATAAGGTAGCAACACTTTTTTTATATCCAGCAAGCTCCTGTATCTCTTTATATAAGCTTTCCTACTCTTGAAGAGCAGTTTAAATAAAACAAAATAGAAACTTCTCAGCATTTACCACCACACCATTACACAATGTAAGCAGAGGAAGGGAAACAAGAGGGTTGGAAAAGCAGTGGTAGAGTGAACTCAGGTCATTGCTTGAGCCCTGGCTTCCACCTTACTATAGCCTTATTTATGCTTCGCTCCTGGTAGCCCTGTAACTGATCATTGCAAAGAAAGAGCAGATCAAAGATAAAACCTCAAACACACCAACACCCCATACACCCACTGTAATGTGGGCACCTGGATATCACAGTTCCAGTCACTTTCAAAGGGACTTAAGGCTCCCTGGAGTTCAAGGTTTGTTTTTTTTTTTTTAAAAGAGACTTAACGAGGTCAGAACCAAAGCAGAGCTTAAACGGAAAATTTAGAAAGCAAAACTTACTATAGCCCATACATCTCAATTTCATCCTGAAAATGGTCTCTTAAAGGTAGCAAAATAGGTGGCTCAGGTCAGCTGATTTTCTTCATTTACTCTGAATATTTCGTAGGAGCTGTCTCTTTTACTGCCTTCGTCTGTAGCTTTTGCTTTAATTGCTGCGAAAATTTTTGCCATAGTATTAATACACAAAAAGTCTACCACCTCAAGGGGGAACCCACCCTCTCCAAAACCCCAAAACACCCAGAGTCACACTTTTCCTAGCATTCAATCATTATAGCTTAGATATAACAATGATGAACCGAAATCAAAGTTAAGATAACTTTTAAAATATCAAAGCAAGTAACAGAGGATGACAACCAAATGAGAGGATTTTACAATTAAAAAGCGAGCACACTATAACTTATACACAACACCACTATGGCAAGTAAAAATACCACTTTCTTTTTGCTTTGCTACTGTCATCTACATACAGATCCAAACAGCAAGACAGTTAATTTCTCCTTCATCCAACTGAATGAAGGAAAAATGGCATAATAGACAGATTTTCTACTGATCTTAAACTATGTGTACCAAAAAAAAAAAAATCCAGGCATATCTATTTGGATAGGTAAGTAACTGCTGCATCTGGGTTTGGGGTGTGAGAGAGTGGGGTCAAAGCTTTTATGCAATCCCGGATACATCATTCATCAATGATAGGTCAAACCATAGAATATCTGGTAGAAAAAGCCTGCATCAGGAAAGGACATCTACAAAGTGCTGAGAAATTAATTTCTTACCAAATTTGTTATTTGTGTTCGGTAATTCAGGTCTCCAGGGAAAATAAAATTCTTCAAACTAGGATTATCAACAATTAAAACATGTTGGGTTTTTGTAGATGGATAATATATGTATGTATTTTGTGGTTTGTTGTTTGGCCTTTTTTAATTGAATATGCTAAGCACACTGGACGTTCAGAAAATCTCTCCAGCTAGGGACAGGTACAAGGATCAAAGTGTGGCAATGTAAGCAATCTCTCTATCACACAAGATTAACTGGATACAACACGTAACAGCAGAGTCATCTACTGAAGCAATTAATACCTAGCTCTCTTCCGGAAATCCTTTCTTCACTGTGAAACAAGTAAGCAAAGTAGAAATGCATCTTGATACTAATACTTCGTAAATATAGACAGGCTGACACTTAGGTGATGCAAGCAAAGAAAATAATCATAAAAACCTGTATCTTAGGTGACAAATAGGTCTGCAATCTTATTCCTCCCCAACAAAACCAATCTGCCAGGCATCTTGAGGCAAGCACATTATCCAGATATTCATTATTTTGAGAGCTTTACTAATGCTTTTTTGTTAATGTTTTGCAGCAGTATCTCTGGGAACAGAGGTCTTTTCATCCTTAAAGAACAAGCTCAGAAAGCTTCCTTTTCCTACACTGCAGATGTGTTTTAACTCTGACCTGTGACCATATTTAGGGGTAAACTTAACAATATAGCAGTGATGAGGACCAGATAATGTAAGAGATTTAAGAGGAGAAACGGTTGGTTTGTTGTTTAAAGAATAGGGAAAAAATGCATGTAACATGAAACAAAGGGCATCTATGTTTATGTTGCAGTATGGCCTGTGTAAGCCTTCAGAAAAAATATTAGAAATTAACCATGAAAGCAATTACGTTTAAGAATAAAGAATCAATCAGTAACTTAACATCCTTTAAACAGACATCCTCATTTGGGTTACCTACAGCACTGTAATCCTGTTATGCACCAAATAATGTTTGTTGGACAACTTCTTCCCCACATGTTCATATCTTCTTCATAAGACAATTCCTCTTGCAAAGTTTGATTTTCATAAACCTAAGATAGTCAGTTCTGAAAATCAGCTGAAAATCAGCAAATTCACAAGCACAGACTCCACAGGAAAAGATTAAGTACCAGCACCAGTCCACACATCTTGTGAGCATCTTTCATTAAATGAGGGCTACTAAAGTACAGCACTGTTTAATCTAAATCCTAAAACACAAGAGGACTTTGCAGTATTGCATAAATTCAGTAAGAACTGGGAATAGGTATTTTTCATCATTGTTATCAACAGAAAGGAACAGTCACATGAGACTACAAAAAAAAATGCGCAAAGAGAAAAGCCCCATGGACTTGCCCTAAATTGAAGCAAAAAAACCTTGAAAGCTAGCATAAATGACAATAGTAAATTTTATGCTAACCTAAACCCACAAGAAATACAGTATCACATCATAAACAATTTTAACAAAACCTATTCCTCATGCAATACAAATACTAGTGAAGAACAATTTCCTGAAAGATACTCAGTTTCATTTTGAGAATCAAATTTTTTAGAAGCAAGATGGCTATAAATACAGCATCTGACACTATCCAAAATAAGTTAATCAGAATTTACAAGCTTACAAACCACACAGTGTGGCAGGACAGACTGCCATCACTGCCCAGGCAGGACTTCAGAGGTTTTGAGGGGCCTGAAAGTCACATTCTTACGACTTTTGGGAGCTAAAGACAAAAGACTGCACTGAGCTGCAGGTTGGTGAGGGAAACTAACATGGAGGAAAACATGGCAGAAAGCTATACTCTCCAGACATCCCCTTGTATTAAAATGGATCTTCTCTAGAATGAGATCCTTGGGGAGAAACCTAAAGAACTTGGAGCAACTTGCCCCATGTTGCCACAAAGAAGGGAAAGACAAACACTTTTTGGTCAGGGACCCAGCAGGCAGTGTAAGTTGCCCACCAGACAGTATGGCACACTGGTAAGGACAGGCATCATATTCAGATGAACCTTTGCTCCCATTGATGAAATCCGTAGACAAACTGCAGCAGTTTGTGCAGAGAAGATGTGGGACCTCCACTATTGGAGGTGTTCTAGACTTGACTGGACATGACCCTGAGTAAGCTGACCTGATTAGCTCTGCTTTGAGCAGAATGTTGAGCTAAAGGACCTCCAGAGATTCCTTCCAAACTGGAGTACTCTGTGATTCCATGATGATTCTGCTTGCAAAGCCCAGTAAAAAAGTTGGGAAAGTAACAGAACTGAAGTAATTCATCCAGCTGTAATTCTCTTATATGTCACTTTGTATGCTAGCTAAGCAAATTTGTGGCAGAAAAATGCTACCACGTTAGTCAATAATATACCATTCACATAAGAAGGCACAAAAAGATGGACAACTACATATTTAACCTTTACTATCATCTGGTCTTGCAATACAAATCTATATGTAAATCCAGTTCTCGCAGTGCTATTTCTTGTATGCAGTATCACATGCCAGCATATTTATAAAAGGACAGAAATGGTAAAGACATGTTAATACAAGCAGTATTAACAATCTCTCCTCAAGGTAACACACTCATTAAACCATCCTGACTCTTCCTGCAATTTTTTGTCCCATCCACTATACACATTCTCATCGCCGCCACACACACAAAAGAAAAAAAAAAAAAAAAAAAAAAGACAGGCTCAAGTCATTCAAAAGAAAAATAAATCATTGTAAGTCATACCAGGAGAACATTCAATGCATTTGTGAAACAACTGAGCCTAGAAGACTGTCATCTTTTATACCACTAACTTCTTGAGGCCAGTGGAACTCTCTACTTGAAAAGCTTCTAATATTTGTTCTCAGCCTCATGAATCGCTTGGTCCATCTCAGACTGTGAAGAGGACTGTATCTTCTGGTCTCTCTACACTATATTGTAGAAGTAACCTGCCTCTTTCATCTTCTTGTTTCAACTCCTCCTCTGAGACAAAGTTTTATAATTAAATACTTTCATCCCAGCTGTTTTCACATTCAAGGCTTTTCAAATAAAGAAGCACTAGAATCCATCACCACAAGCAGAAAACCCGATTTTTTTCTAGCAAGGCCAGATGGAACTGCTGAAGCCTGTTTGGTTGATGCTTCCCTAAGCAAGATAAAGCAATTCCAACCTGAGACAAATACTCATTTGTAGAAGAGTTCAGCCCAACTTGCTGAAGTCTAGCTAAGTTGCTGATGGTCTTAATGAGATGGATAAGCTTACTAATGGGCAGTATTTCCAAACCCATATATATAAACATACTAAGAAATAAAACTGACAGTACAAAGCAAATCAATTGGCACACAAAAAATCAATTAGCACACAATCCTGAAACAGAATTAACATTGGCTTCAGAGTTCGTTTTGCAGAGGGCACAGGTTTTATAATGAACAGAGTAAGCAACTGATCTATTTTAACTCAATTTTTAAGCCTTACTGCAAAGGAACCTGAGTTTTTTATATTCCAATGTTTAGTTTTTGCTGGATTTCATTAGCAATTATGGAATGCCACATGAATCAGATGCCTCATGTTTATTCAAAACAGATGCAAATTTTGTATTAAAGCTTCCTATTTTTATTTTAAGTAGAATATTACTCTCAAACATACTATATAGATAGCAGCTGGAATCCATGCATTTTGGAGGTGGGAGTGACTCAACAAAATCCAATGGCTTTGGCCAGAGCTAAATTTTTATTAATTATTTGCATAAATAGTTTTGCTAGAGATTGTTTACTGACATGGTAACTATTCCAGAAAGCTAGCAAAAAAATAACATCAAAATTAGTTAGATTATCTTAGTCATTGTCAAGGCTGCTGTAGCAGGCTTAGGGTCATTTAATTCTGCTTTTAGTGTAATTGTACATTCAATCCTTAAACATACCTTCATTTGGTTATCTCAGATTTCATTTTTAGATGGTCTGCTAGTGAATGGATTAACTGGTACCATCTTTGCCTACAGATTAATTTATCTCTCCAAATCATTACAGGGCATTTACTGTGCTCTTCGGCCCAAAAAGTACTTAATCATGCAGAAGGCAAAAAGCAGAGCACATTCAGAAATCCTTTAATGTCTGTACTAAACAGTGAAAAGGGACTCTCTGTAATACTGCAAATGTTACTCTCCCACCCTGATCTGTTCTCTTTCCATTACTGCACTCATGGCTAGCACTGTATGTTCATGGCTAAGCTGATCTCCTAACATCAATTACACAGATTTATGTCAAGTACAAAAAGGAACTAGGAAACACTAGGAAAAATTTGCACTAGGGAACAATACACAGTCCTGGGCAAGTCTGCTGAGACACAGATATATAAAGAAAAGGTAATACTGAATTAGAAATAATTACTTGTACCTAGCTTAGTTTCTAAAATTGCAGGAGCACTTTTAAAATTATTTCTTAGCATGTCTAACACATTCTGTAATAGCTCTAAAGGCTATTACATCCTCTGTGAAGGATGAAGTATCATCATGTTAGGAAGTATACTAACCTACAGATAGAAAACGACTTCAGCTTGAAAGTGACTATCACCTGAAGAGATTGAACAAAAACACATCATATTTTAAAATTAAGAACTAAACAATACAGTACTTCCTGTAAATAGTGCGGTCCTTCTTACAGTTGAAAACATCAAGGTTTGGATCATCTAGGGGACCAAAATATCTTTAACGATCTGGACTTGACTGCCCTTGCAATCACTATCACAATTAAAACCTGGTTTAGCAGTTAGATAATCCAAGCGAAAGCCTCAATCCTACAGAGCTACAACCAATCCTATTAAAAAGACACTTCAATATGGAGCATGTGTACAGTTTCTCATGCGCACAGGCAAGGGAAAGTTAGGGACAGGAAACCAGAGAGACTGCATAGATACCAGATCCACAGGATGGAAAGAATCAGTTAGCATGGCATTTTAAAGCTTAAAAATAACATGAAGAGACCTAAATTGAAGATGTAGCTACACAGTGGTTTTTGTAATAATTCTTTACTAAACTGTTAGATCAAAAGAAACTTATTCCCTTCCTCTCAGGTCCCGCATAAGAACAGCCTGCTTCCCATTTGTATTTGGCTGCTGGGGAATCACTTGGCCTGCAGTTAGATTTTGGCAGCTCAAAGGAGGAATTCTGACACCCAAAATGACAATTAGTTGAACAGTAGCTCACCCATGAAAGTGATTCACACCTTTATTCTACTTAGGCACCAAGTTTATTACAATTTACTATGAGACTCAATATTTTAAAACTAATCAGTTTCAGCATTTCTTGAAAGCCATTTCAAAATTATAAATCCTTAATTGAAGGAAGCAGGGTCCCGTTTACTGAAGACTGGACACAGACAAGTTCACGTCACAGCTCTGAAGAGTATACTCTGGCATATTCCACACTAGATTTGCCCTGTTCTGCTTTAAGGGGAAAACCTTAAATAATAACCTTGAAATTATAACATAGCTTACAGCAAAAAATCCAAAGTGGTTCACTAGGGGATGCACAAAAGTATTTTACATCAACTCACATCAGATGGAGAATAGTTCTGTTCAGCTCAGCCCTTATCCCTGCTTCCACCTGATGTTTCAGGTGGACAGACCAAAAAAATCCAAACAGGGAAATTAACTAAAACTTGGAGGCTTATACTAAAAAAAAAGAAAAAGTAGGAAAATAAAAGACAAAGGTGCTTGATCCAGCGTTACACTGTCAGGAGTTACTTCTTTCAGTGAGGATAACAGGCTTTTTAACTTAATGCTGTCCTATATCGCAACCCTAAAAGAAAACTCATCTGAAAAGATGTAACACCAACATCAAAAAAGGACATGCTAAAATAGGCAAGGAATACACAAGAAAATAACCTCTGCCACAAAATATTTATTTTCGGAACTAGTTTAAACAATACCTCAAATGATATCCCTGCATTTGGAAGCAAGAAACACCCCAAATAACAAAAGCAACTAAACACCAACACTTTATCTAAGAAGAATCTTTAGCTGCTACATTATTTCACCAGGGGAAAAACTGCATTCCTGAAACCCTGACAGTGCGGCAGACCAAAAAGAAAGGTTTTAGTTACCGACGGCATCAAAACTCAACTCCAGAACTTACTATATCCCTCAAGAATGCTTAAGTATGCAAAGAAAAATGCATCAGATGAGCCTTGTTATTCCAGAGGAGAATTATAAAGATCCATGCTTCTTCATAAACATATAAAAAACACGTCAGAGAACAAGTCATTGGTTTGTTAATGATGTTGCTTAATGCACTGCTGCAAAGTCTCTACATGCTGTGCTGAGAATTAACACAGCTATCACTAAACACATTCAGCCACTTGGTCATGTTGCCAGGAAACTGCTGCCACTGGCAGCCTGCTATATGGGAAAGATTCCTCAGCAGTCATCGTGTTGTCGTCGTCGTGTGTCGTCCCCCCCCCCCCCCCCCCCGCCCCTTTAAGAAACATTTCTGTTTTCTTTTTAAAATCATGCTGATCCATGTACCTAAAATTCTCTTTTCCTTATAAATAACATTCTATAATATAAAGCAGCTGAGTCGGTTGTTCCTCAAGGGTAGTAATTTAATGGCTTTTTCCATTTCAGACTACAGGTCAACTCACAATTTGTTTGGTAGGTACATCTACTATATTATGCTGAGCATTAACCAAAAAGCTCTCTCCCGTTCCTTTGGGCTATAGCTTCTAAGAGATAGAGCTTATATCATTAAAAGTACATTTTTTAAATAAAAATCTAGGCCCAGTCAAAGAAGAAATTGGAATTAATTTTGATAGCCCTCATAGAGGAACCAGCACTATCTTCTCAAGACTTCTGTAAAAGCACAGCTCACTTCTTTTGGCAGGTGTATTTCGAAAGCGGAGCCCCATTAATACACTACTAACTTCTTCAGAAATGAGGATCATTCAGTGCCTAGTTTGGGTGTTTTTTTAAAAGAAAATCATTAAGCAAAATAAGCTTCACTTGAATGACACTTGTGGATTCCTCTTTTCTTCTACAGAAGAAAAGAAGCTAGCAGATAAATAAAAAAATAAATCAGGGTCTTCAATGTCTAAAATTTGCCAAACAATGACATCTAGATGCATTTTCTCATTCTCTGGTGATGCCACTACAGTTTTTAACAACAAGTACCTGGACTAGGAAACAAGTGGATTGTGATGATTTGCAGTTGCTTTTACATACAATTACACATACTAAGTAATTAGCACAGTCAGTGCTTTCATACCTTTGAAAATAAACTGGCTACTCAGTGCCAAACCCAGGCCTTGGACACACAACATGCCAGAATATATTTTAAAATACGCTTAAATCCTGCACACAGAATTGTTAAAGTGTGTTAAGTCAAACACCTTTGATAACTTTGGAAGGTGTCAGACATCATCTCCTGGGTGACTACCTGGCTCAGATAACTTTTACCCTGCTAAGAATGCTAAGTTGCTCAAAACATTTTTCTCTTCTTCAAAGCCTGTTCTCCCACCCTCCCTTCTCTAGTCACAACAAGAAGCTCCAGCTTCCTGTTCAACACTTCGCTCAGCTTGGACAGCTGGGCAGAACCTGCAGCACTCTAGGAAAAATTCACCTCTTCTCCCAGAAAAGGATCTGACCACAGCAGCCAAGAGGTGTACCCTCTGTAACAGGGCATGACAACTTGCTTGATCTGAAGATGAATACGAAAACACAAAAGCTCCAACTTACGTTAGATGCAACTGTTCATCTCTTCCACGATTCAGGTTTTGTGCTTCAGCCTTCCAATGGGGCACTGATATCTTGATCAAAATGATCAAAACTGAAAAATGTGTCAGCTACACTTTAAAGAGCACTTCAAATTGCAAAGCAACAGCATCCATCTCAGACAACAGGAAGCACACAAGGACTCGATTGAAGGGAAAACACAGGTTTGGAAAGAGCTTCCAGATATGAATCCTGATTCAGGCCACTTTCTCGGGGCAAAACCAAATTTCTGCTTAATAAACTGTACTACCATAACAAAAATTACATGCATGAGTCCAGCTGCTTCTTGTTGTTCCACCAATCCACAAACTTCCACTTACTGCTTCTGCCAAAAGCACCATCTTCAGCTGAGCATTTTATAACTGAAAAATCTCATTTATTTTCTTCCCTCCCCCCCCCCCTTCTTTTTTCTTTTTAAAGGGCTAGTACCCCAGTGCCTCCAAATGCAGGCTGCTGATTTCAGGAAGACTGCCCACAAAGTACTGAGGATTCTGTACTACAAACAGTGCTATGCTCCCTTGCTTGTATCTGTCTCTTCAAGGGTACTCCCTTCTCAATAAATCATGAGTTCCACAAGCAAAGCAGTACCTCAAGCCACACGCATAACTCAGTATCTCTTATCAGCAAGCAAAGGGGAGGAGACTGGACTTCAAAAAAAATTGTAATTTAAAATAAGTCATAAATGGCTCAACTCAACTGCAAAATGATACCCTGAGATGAGTTAAATCAGCTCACTGCTCTTTATGTTCCTGCTGCAAAACCCATGCTTCCACATCCCATTTGGCTTTACCAGGTGGTCAAGAACAAAAACATCTACAAAAAACCTAATGAAACAAATTGCGGTGTATCAGTGAGTACAGTAGTAACTCTCAAAACAATATTCTTAAATAGCCTCTTGTCTTAAAAACACATAAGAACTGCAGTTGGCTTGTCTGGAAAAGAAATTACACAACTTCCTAATAAAAAGCAATTACAGGTAAGTTAAACATTGTGATTAATGGACAGTAGGAGTAACAGAATTTGAAATTACTTTCTAAGGACAGATCTGGAAGAGGACCAAAGTAACACGTCATATTAAAAAAAAATCTGGTTTAGCCTTGGATTTTTTGAACTATATTCAATTCAAGATACTCCAAAAGAACTGGAAAACCATACAGCTTTATTCATGTCCCCAGCCATTACACATTTTGTTAAAGGCGATACAATTTAATTTAAGCCATTCCAATTGCCAAAGAGCATTCGCTAGTAGAAAAGGGTTTCTTCAGCTCTCTCAAAAACTTCTTCCCAGTTCTCCAGGTCTCATGTGCTCCAGGTGCCCTACAATCTGTGGGGTCTCAGAGTGAAGTGTTTTCCTGGTGGGCAGCACTGGTAACCGAAGCAGACAGTAGAAGCTGGAGAAGTTTGGCATCAGATGCATGAGATGCCCGATATGCAGCTGTGAGCCTCCTCAAAGAGTCGATGCTTCAGAACTGCCCTTTACCAAGTAAATGCCACAAAAGCACAAATCAACAGGCTGGTGCAGGATAATGTAGACAAGTTCTGCCCATAATCACGTAACAGGAAAAGGGGTCAGAAAACAATACAGTTTTTCAACTCAAAGAATAGTCAGCTATACTCAAGAGACACCCAGGAGCAAACAGCAACATGGAAGAACAAGTAGCAAGCAAATGTTGTGGTCCTAGTGTCTCCTGTCTATCTCAAACCAGCATAAAAACCAGCTTTTTCTATCACCAGAAGGTAGAAATGTGTACTAACAGTCTGTTAATTGCTTTTACGACTAGAAAAGAGACTACGCTTGCCATAGTCTGCTGTCTCTGTCCAAAGTACCTCAGAGAGGCAAAAGCACACATCAATATTGTTAATGTATTTTTCTAGCGTTTAGAGTGCACTTTTGCATGAAACTTAGCATTTTCACAACTAATTTCAAACAAACAGGGTACTATAAAGAAAAAAGTACAATAATTAATTAATAAAAGCATCCACCATCGTACATGGTTTGCAGCTAACCAATGTCAAGTCTCAGATACAACAGAGGCCTATAGAGACCTAGCATGCTTACCTCTGTATTTGGTTGTAGTGCCTGTCCATCCTGGGCTGCAGATGGTACTATTGCCCATGTAATGTTGGCACTAGCAGATGATAAGGAGCTGAGGGCACCGTTTTTCAGTTGCTCTGTGGAGTGTGACTTGGGCCCAGGCCAACCCAGGATACCTTCTGAAGCAGAAAATAGGTGTCAACTTACAATACACAGATTACAGATTTCTTCCATTCATCTTATCATTCTGCTAATAGAAATGAACTTCTCTCTCTTCTCTGCTTCCATGCACAGTTTTACTTTAGTAACAACAATATCCTAGCATCTTCTATGCCAATTTATCTGTGATAAATACTTTATTTTAAAAAGTCAATGAAGGAGGATTTTAAAATGTTACTCCTACCACCAGATAGAATTATACACAAAGATTATACAAACTGGCACACCTTGGTAATTAAGCAAGCATTCTCTATCCCATACTTTAACAGTTATGGAGTTATCCAAGTAAAAGTTCTTGATACAGTGCAGGTGTGTGTCACATCTTATAAATATGGATCAGTACCAGAAGGGTGACTATCATCTCACTTTTGCATCAGACCCCAGTCCAAAGACTAGTTCAGGTAATATGCTCCCCATCCCTGCATTTCTTCTGCCTGAAATCAGAGTTTTAAGCTCAGCAGCTCTATTTTATTTCTGTCTGCACTATTAAAAGCTCTCTCTAGATTAAGTGCTAAAATGCTTTACTGGTCCCAAGACCACAGTTTAGAAGAGGTCTCACTAGAAGGATACACAGAACTAGGCATCAGAACAACCCTTATCTCTGGGGGCACCTGATTTCCAGGATAGGCCAGTATTTAAGGATGCCAAGACAGAAAGAATGATCAGCTAAGGCAGCTGCACAGTTGTTCCTCCCTTACTGCTCTAAAACTTAGTATCAACATTCAAATCAGTAGCCCTCAGCATAGGGTTTAAATTTCAGCTATTAATTACACGCTGCTATAAAATGCAGAGATATGGATAAGAAAATCACAGCTCTTCGGCTATTACCACAATTTGTATATGAAAATACAGTTAGTGCCACAGGGAGTATCTCCTTCTCTCATCACTGACAACTTTTTAAGATGACCCAAATCAACACAAAGTACATTAAAGAACATGCAATGTCTCCTCTTCATATCACCAGGGGTTACCAGAGGTTGCCTCCTAATTAAAGTAAATGGCTTGATCTAGTGAGGTAATGCTGTGTACTATTATATTACTACTTACATTAATAAAAAATGGACCACGAATCCTATAGATGACCTCTTACCAAATCCTAAAGATAAAATAATTACAGAACATTCCTCTCATCTAAAATGGCACTAAGTTATGATGACATGACAAAACTTCAGGTCTACTTGCGTAGCGTGATTTTGTGGCACCATCTTTTGTTGAAAAAAGAATAAGCAAATAGTTAAGTATAAAATTATTTTCAAAAATCTGACTAACCAACAGGGAAAACAATCCAGCTTTTTATTTTTATTTTTTTTTAAATGTTTATTTCACAGAATGACTCAAATTTCCTGTTGCCAAAGGAAGAACACCTCTGTGGCTCTGCTGTCAGGCCACATACTACAAAGCTTTTTGGGTTTCAATGACTTTGAGGACTATGCTAATAAATGTTATAAGTCCCAGTTGAGTTATGTGAACCATGTGAGAGAAAATGCAAGAATCAAACAAAAGGTCGTTTTCTTGGATTGGCTCTACACATTGGTCCTACACATCAGGAAGCTAACATTTGCCCCCATTCCAAACATGGAGTTAAATCAACAAACGACGTTGGTACGCATGGCAAGGAATGAACAGCACAGTGACTGTAGTCATAGTATCTCTTTGTTTGCTCCTAAGGTCTTGAGCAATTTGCTGCTAGGAACAAAGAAGGAGTAACCCCAGATCCCTCAAAACAAGCTCCAATTCAGATGATAATCTGAAGATTGTTTTGGCAGATTCAAGAAGGAGCATGGGAGGAAGGGAGCATACCATCAGCATGAGCAATAAAACTGAATTGGAAAATTTCAAATAAAAATGTTGGTTCCTTGGAGGGAATTCGCATGTCTGTAAACCATTTAAAAAATTTTAGGTTTTTTAGTGTTAATTAGTACAGATTTCAAAGAGAAAAAAACAACCAAGAAGTTAAAATAAATCTGTTTCACTTTTGAATAGCCACAAAGAGTTTTATAGAGCATGCATATGCTTCTCTCTCTTCATTACTTTGAAGTAACGAATCTCAATGTATTCTTCTGTTTCTCCCTGTCAAATAGCTGAATATTGGATTATTGCTGCTATTTTCCTATTACAGAGAGAAAAAAAAAAAATTGAACTGACTTCTCTTTATGCCAATCTTTGAAAGTAAGTCATCCAATCATTTTGTTGGGCTATCCATTTTCTCTCTGCACAGACAATCTGTTTGGCCTTCACCGTAAACAATTATTTTTTTAATTAGTATATCAAGAAAAAAAAATCTGTAAATATGAACAAGAAAAAGCTCCCACTTGAATAAATCCCTCGCTTCAGGGGATGTTTAAGTGTGAACATTCACTTCACCATCATTTACATATTTTTAAAAACACTATACTAGTTTTCCTCTTAAGTACAAACACACCATAAAAAGACTATTTACTTCATCTTTCTCCACACATTTTGGACTCTCTTACAGAAACTATTAGAACTATGTGAGCATGTTTTTCCACCTATCTCAAGGGCAATGCTACCCTCACAAAACAACAAATCTCAACAGCTTAATCAATTTTTAAACAGATCTTAATAACACATTATGACCTAGCCAACACCAATAGGATGCCAAGAGTTAAGGTCCAAAGGATAAAGCACATCTGTTTCCTCAACACCTTTGCATACAAGAATTTGACTACTTTGCAGAAGAGACATATGCAGTAAAAGATATTAGTCATACACCACAGAAACCTAAATAAATAAAAAGTCAGCACTCTAAACAAGTTGAAAAAATTCCATGCCTAGTTTCAAACTGCCATCAGGGAACCTTTAACAATCTTTAATCTACAAATCTTACTCCGATATGTCAGCATTCTCTCATCATCCCAAGGGAGTTGCCATATACCTAATATAGCAGCCTACTTTTTAGGCAAAAGCAAAGTATGAAGAGAGAATTCACCAGAAATAATCTTAAAATCAACGAAGATCAGAATACAATCTCTATACAGAAAGTGAGAGGACACAACAACATGGCTCCTAATTGACTCACATTATCAGTTGTACATCCAAAACGTTCTCATCTGCACAAGTAGAAATTACTCTTACCACAAAATAGTACAGGTAGTTGTTCTCTGTCTCGTATAAAATAAAATTAATTTATTGGACTTTACTTTCCACAGACTAAGCTGCCATCTGTAAGTAACTTGATCCACTCTAATGGAGTTGCCATCTTTGCCACTTAATGGCACTCAAAATTTTCTATCACTAGTTCATTCCTGTTCTTTTAAAGACTTCAAGAAGAAAAAAAGATATAAAAACTAAACATATTATGAGAAAGAAAGTTTATCTTCAGGGTTAGATAAGAATAGGAAGAAACTCCTGTCACTTTTTTGTTTTTAAGCCAGATCTTTGCTCTATTGTCAGTTGTAGCCAAAGACAGCTAACAGAAAGGTAAATTCAATTCTAATTCTGACACATTTCGTAATTCTGAAGATATTCTCCAGAAAGGCAGTCACAAGTTATATAAAAGCGTTCACAGCTACATAGCTACTTTACAATTTGCTTTAAGACTATGCAAAGCACTACACTAATTAAAACAAAATATCTGTTTCTGCAGTAAACTATGCAAAAATGAGAAAGGATATATCAAATACACAACTAGTAAAATCAGCCAGATCTCTTCTACCTGCATGGTGTTGGTTCTGTGGTTCCAGGAGTGAAAATCCAAGACTGATTCCTCTGGAAGTTCAATGCACATGTACACACAAAGAGAGAGTTCTTATAGAAAATACCCCAAAACGAGCTGCTTTCCCACTTCCCCTCAACACCGATTTCTACTGTGGTGAACCGGCAGCAGATAAATCCACCAAGGCACAGGAGAATGCTTCTACGTAAGAATAGGACAGCATCCAGACACAACCTACTCGCCTTTCCTTATAGCAATGCTACAGTTCACAAAACCCCACCTATTTGACATGGCATAATAGGCTGTATCCCACACAAATGCCCTCAGAAGAAATGTGTTTCCCCTTCACAGGTGCACACAGCAGGAGGGAGGGAAATTCTCCCCAAAGAGAAGGTTTACAGGAGATTTTTCAGTTAAGTACTGTCGATAATTTTCTTTTGTTGGTTCTGATTTTCTAGGTACCTGATGTACCTTCAAACTACATTTTTCACAGAATCACTAAGGTTGGAAAAGACCTGTAAGATCATCCAGTCCAACCATTACAAAAAAAAAACAAACAAAAAAAAACCCACACAAACAACACCACACAAATAAAAAAAAACACACCAAACACCACCATGCCCATCAAGCCACATCCCACAATGCCACGTCCACGCACTCCTTGAATACCTCCAGGGAGGGTGACTCCACCACCTCCCTGGGCAGCCTGTTCCAATGGTTGACCACTCTCTCAGTAAGGAAATTTTTCCTAATATCCAGTCTAAACCTCCCCTGGCGCAACTTGAAGTAATTTTGTCTTGTCCTATCACTTGTCACCTAGGAAAAGAAACCAACACCCACGTCTCTGCTACCTCCTTTCAGGCAGTTGTAGAGAGCAATAAGACCTCCCCTGAGCCTCCTCTTCTCCAGACTGAACAACCCCAGTTCCCTCAGCCGCTCCTCATCAGACTTGTGCTCCAGACCCCTCACCAGCTTCGTCGCCCTTCTCTGGACACGCTCCAGCACCTCAATGTCCTTCTTGTAGTGAGGGGCCCAAAACTGAACACAGGGTTCAAGGTGCGGCCTCACCAGCACTAAGTACAGGGGCACGATCACTTCCCTCCTCCTGGTGGCCACACTGTTTCTGATACAGGCCAGGATGCCATTGGCCTTCTTGGCCACCTGGGCACACTGCTGGCTCATATTCAGCCGGCTGTCAATCAACAACCCCAGGTC
This sequence comes from Gavia stellata, assembly GCF_030936135.1. Lineage (NCBI taxonomy): Eukaryota > Metazoa > Chordata > Aves > Gaviiformes > Gaviidae > Gavia > Gavia stellata. The sequence continues at coordinate 45,765,531 of NC_082599.1, forward strand.
CTTTTCTGCAGGGCAGCTCTCCAGCCACTCGTTCCCAAGCCTGTAGCGTTGTCTGGGGTTGTTGTGGCCAAAGTGCAGGACCCGGCACTTGGCCTTGTTGAACCTCATACAATTGCCCTTGGCCCATCCATCCAGCCTGTCCAGATCCCTCTGCAGAGCCTTCCGACCCTTGAGCAGATCAACACTCCTGCCCAACGTGGTGTCATCTGCAAACTTACTGAGGGTGCACTCGATCCCCTCATCCAGATCATAAATATATTAAACAAGACCGGTCCCAAAACTGAGCCCTGGGGGACTCCGCTTGTGACCGACCGCCAACTGGATTTCGCTTCATTCACCACGACTCTCTGGGCTCGGCCATCCAGCCAGTTTTTAACCCAGCGAAGAGTGCATGATAATTGATGCATGACATATGCTTAACACCTACCTCAATTCTATAAAAAAACCTTCCTATTCTTAACTCCTCTGGTCTTGGTTTATAGACTAAAAAAAATAAAACTTATGTTTCCTGGCACAATTGTAAGCTAACATCTATTGATAAAACGCTTACAGTATACTGTAACTATACTCTAACAAATATCCCCTTAACAATGCAATGGTAGGCCTCGAGGAGAGACCAAGATTAGATCTCGATTCCTTCCCCTGCCAGGGATGGATGTGACTGTTTTGTCACTGCTGAATCTTACAGCAGGCTGAACCAGTAACAGCAAGTGGCAGCTGCACATCTGCTTTTCAGATTAGAAAGACAACGTTGCATTTGCTAATGCTGTGCGGGGACTAGAAAATAATGTTATCTTCCAAAGAAAGAAGAACATATAAAGAATAATGTATTAGCATTTAGATAGAACAGCAAAATGCTTTGGTTATTCTTGACGGAAGCAAGTCTAGCGATGATGCATTTAAGGGAGACCTGACTGACCATGCCAAATTTAGTAAAATAAATGAGTAACAAAAAATATGTTCTCCCCGTCTTCTTTCCTCACCCTTCACTGCCCACAAGCATTTAGGGTGAGGGGTAGGGTGAGTTAAGCAAGAAAGAGGACTCTTCTGCTCATTTTTGTCTCCTCCTGCCATCTCAGCTGCAGGAGAATCCCTAGTTGTCATTTGTCACCAAATTGAAAGCATCTAGATTTTGTCTTTCCTGTCCATTTATTTTCTCAAAAAAGGAGGCAACAGAGAATCTGCTAAAATAAAGTTCAAGTATACCCCCCCCGACTCCAGAATCATCATCAATCCATTTGCTGCCATGGGAGCCAAAGTAAGCAGCACTTGCACATTCAAATAAACATCAGAACATCCATAGTGAGGACGGGTTTGGGTTTTGTTTTTAAAAAATCCTCAAAAAAAAGCAACATTCTATTTTACACATTGGAAAAGCGGGCAAGTGAAAAACAAAAATAGAGGAGGGAATTCCTATCAGGGAGATGCTTTATTCAGTAAATGAATAGCTAACGTGAAACGCAGGCTAAAAGAACGGATTTATCTCTGCAGGCTGCTACTACAAGACAGGATTCTGCCTGCCAAAACACTAAAATAAAAAAACAGACTTAAATCACAACATAAGCTGGTAAAGCTATTTTAAAACAAACATTCAAGTTTGCTCTGTTCACAGTTTGGGAAGGAAGGATGTTAACCATAGCAGTCAATAGGCTCTAGAGATAGTCTTCTGCCAAAGGCTACACAGGCAGAAAAAAATAACACTAGAAGTTTTAAAGTTTGAAGTGAAGACAAAAGTTTGTTCTCCACTTTTTTATTTTAAAAGGCACCTGTTTCCTGTCTGCATGCTAAATGAACTCAAGCTTGTCACAAGGCACTTAATGCCGATTACCAAATACTTTACATGTACCTAAGTGGTGACATCCTTGGCCAATAAGAAAATCCTTGACATTTTTCTCCCTCCTACAAAAGAACAAAATTCCCAAACAAGTTTGTATAGATGCAACCCCTCATCCTCAACTCACACTCTATGTAACCAACACTTTCAGCTACTAATATCCTTCTCCAGCATATTTTTCAATGAAAGAAAAAAAATTACAAAGAATTTAGCTAGTGATCAATGCACATACCTTTAATAACAACAGCTAGAAATGAATTTGACATTATTTTGACTCAAAAGTAGAAACAGAGACCCAATTTTGCTTCACTGACTGTTCTTGTTGATTTACTTCCAAAATCAAGCACTAACAAAAAAAGACAGTCACAAAACCCCTTCCTTGAAGGTTTAGAGTGGAAATAAAACATGTATTGACTACCCTTCAAGACAAGGTTGAAGGCTTCAGTTTAATCTTCATGTCTGCTTGTAGGCTTGAGGTCTAAGACTGACAACTCATGAGGAACATGAAAATGAAGAGGAAAAATCATGTCATCCTTAAACTATTCCATGACAAAGGATGCCACTAAAATATTTAAAGTCAAGATCTACACAATCCTAGATTCTGGATAAGATTCCACTAAACTGAATGCCAAGCTGCTTTCTTTCCACTCACATTACTAGAAAACAAAGCAATAAAAACTCTTACATCAAAAGAGAAATTTTTTTCCTGTTTAAAACCATAAAGATTTGTAAATCTGTTTAAAATAGCTACTATTTAATGATAATCTTCATGAGTGCATTCCATAAGTACTAGGTCAGAAACTCTCAGTTACTTTAAGTCCTTGCTTTAGAAGCAGTAAGATTGCAAGCCTACAGCACACAGAGAAGTAGTCAGCAATCCTTGCATAATCGGCCATAAAGACTTCAAGGACACAAGCAGAGAAAAGGTGCAGAGAAAGTAGATAAATATCTACTTTTCAGACAGTTCTGTCTCTTTATGGCATAATAGTGAGAGCTTTTGATGCTGAAGGAAGGGAAACTCAAGGGTAAGTTCAAATCACCAAAGCTAAGCCATTGATTATCTCTCACACTCCACATGAACAGCACTGTGCTGCTTTGCTGGACTGGACTGCTTTCATGAACTGTGGGCAAGAAAATAAGTTATCAAATTCCTATCTTGTCTGTACAAAATTCTGGGGATCCTGCCCCACAATGCCATCTAGCATCTTGGACACTATGCAGCAAGTAATGAGACAGCACTGGGATGGAAACATTTGGCAATAAATTGCACAGGGCCATCACATCTCATGGGAAAGGTGTTTGAGACTTCCTATCAGAGGAACATATGGCTTTTGAACTAACAAGAGTCATTTTCACCTGACAGTATGAAGAGGTGACCATAAAGGTCATCTTTTGGTTGCATCTTCTGGGTATAAAATTAAAAAAATTCACCTGGAGGACACAGAATCAAAATGAAATATATCATCTCTCAGAATTAGAGTTTGCTAGAGAATTACTTAAAGGCATTAGTCTGATTAGGTATGAGTTTATGCAGCTTTGATGACTCTGAAACTCTACCAACTCAGCAGAAATGTTAAGTCTATCAAAGTACGCCTGGATAAGATTAAGAGTGTAGGAAAATCAGTAATCAAGACTTTTAGATCAGGTTCTTTCAGGCAACTGTGTTGCATAACAAGGCCTGGGGAAAAGAAACGTAAAAAAAAAGTCATTTCACAGACTCTCTTAGTCAGGGAGAAGAGACTAAATATTTCAGCAGCTTTTAGTTCCTCTCTTTTTTCTTTTTTTTTTTTTAATTACATTCCAAAGAATAAGTACACATATACCCTGAAGAATTCACTGTTTGCATCCAGGTTCTCACAGTTACACCAAAGATGCTGGTATGAACCAGTGCTACAGAATTTTGATTCCTGGAAGGATTCTTGTACAACTTTGAAGTCTTAGGAGGAACAAACAAAAACATTTATTAAATTTTATTAAGTACTTTATAGTCATGGCTTTCCACCTTTTTCAAAAAAGATGAGATTCCCTTTCAGCAATGACTAATGTTATGCTTGCTTTTCTCAGTTCTTGTGCACAGATCCTCAAAAATCATTATCAAGTCAAAATACAGACCCTGGTTTAACAGAAGATTATTTGGACACAGATTCAAGGGCATGTACAACTCAAGTCATCTATGTCTGACAGTTCACTTAGATCACATGGACGTGAAAAACAACCTTCAGGGACTTTGAAACTAGGAAGTGTCTTTTCTTTGAAGGATGCTTTTCATCTTTGTTCCAAACCATTCTCTTTTGAAATTAAATTACATCAAAGAATTCAATTAAATGCACTTTATCATTACTATTTAGACACGTGCAAGGTTTTTTTGCATATTCTACAAGAAAACCAGCATACAGAAAGTAAGAAACTTTTTTGTTCATTTATGTTACTTTATGAAATATATCAGAATCTGGATGTGGGAAAGTCATGACATACCATAGTACAGGTGACAAAGTTTTTTACACTGTTTTTTCCAAGAACCCTTTTTACATCATTTGCCTACTTCTCAGCTGACCCTCTTGAATTTTTATTCTCCCCACAATGGAAATTCTTCAGAGAGTTTCCTACCTAGCTGTCTCAGCAGCCTTAAGGGCATATCCTGCCCTGTAGTAAACCTACTGTAACTAAGGATAGGTTGCAGGGGATGTTGTTGAAGCACCTAAAGAAAACATAAAAAGCCATCCCATATCCAGAGTTCTGCTGCTGCTGCTCCTCTTATATCAAGTCCTGCTTCTGCTCTTAGGCTAGGCAGTGCAGTTTGTGTACGGAAGAACACTGACCACCCTTTCAGAAGGCTGAAGGTCCAACTTCCAACATTATGGACAGAGATGTAGAACTGGGTGAACTGAAAACATTGAGCTACATGGGGACTGAGAGGTTCATGCCTGCAGAGTTCAATGCAGAATTACATTGTTTGACATTTTAGGCTCATAAAAATTTGCCACAGATTTTTTTTTTTTTTTTTTTTTTTAACTAGCAGCATGAAGAACTCTTTCCAGATCTAAAGAAAACCACAGCCTGGAATACATCTGCCTCAGCAGCATCCTTTCATGTAGAAAACTAGAAATATGATTTTCACTATAATACTGCATAATATTACATGTATTTTTATCAAACAAATATGTATTGTGATTTCCATTTCAAAAAAACCAAAAACAAACAAACCCCCCCCCCACAAAAACACCAAACCAAAAAAAACCATCCAAGCAGGTTCTACACTGTCATCAAGAATATAGGCTTATCTATCTGTTCTCCATGTCCTCCCTTTTTTTTTGTCTTGCTGTCTTCAGAACCTCATTTCCCTGAGAAGATTTAGGACTCTTCTGATTTCAATAGATTTTGCATCCTTTTTTAGGCAAAGAAACAAAATTGTGATACTTGAGGCTGTAGAAGCTTACAAGCTGCTCAGTCCAACTTGCCTCTCTGAGGAATGGTTAATTTTGCCTGCTTCAGTATCAATAAAAAAACCCAAGGCACATAAAATAATACCCAAGAGAGCTTCCGCTCACCTGATGACAGTGTCCTGTTATGATGCTGGCCCACTTGATGCATGCTTTGCTGTAATAGAGTCAGGCATTCTCCAAGGCAGCTCAGGGTGGCAGCAGAGGTAGCTTTTAAAAGCAGCAAGTCCTGATCCAAGGCAGAAAGGGGCCCAGAACTTGGGAGAGCTTCAATGGCTTGTACAAGATTCTTCTGTTGCCCCTCAACTTGGCTCATGATCTGTAAAGGTCCAAAAACACGTGCTGTCACAGGAAATACCATTATGTAGCTTTAAATTCTTATGGGCTGATATAGTGACTAAATGTGAAGAACTACCACAAATGGATGTTAATGTTCTGATCCAAACATACTATATACTTACCTACAAAAACGAAGGGCTTGAGACTACCAAAGGCCTGTAAAAATGTCAAGACTATGTTAGAGAAAATCATCTCTTAAAATAGTAGGTTCATAGTAGGTTTAATGGAGAGACTCATACTTTCTGAAAGTCTTCGTAAGGAAAAAATATGAAAATTCTACTTCTTTCTCCATTATTACTTTAGGCTTAGATTTTCTTCCCTTTGTATGTGATCTGAGACACCCAAAGAAGCTATACTGTTCCTTCTCCTTCTCTCCTACATAAAGTATCTAATGACAGTTTAAGAATGGACATTTTTCATTTCTCAGGCATCAGTAAGGAATTATTTTTAAAAAATAAGGTAACTTGTAAGTTTACAGGCATTAGCAGCGGATGCAACTTAGAGTACTTACTTACTATCAGATATGAATACCAGCTGTCAGGGAGAAAGTTAATCTGTTTCTACATTTGGACCACCCAGTTGAAGATTAAATGCATGCTTGTATAGCAGATAAAACCAATGTTATTTGAGCAGGCTGTTCTTTAAACAAATTGGCAAGCTTCCAAAATCCTTCATAAAGCCAAAAGAAAAAGGAGATGTTTAAAACTTCTCTCTCCATTTTTACAGCTTGTAGGAAATTATACAGGCACATGACAAGCCTGTTTTCTTACACTTACCTTGCAAAAACCTTATGGCAAAAACTTACAGGTTCATATCTGAGGTATCCAAAGCTTTCAAAAAAAATATCTGAAGACTTCGTAAGCAAGAAAGATTCAGGCCCGATTTATCCAAGCTACTATACTGTAAAAATGTATTATTATGAACTTCATGACTTTTTTTATTATCTTTATTATATTTTCAAAGTATGTTGTACTTCCTGTAGCCTCCCTATGCTGTGGTTAATAGGCCGATTAAGAAAGTATACGTTGAGCGCACTGAAAAACAAGAAAGGAAACTGAACTCAAAGATGCAAATAACCATCCTTGCAAACAAGTTAGAGTAGAATTAAGTGAAAAGCTATTGTTGCCAGGCTTGTAAGGAAATTTAGCTAAATGCCTTGGTGAAGGTTACAATAACGACATTTTAATAGTTAATATTTAACAGAAAGGCCAAAGCTTCAATAGCAGCCACAGTCAATTTTAATTCCCTTTGACAGAAAACAAGATCAGTCAGAAGGTGACAGACCCCCACAATAGGCAGCTTTAGGGAACTGCTAGAACACCAGGCAGTGCTCTGCTTTGAGAAGTCACACATCGTGTAACTGAGCTCCACAGCACAGACAGAGGGTTGCTTCAAAGCTAAAAAAAAAAAAAAGCCAAGAGCACCACAGACACACACTCATGCAAATATTCCTCCCTCAGGAAAAGAGCTCAGGGACATAAATTGAAGGAACAACTAGGAGAAAAACGATCACCTTCTCCCTGGAAGACTGCACAACGTAACTGCTTCTGTCCTTTTCCCATCCTAATTAAGAGTGTGAAGTTGAAAACCTGACATTCTCATGCTTCACAGTGACAGAAATGTTCTATTTCAGTTCTAAGGGATCAGTTTTCCTACCTTACTTTTTTTTTTCTTTTTTGTTAGAAACAGCATTTCCAAAGATTTGCTTCCATAGGAAATAAAATCCAAAATAAAACTTTGAAAACTTCAAACGTTTCCATTTCCCCTCCCCCTTAATAAAGGACAACTATATTCTTCTGCAGCTAAGACAAGAGCATAAGATAAACTGACCAGAGAGCTTAGGAAATATATGAAAAATTAACTGAATGTTTGCAGTTATCACCTAGCCCGAAGCTTTACAGGCTTTTATGAACTATATTCTTCCTAGACTAGGAGAAATTTAAATAAAAGCAATTATTTACTCTCCCTTTATCCAAAACAAGGTATTGCTCTGAGTCTTACTATTTTCAAGCTGACCTAAGGTAGACCTAAGATTCATCCTTTCTGTGCTACCTAGTTTCACATTATAGTCGTGATACCAGCAGCTGTTCTATAGACCTGACGTAGCAGAAGACACCAAGAATGACAACTTCACAGAATCATTAAGGTTGGAAAAGACCTGTAAGATCATCCAGTCCAACCATCAACTAACACCACCATGCCCACTAAACCATGTCCTGAAGTGCCACATCTACACGTTTTTTGAACACCTCCAGTGATGGTGACTCCACCACCTCCCTGCGCAGCCTGTTCCAATGGTTGACCACTCTCTCAGTAAGGAAATTTTTCCTAATATCCAGTCTAAACCTCCCCTGGCGCAACTTGAAGTAATTTTGTCTTGTCCTATCACTTGTCACCTAGGAAAAGAAACCAACACCCACGTCTCTGCTACCTCCTTTCAGGCAGTTGTAGAGAGCAATAAGACCTCCCCTGAGCCTCCTCTTCTCCAGACTGAACAACCCCAGTTCCCTCAGTCGCTCCTCATCAGACTTGTGCTCCAGACCCCTCACCAGCTTCGTCGCCCTTCTCTGGACACGCTCCAGCACCTCAATGTCCTTCTTGTAGTGAGGGGCCCAAAACTGAACACAGGGTTCAAGGTGCAGCCTCACCAGCACTAAGTACAGGGGCACGATCACTTCCCTCCTCCTGGTGGCCACACTGTTTCTGATACAGGCCAGGATGCCATTGGCCTTCTTGGCCACCTGGGCACACTGCTGGCTCATATTCAGCCGGCTGTCAATCAACATCCCCAGGTCCTTTTCTGCAGGGCAGCTCTCCAGCCACTCGTTCCCAAGCCTGTAGCGTTGTCTGGGGTTGTTGTGGCCAAAGTGCAGGACCCGGCACTTGGCCTTGTTGAACCTCATACAATTGCCCTTGGCCCATCCATCCAGCCTGTCCAGATCCCTCTGCAGAGCCTTCCGACCCTCGAGCAGACCAACACTCCCGCCCAACTTGGTGTCGCCTGGAAACTTACTGAGGGAGCACTCAATCCCCTCATCCAGATCATCAATAAAGATATTAAACAAGACCAGCCCCAAAATTGAGCCCTGGGGGACACTGCTTGTGACCGGCCGCCAACTGGATTTAACTCCATTCACCACGACTCTCTTGGCTTGGCCGTCCAGCCATATTTTTACCTAGCGAAGAGTACATCTGTCTAAGCCACAAGCTGCCAGTTTCTCTAGGAGAATACTGTGAACTTCTGTGCAGGATTCGAAGTATTAGAACTTGCTGAACATTTACCGCTCAAGCACTGATGAAAATCCACTTTGTTTAAGGTGCTGAATGAACAGAACAAAAAGGGGGAACCTCCGGTATTCTAGAGAGTCACAGAACAACTCACTGGCAAAAGGGGAAGAAAATAACATATACTATTGAAATAACTTTTTTTACATGCTTGCCAATATATTTTTTTAAACAAGTCATTAACAAAAGATTTTAAGAGTTGAAGTGTGGTTGTTCTAAAAAGAGTAAACCAAAGAGGAGCTAATACAAAAACACCAAACCATCCCAGACAAAACACATTAAACACATTAACCCTTAACAGGACAGCCACTAGACCATGCAGCTATAGCATTATCTTCTATCTTACCCATGGGTCTGCCTTTTGCTGTCTTGGGGGGGAGGGGAGGCAGACTGCTTTATTTATCAGCACTCTAAGCTGGTTTCAAAACCAGAATGAAAAGCTTTGATTTTGAGAAAGTTAAATTGTAACCTTCTTTTTCCAAAGTGAAATAACTTGCTTAATTTTGAATTACTTTTCTCTTACACAGTGTTATTTTAGTACCTCATAGCTCTCCATCCTCCCCATTTGCAAATACAGACAGGTCAGAGTAGTAGTTCTCTACTTTTTACAACAGCAAAGACTATTTGCTCCCATCTCCTCACCAAGTCTCAACCCACTTCTCTTTCCACTCTTGATTCAGCTTTGGCACGCCCTCTTCACCTATAAATAACTTCTCATAATATGGAAAAGAAACAGCATATTCCCACAAATGCACTCAAACTTCAGAAATACAACTCTATGCTAGATATAAAGTAGAAAAACTGAAAGGACTATCAGGACTCCATATATTAAAAGGAATTATATGTGTGCATATATCTAACATTAGCAGGCCTGCATTTACCTAACTGCAAGAGGAAGCCTTGGGCTAGGAAGAGACCAGCTCATATGCATGGTTTGCTCCTTTCTCCATTTTCAGCCTGCAGCAGGAGAACAAGCAGACCACATTATGTGTTCCCTATTAACAGTTGTTCCGGAAGCCTGAAGGAGATTCAGACATTTTAGCCTGCCAGAAATTCTCAGGTATTGTCCATATTCTTGTGGTGGGTTGACCTTGGCTGGATGCCAGGTGCCCACCAAGCCACTCTATTACCCCCCCTCCTCAAATTGACAGGGAGAGAAAAAAATACAATGAAAGGTTCTTGGGTCAAGATAAGGACAGGGAGAGATCACTCCCCAATTACTATCATGGGCAAAACAGACTCGACTTGGGGAAATTAGTTTAATTTATTACCAATCAAAATTAGAGTAGGGTAATGAGAAAATAAAACCAAATCTTAAAACACCTTCCCCCCACCCCTCCCTTCTTCCCGGGTTGAACTTCATTCCTGATTTTCTCTACCTCCTCCCCGCAAGCAGTACAGGGGGATGGGGGAACGAGGGTTGCGGTCAGTTCATCACACATCATTTCTGCCGCTCCTTCCTCCTTGCTCTCTTCCCTTGCTCCAGCATGGGGTCCCTCCCACGGGAGACAGTTCTCCACGAACTTCTCTGATGTGAGTCCTTCCCAAGGGCTGCAGTTCGTCATGAACTGCTCCAGCGTGGTTCCCTTCCACAGGGTGCCGTCCTTCAGGAACAGACTGCTCCAGCATGGGTGCCCCAAGGCGTCGCAAGTCCTGTCAGCAAACCTGCTTCAGCACGGGCTCTTCTTTCCATGAGGTCACAGGTCCTGCCAGGAGCCTGCTGTAGCACAGGCTCTCTCTGAGGTCACAGCCTCCGTCAGGCACATCCACCTGCTCTGGTGTGGGGTCCTCCATGGGCTGCAGGTGGCTATCTGCCCCACCCTTAACCTCCATGGGCTGCAGGGGCACAGCCTGCCTCACCATGGTCTTCACCATGGGCTGCAGGGGAATCCCTGCCCTGACGCACCTCCTCCCCCTCTTTCTTCACTGACCTTGGTGTCTGCAGAGTTGTTTCGCTCACATATTCTCACTCCTCTCTTGTGGCTGCTGTTCCAGAACAGTTTCTTCCCCTTCTTAAATATGTTACCAGAGGTGCTACCACCGCCGCTGACTGGCTTACTTTGGCCAGTGGTCCATCCATCTTGGAGCCAGCTGCCATTGGCACTATCGGACATAAGGGAAGCTTCCAGCAGCTTCTCACAGAAGCCACCCCTGTAGCCCCTCTGCTACCAAAGCCTTGCCATGCAAACCCAATACAATTCTTCTGAAATAACACTACCCTCAAAGAAACCTGCCACCCAATGACACACTCACAGAAGACTGAATGCAACCAGAATCACCTCTGATGTTTTCTTCAGTAGGTCATCCGCTCTCTACCGCTTGCTCCAAAACAGCCAATTCACAGCTTCTGTTGCTGCCTGCTTCTTCCTGTCCCTGGCTGATCTTAAAACCCTCTGTGATTGCTTTCCCTACTTACCCCAGCCACAGCAACAGCTAACTACTCCTTCACCTCCTCAGTCTTCCTGTTGTGAACGCACTGCCAATCATGATGTATGGGACCAAACGGTTATGTGACAAGATCCCAAAGAAATGGATAAGTAGAAATTACTCTATTCTTGGGGTCACCCCCACAGTATGTGGAAGATAGGCAGAAAAAGCTATGAGATACCCTAGGATTGCAAAGAAATGTATTTCAGACATAATAAGAAGAAAGAACATTACTTCATACAGTAAATAAGCTAAAATTAGCTGCTAAAAATTAATTTAAGAAATAATGAAAAATTCAGGTACTATTTTCTGTGCTAAAAGAAAAACTTACAGTAATTCAGTATTTTGTTAAAATTTATTATGTCTCTCCCATGCAGAGAAATCATTTTACAAAACCTGAATGTCATTTTTGATTTAAGGCTTCAATTTGTTTCTGAAACTAGAGAGAGAGAGATTCCCAGTTACTAAGTATAATAATAAACTTGCTGTTAAAGATTTTTCCTCCAATCCTAAACCAAAGATAAATAGAAACTTCAAAGGAAGAAAACTGAATAGCCACACCTAAAAGGAAGAGCATATGACTGCTTTTGACATGATTTTATTTGCAGTGGAAATGCTCTTGTTATCCAGACTCCAGGACTAACAGGCCTAAGTCTGTTTGTCCAGCCCAGACAGGTATTATGATAATCAGAATATCTTTCTTTCTAGAATTACTGATCCTACAGGATTTCACCCAGCTAACACAGTGCATCACAACAACCTAAAGCAAACACCAGCTTTAAGCCAGCTACAAAACTACCCGATCCACAGCTGTCTCAGGGGTATCTCCCAAGACACAGTGATTTCAAGCTCCCTGAAGCAAAGGAAGAATTACATCAGCCATATTACCTCAAAGGGCAAGGAGACACTCTCCCTTTGTCATACAGGCCATGCCGAGCTGGCCAAGAAAATAAGTAGGGTCACCAATCCTGTCTTTCTATATAACCATTTAAATACTTTAGATTTTCCCACACTTCTTTCGGAATATAAAACCTGAGGAAGATTCTTCAGACCGTCCCAGCCACAATCTGATACACACATGAGCAATTTAAATTTTAACATATGGCATTTTCCTTTTTTGGTATTGATCTTCACACATATTGAATCCTTTAAAGTAAGTATTAAGATACGCCTACCCATGTGTATGAAAAAAATCTGTAACACTCCAGAGAAAAAGGAAAATATTCTTTTAGCACTGAGAACCCACAGAAATTCTGTATTGTCAAGCTCTTCTGTGATGTGCTAGAAATCATTCATCAAGAAGCCATTCGGCTCCATCAATTAATAACTCATTTACTGTGGTGTAGTATTCTCTGCGCACCACCACTAGCAGCACATCATCTGCCTACTCATCTCTAGGCAATTCCTCTGAAAGATTTAATGCAGTGATTTTTATTTTTAAATCCTTTCCATTACTGACTGCATGCAAGTTGAAAACAATTATTAAAAACATGGGCAAATAAACAACACAGTGCTTATATGAAAAACAGAGCATCTGTAAAAATAAACAGTTGTGTGGGAAAAGCTTCAGAAATTTAAATAGTAACAGAAATGCCACATGTATCACTTTCTTACCAACTCTAAGTCAAGTGCCTTTGCAAGAAGTTTACTGCCTTCAAATGCTGGGAAATAGCCAGTTTGCTTCTTCACTTTTTTGGGGGGGTTTTTTTGTTTGTTTGGTTGGTTGGTTGGTTGGTTTGGGTTTTTTTAAAATAAATAAAGTGTTATATGAAAACACGGTATCTCTCTCTCTATCATACACATATATACACTTTCTGGAAATAATAGTTTCTTGCTTTTAGACAACAGTACCAAAAGAAAAACATTTCAGAAGACACTGGGTAAGGACACAAGGAGAGGCCAGCTTTTCAAACCACCCTAGAGTAAGTCATAAGTGATAGGAGTCAGGACCTTGGTTCTCATTGTTAAACCAGCGTATAACCATTGGTTTTTACTTTTCTTTGATATAAAACACTGCTTTTCTTAAAAGCAAAAGCAGATGATTGACAGAAGAGAAGAAAGTCCACACAAAAAAAATAAAAACCTTCTAAGTCATTGTAAACCCAATACATTGGGTTGCCATGTAAACCAAATATAGTAATCAATTGTGACCTTGAGCAAGGACTCTTCTTGCAATCTTGACCTGTATTTCATCAACACCACCACAAACTGTCATATTGTAAAAATTAGAAGTTAAAACAGACAACCAATATATGTAGAAGTATAATACACACACACACACACGTACCAAGTATGTATCAAAATGTAAGATATAATTACCTGGAACTCCAGTGTCACTAAAGCAACCATACCAGTCATTAATTTGACACACTAGCTACCAATTCAGCTCAAGTTCACAATTCCCACTTAGTATTTCCATGAAACTTTCCCACTTTCAACTATTTATTGTGAAAAAGGAAAGAGTATAAACACACATGCAGAAAGACTATTGTAAATACTGTTAATCAACAGCTCAAAAGGTATACCTCTCCAGTTGAGATATCTGACAAATTAAGGTAACTTCTACAACTGCAGTAAAAGCAATTTTTTTTTCCAATTCGATGCATTTTTGTTCTGAGTTAAGCATTTATACTTAACCACTGCAGAGCAAGAAAACTTTTGCCTTGGCTTAACTTCTGAAAAGTGTTCTGGAAGTACTCCAGGTCACTTGCTATGTGCATCTTACTACTTGACAAAAGAAATTTTCTGGTAAGGATTTATAGACCTCCCTCTCTCTTCTTCAGTAAACTCACGTCCATAGATCTTTTAGTGGGATTCCATCAGTAACATGCAAGATATGAAGGCAAAATTACAGCTTAATGTATTAACTAAAATGAAAGAGCTATACACAGAGGTTGCTGCTAGAAGTACTGCAATATATAACACAAATCTCTTATAAAGAGAATTTTGCATTTCAGCTTTAGAAGTGCCTAATGTAGAAACATGTACAAGACCAGGTGACCACAAACATGCTTAAGTTCCACAAGTAACGTATCTGTACGCTTTGCTTACAATAAAACCCGAGCTTTTGACCAAACAGAATCTCCTTCAGCTGCAAACAGAAGGAAATTCTATCCAAAAATCTTCAATCTGGATGAAGACCCACAGTAGCCTCTGTGAACATTACTATGCTAAAGTGAAAAAGTATTTTAAGAAAGGATCCTAAAACACCGAGTGAGATATTCTGAAAGCATCTTGGAAAGATGGAACCAGATAATGACATCCATCCATTGTCCTTTCTTGATTACTGCTTCCCTCCCATTACAGGGAATAAGCACGTAATTCTCCACTATTGTCACCTCAGGGTAGCAGCCAGCTTGACCTCAATTATTTTAAAGAAGCAAACAATGAACAGTAAAATTGGAATGACTTGTTATATAATAGTTATTTAGGCTTAGACACAAACATCCTATCAATGAAGCTTCAAAGGAGCAAGTTAATTTTCACTTGGCATGTAATTTGCAGACAGAGATACAAAAAGTGATAGAACAAACAGAACTATACCTCTGACAATCAGGAAGGTAGCTAATCACCAGGGTACATTTCTTTTTCTTTTCAGTCCTTGCCTCTGACAATTCTATTTCTTCCCTTGGAGGAGAAGGAAAACAAGCTTCCTCCACCCCCATCTGCTATTTTGTTCTCTTTTCCCTAACCAGGAATCCACATAATCTCTGTTAAGGGAACAAGTGAAAAGCCAGTTTCTACATTATCTTAATTGTCTCAGCTTACAAAACATCATTTCCTTTGGGGTTTTGTTTTGGCTTTTTTTGCTCAGCCTTCTCATTGCGCGTTCCGCAAGGTGGTTTCTTGTGAGGAAAAACCTTAACAGAACAGAGAGCAAATGTCATTAGGCCTGATTCTAAAAGCCAGATTTAAGACAACTGGGAGAAAACAACGTGTGGAGGAGGCAGTCTGGCTCAATTGTTTCCTGTTCTTAGCTACTCTTTCCAATCTGCTGCTTCCATTGACACTGCTGCTCTTCCACTGGTTGCCATCAGCACCTCCAGGGACTATGAGCTCTCCAGGGACCTCAGCACAGGATTTACGCTCCAGGGAGCAGCTGTTATTTACCGACTCCTGCAATGCACTTTTTAAATTGGCTAGTTAATTTATTCACATACTAGACATGATCCTATGCTCCATTCTTCACGTATTCAGTCCCTATTTTGTATCTTTAAATTCTGTAACTTGGACACTTGCTGCATATCCTCACAACATAATATCATTCTGTTTTGTGAAGACAACATTCATTAATCATTTGATGGAATACAGACTTCTTACTCTTTGGTCTACTATGCAGTAGCTTATTAGTCACACCTCCAAGCACCCTTGCTGTTAGTTGCACAGCTACAATAATCAGACTTTGTATTTTGTAGGTCTGCATACCATTGTTTTAACCCATAAGGTCATTGAATTTGGGGAGTGAGGAAAACGTGGAGAAGGGTCTTTTTCGTTGATGGGTCTGGAAGCCTTAAACATTCCTTCCAGTAAAAGAGGAAGAAAAGTAATCTACCTTCCCAAGAAATTCTCAGTCTGTTGCAACTCAGGTATATGAGAAGAAGCTCCTCTTTTCCTTCAATGCTTTAAAACAGGCAGAAGCTCAGCAAGAAAAGGAGCTGACCTAACGATCTGTTTTACAAAAGCATCTCTCTGTTCAGAAGAGCGAAAGACAGGATATACTTAACAGATCTATCTTCAAATACCGAAGAGCGTATAACATCTGTAATTGTCAATGTTCTCTGAGACTTTGTGCAGGCACTTTATTTGGATGCAAAACATTCCCAATGTCAACCTGGCTGTCCACTGTGAGCTTCTGCAGAGCTCTGCTTTTTAGATCAGGCAAATAGAAAGACACCAGAGCGAGGTTCACAGCCGTTGCAACACATATGCTAGTTAGTAGAGAGGATGTAGCAGTTCTGGCAGGATCCCTGAGAATGCCTCCAGAAATCTCAGCAAAACAGCTCACCTACTTCAGGCCAAAACAAATCAGATGTTTACCTTTGCTACTTCAGGCAGACTCCTTACCACACTTCTATAAGACCACAACCCCAGACTTAAGGTTAAATGCATGTTTTCTGTAATCAATCTGTCCATCTCCTCACCTGAGAAATGAGTTAGTGAATGACAGAAAGGAAAATGGGGGGTGGGGGGAGAGGAATTACAAAAGAGACCTTGTGTCCATGGAGATAGACTAGGACAAAAAGTTCAAATCTTGCCAGAGAATGTCTTAGCAGACAGATAATCTTGGACTTTCTAAATTAAAGAATGCTTTTAATCTTCATCAATATGCTGAGATAGTCAGCGTCCCTTGAATGGCTTCATACTTTATGGCTTTAAAAAAAAAAAAAAGCAAGCTTTTCCTGTCATCCTCCCAAAATTTGCTAGTTATTCTAAGAATCCCTTCTTGCTGGTTAAGATCTGAAGCGGAGAACACTTCTCCCTTCCAAACCAACATAAACTTCAGGTTCTTTTCCCTGAGGAAGCGGAAGATTTACAAACAAACTAAAGTACTAAAACACCGGAGGAAAATAAAATTCCTCTGATAGTGTCAGCTATCTTAAGAGTGTTTCATGGAGCTACTCCACAAGTCTTCAGGTGAGAAGTTAAAGCTTTTTAGTAAGAGCTGGCTGCCATAATAAATACTCAAGTGAAAAAGCATGACTCAGACAAACTGTATCAATGGGCACTACTTTTCCCCACAAATCAGAGTGAGTGGGCTATACATTTTCTGCAAAATGATCAGTATCAATCTAGCACTGGTCATTTTGCCACTGGAGGGAGATGTCCGGGGATCAGGGTCTATTGCAGGAGACATGACAGATTTTCTTTTTTGCCTGTTGCGTTAGAGCTCCCTGTGGATACTCCACACATGTGTAGGTAATGCATGACATTTGCTACCAGTATGAGGTATAAGTGCTAAGTTCCCCCACCATGAGCGCTTAAGCATTTGCTAATCTAACTGCTATATTAACCACATCCTACTAACAGCCATCTACTGAGACTTACCATTTACTATCAACGATGACTCAAGAGGAGTAAGGTGTTGGGATCTTGAGGTAAAACCACAGAAAAGAGAAAAAGCAGACAGTGGCTGCTAAGTTTGTTTCCGCTGCCCCAAGTTGCTTCCAGGGATCCAGAACCAAAAATTAAGAGAAGCAAAAGGAAGGAGCTTGCAAGTTCAAGTAAATCTTGGACGGCAGCTGGCTACCATCCAGGCAAGCAGGAAACACACTGTTGTATTTTAAAATCACACAATGCAGCATTGAGAACACAGATTATAAAAAACATCTTGCGGGGAATCATTCTTACGCAATTTTAGTATAAAAATTACCTCAAAATCTGCATGGAAAGTCAGTAGTTTTAGTGATTAAATGCTGCTCATAAGCAGATGTTATTCTATGCGCTCTTCTGAGAAGCAGTTTTTCTTACACATTTCAGAAGGATCTCTTTGGTGAAGTCAATAGCTATAGCACAGAGCTGGAAAGCATATTTTGATTATCAGCAATTAAGGCACATTTGTGAATTTTAAGCAATCAAAAGAGCACCTGAAAGGTTGCTGCTAGTCATTAAGTCAACATCAGCAATCACAGGAAAATTTGTTAGTTTACCGCGATACAGCATACTATTGATAAAATCTGTTTCTTGCACTTCAAGGGAAGTCAGTCTTCAGAAGAGAAAAGGCCATGTTGCACTGGAACATAAATTACACATTTCAACATACATAGCTTCAAGGATGAGGAGGTTTCTCCCAGAACACGTTGCTAGAAAATGTAACTCTAACTGCCTTAATTTTTTTTTTTTTCAAATTATTCCATTCCACCTGGGAATATATAAACACACATACAGCCATTCAGAGTAGTCCAATATCCCACACACTACTTATCCAAATTTCTGATGGACACTTCCAGTGCTTCTTCCCTTTCCCAACAATGCTTATACTTCCTTTCACCCCCCTTCCAGTTAGCCACCTAGCTTGTACTGTCCAAGCTTAAATAAAATAAAATTTCTGCCATTTAAACAACTCTCAGGTGTGCAGTTTAC
Organism: Gavia stellata; assembly: GCF_030936135.1. Classification (NCBI taxonomy): domain Eukaryota; kingdom Metazoa; phylum Chordata; class Aves; order Gaviiformes; family Gaviidae; genus Gavia; species Gavia stellata. The sequence goes on from NC_082599.1 coordinate 45,783,936, forward strand.
ATTGGAATGACCTTCAATTTTGATCGAAGTAGATATTACTTCCCCATCTTACAGTCTATTCACCTCATGTTTTCTGAAAAGCAAGTGAACTGTCACTATCAAGACTACCTAATCTTGCCATTCCTGAGCCTTGAATAAAGTGTACCTCTATGACTTGTGACAAAGCATTGCAAATCCACCCATTTGAGTTTTCTCCATGTCCCAAAGCTGACTGTCAACTAGTTTCAGTTGACATCATTAACTTTCCAGCACTAAAGTGATTCAACATACACTACCATGATTTTGAGGAGCCAATTTATGACATACTGTAATATGGCTGAATTGCATTTATACAGCAACTTTTCCACAAATCCATGTATTTTGTGTCTGCCAGCCTAGACCTACCAATAAAACTGCAATCGGATAACTGGGGATCTCTGTGACAAAAACCCCAGTCATCCCAGAACACAGTAGATATCATCAGAAGAACATACTAAGCAGTAGGTGCAAGAACGTAAGACTATGTTTCCTGAGCCAGAGACAAATAGAGGAACCATAATAAAAACTAAAAATAATTAATCGATTACAGGTATACAACTAGTACGTATAATACAAAGCAACTTAAAAGTATATGTCAAACTCAGGCAGATACAGTTCAGTTTAGCTTGTTGGATGAAATGTTGCTAGCCATCATGTTATTAGTCATATTTTAAAAGCATATTGTCAGAAATCAGAATTGCAACCAAGAAGCAGGTAAGCAGCTGCTTAAAAGCATGTGTGTAACACACACAAAGTTTCTAAAGCAGTCAAAACCTGCAAGTCAAGCATTAGAGATGGAGATTACAATAAGAACACGTAGCAAAAGCTGTTAGAGATCAGGTTTTTGTTAAATAACAGATGAGACCTATAGTGTTTACTATTCGCATTTATTGTAAAATCAAAATATTTCCTTTATTTGTTAGTGTAGCATGCAGCACTTTGGGTGTTACACAAGGAATTGAAGATTATAGTAAGTCCTTCGATAAACGTGTATAATAATGTAAACTGGACGGTACGCTTAAAATATATGAGCCATTTCTATGGTTACTTTCTCCTGGAGGGCATTTAATTAAGTACTTTTTGTACTCAATATTTGAAACTTGGCTAGCCACCTAATATTACATTGTCATCTATTACCACTGAGAACATTCAAAAATATCTTCTACTTTATTTAATAAAAATAGCATTTAAATGCGGGTTAAAAAAATAGCCCATGTATCTTGGAAGCAGTAATTTGCATTATAAACAGAGTTGCACAACGTAAGTGCACCTTGTCGCATTCAGGGTTTGCTAAGATGATCACTGCTGCACCTGCCAGCCACCCAGAAACCCGCACTGAAAGCAAGGCCACTAAAAAAGCAGCCATGAGATGTGACACCCTAATCTGAGAAAAGATTTACTGAAGTGTGTTTTCCTTAAAGCTTAATTTTCAAAGTGTCAACTCTGAATTGAAACTACTGGAGTATTTGTGCTTTAATTGTGAAAGAAAACAGCCTTGCAGCTTTCCAAAAATGTAGGTAAGTGTATGATATGCTATGTTGGTTTATATATGCGTATAAAACAGAACAGGTTAATTCTGTTTTATGTACAAAATTAAGTGACCATTTTGAAGGCATACAAAAGCTGGAGACAGAATTCCCTTCAAATCTGACTTCTCTCAAGCTCCTTTGGGAACCTACCATTTACTTTAAATTTAATGAAATATTTTAATAACTGTAGTCTTAGCTTCTTTGCAATTGCTTAAGAAAATGAATGCTGCAGCAGTCTCTGAACATAGCTATCATACACACTGTATTATCCCTAATTTATAAATTGCCATTTATTAAATGACTGAAAATTATCGTCTTTGCACATGCTCAATTAAAATACAAGCTAAAAAAAATTAATTAAAAGAAGCCATGTTTGCATCATTTATATTTTTCAGATTTGGAGGGGAAAAAAAAAATCAGAAATAATGAACCAGGTTCACTCTTGACACAACCTGCACGGATAAACGGTGTAATTTTAGTAGAACATTTGCTCTACGATTCCCATAGCAACCTTAATCGTCCTTGCCTGGGTGTCTGGAATCCAGGATGACTCAACCTTTGCATGAATACAAAATCAAATCCACAGAACAAGGTGTAGTTTAGGAAGGTGTAACTTATATGCATTCAAAGATACTGCAAAGGCAAGGTAAAGACTCACAGAACACAAGAGTATTCAGCTCATATTTATGTGATTTAATAATTATTGGTTTATAGTATTAGAATAATTTACATTTCCTCATCCCCAAAGTGAGACAGTTAATGCTACTTACTGAATATTTTTTATAAGTACATGCACATTTACTACTTGGGAAAGTACCAGACTGACACTCCCAGAGATTTAAACACCCCATTTAGCCCCTGAGGAAATATGTTTTTAATGATCTTTGCAGTACTAACTTGAGGTAGAATAAACAGACGTAGGAGACTTGTATTACAATACTTCTTAATTCAAAAAGTGTTTCTAAGCACGGTTAAATAGCTGTAGTGCAACTTACACAAGCACGTTCTATGCCAAATAAATATCAACAGCTGAATTAAGACTTAAGACCTCATGTACTTTCTATTGACTTCAGTGGACACAGAACTGATTCAAAGGGTTTCTGCTATCTTTTCTTCACTACCACTAGCCAAGAAGAAATTGTAGCTTTCTGAGAAACAGCTGTGGTTTTGGTTTGGGTTTTTTGCAAGCACTTTTTCATTTTCTGTTTTAGAGTGGAGACACTACTCGCTGTTTTCCATGCCCTGCTAATTAAAATGAAAAATTTGTGACAATGAGTTTGCAGGTAAATGAAACTGTAATACATACAATAAAGTATAGATGTAGTGGTATTAAGATGTAACCTATTAAGCAACATACCTCATTTTCTGACCAACATCCATCTGTAGTTACAGACTACCTGTTTTATATATGATATCGTGCTGGTTTTGGCTGGGATAGAGTTAGTTTTCTTCATAGTAGCTAGTATGGGGCCATGTTTTGGATTTGTGCTGAAAACAGTGTTGATAATACAGGGATGTTTTCATTATTGCTGAGCAGTGCTTACACAGAGTCAAGGCCTTTTCTGCTTCTCAGACCGCCCCACCAGCGAGTAGGCTGGGGGTGCACGAGAAGTTGGGAGGGGACGCAGCCGGGACAACTGACCAAAGAGATATTCCATACCATATGACGTCATGCTTAGCATACAAAGCTGGGGAAAGAAGAAGGAAGGGGAGGGACATTCAGAGTTACAGTGCTCATCTTTCCAAGTAACCGTTACACACGATGAAGCCCTGCTTTCCTGGAGATGGCTGAAAACCTGCCTGCTGATGGGAAGTAGTGAATTTAACTCCTTGTTTTGCTTTGCATGCGTGCGTGGCTTTTGCTTTACCTATTAAACTGTCTTTATCTCAACCCACAAGTTTTCCCACTTTCACTCTTCCGATTCTCTCCCCCATCCCATTGCAGGGGGAGTGAGCAAGCGGCTGTGTGGTCTTTAATTGCTGGCTGGGGTTAACACACAAGAGATATGATGCACTTGATTAAAGATGATCAAAAGGATGCCCCTTTACCGTTAATTTATTATGTATAGTGGGAGGCGGGAGGAAGATATTTTAAATATAAACCCAGGAAAAACCGGAGATCTATAACTAACAAGGGTTCCTCCTCTGTGTTCTTTCCCTTCTCTTTCCCAAATTGCCACTCACTGTGCCACCATATTATTTCTCTGAATGAACAGAAAACAGGATACTTAGATTTCAAAAGTGAAACACTATAAACACTTTCTGCAGTATCTATAAACTACCAAGATGAAAGTCTCTGGTCAGTCCAGCTGAGAAATCTATAGAGTGTATTTACTATACTAGTTTTGAAGTGCAGGAAGACTCTAATTAATAAAGTATCAACCACAAACTGCCACAAAGAAAACACCACAAAACTACCTTTTATACTAAAACATGTCTAGAAGAAAAAACGGATGTGATTTTAGGTTAACTAGTTTTAAATCTGCCTAGCAAAGGCACAGCAGCACAGACTTCAGCAGTGCTATTGCAGCTCCACTTGGACAACTGCAGCCCCACAAAATTGCAGGTAAACCTCACTCCATGAAGCCCTAGGTGCAAGTCCTACATTTTACTATATTGTAAGGGAGGAAGCAAAGAACTATCAGCTAGTTGCATAATTCCTGCAGGAATCAAATGGTAACCATGTTTATATATGGCAAAGAGCATGGAAGAAACAGTAGGACTGTCACCTTACCAAAAAGCAGTCCTTTCCAAATTCTGGAACTGCCCACTGGCACATAAAATAGATGTCACACTGGTGGAGGCCCCATGAAATCTGGATCTCACTGTACCAGATATTCAGAAACATGCTGATGACTAGTCCACTGTAGAGTATCAAAAGTTGTAATAAACACCACATTTCAAAGGGATCAGAAACTCCTCTATTGACTTTTTAAAATTAAGGGAAAAAATATTTCTCTAGGCTTCCTTTGGTTAACTCCCATTTAATTTCTCTAAACTTCTGTAAGTAATTAATGTACGTTACTACAAAATGTTCACACACTGCAATTCTTGGTTCTTTAACAACAATGGTAACACTGGCAGAGGTCGTGCAATAGTCAGACGTTCTCAGCCAAAATAAACACCATTCCAAGATGAAATGTGCCACTATTATTTAGTTCAGTGACAGCTAAAATTTAATATAAAGTGTGATATGGCCACTTGGCTTTACGTTCCAGTTAACTTTATCCACCTGCAGTAAAGGATTCTGCAAGCATAACCCTTATTGCAAATTGCTAAGAGGATAATAATACACATAGTTTAAAAAACTGAATTCAATTTCAAGACCACACACACTTACATTACCATAAAATCACTTACTAAAAAAAAAACAACCAGTTGAAAGCACGCCTTTAATGATAAGTTATGGACCAAATAAAGAGGTAGGATCTCGAGTACTTCTGCATAAAATGCAACACATAACAGATCAGCTCTCTCAAATGAATGTACAGTGAATTTTTGTTTTGACATAACACTCCATAAATCAGTACAGACTGAACTATTAACATCAAGTTAATATAAGCAAAAATCTAATTTAAGAGAACAATATTATTTCAAACAAAAAAAATTACATTATGATGAAAAGTAATGCTCCTGTGCTCCTTTTCAATTCAGTGCTATATAAAAGTAGCTTAAGTATCAAAAGTAAAGTTTTTATAGCAATCAAAAGCTCCATATTCATGCTGAATTTTAACTTAACAAAATTTGAAAAAAGGTGAAGTTCTAATTTCACAACAGAGACACTTATTACATGTGTCATTTCGGAGACCTACGCAGTTGCTTTTACTACCTTTATAGAATTTTGCACATCAGTTTGGTGCTAAATAGACCTTTTTGCTATAATGTTAGTTTTACACTAAAATTCTCTATGCTGTCTAAAAAAATTTAAATCAGCCAGGACAAACAACAGAAGGAAAAAATATGTTGTTTATTTTTACTACCAAAGGAAAAAGGGGGAAAAAGAACAACCAAGTACTACCAAATATCATTACATTATGTCAAATATAGGAATACATTTTGTCCTATTTGCAACATGGAGATACACTTAACTGTTTCTAAATAACATGGCCAAATCAAGAAAAACTGGTCCAGAATTGAGTAGCAATTTCAAGTTCAGCAATTCCCAGGGACATGGTCTTCACTAGCTTGGACAATACGTCCCAAGTGAGGATTGCCCCTTTTGCAGCCTTCCTGTTTTTCACAGATCTCACATATAATATTGTAGTATTACCATAACATCGGTTTAAAATTTAAAAAATACATGCTGCTTCTCATTTTCCAGAAGCATATCAACTCCTTGCATTGATTCAACTACTGTATTTTACAAGATGTAAAATTAGTTAATGTAGTCCTATTTATAGTACAATAAAAAAAGCTTATTTGCATGTCAAAGCTTCGTTCTATAAGAGAATGGGAATTCATTCTCATTCTATAAAGGAAACACTAACACAGATCTATAGTCCTTCATCCAAATCATACCAAACAACTTCCAAGTGAAAAGCAAAGATTTGGGTGTTGAGGAGGGGATTAACTCTCTCTTATTGTACTTTTAGTTCCTATTTCTCCTTACTTCAGATTAAAAAAAAAGGACTAGAACAGATTTATGTGCACTTTTGTGAAGGCCTCTGGAACCATCTCCTTATTCATAAATTTAACAAGGGGGGGTATATCTAACAGCCACCATTGACTCATATAGGGAACAAGAATATTCCCTGAAAAAACAGGCAGCATATACCCAAGTCTATTGCATTCACTCTGGAAAAGGGGGGAGAAGGAAATGCACAGAGCATGACATTGAAATGTGATCTGCCTGCTTCCTTAATCTGGAAAAACAGACTTATCCTTCACAAGATGGAAACAAGATCAGTCAAGCAGCCACTTTTTACATGAGACTGGAAAAGAGAATTTTTCCACTAATATGCTCTTCTTTAAGAAGAGGCACACACGCAAAAAATCCAATACACAAAAAGGTAAAGTTCACACACCTCCTTATAAAATCTTCCTATGCATTCTTTATCTTAGTACCATTTTCCCTCCCTGAAAAACACTCATTTCTTTTAACCTTCAATCATTATCATATGTTCAATGTTCAAAGATTTTTTTTTTATTGCAGCCCTCTAAGTTGTTCTAACAGGATTTGGTGCTGCAGCTGAGATATCACTCACATCAAATGTAGCAAAATAATTATCTTCCATGATTACAGACTAAAATCCTGTAATATTTACCTCTTTGAAATGACACCACATTGCAATACACTGCAAACAAATGAGTCAGCAACCCCCAGGCCTTTTCTGCAGGGATGATACCTAGCCACTCATTCTCTGTTTTACTATAGGCTAGTATATATTTCTTCCTTCCCACATGTAGTTCTTTGCAACTGTTGACTTTTTCTCTTCCCAACTTACTTTGATCAGCACATATACTAATTCTCTCTTTTAAATTTCCTTCAGCCCTACCCAGCTTCATTTAACAAAGCTGCAACAGCTCCCACTGTTTATTTTATTAAGAGGTTTAAGGTGCACTCTGAATTCAACCTATGAGAGCAAATACACTTAGTAAGGTAGAAACAACTTGGGCGAAATGACTGGTAGGCAAAGACAAGATACTCTCATCAAAACAAACATATGTGTGTTTTCTAAAATGTAAAGAAAATGAGGGTGACTTTCAGACAGCGCGCTCTTCAGAACAAGGAATGACTACTGTTAATATAATAGAGGATACACAGGAAGTTTTCACTTTTAATGTTACTAGGATAAAAACAAGCATTCTTCATCAGGATGTGTAATATGAGTCTTCATTGTGAGCACACGCTAAGAATTTATTCTTAATATGAAAGGTCTATATTTATAAAACATTTAGGGAGCATAAACTTAAAGGAGACTCTTGAGATTGCAACTTCAGATATTTTAAACCCACGTGATAAAACAATGCTTTAAAGCAGCTAGGCTGCCAACAGTTTCTTTGGTAGAAGGGGTGGGAGGGTGACCTACAAAGGCACTATTATAGCAAGAAAGTCAGACAAAGCAAAAAAATAACAAGGGATGAAAGAAAGATGGAAGTGAGTTCTGTGAAAGTCTGCCATACTATTTAAGCTTAAAACTCTGTACTATTTTTGTTGTCTGGAAGACAGACTTAAATCCGTATACGAGTTACACTTCTTAAACCCTGGTAAACACACTTTGAAAGAAACATTTTTTGTTTGCTTTTCATGTGTTTTATGCCAACAAAGCATTCTTCCATCACAAGGCCAGTAACAGAAACTTGACAACAAAGTTAAGACTACAGCCATATAGAAACAAACTGCTGAGTGTGGGGAGCTGTGCCTTCTTTCACATTCATTCATCAGACTTATTCAAGTTTTTTTTTCTAGTTATATTTAAATGCTTCAGGGCCCTCCTTCCAATCTGAAAGGTTTTGTGGCATGCAGCACAAAAAAAGACGTTCCTCCAGCACTGCAACACCACTGCAAAGTCTGGGAGCTGTGGCCAACCTACTTCCTCCTTTAAGAATGTGCACAAGCTAATTTTAACATCAGCATAAAAGCGCCTGTATACACCAGACTTCAAGCTGAACTAAAGATCACTTTTTGCTTAGTGAGGGGTTCAAAACAAAGCAGTTAAACAAAGTAGGAAACAAAGAGAACTGTTAACTTGTCAGACTTGATTTCTTATTCTAAAGCAAAATAAGCATTTAGAAGTTAGATAAAAATCTGCTGTTTTGCTATCTTACCTCTCTGACTTCATGGAGTTGACCAGAACGCTGGCTCTTCGCTCTTCGAGCAGCTGCAGGTGATTTGTGATGTGTGATGGTTACAACAGTTGGTCCACTTTGATTCATATGTTTCTGGCCACTAGGAGATGCAGAATTAACAGTCCCAGGCGGCAGCAGAGATGAGCTTCTACTTCGCGAGGATGAAATGCCCTAGAACAAGCAATGATATTAGCGACCTTTACACAGGTGAATAATTTACCATTCAGGCTCTAGATTTGTGCTGCTCTGCCTTCCTCACAAACCTAAATCTGGAGGTGTAACTACACTCAGGACTGATTTATTCCTTCTGAACCATCTGCATTGCTCAGCAGGGATCTGCTTGGAAACATTGTGGCTATTGCCTTTGTCTCCTGGACTGTCCGAAATTGGCCTTCGCAAAAATCTTCACAAACTCCTACACATTAACATGCTGCTAAGTTCTTACAACCATGCTTTTAAGGAAAGATTAGGGAGGATTTTGCAGACAGAGTAGTAACAATGCCAACACAAATATTTTTTATTAAGCCATTGACCTATAATTCACCAAATTGGTATGAACAGCAAGGAAGAAAAAAATCTTAATGCTTTCACCTGATGAATTTCTGAAACAGTGCAGTGTTGTTTTCAACATTAGCGGAGCTGCAATTTTGGCAAGGCCAATCCACACACCAATTAAACATTAACATTTAAAACAAAATATGGCTTGAAGAGTCAACACATTTTTGATTAAGCTTGGGATGTAATGCAAAAAGGCCCAGAAATAAATATCCAACAGTATCTGCAGTGTGAATACTCTTAACATACAACCTATAAAATCACACTGAACATTCAAGCACTTTCTCTGTTCTTATCTAACTGTTTGACAGTGCTGCCATCTTGGTTTGTTTTCTGCAGCCATCAAACCCAAGTTTTCCTGAAAGTGTTTAGGATGGCAATTCTCAGTCAAGCTCAGATGTGCACTAGAGCACCGTGGCACATCATATATAAAACTGCAACGTAAAAGAGCTTTTCGGTTCTATTTGAACTGTTGATTGCATCTGTAAGGTTAAAACTGAAACAGAGTAATTCTTACTTCATGAAACACAAACCACTTCAGAGAGTGACGTTTAGTAGCACTTTAAGAAAGTGAGGTAAATATACAGCCCTACGGGTGAAATACCATTTCACCTCTCCTACAAACCCTGCACAAGTAATGATGGCAGCCTTCAACATTGCTAAGACCGTCAACATGGGGTACTATTCCTGAGTCTGGTGGCAAGTGCACAAAAATACTACTTGGGTACGATCTCTCTTCTTATGCCTTACAGGTCAAACTTTGCAATTCTGTGGCAATTTCATTAAAAGACTTTAAATCCAAGGCAGACAGGTTCCAACTAGCATTGGAATTACAAGTCAGGCATCATGTTACCACTACACTGACTGTAAATGACAAGGCAGATTATCTGGCACTGCCAAGAAGGACAAGTGAAATAAGTTACAGGATCCCTCTCCACCCCCCCACAAAACTAGATTTCAGACATTTTGAGGCATTTGAAAGTGTGCAAAGAGCTGCTATACTCATAGAAATAAGCATTATTCCATTGGTCTGGACTTACATTTACAAACACTTTCAAGAACGATGGTCTGACTGGTTTTGCAACGAATATATTCTTTACTCTCATGACTAATAACATTATAATAATAAGCATCTGTAGAATCAGACATTCAAGAACTATCCATCCTGGCTGATAATTCACAATTGCATTAAAACTGGATTTGACTCTAAGGCAAAAAAAAAGCACAGGAGGTGGAATTTGTCAGAAGGGCACAGAAGGTTGCTAGGTTTTTAATTCATCTTCCATTTAAAAGAGCATTGCTTAGACATAACTACAATTAAAATAAGAGCCAGAGGAAAAGGTAGTTGGGAGAAGGAAGGGGATGAGGGAAACTGGGTGCAATTAAATTTCCTTTCTTAAATTGAAGTTTCACAGAAAAAGGCTATCCCTAGTATATAATAGCAGAATATACTTACTGATGTTTCTTTTTTAAATTGACTAGCATCAGAATACTTCTAAACTAAATTTAGGGCGCAGAGGAAGAACAATTTCATTTTTTTTCAGCATAACATCAACTTATCTTCCAGTTTAATAAAAGTTATTTTGTTTTTAGAATGAGATCTTCTGAGAATCGCTGACCTTCGAGTATCATGCGATCATGATATTAAAAACACACAACTGCTACATTCATATAGCTAAACTGATCCTAAAACTCAGATAAACAGCAGCAATGTAAAACAGTGAATTTAGCCATTAGCTTCACTTGAAAGAAAACAATATTCTCTGAGAAGTGAAGTTTTATTATGTTATGATTTTCTTGGGGGGGGGGGGGGGGGGAGGGGAGTTATAGATCTGCAAATAACAAAAGTAACATAAAACAAATATGGAAAAATCCATGCACAGTTTCTGTTTAAATACAGAATCAGGAAGGAATTCTAGGAGGCACTTAGCTTTCAGAAAGAACAGCTGCCAAAATAATCTAATTTAACCTGCACATTTTGAGAGATATGTTCATAAACTGAAATGCACATATATTCTAAGTTAATATCTATATCATTTATATTATTTGGCAATTCAATGCTATTTTTCCTCAAGACAGTGTTTCAAACTGCAGTGAACTATCTGCAGCTGACCCATGGATCACAACAGACACCTTGACTGCAGCTCACACGTTGCATTTTCTCCCATCGTGTCACCTAACACGATACGCCTTTCACCAAACTCCATTTATGCCTGGGAGTCATAAATTTGAAGTGGACTATTAGTACAAACGCTGCTAGCTAGCTGTAATTTTTTTAACTGGCTTTGTATCACAAATAAATAATGAACGCATTTCCAAGAAACAGATATGCCTATCATTTTAGGAGTCTCTCAATCCAGATTAGATTTTTTTTCCCTGCAAGATTTGCTCTAGTTCATATCACAGCAAGTCACTGGGCTACATCAACTACACTCCTAAACTGTGACTTGAGGCAGAATAAACAGTCTGTGGGACCACAGTGCGTTTAAGATGGCTTTCCATTAAGTTTTGCAAAGGCATGTGGCAGCTCACAGCAAATGTCGGTGGACAGTCATTTAGGGCATAGAGTTTGGGAATCATTTGAGCAGGAGAGAAAAATCAGGAATCATATGAGCAGGAGAGAAAATCAGGAAGAACAGCCCATCTATAGTTTCAGTAGTGGAAGGTGCTCAAGAAGGCTGTCCTGCTACAGTGACACTAGGCAAGCTCAAATCTCTACGTACACAAGTTCATAGCCTGGCCAGGGCTGACCACATCACCCTGTCTGGCATGCCTGACATTCAGCTGCATGCCTTGCCCTACAATAGTGCTATGTGATCCCCAGGGAGAGATCACCTCTGTCAGTGAGCCTCTCCTAGGGTCCTCTCCTTCCATTCTCAGGGCAAGAGTCATCAATCCTATGCAACCTAGCAAGTCAGGAAGATTGGCAAACTTGAATTAGCATATACAGCCACAGTCTGTGCCAAATACCAGAGCCAAATACATTGGTTTGAATGGCTCCTACAGGTCTATAAGCACGTTTTCCTCACCTCTTCGTCCCTTTATACCCTTCATCCATCTAGTGACCCAATGTTTCCAACCAGTGTGCCAGAAAACTCCACCAGCCCACCACACAAGTCATCTAGCAACTAATTTGGGATTATTCTTTAGAGGACATCTGTAACATACAAACCCTAAATGAGCTCAGAACCAGAACCTCTGGCTCCTTATGAAGCTATCCCTAGGCAAGGTCCCATGATAAATGTAAAAAATTCCAACTTACAACGCAGTCACACACAAAGCATGGGTGAATGTCTGCAGGAGGCAGCTTCCACAACCACTCAAAACCTTTTGAAGTGGGGCTCCACTCCTCAATGCCACAGAGAACAGCAGCAGAGCACTGTGCCTGCTCCATCCAAGGAGACAGAGACAGCAGCTAGTTTCTTCTGACAGCTTCTTCCTGACACCGCCAGAAGAGGCCTCTCCAGGAACTACACACTCAGCCCCTTATGCACTTTTGAATTTTAAAACACATTGTCAACACCTATGTCCCAGCCAAATACTTGACTCCTCTTTCTCAGAAGTTCTTCAGATTAAACACTGGGAATGACAAGGATCTCTTTTGCACTGATATACTGCTGTGCAAAAATTTTCCAATTTTGTTAAAATGTTAAACCTATGTGATGCTTTCCACAGCTAAACGCACTCTAATTACACAACATACTACAACAGTCATTAAAATCACTCTCCAAGGAAATCAAAGCAATGACAGTAACTGATGGATCTTTATTTCTAATCCCCTGCTCTTCCCCCTAGAGCTGCTGGTATGACTGATCTGCCCCTCTAACTACCATCATATCTCGTTTCTTTGGTCCTACTGCTTTCTGGTTTACAAATAAACAAATAAAAAGATAGTGAAAAGTCTGATGAAAGGAAGACATAAGCTCTTCAACGATTAGTAATGCTTGGTGCCAATAATGAGTCAAGAAATCTACAGGCTGAAGCATCCCGAAAGGATTACAAATTTTTTCCTGAGGCTACACTTCATCATTGCTCCAACAGTTTGCCTGGTAAAAAAATGAAACTAATAAAAGAATAATAAAGAAGCTAATAAAAGATTAATTTGTAACTTGTGTTCATCTTGGTTTTATGACCTAAAGCTAGCTAAAGTATGCTTAGCTAACATAGATTTGGGTTAAGATTTTTATTTTAGTAGACTGCCCATCTCCAAGACAAAAAAGCAATATAATGAATGCTTCCATTTGGATATCAAAAATCCTAACAATTAAAATAATGTAGTTGTAGAACGGTAAGTTCCAACTATACTAATGTTTTCATGACTCATTCTCCCTGGAGATTGCCCTTCCTGCTCACAAAGAAGCTGAAGTGTTTTTCACCATTTACCAGAAGCAAACAGTTTTGTTTACTTTGTAAAGTAAATGCAATGTTCCAGAGATCAGTAAACTAATTTCTGAAGTGAATTGTCATATCTGTTTATGGCTGATAATCATCATTTTCACAGGCACTGTGCCACAGATTTTTTCCTACAGAATAATAAATACTGAGATGACATTCCTTTACTCCTCTGCATATATATAGCACAGAAACAATCCCTGCATGCAGCTTTAGAGCAATGAGAAGTCACATGCTATCAGAAAGTAATTACGATTTTGAGACACCACCATTCAGTATTTTAATCCCCGTCTACTTCTTTTTCAATGCATCCTAAGTAAACAAACACTGAAAAAAGAAAATTACGGACAAGAGATCTGTTTATTTTACATCATGATCATTCACAAATATTAAAATGCAAGTGACTGAATCTACATAACATCCAAACTTCAGCGTTGCAAAGGGACCAGCTTACGATATGCTTTGCACATTTGTGTAAAGCACCATCTATGGTGCTAACTTTTCTGCCAGAATGTTATAGTGCTTCATCATCTTCAGTAAGGCAATATATGCATCTGCTTTTAAGCAAGACACTATGATAATCATTCCATTATAAAATCTTTTCTTTGTCAAGAATCATTTGAGCAAGCTCATGTTCAGTCCTAAATGGAATTTTTTTCCATTTCTGTAGAAGGATTCTGAAAGCAGAGAGCTGTGAGCAACTCTTATCTTCATGCAGCTTCCAAAGGGAGGAAAAAAGGTGTCACAGACATATCTACAGCCAAGCACTGCTTCCTTCTCAGCCTCACCACTGTAAGGATTTCCTAAGCACCATTCTTTAGTTGACTTTTATAGGTCAGGGATGAGAGGAGGAAGCAGACAAGCATATCAGAGGAAGGAAGAGTGAACTTGTTCAAAAGGAAAAGAGGTTTGATACGCATAAAAGAACCAAAACAACACTCACAAAGACTTCAAACTTTCACTCATCTGGCTTTATGGAAACAGTTATCATGCAGATGTTAAAAATACCCAGTGAATAGCTCATTTAGAAATTTAAAGGTATATCTGTGGCCATTCATTAATAAGGTAAGAAGAAGCCCGATAAAACTGAAGAAGGGCAACCAAAGATCTATGATAGCCATTCTTCCAGCTGTGGAGAAAAATTGCACATCTCCTCATAATGATTTGATAAAAGTGTTGACCTCAAACTTTCAGGTATTACTACAGGTGCTGTTTCACATTACAGCTGAACTGCTACTGCAGTTGTCACTGAAAGGGGCAGGTTTGGACTTTTTTCTCCACCATCTCTCCACGCTGGCTCTGAGGCCCATGTGACCTCATGGAGAGCCACTCCAGGGAGTTAAAGCAGAAGAGAAACAGAGATGTAGACAAACGTACAGAATTTTTTGCTGACTTAGCTTCCCAAACAACCTTTCCAAAGGGCTGGATGATGGTTATAACAGGCACCAGGAGCACTGCTTGAGGGGAAAAAGAGCAAGACAGTCCTTCACAGAGGCATGCAGTCATCAGGTGGACTTAGTTTTAAATACTATGCCTCAGACTAAACCAGAGAAAGGTTAGCTTTTAGCTAGATTCATTTCAGCCATCCTCCCTCCAGGAGGAAGACAACACATGGGGCTGCTGGAAGCAGAGTCCAGCTTCCTCTACATCAGTGCTCATCCGATTCCTCAGTGATCTGGTCAGGTAACTAAGCCCTTTTTAGTAGGATGCCGTTTTTTCTGGTTCTGATGCCCAAGCTACCACAGGACCAGAAACACAACAGAGCCCACACAAAGGGTGGCAGCAGGAGAAAGGGAATTGTACCGCCATTTACAGCTGCAGGGAATCAGCAGATGAGTTCAGCTGAAACATGAAACCACACCATCCAATTTTTAGCAGCTCACTTGTGCAACTCCAGACCAGAAGCTGGAACAAAGGAGTCTACCTCCTTATTCTAGCACAAACCTAAGCTGAAAGTTACCATCTGAGCACAATTTAAGACGGAAGTTACTTCACAAGATAAAGGTTTCTGTTCCCTGCCATGTTCGTGATGCACACTGAGAAATACAAGGGTTATATGCCAATCCAGCAACTGATCCATATGTTGGAATTAAGAGCTGGTATAAAAACCCATGTGTTTGTTTTTACTACTGCTTTTACAGCCACCATCATTAAACAGTCAAGAAAAAAGCAGTATGAAACAGAAGAACTAACAAGCTTCTGACAATTTATGGACCTAAAATTATTCTTCGAAGTTACCACAAAAATTATGCATAAGCCTACTTCTTGGAAGCATTTTATATCACTGAATTCCAATCTGACAAATGCTTTAATTAAAACTTATTGTACAATAATATTCACTTAGAATAGTCTAAAAAAACCAGGAATCCTATCCAGACATAGAAGACTTCTTCCAATACAGTGTGATTTGGCACTCTGTGGAGGTTGAGCAATCTGTAATTAAGAGAAATGAGACTTGTATGGGAATACCAAGAACATTAAGACTATCTTACAGCAGGGGACTTATTTGCCAGAGAACATTATCCTTTTACTGCATTTTTATCATTAAGATGTAAAATTTAATTAAAACAAAGTGACAGATTTAGCTTGTGTTACATCCACTTGTTACCTTTATAGCTCACCTTTGGACCATTCATTAGAATGCAACTAAGTTTAGTCATTAGTTTACAACTTTTTTTTTTTTTTTTTTTTACTTTTTTCTTTTTTAATCACTGCTCTGCTTAATCTCCTCCACCGCTACAGTCCCCAAATGAAGCTCTAAAGACAGCAAGGACAGCAAGACATACAGTAGTATTCTGAAGCAGTCAGTAGCTCTGAAAAAGAAAGGAAACCAGTGCTGATCCAGACCCAGTGCAGAAAGAAGAAATGCTCTCCTATGAATATTTCACAGAAATAGTGACATAGATTCAGCTTTGAAAAACATTCTCCAAATTCTCATGTTTTCCTATGAATCTCCTTCCAATAATATCTATTCAAGATTTCAAAAACGTGTTCTCTCTCTGATATAAAAGACCTGTAGCTAAGAGTTGCTTCACCGGTATTCTTGGGAACCTTCCCACTGCTTGCCTGGTTATCCCATTGTTGTTCCTCCCCAGTTCACCTATATCCCACTTGCATAAGACAAAACATACCCCTCACTGCATATTTTACACTTCCCATTCCACCTCCTGTACGACTCCTAAAAAATAGCTAGAAATTTCTGTCTCTCGTTCTTCCTGTGAAAAAAGTGAGTTTAAGCTGTAGAAGAAGCTGGCTCCAGCTTTCCAGATGCAGAAACATGCATGTTCCCAGCAGAGACAGAGACTGGATTCTGCTCAAACTCCGGAAACTTAAAACACGTAAGTATCTATCTGCATGTTTGTGACAGCACTATGAGAGACAGACAATTTGCTGTTATCACTTACTACAGCCCTCGAAGTATGGGGAAAGGGGGGGAAGAGAGAGATCCAGCCCTGCTACAAGTAGAGTAACAAATCACGTCATGATAGTCCTATCAATAGTAGGGCTAATTTAACAAAATCCAAAAACACAGATTTTTGTCAAGTCCTCAAGTATGCAAAAGGAAGTCAAACATGTACCCTTTTCTTTGTCATTACAGACCTTCCTATGTAATTCCAGTCCCTAACCCCAACATAAAAGAAACAGTAAGGTGGTTAAAATAGCAGCATGCTATTTTATGCAAATTTAAAATATTTTAAACAGCTTGTTTCTATTCCCATGCTAATAATTACTAAAGTACCTTCATCTACAAAAGAAAGAAAAAAAATAATCACAAAGAAATGCAGCAGTTCTTGCTTCCCTTGCATCCTACCAGGCAGTGATTTTGAAGCAAGAAACTTTGAGGAAAAGAAAAAAAGAAGTTATACGTTTTTTTCTAGTTTCTGATATCTCTGTGAAGCATCACTTCCTTATAACCAATACCTGATGTCCAAAGTCTAATCACTGTAGCATTAAAGCTTTTGATCACTTGCTTTTATAGAGAAAAGCAGAGAGAAGCTTTAAAATTTACTTGTAGGTGAAATCCAAGTTAGCACTATATGCAATGTTGAAGTCAGGGAAAATCTGCCTCTCAGGTAATACTCTAACCCTGAGAAGACAGGAGGAGAAAAAGGTGAAAAGTATATTGAAAAACCAAGAAACAAACCTTGTCAAAAGAAAGGTTCCAAGGAACAGGTAAGCATGACATTGCTTCAAGTACAGTACACTTCTGGAGCAAGAATTAAGAGTCATCAGTGGTCTCATCTGAAGCACATAAATTCCCAATATTTTACTTTCTGGACTGTTAAGCTTAAAAATACAGAACATATAAATTCTCTGTTTGCTCTGTGGCTTAAAAAAGTGGAAAATTAAGAGTGCTTCAATAACAAATATGTCCAGTGAAAAGTGACCTAGTCTGATTTTAGATGAAGACTTGTAACACAGAACTAAGAAATGTATTTTAGTTTTCTTCACCATTTCTATTTTATACTAAATGGATCCAAGCTAATTAAAATGTATGACTGGCTGTATCAAGCAAAATACATCTATACTCCAGCATCCTATGCCAAGTTTCTGTAACTAATCAGTCTTCCAAGAAAAATGCAAGAACCCTCCTCCTGCTGTTTGAAATAATCTTTTGTTTGGTTCCTCAGTTACATATGCCCACCACTCCTCAAGTCAAGGAAGCCCTTTTATTTTCCTGCATGATAAGCCTAGGAGCCAGAAGAAAGCCACAGCAGTGGTAAGTCACTTTGCAAGAGTACAAGAACAAGTCTAGAGATATGCTCCCCATTCTAAGCCCTTCCTGTTTCTAAAAGCTGCACGTTAGATCTTCTGGGACAGACGCTGTCTTTGTATTTAATAGCCTCCCACTCACTTAGTCAAGACTTTCTAATAACATTTTGCCTTTCAAATACTTTTCAAATCTATATACACTTTTGGCATCCAAAGTATCCCAGTTTTCATTCATCTCCTTTTATTTTGAACCTGTTTTCAGCTCATTTTCTTTGAGGTTCCCCCATACTGGTATTAACAGCTAGCAAATACTTCCTATTCAGCCACTCCAGAGCACTTATAAACACTGTACCTCCCTGATTTGCCCTTTCCCTTCACATCATCAGAAAAAAAAGACTCCAGTGTAGTGAAGTTTCATTAGACAGAGTTCACTCTGTACAGAAGAGTAACAGAAGTGATGAAAAGTACTCTCCCCCACTCCAATGTTTCCATTCTAGAAATGGAAGGGAACGGATAAAAGTATTCCAGGTAAGTATTTGACAGAGTTAGAGCAGTTTAAATATTTTTCCCTTTTGATCTCTGCTCCTTTCCTGATAATTCCTAAAATTCTATTTGCTTTTTCTGGACCACTACTAATTGCTGGACATTTTCACCGTTATAACACCAAGATTTTTCTCTTGACGTACTAATTAATTCAGAGCCTATCAATAGATGTAGATACCACTACTGCAGGAGCTCAATATAGAGAGGCAGTATGAAAAGCTCTGAACATAAATAATTCGGTAGAGGTGTATTTTAATACCAAAACCTCATTCCAGAGTGGCAGTAATTGAGTTGAAGCTGATCTTCATGTAAGTGAAATTTGGATCATTTTTCCTTCTTAGGTAAAAACTAGTAATAATTTATCAGGAGCAGGCAAAAGGAGAAAAACAAATCCAGTATTAAGAAATATTAGCAAACAAATAGAGAGAAGACTCAATTTTCCATCGCACAAGTCTCTGGTATCATATATACTGAACAACAGCTCTATTACCTCATCACAATACACTGTAGATGCTAAACATTTAAATGGGTTCAAGAAGTGACCAGAAAACTTATTGAGGAATAATTCATTGATGGCAATTGAGTATAAAAAGTTACCATCTCTATCTAGCACAGGAAGTCCCTGAGCTGCAAATCAACAACTGTAAGAGTATTCTGACCAAGCAGAGCTGCACCTTTCTGAGTAATACTGGGCTACAGCTGTATCAAACCCATTATTTAATTGCCATGCAAAACACTCGAAAGAGTACCGAAACACTGAAGTTACTTATTCTCCTTCAAAAAGGGGTTTGATTATACCATCTTCCTGACAAGTCCACATCACTCAAAAAGAAGGAAAAAAAATTGGTTTGATTTTACCTCACACATTTCAGTGAATGCAAGTCTCCTCAAAATACCATCCATCTTTTCAAAGTCCAACTTTCAAAGATACTCAGGATCATTACTTTGACCGCAGTTAACATAAGACTCTCAACATCTTGAGGCAGGGAGGGAATCCTTTCTGCTTGCATTTATATACTTTTTTTAATATAGCAAATAATTAGTCATGAGGAAAGCAATCTTTTTCATTCTTGTAAAGATATCAATAGAAGTGCTTAAAAGACTGAGATAAGAACAGGATTTTTTTTTTTAATGACTTAGTATTAACACTGAAAGCATACATAAAATAAGTGCAGTAATAATTTATTTCTAATAGGGTGGTTTGTTTGTTTTTAATACCTCCCACTTTCCAAGTGTGTTCTACTTTAAACAGATTCATATCATTTTATTTGGAGGCAGGGGACACCCTCAACCCATCATTCTACTATTTTTCAAGTCCACTTCCAAAGAGAAATAAATAATGAAAATCTTCATATGATGACCTCCTTCAGATTTGGTAAAGAAGTTGAAGACTGACCACTGCTAACATCTACCTGAAGCTTCTATGATAAGAGCCATTAAATCTTATAAAATGAAATAAAACTAGTATCAGTTAACACTTTTAAATACTAATTGGACATCACACAGGTATTTATTAATAACCTATTGATCCAGCCACTCAGTTAACCATGTATTGGCAGCATCCAAAATGCACTTCATGAATTTCTAATAAACAGGACAATGCTTATTCATTAAGATTGCCCAATTGACTTACGTCTGCTCCAGTTAGTGAGGAATGACAACTTGCTGCTTCTATTCATAAACCTCTAAACATCAACCCACTAACTACAGCAGACAGTCTATCATCCAGATCATGCTGTTCTTCACCTGCACCACTTAAAACGTAATAGTTACTTCTCCCTCCTAATTATTTACCTTAGAATTACCTTCCTTGTGATGTTTGGCACAGGATCGAAGCTGAGTTATCCAGTATTGTTTCTCCTTTGCATCAGCAGCTAGAACAGAAACAAGAAAATGCAGGGAATCACACATAAACTGATATTCTTTTTTTGCTTTTTGCTTAAGAGAAGGTGACGGGGTGGGAGGCAGGGAGGATTATTTATTCATTAGGACGCACTACAAATTCTCATTTATGCTACTTAAATTAAGTATATGTAACTTCTTCAGTACAACACATCGAAACCTCAACTTAAGATGTTGTGGACAGATGGAAGAGATAAGCTTATAAGTCTTCTTCATGGTTATCTCCTCCAAGTGTTATTAAAAGCAGAATTACCTCAAGATGACTTTTTCTTCATTTTATTTTTTAATCTACTTTTGTTTTACCTGTCTCTCTTTGTGAAGTACAAGGGCCACACCATAGCATTTAAATCAGTAAAACCTCTACACTCAGGCTGTCAACCAGCTACCAGACAAGCTACCAGTTCCCCAGATACTTAAGTACTTCTGTTTTAATGTAGTGCAACTAAATCTCTCTTTAAACCTGCATTCGCACGCAACACAAGAATGAAAACCACAATTTCCCCCATACATCTTTAAAGAACAGCTTTAAAAATTATTGAAAAGATTGTCTGCAGTCTGTATCAGGTGGCTCCTGCACAATATTGATAAGTATATTTAGGAGAGAGGTTTGGTTCGGGCTTTTTTTTTTTTTTTTTTAAAAACAAACCACTACTACTGTAATCGTAATTAAGAATACCAATACAGAGTGGATAATCTCAGTAAATATTTTCTCTTACTTCCTCTGCTATTAAGTATCTCAATGGTTATTGACTCAGCATAAAAATTATTTACTGATTTGAATCAAATTCATAGATCTCATTAAATTAAAAGCAGCATACTGTAAGTACTTAATAATCTCAAGTGATTGGCAAAGCATGGTAATGACACCACAAGTGTTCATGATTTTTAGCACTGCATATTCCAAAACATTTTAACAGAAACTCTGCCTGGTTGTTCTTGTGTTTCAGGTCTATGTATAAAACAGCAACACACTGTACCACGGGGCAGTCCTGCTAGCCAACTGATAAACTGTGGTCAGAATAAAACTAACATAATTTTAAACTTTTGTTACAGTGTATTACATGTCACTTTTTGTTTATATCTGTTTATTTTCTGTTAAATTAGTTTGATAGGAAAGTATCCAGATAAATCAACCATACTGAAAATACCTTAGAATCAGAATACTGCTTTTTTTTTTAAATATATACATATATAAATACAAAAATATATATATTTATATAAAAATTCAAAATTAACTCTTCCATACCGTATATTGTCTTTCTTACATTTGGGAGCAAGGGAAAGCAAAATTTTATGTTAAAGGTGCATTCAATTATTCCAAGACTGACAAGAACAGAGTATCTTAACAGCCTTCCACTGGCACTTTTCCCTTCTCCAAGCCATCAGCAGATTGATTACTGCACATTATCTGCAGGATGGTGGCAGGGGAGAACAATATTAGAAATTAAATGCTATGCTGTGGACAGCAATGCCTTCAGAAGCAAACAAGATATACTGTACTATCAAAATGCCACGATAAAGGCTTATATAAAGAAGGCACCTTGAGGTATCTTCCAGCCCTGAAAGTCTATATATTGTAAATTCACACGCGTTTAACTCCAGATTACTGTTCCAATGTGTTTTATAATATAGTATGTAACAATGTATCTGTATAACCACTACTTTCTGACAGTATAGGGAAGTAAAAGAGAAACGAGATATGAGAGAAGAGGCGCAGAAGTGGGAACGGGAGAGAAGAACAACTCAGCTGGCACTTTAAGCAGCACTGTACCTCTCAACTTATACATCTCCCCATTAGCAGAGTAGACTACCAACATGTGTGGCACTTCATCACTGGGCGATATTATAGCTCCAGCTAAAGACAAGGTTCCTCGTGGCTTCTGGTTTTTACTTTGTTCATTCACGAAATACTGCAGAATCCCCGTCTCAAAGTCCAGCACAAAGTACCTGTTGAAAGAAATTGCAATCATATAGTATTTCTGTTAAAGAGTTTTTCACACATTTACTCAAAGAAGAGCACAGATTGATCTTAAATCAAGACCATAAACAAATGAGGTTAAGGTCGTTTTTGTAATAACTCAATTTTGTAAGGTACTGTTATTTTGATCATTAGATTGGTTTTTTAAGGGCATGTGTGAGCTACTATTTTACTCATGTTTCTTTCAGATTAATGGTGAGGTTCACATACAAGACACAAAAGGAAAGGAGTTTTTAATTGAAGAGGTTCCACTGAAGAAGTATAAGATTGCTTCTTTTGGGGTTTTTTGGCTCCTCCCCTTTTTTTCCATTTATAACCTTGAAAGACATGCTAATTCCCCACAACCAGTCTTTTGAAAAGGTGACACTGTTTTTGCAGATGGATAAGCACAATTAAAGATATCATGGTATTTTCATCTTTGCTATAGTGTTTCACATACAGATGTTGAGTGTAATTTTGAAAGCTGGCCAAGAGAATTGAACATTCAGTTCCCAGTAAGTACTAGGTAGGAAGTATAGACACCCACATATAAGAAAACAATTAGGAGGAGAGAGAAGTAAGTCTGAATTCTATTTGGTCATTCTGCTAACAAATTCTAACAAGGAAAAAACATTTTTACTGCTGGTCATATATTTAGGATCATGAAATACTCAGCCAGTGAAAATCCAGTAACCAGAAAGATTTAAAAAAATAATAATAAAAAAAAAGAGTTAATCAGAATCACAGTATATTGAGGAAAAAGAAGAAGGAAAGCATAGATGGGTAGAGAGGAAAGGAAGAGCGAGAGTAGTAACTCCGCCTGGAAACTTTTCCAGGACTTCATTTTCATGTGTGACACAACTGATGGACTAAAGAAATAAATCATAAATGGAAGGTACTGAGTCTGATGAGGATCTAATACCCAAATTCGTTATTCTTGGACTGTTTTTGCAGGATTCTGAGGAAACCCTCAGGAAATTGAAACAGAGAAAGAAAATGCTTGATATAGTAAAACCAGAATACAGTTAGAAATAAATGGGTTCAAAATAAATCAGAGTTCTTATTCATATTTAAACTTACTAAGCCAAATAACATTTCTTGTTTGTAGGATGTTAAAATTTTGCTCCAGTATAGCTCTGTGGGGACAGGAAGGGGCAACAGGCTCCTCTCACTAAACAACCTTCCCTACCCTACTTCAGTCTTCATTCACTCAGTTTTGACGAACACAAGCCATTCCACAATAAAACAACTGCTAGGACTGCAAGATCATACAAACAAAAATAAACTAATTGTATTGTCCAAGTGCACTAAATGAAAGTGAAGATGCTTCAAACTTAGTATGTCAGTCTCAAGAGCAGGAAACAAACCTTTTTTTTTGCCTTTTTTTTTTTTTTTTTCCAAATAAACCTATCTTTCATAACAGCACAGATCTTAAATTCCATTTCCCTGTGGAAAAAGTATATGCTATTACACAAAACTATTTAACACTAACTCTTTGCCAAGAGGAGACAGCAACTTCTTGGCTCACATGAAGGACAGTTTGCTATGACTCACAACAGACTAGATTGAAGATGACACAAATGCAGGTTAGCCCATTAGCTTCTACTAAAAAAACAGCCATAACAATCTGGCTAATACCACTAACACGGGCATTTGGAATCCATATTATTTCCTATTGTTCCTCTAGATAGAATTAGCATAGGTCATATGAATTTGTGCGCAGTATTTCAGAAACTGTGAATATTCAGACTTCTGTAGCTTTGTATAGCCCATATTTGCTCAAGTTACTGCTCTGTTTTGAAAGTGGCATTCTGTCTTAGCCCTTTTTCAGTATCCCCATATGCAGAAACCCTCTAACCTTTCCCATCATAGAGTATTTCCAGGATTGTCTTCACAGCCTGTTGAGGTTCTTGGTGTTCTTCCACTCATCTCTTTATTCAAGCTGCATAAGCCTGGACATGACGCAAAGCCATCATTGCCTAAGATTTACAGAGCTTCAGACATTCTTCTTAGGCAAACTCCCTTGGCCACATTTACGCATAACTCTACTGCCACCACCTCCACACCAGAACAAAGATCAAATCCCTTTAAATTATTCACAGATTAACAACCCCTGTCCCAAATAATTTTAAGGTAGTGCATCACTAACCCTCACTTCTGCCCTGACTCCATCTCCCACATCTCCCATAAGTGCCCCTGCATCCCTTCCCTCACTAAACAAATGGAAAGCCTCCGTTTTGTAATCACGAAACACACCTCTTCACCACAGTTTACCTTCACCACAAAAAAAGGACTAGAGAGATGGTAAACTGAATGCCAACCACCACAATGTTTTCAATAGTAGTGTTAAGGAGGCCCTAAATGGAAATTGCCAGAATTTCAGAATATGACCTTATTGACTTGTATTACACCAGTCCATAACCATCCTGTTTTGTCTGACTTTTAAATGATTTTACAATACTGCTATCCCACTTACAAAACATTTTTTCTTTTCAGGTTGCTTAGTGGGGAGAGATGATGACGATGATGCACTTAACTGCAGGTGAAAATAGCAAAATTGGAAACCATAAAATTAAAAAAAAAAAAGTCAGACTTGCACATTCCATAATAGATTTTCATTTTGCTCATTCTCAGTTTTCCTTGTCCATTTTAGGAATATCTATTACATACTCAGGAGAAAAAGCAGACCACTAGACAGAAGTCATGCCGTGCCCCTGAGAAAATGATGCAGTAGTTCGACCCTAGGGCAAGTGTTTCTCTCCATCCAACTGACAAGTTTTCAGCAATCTCTTTGAGTTTAGCAAACAAGTCTAGGCTTTATACGTAGTGACGTCCATTCTGAGCCAGTGCCATGCTCATTATAATTTCATTGTCCTTTTATTGTTCAGGTACAAATCACTTATTTCAGCCTCCGTTTTCAGGCCATCTTTTATCGATCACTACCTTGGAAGTCATCATTGTGGTTACTGCAGTACAGCTCTACAATTAACAAGAGGAGGAACAACAGGAAAAAAAACGGCAAGAAAAATCATCTTTCCTTCTCCTATCAAGACCAAAGGATTTAGGGAAAAAAGTTCCTCTGAGTCTATTAGAACAGAATCTATTAAGTTACACAAACACTACGAGCACATCAACTCAGAAATTTTTCTATGCTAGACCAGCAAAGCACTCCCAGAATGACCGTAAGCTCCATAAAGATGTGCTTTGCATTGCCATAAAGCTACCCCAGGGACAGAAACCAGCCATTCGACTACAGAATACACCTTTACCAGCATAATGACATCCAAGAGCAGCAACTTCTGCAAATTCACATATGCAGAGGCAGCATCCTTCCACATCCTTGTCACCAGAGCTACAGCAGTAGCGTTAACTTGACCTTCTAACCAACCATGATCTGTTCTATGCATAGTGTCAGAAAAGCAGAACATTATCACTGGCCTTGTACCTTCCGTTTTCAGTACTTGTGATGACGTCTTAGTTGCCTGTAAAAGCATGCAACATTTTTCTAGTACAATTCAAGCAGTAATCTTACTAAAGAAAAAAAGTAACCAGTTCCCACGAGCCTTTTCATTGCCTGCTTCAAGTATGCTGCCTTCTTTGTTGTCCCAGATGAATCAGTTTCTGTGTCTGCCAACTTTGAAAGTCATAAGAGAAAAGAGAATTATCTACAGAAACACAAGTCCCAACTGTCCAATAAAAACTGGTCATGTCAACAAAACAGCTTTCATATGACTTTGGTGAGCTCAGGAACTTTTCACCATCATCCTGACTGTGACACTGTTCATATCACACAAAACCAAGTATTTGCTTTTCAAGAGTTATGGTTTGATGCGCAACTTCCCTCTTCACCTTTCACACAGTGGTATCACAGAAAAAGATAGACAGGAGTAAACTGCACAGACAACTATAGTCTCACAAGAGAAGCAGGGGGATAATACACTTGAGAACTGCTAGAAGTGTAGGAAAAGCCAGGAGAAGGAATAAGGAATTAAATGTCAAATCAAGCAGCACAGGACTTCATACAAAGGCAGGGCGGGGGGGGAACCATAAAGAGATAAAAGAAGCAGAAGCACCTTTCAAAAACGTTTTCTTGCATCACAGACCAAGTGATGACCCAGTTCAGACCATCACAAGAACGCAGGAGAAATGGAGACCAGATTCTTTCATTAACTGAGAATGGAAAAGCATTATATATATAAAGCAGAACAGAAATAAGAGAATGGTACGTGTCCCATTTTAGAAGCCCCATGTAACTCTAGCAAAAGGACAGGGGTATCTTTTAACTGTTAACTTTTAACAGAAGTCATTTGTTCTGCACACCAGGGAAATAACAGCACTAACATCTCTAGTACTGATTAATCTTGCCACCTTATCCTGTATTTCTCTACTGGCCTTGCTCACAGAGCACACATTTACCCATGATATCCTATTTCTGTAATTAATTTACAGATTAACATTGATGAAAACTAACATAATCTTTAGAGAACAGTCAGGTAGAAGGTAGCAGAGTCAAGTTATGTCATACTAGACATACACACAGTTAGTGCATACAGAAATCATGAAATAACTGTAACTGACAGACACTTCCAAAAGACAGCTAAATTTTTCTGTTATTCCAAAATTGGACAAAATCATCATTTTGAGGGGTTTTTTTAAATCAAAAGAGTCCATCTAATGGTAAGCTAGAAAATTACCACTTTAACACATTTTAAGCAGTTTTAACCATTCAAAGCAGACACGTTAAATTACAGGCAAGAAAAAGCAGGACATTTCACAAAAAAGCAGCCTTGGCCAATGGATTTCTCACTTTAAACTCAAATTTGCTCACAGAAT
This sequence comes from Gavia stellata, assembly GCF_030936135.1. Classification (NCBI taxonomy): domain Eukaryota; kingdom Metazoa; phylum Chordata; class Aves; order Gaviiformes; family Gaviidae; genus Gavia; species Gavia stellata. The sequence continues at coordinate 45,811,167 of NC_082599.1, forward strand.
ACAGGCTTCCTAGTCCTCTGGCCCAGCCTCCCTCAAGCTCCTCGGATTCACCGGGATACTCCCCTCTGCCATTCCAACCAAATGCAGATGCATTACCAACTCATATAAATTACAAGATAAAACATTCAGCCACACTCAGCAAACTAGAATTTTACTGTTGTTCTATCAAGTTTAAAAAAAAAAACACCAAAACACAAAAGAAAACAGTCTGACTCTACCAGAATTTAAGTTACTCGTGATTTTGTCAATATGGCCTGATGACACTTCATTTCTATTTTACTTGCCATATTTCAAAATCAGCATTCTCTCAGAATAAATCCTGAGTCTTACAAATTCTGTACCTATCTGTCTTAATTAAACACTCACCATGTTCCATTCCTATCCCCTTTATCCATTCATCTTGACATCCGTTTAAAAAAAAAAAGTGAAGCAGAACATGTATGACATATTAAGAAGCGTAACTATGTTGTCTTCTGAATTCTTGGAGGGTAAGAGAAAGACTCAAACACTGTACCAATAAACTATTTCAACTGCAATTTGCATTCACTGGTATGAGCATTTATTATAATAGTAGTAGTAGTAATAATAATAATAAAAATTAATATTATAATTATATAACATTATAGTAATTTATTATTAGTTCCCCATTCAAGAAGAACTTAAGAAAAAGCAATAACTATGGTTCAAAAAGTGATAAAATACTGGTGGTATAGTAGGAGATTAATTTCCAGCACTATCCCAGTTTGAGGGGAAAAAAAAAAAATTTTTTTAATTAAAAAAAGATGCCCAAAAATATCAGAAGCACATGATATGAACATTTCCCATGTACTTTACTCCACTGGATTTAAGAATTTTCATTTTCCCTTTTCCAGTCAAATTAAGCATTTCCATATTCTCCAGAGGAAATGCATACTTCAAAAAAAAAAAAAGAAAATAACAAATCAAAACATTTCTAGGCATTTCAATATTCAACTGCACATCCGTAACATGGTGCACCGCTCATTGAAGCTGTCACTCGGATGCAAGTCTGCAATGCACCCAAAGGGATGTTCCCAGCAGAAAAAAACACCTCATAAAATAACTTCCTTCTTTTCTCCCCTTATTCTGAACACATCTCAAAAACCAGCCATCTGAAAGTAAGTTTTCACTACTCTCTAATCTGAAGAAGTTTTCAAGGTACGACTGCCAAATCTTTCCATTGTGTAATGTATTCCTAGTGATGTGAATTCTCCCCACACCCTTCTTCCCCAGTTAAGTCAATTTTCTGGACCAGATTTTGTACAACTTCCGGTTTGAATTCATAATGTGATAGAGGTTTTTTGGTCCTATAAAGACTTCTGCAACTGGACAACTGCAATCCCAATCAAATCTTCCATTATGGACTCAATCTGCTAAAAAAGTCACCTCTTTTGGAAAGCAACTTCCTTGGGTTTATAAACTAGCCCACATTGGAATCCATGCTTCATAGTTGGACTGTGTCCAATCCCAGAGCTCACATGTTTAAAACTGGTATGGATGCCCAGATACTGCACAGTAGCACAGACAAATCCTTTGATTAAAGACCAAATCATCCATAACCTCCAAACAACAAAAGTGTTTTCATGATATGATGACCTAATACAGCAAATACTTCTGGATGGAGAGGTGTGCTGGATTTCTACAGCAGGCTCGCCTTGATTTCAGCTTTTTAGAGATTTTTTCCCCAGTTACTTTCTCATTGATGGACAGAGGAGCTTTTCCCTCTAAACACCACTTTAGCTCTTCCACAGACACCTTTTCTCCTAAACCAGTCTCACAATGCACACTTCATGATCTACCTTTTATTTCGCTTTTCCATAAAAATGCAAGTTGTTCAGATAAAATGCATTGATTTGAAACAGCACAAAGTCTTCACCCTGATTTAAAACCTTGATAGGTAACGACACATTCCCTATCATATTAGAAAAGTAACAATTCATGTATTTCCCCTTATCAAACTGCTGAATTTATTATTCCAGACAAAGCGACAAATACCATGCTCCACCACGTGTTTCAGCATCAAATTATCTCAAGAACAGAAGCAGCTCACCAACAGAAGAATTTTACTACCTTCTTCTACCAATTTGTTCTCAACATCTCTGAGTTTCCATATACATGTCTTCCTTTCAATCCATTCCAATTTTCCTCCAGTCACTGCCAGGGTGCGTTCGTCAGTGATTCCATAATCCTCAAAAAGAGGACATTTTCAGGAACAAGGAATCAAACTATTCTATAATTATCTTCCTTTTTTTTTTTCTTAAATGTTTAAAATAGTTTAAAAAAAACTATGTAAGAATTATAGGATATAAAGTAAATGACTGTGTCAAAGAAAAGCAAAGTTTATGGTTCCAGTAACTGAACGAGATGTCACATAGAAATATTTCATTTTTAGGAAACTGTATCCTATTAGGCCATCTTGGAGACGTCATTTATGCAACTGCTTAATTCTGTTTTTCCCTTTTACCTTGAGTCATAAGATGAATGGAATTATTCATGCCAATAAAGATAAAGCATGGCATACGCATTTGACAGTCAAGGACTTTATTATTAAAAATCATCTTTAAATTTGTCATTTAAAGATAGGTGGTTGGGAGAACAGGCTTCCATTTCAGTAACTGTTTAAAATCCTTTATGCATTGAGGTTCCTCAACTTACCATTTTCTAACACAAGAAAACATAAGAACCACAGTATTCATTAAAAGCTTTACTGACTTTGAGCACCTCTGAATGAAAACTGGATTTTTAAAACAATAATTTCTCTGCATTATTATAATTGCATATCAGTCAAACTGAACTACAATTTGCTCAATACTTTTAGAAGTGTTCCACATCCAAAATGGAGATAAGAAATAGAGGAAGTATTACCCACAGCTAATAGATGGACTGCTTGTTTCATGATATTAACATCCACACAACTCTCACACAAATAAAATCTTAAGAGAAATCTCCTTTCCTGTTTTGTCAAGTCCCAGTCAATCGTTAAGTTTATAAGCAAGCCTGCTTTATGAACCAAAATGTCACTTCTGTCTCAGCATCTGCAGAAGCTACAATTGCTACTGACCAGCTCATCAGTTCACCAACTTCTGCTTGCCATGGCAATTACTTTCAATGGTCTGAAATTCTATATAGTCAGCAATAGACATACTGCCCAAATTTTATTTAAGTAAAAAGAGACTACAGTAAGGGTAAATATTAATATTAGTTTTCTAATTTCAAATAGAGTTGCTAAGGGGTTGCTTTTTAGGACCGAGGAGGGAAAACAGGCTTAAAAATAATGCATCCATTTTTAGCCATCAGACTTAGAATTCATACAGATTTGTAGAAAAGTACATTCATCATATTAATCTATGCCTTAGCACAACATGGCCACATGGAGGGGTAACAACTGCAGTTCAGGGGCAAACACATAAACAAAGGTACACAGTTGAGGTTGGTACCATAAACAGCATTTACTGCTCACAGCCCACCAAACTGGCTGGCTGCCCAATGCTACTTCGTGTCATTTAGTAGTCACAGAATCACAGAATCACTACGGTTGGAAAAGACCTGTAAGATCATCAAGTCCAACCTGGAGAAAAAAAGAAAAAAAAAACACCCACCACACAACAACAACAAGCCACAACCCACCCAACACCAAACAGCACCATGTCCATCAAGCTACATGCCACAATGCCACATCCACACGCTCCTTGAATATCTCCAGGGAGGGTGACTCCACCACCTCCCTGGGCAGCCTATTTCAATGTTTCACTACTCTCTCAGTAAAGAACTTTTTCCTAATATCTAGCCTGAACCTCCCCTGGCGCAACTTGAGGCCATTTCCTCTTGTCCTATCCCTTGTCACTTGGGAGAAGAGACCAACACCCACCTCTCTGCAACCCCCTTTCAGGTAGTTGTAGAGAGCGATAAGGTCTCCCCTGAGCCTCCTCTTCTCCAGGCTAAACAACCCCAGTTCCCTCAGCCGCTCCTCATAAGACTTGTGCTCCAGACCCCTCACCAGCTTCGTCGCCCTTCTCTGGACACGCTCCAGCACCTCAATGTCTTTCTTGTAGTGAGGGGCCCAAAACTGAACACAGGATTCGAGGTGCAGCCTTACCAGAGCCGAGTACAGAGGCATGATCACCTCCCTGCTCCTGCTGGCCACACCATTTCTGATACAGGCCAGGATGCCGTTGGCCTTCTTGGCCACCTGGGCACACTGCTGGCTCATATTCAGCCGGCTGTCAATCAACACCCCCAGGTCCTTTTCTGCGGGGGAGCTTTCCAGCCACTCGTCCCCAAGCCTGTAGCGTTGCCTGGGGTTGTTGTGGCTGAAGTGTAGAACCCGGCACTTGGCCTTATTGAACTTCATCCGGTTGGCCTCAGCCCATCGATCCAGCCTGTCCAGATCCCTCTGCAGAGCCTTCCTACCCTCAAGCAGATCAACACTCCTGCCCAACTTGGTGTCGTCTGCAAACTTGCTGAGGGAGCACTCGATCCCCTCATCCAGATCATCAATAAAGACATTAAACAAGACCGGTCCCAAAACTGAGCCCTGGGGGACTCCGCTTGTGACCGGCCGCCAGCTGGATTTCACCCCATTCACTACAACTCTCTGGGCTCAGCCATCCAGCCAGTTTTTTACCCAGCGAAGAGTGTACCTGTCTAAACCACGGGACGCCAGCTTCTCTAGGAGAATACCTTCCTTTTTGTTTGCTCTAAATTCACTACTACTTAGTAATTCAGCAGACTCCAATTTTTGTATTGCGCATCAGAGAGAAAAGGCAAGCAGTGACATAATTGGGGGAATAAATGGACCGGTGCAATCTTAATTCTGGCAATGTTGTTATCCAGCTCAATTCAGCTCACAGATTAAAAACAGAGCTTCCAGATAGAACACATTTTGCTTCGTAAGAAAAACAACCAAGATCTAAAACAAAACAAGAACAGAGTACTTCCATGTCACTTCTAATAATTTGCATGTAACGAAAGGAGGTTAAACTTTAGAAAGACATGCTTCTGTGCGATTCTAAAACAAGATACAATACAAGAGACAACCACTCACAAGCACCAACTCCATTCCCCATCTGAGGGGAAGGCAGTGCTCTGTATTGACACAAGACTGCTGCTAAATTGATTCTCACTGAAGCCAGGTCCACAGGATAGTCATTTGCAGTTATTTGGGCACCAAAATGAAGGAAACTGCCTGACTTACCCTCACTCAATCCCACCTTTTCACCTTATCCAGGAACAAGACTTTGCTCCTTTGAGAAAGTAAAATTACAGAGACCTACTTTGGAGCCTGTATGGACAACTGCTTCTCTGCTCCAAGTCTTTACGCAGTATTGGTCTGTCCCAACTGGCAAAAAAACCCCACCAATAAACAAGGCAGCTATCAAAAAAAATCAAGTTCTTAATTTTCTTTTGTTTTCCTAACATCTAGCTAAAGTGGGTTTTACATTAAGATGTTTAGATTTCACCTAATCATCCCAAGAGGATGCAAAGGAGTAGAATGCATGTACTTTGCTTAGTCAAGGAATATTCTAGTTGGAAAGTACATTAAGTCTATCCAGAGAAACAACTGTTAGGAAGACCTATAAGCAAACCAGGTGAGAAGTAGTAAGTAAATGAGAAAAACTGACTCATTTGCTTTCATTACCATAACAAATTACTTACAAAAAAAAACCCCACCCTAAACATTGGGGGGAGGGGAATAACTAAAAATTGGAAAAAATCTGAATTCCTTCCCAAAATAAAGAAAATATATATATAAAACAAGACATTAAATTACATCTAGCTTGTGAAAGCAGCTTTTCCATATTAATATTTGTAATCCTCTCTACTCACATTAGCAGTTGTCAAAACTGCTGCTGAGCAAACAGCTGCATCACCACAAAGTTTTAAATGTCTCCCAAAAATATGCCAGCCATGCCAGGAATCTTATTGCCTATTCTTTTCTGTAACAAAAAACCACACCAAAATTGTCAGCGCTACAGAAATATTTGACCTTCCATAAAAACATGTCACTTATTTGCTTGACACTTTCCACAAAGAGTTCCGTAAGATTTGACAGGTTTGGCAAGCACACTTCACATCAAAAATCACCTAATACCTAGCATCAACTCATCTTCCACAAAGTACTTACAAAATACAGTATGAAATAAACAGTTTAGAAGATGGCCTAACATACCAAAAATACAACTCTCCAACAAGCTGAATAACAAATTCAGGAACCCTGAAATGCTGAACCAAAGGCTCTACCACATACATTAAACACACTAAGAAAATGTAAGCATCCCACAGACCTATCTGAAGGAAAGTAATCAAACAGAAGGCAGCACTGAATGCAGCCACTCTGAACACAGCTGCTCAGGGCACTAATGAGTCCAACAGTGACTGACACTATTATATGTTATTCTTTCAACAGTCTCTACTTTAAGTAGGGACATGCACACACACAGAGGAAGGTCATATATGAAGACAGATCAATAATGAAGTAAGATTTGACCAAGGGCAGTATTTTACACAGATTTCTGTCTGCTACTTGCCACATTCTGCAGGAGACTTCATGGACTGAAAAGAGAAGGTGTGACCTTAGCTTGGTCTTTCTGGTACTTGCTATTACAACATCCATAAATGAATCAAATATAGCCATTTGAAAGCCTGGTTCTCACGAACATAATGAGAGAGTAGCAAATTCAGTCACCTCATATAATACCCCCACAACACACACTCACAAGGAGCCTGGAATTGCTGGGTTTGTATCAGCACTACCACGCAACAAAGTTTAAAGAAAAACACATCCCACTGAATTTGTGTGAGTCAGGCACGTTTAAATCACAATTTTATCTCAAAAGACTATCATTCATAATCCAAATTCTCTACAATTTGCAGCTACTAAATTTTGGCAATCCCAAACATACACACCCTCAAAAAGGCTACTGAACAAAAAACATCTATTCAATTGAAATACCCCCACAGCCCACTTCTTCACCTTCAGCAACTAGAGCCTGCCCTCTGAACTACATTAAGAGAGGCGGATACTATTATTAGAAGGACAGAAAACGTAGGAAGGAAGCAGTAAACACTGATACACACACAACCCCCCATGTCTACTACACAATATCCTCCACTGGCCCCATCCTAAACTTTCGTACCACTTCCCTCTTACGGTGTACCAATGATGAATCAAACCCTTATTTGCAGAGGTAAAGTTGGTTTATGTTTCTCTGAATTATGCCTCCCAACTCTTCCTCTCTCTTCTCCAACAACTTGTATTCCTCACTGGTAAGAATTAACCCTAACTCAACCCAGCACTACTGGTTTTGGAAATTATGTCCCATTTAGGGAAAGCACCTTCATACATCAAACACCTGCAGATTTTTAGAGCACTCTTTTGCTGCCAAGAATTACAGACTGTATATAGAAAAGCAGTCAGCTATGAGACAACCAATACGACCCTGAGTGTTTATGCCCGACCTGATGTTAGTTAGGATTTCACCTGGGGGTGAAATACTTTCAGGGACTGAAATAATAATTAAATAAATAACGAAACCACAGAGAGCGACCCTGAATAACAGCACGAACACTGAAGCTGAGGAAGAGACAATTGGTGCATAACAAACCAAGGGATGGCCCAAACACCTCCAGGTGGGAATATCAGGCAAACAATTCAGGTAACCAGACCACAAAACAGACTGCAAATAGAAGTAGCTCAAATTACAAGACTACTCTAGCTTCAATTAGAGTAGCTGTAGAGTAGTTCAGCTACTTTAAGTGCTGCTTTTTGCTCAATTTAACAATGAGAGAACGGAAATCAGGAATATCGTTCAAGTTACATCTTGAGCCAATTACACAGAAAAAAAAAAAAAAGAGTCCATTATGTCAGCCCGAAGTATCTGGGCTGCCTGTCTCCAAGTTAAAAGCCAGGGAAATTATCTATGTAGGTGAACCCTAATGAGTGTGTTCCTCACAGGTGAATGTGGTCCCATGCACAACAGTAACAGCCTGCAGTAGTAAGTCAGGGAACTTCAGGGATTTGACCTCTATATAAATAAAAAGGAGTAAATGTCAATGCAAGCAAATTGGCCACTGGAGTTCTTTCCAATTCATTTTTACTGCTTACTGGAAACCAAGGTTGCTTTTAGACAGACTGTAAAAATCCCAGAGTCACAGGAAAGGTATCTTAAGTCATGCAACTGAATTGTAAATTCTATGCTATAAAATCTGCACTATTTTGTACATATTAATTATTGAACAAAATAGCTAAATCACTGAACTGTCTTCACTGTTATTTAGCTCTTCCCTCATTTTAAATCATTAAACATGAAATATAAAAGGTTAGACAGGATCCATAAACTCTCTTAATAAAAATATGTCACCAACCTAAAAGTTTTCAAGAGAAAGATGTTGCTGAAAATTAATTAGAGCAGTGACACACGTCATGGTTTATGGAGACAGAACCTCAGTTTTATTATGACCACTCTGCTGCCAACAAGTGAGGAACAATTTACAGAGGAAATGGAGGGATGAAGGGGTAGACCAGCAGAACAGTTCGGCTGGATGTGCCACACAGGATGTGCCAAAAGGCTTTCAGTAAATTTACCTAAAATTAAGTTAACAGAAATCTAAAGAATCATTTGACACTACAGTCAAGAATAAAGCACTGTACTAGCTAGACTTCCAACCACCATCCAGAGCAAAACACTCTCCTGCACTGGACTATATGTACTATAGGCTAATTATTAGGTTAGTGAAGATTGGTCTTTTTCCTACTTCTCACCAAAACTAGTTCATCAACATCTTGAACATATCCTTAAAGAAAAGAATTAGTTGGTTACTTCTTCCAAGGCTTATTAGGTGACCAACAGAGAAGCCAACATTAGACCACACTTTGACACTACATTCATATCATTCTTTTAAGCTACATAAACACTACACTTTCTCCTGATAGCTGCATAGTTTCAATAGACTAAGCAATCACTTACTGGAAACGGCAAAGATGTAACTGGAGTACTTAACAAGAAAAGTATCAACACCCAATATATACTTAGTTTAAGATTTTTTTTGGCCAGATTAACTTTCTGCCATTTTAGTGAGTTGAATTCCATTACCATGCAATCAACAGGACATGAGAGTTGTGGCAAAGTAAGAGGGAGTGAGGAGCAGTGAGGAGCATGCAAGAAGGTTGCCCCCCTTTTGCTGACAACATGCTCTTAATTCAGTTCAAGAAACCTCATTAAACCATACCCTCTGAGGGCTATTTTAATGACACAATGCTCTATTGTATTTATCAGCAGGGATAAGACTGTAGAGAATAATTCTGATGCTTCTGTTTTTCCCATTAGCTCTTTTCTATTTCTAACATTACTAAGCATTGTAAGTGATGGCATATGGTCTGAGGTTTGGGGTTTTATTTTTCAATTACAGAGGAATAACCATAGTACTATTTTTTCCTCATTCATTTATTATACCATATTCTTGACTTCTGTCTTACCACCTGCTAATATAAAAACCTATGTATATGGAAAAAGTAAACCTACAAGTGAAAATGCAAATCTATTATATTCCGTACATTCAACACTCTCAGGCATGCTGTGTACAGATCTAGTTCTATCACTCCTGCTATGCTTAAAGGTGACCAGCAGGCAGAAAAAGCACCCTCTGTTCCTTCACGATGTATGAAAGACACCTAGGATGCTCCCCTCTGGTCCTATCAGCCTTGAGATATTAGTTCCAGCTTTCCCTAGGCTTCCTGGAAAAGTAATGTGTCAGAAACACTACCACAAGATAATAAACAAATAAAAATAAACAAAAATTCATTCATGTAGAGCAAGCAGGGAAATAGTCAAAAGTACATGGGAATCTAAAGGAGCCTGTAAAGGCATTCCATCTTCTGTGCATGCTTTCTCAGAACGTATTTTTGCATTCCAAATCTTGAAAAACTTCCAAGAGGTACCATTTAAAACTGTTAAAAGTCACATTTATTACTGAATACCTCCAGGCTCCAAATCACAAGTGCCACTAAGGCATGCTGTGGCAGGAGAAGCTGTTACGTCTTCCCGTTGTGTGCTCCCCTCCACTTCATTGCCAGAGATCATCACCCCTGCTGAGCAGCAAACCTACCAAAGTCCTGTGTTCAGTGAAACTAAAACTGATGGACTGATGGCAGATGACAGTGTGTCACTATGCCATGTTATGAACAGCAGCTGCTGATGGCACTGACTCACAACCTCTACCACAACGGTTAAATGAGTGAGGAAGAAGCATGAGTGGTAAACGAGTGATCAGAAACAGGCCTCGGTTAAGTATTGAGACAAATGATCACTTCCCTCTCCCTCAGAAACTGGTGTACTAGATTTACTGCCAAGTGTGGGTTACATTTACATATCTTAGATTTTCTTCACAAAACACAGCACAGTTATCTCACCTTATGCCTACAGCTCAGCTGGTTGTAAAACCTCAACCAAACTTAAGGCTCACCACTGCTCCTCTTCCCTCCTCCCTCCCCCGCTGCATCCCTTGGGTCCTCTCTAGTGCACATCAAACTCAGGGGGAACTAATTCAATTTGCTAAACTAGGAGGAAAAAATACAGAAGGAATAGACAGCTGGGAGAGGATGTCCCCATTCAGCAGTAAGAAGGTGAAACAGTGGCTCATCTTCTGGTCTCATGAAAGCAGTTGGTACAAGCTACCACAAAAGCAAAGGAGGTCATTTCAGACACCACCTACCAGCTCAACCCAAACTACAAAAACACATTCATGCTAATTATATCAGCAGACAACAACTGGAATGTGCCAAATAATTTGTAACTGCTAAATCAGAGCTGGAGAGGGACTTTTTACAAGGGCATGCAGTGATAGGACAAGCCGTAATAACTTTAAGCTGAAAGAGGGTAGATTTAGATTAGATATTAGGAAGAAATTCTTCACCATGAGTGTGGTGAGGCACTGGAAGAGGGTGCCCAGAGAAGCTGTGGATGCCCCAACCCTGGAAGTGTTCAAGACCAGGTTGGATGGGGCTTTGAGCAACCTTGTCTAGTGGAAGGTGTCCCTGCCCATGGCAAGGGGGTTGGAACGAGATGATCTTTATGGTCCCTTCCAACCCAAACTATTCTATGATTCTATCATTATAAAAGCCTACAAAGAGACATAAGCCATGTTCATTTTTTCCTCTTAACTATGCAATAACTCTTACATTTTCTTCTCCTAATCTGCTTTTCCAACATCGTTATTTGGAAGAAAGTCAGAGATATTTAATTCTGTGCAAGTTACTGATATGAGAGTCTAAAGAACATGACATTCCTCTGCAAGCTAAAACCCTTCCAAAAATTATATTTAACCTGATTTACATTTGACGCATTTCCATGGATGAAGACTTAGGAAATCAGCACAGACATCCTCCTATAATGGTTTGCATTCTATGTGAACAATTCCAGTCTAGAACCACTTTATTGAAGAAAATACATAAAGTAGCTCTGGTATTTCTCAATACATACAATTCCTTTATGATCAGTAAATTAAAATAAAATTTAAAAAAGGTTAAACATCAGATACGAGTCCTTTAATCTCTAAATCACTTACTTTTAGATAGAAATACAATGTCTTGCACATTTACACCACAGTCCACAGCAATGGTGCAAAATAAACAGCAATTGTTCCCCTGAAATCTCAGTAAATTGTTACATCAATATAATCGGGCAAAGTGAAAAAAGCTGCCCTTAAACAGCACAACTGAAAATCATTTGTAATTTCTCACTCTCCCTCCTCAAGGAAGAGTAGCCAATTTGTACTTTAAAAACCTAGTTCAGCTGAACTAGCCTTCCCCTATTCGGTGTTACATCAGAACTGCTGCTCTGTCATCTTTATTTCTTTGTTCCCATCACTGGCCAGCAGCAGTACTCAGCACTGTATCTCGGTATAGCCTATACAATAGTAAGAGTTGTGGTTAGCTAAAGAATAATGCAGCCAAGTCAGTCTTCGGGTAGGAGAGGAACTTTGCAGAGTCGTTCATCCAGCAGGATAAGAGATCCATTTCCTCTGCAGCTACGAGCATTACATGGAAACCACTGGCCAGTATTTTCAGCTGTAGGTCCGTGACAGATACACTTAACCCCTAGCTGTACTTTGGTTCAGGCTGACTAAGGAGCAACAGGCCTCATGCCCTGTGGTGAACCTGCGAGCTGGAAAGCTCCTGGCTCACGTAAAAGGGAGTGATGTACCAAAAATACAAGATAACCGAAGTACAGAACAAGATACCAGAGCTAAAACGAAGACATCTATCTTGTCTATACTACTGACTAGCAGCCAACTACTTTGCTCTATAAATATTACCATCAGGATGGGCCCAATTGGAGCTTTCCCTGAACTGCAGCTGGACTGCATGCCAGGTGACTCTCCCCTTGACCAGGGATGCCTCTCAAGGTTTGAGATTCCATTCCTGAAACTAAGAGATCCTTCCTTACCCAGGGCGGAGAGATCCCTTACCCACAACAGATCCTCAGTAAGGGACTGATAGCATGCTGAATTAATACTAATGAAATATTACTAATCCATGTAGCTACTCAGTATTATTATAAACATTGTATAGACAATTCCATTAGACATAAACCATTGTCCAAGTCTGAGACTAAGATTGGAACTACCCACAATTAGGGTCCATAAGGAGTTTAGAAAGCAAGGGGGTCCACTCTGAACCTCGTGACTCAATGGGAGAGTCTTCCTTACTCTTTGCGTCTCCAGTCTCTGTGTGAATCATTCTAACTCGATCCTAACTCAATTTTCCATTGTATGTTTCTTCCATGCAGTAATTAATAAGGTGAACTTATTGAACCTTGTTAAGCCACTGTTAAACTTTGCTAAATTCCATTGAATTTATTGAACTGTGTCAAATTATTATCTTAACTCAGTAAAACATATTGCTGCTTCTGTCTTTTGAGTGAGGTGAATTCTACTCATCCACAACAAGGTTGCACGCATTAGTCATTATACATCGCAGTCCTGACTTGACAACTTGTCCAGCACACAGAGAAGCTCACTTGCTACCCCATTATCAACTTCCAACTACTCCAAATTCCTGGGAAGTAAGCTTTTATGCAATTATGTGCAACAACTTTCTCCCAGTCTGAAAACACAGCCTCTCCCACACTAAAAACTACTTTACTAATACAAATTGTAGACAGACGGTCAAAGAAAACAGATAGTAAGAACCATTTGCACCACTCAGCACCAGCAGTCCTGCCAAATTAGTTTCCACTGTACTCAGTAGTACATCAATTTTGATTTTAAAATTACACAAAACAGTATTTTTCAGGAGTCTCCCACATGACACATGTTTCTGTCAAATCCCTTTTTATATCTTAATGAATTACTGAGAAGAGTCATATTGGCCAATTAGCTGGCAAGTAGGTAATTTTAAATAAAATTTGACATCATTCTTAATACAAAAGCAATCAGTCTACTCTACAAAAAGGCGCAAACTCACTAGTAACTTTTTAAGAGCGTAACACAATTTCTGTTGTATTCCTATAGCTACAATCACACTAGTTATAAAAGCAATCCAGAAATTGCTGATCTAATCCACCCTCTCACACAAATAAAAACAGCTCCTTTGCCATAACTAAAATTATGAACTTCTGAGGTATGAACAACTATGAACTAATGGCTTTGAAAGAGAAGTTTAAATTCTTCACTTTTGCAATGAACTAGTACCTGGGTATTAAAGAAATAATGCCAATAATGACAATATGATAGCAAAACCAGTTTATGTTAAACATGCTGACAATGTCACTGCTTATCAATGGTATAAAGTGAGTCAACTAAAACATCTTCTAGAGTCTGCTTCTAGTCCAGCTTCAGATTTTTATAGATTCTCTCAGGTCAGGTTTGTGTTCTTCTCTTTTTGGTCAAACCAGCATTAAATACATTATAGCAAAACAGTAGGCTTTTTTCCACGTCATAGGGAATAACATCAAGTTGTGAAATTCCTATTAAAGTTTAATGCTTTTAGCACCAGCTAGAACCCCAAATCTTATTTTTAGTGCCTGAACATTAAGGCTACATTACAAACATGCTCACGAACCTCCATAGTCTTAATAATTAAATGCTAACAGGAAGAAGTAAAGATCACGTTCTTATAGCTTAACCTTTTCCTCAACTAGCAGTTATAAGCAACGTGTTTTCCTCCAGTTACCAGAAGTCTTCAGCTTTAAAAATCAGAAGCAAGCAAAATTACTCTACTGCACTAAGTTCCCTTCAGTAATGACTTAGATTTTAATATCTTTCCTTCAAGTGCAGTTCAAAAAAACTCCTCCTTCTAGCTTTTTTCCTTGTCCCTAATTATGATAAAAATCAATGCTGTGTTAAGTACTTCTCTCTTTAACCTCCTGTTTGTAGTTTTCTTTTAGTTTGTTCCCAAATGTTATCAACTGTTTGCAAACAAGTCTTAATAGATGCTGCTCCTTAGCTGTTAGTTTCTCCTACCTGGCACCTCAAACAGAAAAGGTATGATTTGAGGACTTCAGAATGTATACCATTATCCCCCCCTTCCCCAACAAAATAACTCTTCTCACTCATTGTAGCCAAGACACCCAAATTATAATCAGAAATGCTCAAGCGAAAAAACAGAGGAAAAAAGCCCAAAAGAAAATGTTAGTCCCAATTGAAAACTGGAACTACGGAGAAATGCTTTTTTTTTTTTTTTAACAGCCATTCCTAAAAACTTACTATTTCTCAAAACAAAACATTGTAAAGAAATATTACTCCGTCACTTTAGGGAGCACAAACTTTAAGTCCTGTTTTCTGACAGAGATTTGACATTTGAAGGTCACTCCTGCTCTGCAGTGCTCTTTGGTACCCTACTAACCTTTCTTCACCACACTCCTCAGTACTCACACTGGTCCTGCACTGCAGCATTCGACAATGCACCCTCTCTGCTTTTCATTTCATTCTAAGCAGTGACAAGCAGACAATATGATAAAAGGACCGTAAAAAAAAAAACTCAAAAACCCACAACCTAAATACATTTGGAGGAAAAAGTCCTTAAAAACAGACTAAAAGACCAGCAGTAGTTTTAAACGTTTCCTTAGACACCTCCAGTAAACCCCATGCTTGCTGTTAGAACTGCAATAGTCAGCTTGCCTACTATGCAGTCCCTGAAACAATGACAAAGCAGGAAACGATGCAGAAAAAGAACTTCAGGAAGAAATTCAGTAGCAGGGATTCAAGAAACAGAACTTCCTTCCCCTGAAAGGAAAGACATAAGGTGGTTGTTTTTTTCCTTCAGCAGTATAAACATGCCACAACTTAACCGAATCTCTGAACCCAGTGTTGGCAAATGCATACAGAAAGGAGGTGGAATAAACCAACTCATAAGTGTAAAATACACTTTAAAACAGAAGAAACCCATCACAATAAGTCCAAGTACCTAATAGATGACAATGCTATTAGGAAAAAAAAAAAAAACAACAACAACAAACCAACAACAGAAGCACAGAACAAGTGGAGATAATAAATAAATAAATTACCTGAGCAGAGATCCAATAGTTTTCACATTTCCAGAACTAAGTTACAGTTTCTGATATTTTCTTTTTTAAAAGTGTGCAATTCAGCATTCCAATAATTAAATCCAGTTGAGGGAATTTTTTTAATGAAAGTTAAAACTCAACATGAGTAGAGTAGGTATTTTCAGTCTCTCAGACATCTGTTCCTGATGTCCTGACACCATCTCAAATAAGCAATCTGTGTGAAACTGCACTATATTTTTTCCTGTACCAGCTGCTTTCTCTATTACTACTGACAGTTTCATTAAGCTTTCCAGTTCCCTCAGTTGAGACACCTCTTCCACGCCTCTTGTGTTCAATCTGTTCAAACGTCACTTCTGAAAAATCAATTTTTAAGCTCAAGGAGAACAAAACCCAGAAAGGCTTCATGTCATTAGCTTCCTCTCTGGAACCTGAGGTTACAGCTCATCCATCTCTAATTTTTAGCACATGTAACATTTTCATATCTGATCTCCTTACTTTCAAATGTTTTCTTCTCTTCAGTCCATCTCCTACAGCCCTAGTCTCCCTACACTGGCTGTCACAGTATCAACAGCAAGATCAAACAAATGGGAAAGGAGAGAAATCCTTAGAACATGGGAAGGAAGACAGGTGGATTCATACCATTTATCTGATCCTACAGAAAAGCTTCAACTGCCAGACTGTTTGTTCAGTGCAGGAAGGAGCAAGACTATATCTGGCATCTGTTCAGCCCTTTACCTCAAGGTTTTAATTTTTCCATTTAAAAACTAGCATAGAGAAAAGATAAGAACCTAAGTTATGCGGCTAACAGTTGTATGCTGCTACAGTCTGCTTAGAAAGTGCAGCTATTTCTGGCGGTTCGTCACTCAACTCAGGGACTCCCTCCAAAACCTCTGTGCCCAGGGAGGATCCACCTAAGCCTCCTACCAGCTTTCAGAGTCATCTGACCCCTCTGCCAAAGGTCATGCACAGGGAGACACTTCCCACGCTGAGAGGAGCACAGTGTGCGACAGGGAGCCCTGAGCTCTGTCTAGGTTTGAACGATCTGACAGCCTTCTATCCACAGCACAGCAAAAATACAGTATATATTATAGAATTTCTTTTGGCCAACAACATTTAAACCACTGCACTGAATGAAGCAAGCTATGCCATAACTGCAACCTATCCTTTGCCATTGGGCCCAGGGGCCGTGAATTAATTCAGTGTAGCTCAACGGCTAACACCAGTCTGAGCTCACAGGCACAGATGAACTCCAGGCCATGTAGCGCTGAGCACCAAAGCAGGGCTACAGGCAGCAGTCGATGCCAGCGGTCAGAAACCACCACAACAAAACGCTCTAGAGTGTCCCAAAACACAGGTATCACCCACCTACAGCCTGTAAGCAGCACAGGGCATGCGAGGACATGAAGGCTGGAAAAGCACTGGATTACCAGAAAGCTGTAGAACGATACTTGCAATTTGAACCTCTGACCCCCTGGGAACGACAGAGCAGCTGAACAAGGCTGTCATAACTGACAGGTTACCAGTTGCTTACTGTCTGCAACCAATTCTCATGTTTGTACTCACATCTGAGAGCTCTGCTTCAAGATACTAGCTGTTCTCATAGCTCCTTATGACTATCAAGTCTAAATTAGTATCTTCATTAAAAAAGAAGGATAAGAGTACCAGTAAAGTCATTATTTTCCCAGCATAATTACATTTTCACTACGGTTTTTACTATCAAAATATAATAAGTGGGGGCAAAACTAGCAGTCCTGTTAGCAATGACAGAAGAAAACCAAGGAATTAGAAGTTTCTGGTATTCCAGTCTCTGGCTGTGTTTTTCTCATCGAGGTGCAAAGAGACCCAGGCTAGACAGAACCACCCCCAGATCAGGTGCCCCAGCTTTCACTTGTGGGGAAAATTACCAACCTTCCCCTAAACCAGTGCAATCTGGGACTTGGGAAGGAGAAGAGGATATTCTGAAATAAGCCTCAAAATCACGTTTAGATTAAAGTGCCCTCCCAGAGAGAAAGAGAGAGAAAGAAAAGAAAAAAAGAAAAAGAAAAATATGAACCACACATTTTATCAGCAACCTCCAGATCCCTTGCATTTCACTATGTCCCTGATGATGAATTTACTTGGCACACTGAACTGCATTCCTTACTGGGTGTGGAACAATTGCATACATACTGTATGAAGCCTGGTAAACATTAAACAAAATGTATACACAGACTTAACTGGACAGGACTTGCATCAATTATAGCTGTAGTTTTTACAAACAGAATACGGAATTACAGAAATGCCTTAGGATGTCCAAATAAGCTTAAACAAACCAAAGAGAATAGAGGCACTGGCAATAGAGGGGTGGAGATGGAATGGAAGTACAGCATGACTGTACAGTCAATCTAAAATAAATCCATGGAATTTTTACAGAGAGATCTTCTGCAACAGGAAATAACTGTATTAGTAAAGATTACCGTACTAGGTAAGAAATTTTTTTTTCTTACTACATATTATGTTAAGGACTGGCAAGTATAAGTAGTTCATATTATCATTATATGGTTAAAAAATGGCAGAAAAATGTTTCAAGTATAGCCAAAACTACTCCTACTTTATTTTTAGATCAACTAGATTTCAAGTTGACATCTTCTTAATATTCAGAAGCTATTTTGTTGAAGCCAAGTTTTTAAGATCAAGAACATATCAAGTGAAAGATACTGACTGTACTGTATTACAATAATGCAATATAATGAGTTTCAAAGCATAACCACATCCCATAAATGGATATTATAGCATAAATTTTCAATTAGCTGCCTTGAGTCAGCAAAGTTTTATAGAGGTTGTATCACAGTTCACTGACTTCTTTCTTTGCCAGACCTTCATAGCTCATCCTTGTTTTGCAATGCCCTGTCCTCAGCAAGAATCATTGCCAGGAGCCAGCATCTCTTCAGTGTTATTTTTCTAGTCCAGAGCTAAAAACATTATATCTTGAGGTCTCTTATTCCTTAATAACCTTCCTGTAAACTGGAAGATTAATGTTTAGATTTGAAAACCACCTTGTAATCAATGAAAGCCACTTGTGGATCTTAGTTTTACACCAAGAAAAGAAAAACGTATATATTACACCTGACAATGATTTAATGAGGAAAGACATGCTTAGTTAGAGGTCAAGCACCTCTTCCTCTAACCTCAGTAGTGTAAGCATCACATCTGAGGCTTGTTCAAATTTTGTGAAGTACCTATGGTATTCTCAGATGAAAAATAAAACTTTTTTTTTTAAAAGAAAACACTATCACGATAAAATATGGTGTTAAAAGTTTAAAAAAAAAAGAACAGTTGTGCTACAACTTAGTTTTAGTAAGTATTTTACTGAGCAATGTATTGCAATACTGACAAGGATGCAAGTTCACTGATGGCTTTTTTTTTCTTTAATATATTATGGTGTGTTCAAAGTAGTAGTAACATTTCTAACAAAACAGACAAGTAAAACAGTTTGAAACACCTTTTCATCTGAAGTGTGCTTGCCTTCATCAATCTGGGTCATGAGAGTTATTATGCCAATACGAAGCTTCTGTATTCAAGAATCTGGCTTCCTGATTTTTTCTGCTAACTACCTCACATTCATCTAGCTATTTTTGGCTTGTGGACATATGTACATTACTCATATAATTTATGTGGAAGAAACACATAATAACAAGAGCTGACTACCACCTGCGAAAGCAACACAAAAATTTTAAAGGTAATTTCCAGGTAGAAAAAGACATACACATGTTGCCAGGAGACACCAGTCCTCAAACCAATTCTTCATTCCTCCCTCATTCCATACTGTACTTCTTATATAATTCACTGAGGTTATATTCTCTATAGCTGTTGCAGATGCAAATTATTATGATATATTCTAAGTAAATACATGGACTACCAGATACTTTCTAGCAAATGCGTTCTGAACACATCTGTTTGGACAGTAATTTTTGTGCAAGTTGATGGAATAAAACATCTGTTTTTAAATTTGTTCTGTGTTTTTACTGTAGTGTTTATAGCATCTGTTATTTTTCACTTTCAGAATGCAGATAATTTATCAGCCAGGTTCTCAAAATTGAATTACATGAATCTTGGCATTTCTCCCAACTGCAAGTTTCATTTAAAATATTATTTCACTGACAGAACCTGTTCAACAAGTAATATTCATTCCACTCTCATATACAAGGGGCTGAGAACTCAGCTATGCTACACTAATGCCATTTTTTGTGAGCTGCATATATTTTTAATATATATTTACATGTAAGAAAAAAAAATGCAAAAGGCAAGTTAAGGTCTTGCTTTGGGAATTCTTGAAGTTCTCAATTTTATGTCTTCCTTTCTGCTTGTTCTTCCTAGCTTTTTGTTGTGGTTTTTTTTTTTAATCCATAGTCTAAAAGTTCCTGGTTGGAAAGAATGAACATATCCAAGACCATGCAGTATTTTCTTTATGCATCATATGGAAGAAAATACAATACACAAAGTAAGGATCTTGCTTGCAAGATCAACATGCTGGCTCATTTCCATCTCTCCTCCACCCCAGCTAGTTCAAACAAAACTTTGCAGAAACCAGACCTTTCTTACATGCTGCATCATCTTAGGACAGTTGGAACTTCTCAGCTTTCTGTTCCAATACTTTGCAGTCCAATAGGGTTTGCCTTGCCTTTACTCTTAGGACTATCAGTTCATTGACGGAAATGAGAAGTTTAAGTTTCTATGTTTGGTCTTCATCCTGAGAGTTGATATGCAGCCATCTTCACAACAGAGTATCTTGTCAACATCGTTTCTTAGAAACATATGTATAGAGTCCACAGAGTCCATGAGAGGGTGGTTTCATCAATACGTTGTGAGATACACAGTGTATTACCTGTAATCCTTCTGAAGAAAGCGTATTTAGGTTTGCAAGCAACAATTACTTCCAAAGACCTTTATGCATTAGGTTGCTGCTTTATATATATTTCCAAAAGCACTGTTCTACAAAAATCCAGATCCTCATTGTTTTAATCAAAAATGAAGAAACAATACTTATAACCTTTAACAGGAAAACAGTTTCATCATCGCATATGCTTGAACTCCCACATAAACAATATTGTGTTCAAAAAGGGCAAAGGTAAGTCTGGCACATTAATATATATCCAGGTGGACGCTGTCAGTAACTTCCTCTGGCTGCTATTCACATCAGTCATCTACTAGCCTGAAATGAGCTCTGCTACAGAAGGTGGCGGAGGGAAGAAAGCAAAACCAGAAAAATCCTCACTGCACTATCCATTCTGCAATTTAGAATATACTAATTTCATCTCTACTGCTTGTGTGTCATTCTTAATGGCAGTATTAAAATTAATAAATAAGAGCAAATTATCTCACTTGGGTTTCCAAGACTTCATTCTGAATTTGTGTTATATCATTTCCAGACTTTTTCTTTTTTTAAAAAGTGGTAAAGGTCTAGCCTTGTGCTGTCTTCAGTTCAGTATCTACTTTCTTCTCTCCTCTGTTTCTTCCCTTTCAGTCCTCCTCCAGAGGCTTTAGCTCCTCTTCTAAACCTCTCCCACCATTCTAAATCTCTTCCGTGCTCCCTTGTTCTGTTGCCAAACTACCCTTTCCTTGCACTTGCATAATAAAAATAAGGTAAAGTTTGATACATGAACCCAACAGTCACAAAATCAAAGCCTACTAACTAGGCAAGATAAAACACAGGCAACAGAAAGAAAAAAACACCCAGGGGGGGGGGGAAAAAAAAAGAAGAAAAAAGGGGGGGAAAAAAGAAGGAAAGGGAAACACAAAACCCACACTACACCTTATGGTGTGGAAGGCAAACCTTCCAGCTCAAAAAAAAAAGAAAGAAATCTCTCTATTCCATTTTCAAGAGCAGGAGCTTCTATAAAAAGCTCACTGTGACAAGCCACAAAAAAAAAAAAAAAAAAAAATACCCAACAAACCACCTTCAGGAGAGGTTTTTGTGCCAGTGCAAAATGCCCACATGCTTGCAGCAATGAATAACACATGTTTTGCCTCTCCATCTTTCCTACACTCTGGTATCTTCTTCATGATCAAGTTCATTATGTTTCTCCTATCACCATGATAAAAGCAGTATGGAGAAACCTGATACAACTCTTCTTCAATTCCCTGCCAGCTCCAAATAATGGCAACAGACAAGAAATTGGCCATTTCCCCTCTCCCCCCCCCCCCCCGCCTTTTTTAAAATTTTATAAATTTAAGGACAATAGCAGCATGCCTAGTCTTGCCTGCACTAGCTTAAACTATTCTGCTTTTACTAGGAAGGTTTTTTCCATATTCCAAAGCTACAAAAACATACACACCCCTCTCCTGGTGAGGTTAAACATACTACTCTGACTCCAGCACATAGATTTTGCCACAGGGCGTATGTGTCCCTTACGTAAAGGTATCATCCTATCTCAATGAAAGATGTAGCAACCAATAAAGCTGTAAGTGGTAGTTCGCAATTCTGTATATAAGGTAAACGGAGAAGCTTTATCAACACATAGCCCCAACTTATATTTATGCACTTCCTCTAACTTTTAAATATGCTGTTGAATGACCCAAACAAGTTGCCCCGTCACCATTCTTAACTGTGCTCCAAGTCCATTCTCAAGCAAATCAAATAATCATCACTGACTTATCTTATAAAAAAATCTTGGGAACCTGATGGAAGGCACATTTTGTAAGGCGCAACTCTTAACACTGCAACAGGTAATCTCTAATCTCTAAAAGTCTGTGTAGTTGAAGAAAAGCAATTTCCTAGGTTACAGAGAAATATGTACTTGATATATGAACTTGTAGTAGTAACTTATTCAAAACCACAGAAAAATATTAATTTAGGGATTTCAACATACAACCATCCAACTGACAGCCTAAGGTCTTAGTCAAATACCTTAAGGCACCTGCAAATGCTGTACAACACTCTTGAGTGGGTGCTCTGGACTAAGAGATACACAATAGTAACCGCATTTAGCCTGTAGAAGGGTCCTGAAACAAACACCAAGAATGCAGCAATTAATACTACATATCAGCGTAGCCCTGTCTTTTATTTTGAAGAACAGTACTCCAAATTTTAAACTGTAATTTTATCAGAAAGATAGGACCAGCAAAATTGTTAGGTTTCAGCAAGCCTATAGTGAATGATTCAAAACACTAAGGTTCATCAATACTTGGTGCATCCAGCTCCTTTCCACCAAAAACAATGGGAAAGTTCCCAAACTGAAGGAAACTACATTATACAAACATTTTAAAAAGTATAAATGCAACAGCCTAGTTAATTGCATAGGCCTCTCCACCTATCCAATACTCAATAAAATAACGCAACAGATGATACAGTAAATTTTTAAATAAACAAAAGAAAGATAATTAATACCAATCAATATGCATTTACTAAAAACAAGCTTCCTCCAGAAAACCTGCTAGGTTTCTGATATCACAAGTTTGCTTCATAATATTAACAGCATTGAATCAACGTTCTAATGCAGGCAGCACTGAGTTTTAAGTACAATTAAAAAAAATGTACAAGACACATTAAATGCATTGAAAAAACAGTTAAAAGATGGAGCCAGCCTCAGAATATAACTAATTAGGAACTTTGAGTGAATGTATTTTTAATAGGGTTACTTGGCAATCAGTTCTTGGCTTTGGAGTGTTTAGCAATGACCTAGATAGGAAAAAGAAATTCCATAAAGATTGCTGATGACATGAAAATAAGCTATCATCAGCAAACAACATGCATTCCAATACTGTCAAAATAAAATCATACAACTAGTGACAAAAAAAGTTGTAATTACAAGAGATGATTTACCTGGAAAAGCACTAACTCATAAGAAGTCAGGGAAAGGAAAATCTACTGATTATTTTGTCCAAGTAATTCTTCCAACTAATAATCAGTTTCCTCAACTATATTTTAAAATTATTGTCTTCTGTAAATAAATAATTTACTACTTTTAACCCTCAAAAACAGGGCATGCACACACCACGAGAAAGCCCAAGAAGTATCACTGGGGATACGCAAAAACACGCTAACTGCTGAGTCAGCATACTGCAGGGAGACAGCTCCCACAGCACTCCTTTTCATCACCTTCCCGTCCAAAAAAAGGATAGTTAAGAGCTACTCTTTATTTTGACACTTCTGGCACTCATTTTGGTAGTACTATGCCATATGTTACTGGATCAAGAAGTATACTGGATACCAGGAGAAAACGGCATAACAA
The DNA here is from genome assembly GCF_030936135.1 of Gavia stellata. Taxonomy (NCBI): domain Eukaryota; kingdom Metazoa; phylum Chordata; class Aves; order Gaviiformes; family Gaviidae; genus Gavia; species Gavia stellata. The sequence continues at coordinate 45,834,898 of NC_082599.1, forward strand.
GCACCAGGGTGTTGCGGCACTGACAACTTAAGCAAAGCAAGTAGGAAACAACAAGAGCATGGCTATGAAGATACCCGTCTGGAGAACCCAGGCAGCATGAGATCTCAGTGTTGTGTGTAATTAGACTAACAGGTTTACGAGGCAAAATTAACAACCTAGTTTTCAAAAAATGATGATGGAGACCTAAAAAGCTAATGGTCTTTGAACTTTTTAAGCAGGGAATATTGAGTTGGAGGAAATGGGATGCACTACCCTTGTATTTGATCCCCAGTGCAACCACAACTGAAACTGTACACAGTTCTGGTGTCCGCATGTGAAGAAAAACATTGAAATACCAAATAATAATCAGAACTACCATAAATTATTAAAATTACTGGGAGATCTGACTTGCAGCAAGAGAACTCCATTGGTCTAGATACTCCAAATACAGACAAAAGATAACTAGCCTGCCCGAAAAGACTACATATAGAAATTAAATTTGAGAAGCGGTATCTTCAGCCTCATACACAACCAGCATAATGAGATTCAGTGAAAAGTCAAAGACTGACATGTATTAAGAACAACAGGCAATTTTTTAAGTAGTGATAAAAGCTGGGCAAAGTGTTCCCATAGCTATGGTAAAGAATCTTCTATCACTGGAAGAAAAATTCTCAGCTAGATATCCAAAGAAAAACACAAGTGCAGGTGGAACAGAAACCGCGACAAATTCTATGGCTTGTGCTACAGAACTGGGTAGTTAAGGATCTACATTCTTCAACTTTAAATTACCTACTAATTAAATGCCATCTTGGAAGGAGAAGTGCAGTAGCATTTAGACAGCGTTTATTGAAACATTTTTATATGCAACAGCTAAATATTAATCAAACTTTGCCTCCCTGGATTAGGTTCCAAAAAGTAAATCAAACATCTTAGTAAAATATCCACAAAAGCCTACAAGATCTAAAGCACAACACCAAGATACTTGAAAATAAAGCTGTGGAAGTGTGTTAGGACCAAAGAAACAAACTCAGCATTTTTAGTTGAAACAAATTCAATACTTTATTTCATCATTCATTATAATACATACTTAACAAATATAATTTTACATTAAAAACCAATAGTTATGGAAATTTTTAGCATCCTTTCCACTTAGAACATTCAGCCTTTTAAATACATCATGAAGAACAAAGTAAGAATATTAGGAGAAGCTAAAGTCCAAATACATTCTTCTTACTAAACAATTGTTTTTAAATATAAAGTGACTGGGAAATCTTTTTAATACTTTTCTTACATACTCATAAAAAGACTCCAGGCACATTACTTAACAACTTACTGTCACTTCTCCTACATGAACAAAATCCATATTCATAAACTGAGGGGTTTTTTGAAATGAGCCAGCAAGTGCATGCGTGCTCCCTCTAACCACATTTATCATTGTGTTGCTAAGCACAGAAATCACCATTCAAAAAGCTAGCAGCAAAATGAGCTAGTAATAACAAAACCCAGATAAGGGTAAGTAAGTGCTTCAGTGTTAGTGCCAACTGCCACTTCTTTTCACTGTCTGAAAGCGAAGTGTGACATTTGGGTGAAAGGAAGACCATGCTCTATTTTGCCTGTCACTTCACTCCCTCTGGTACAAGACTGCTGCTCAGCTCTGAAGTGCACTTGCAAATCCCAAATATACTGCCTGAGTCTCATTTGTTTTAAACAGATTTTTCCAACATTATCATCAAGCATCTGAAGCATTAGATTATTATGCATTATATGAATTTATCCTCTGCGTAGGCATAAGCAGCCCTGACACCATGTGACACAAGCAGCTGAGGAACAACGAACTTGGGTTACCTGCCTGGGGACAAGAGAAATGTCCATGGCAGTTCTCCAACCAGAAACCACATCTCCACAGTGCAAACCAATTCCTTAACCACAAGACCATCCTTTTCAATTTCAGCCTGAGGTTCAAAGTTGTCTTCTTCCAAATGTTTCTTGTAAGCATCACTGAAGGGCAGAGAATGATGGATTTCTCAGCCTTCCTCTTACCTTGTTAAAATTCTTTCTCTGACTTGACTGTTTGAACAGCCTTCTCCATTCTCCCAACAGAGCTGGTTTAGAAACAACAGCAAAAGCTATTCAAACTGAATCAACCAGTTCATGATTACACCAGTCAGGTTTAATCAACCACTAACTAAACAAAGACAAAGTGCATCTTAACTTTCATTCTAATTTTCCTACAAAGAAATTAGGGATATACATGTAAAGAGATTTTTTTTTACTTTTTTTTTTTTTTTTTTTTTTAATGTGACTATTAATGATACTTATGGGGAAAAAGTTTCAACAGCAAAATGGGAAGGAAGGAGAGGAGGAAAAGAAGAACGCTTACATTTGAATGGGATTATTTTTGCTACATAGATTTCAGGATTAAGAAAAAAAGATTAGTGCCTTAATCCAAAACAACTTACTAATAATGGATTTTTTGACATTTTAAAGTCCAAGTTTATTTTAAACTAATGACATGCATCTTAATTTCAATAATGTAAGATATGCAACTCCTGAGTGTTCAGTACAGAAAATACCGTGCTCATTTGTTCAACAGAACTAAAACGTTGGTTTTAAGTAGTTTTCTTCCTTTCCACATTGCCTCCTACTACAAACAGAATCTACATGTGAAGGGACAACACAGTTTCTAGCAAAATCTATTTTGCAGGTAAAATCTTTAATAGAATGTTAGCTGAATATTGTCAAAATGCCTTGAAAATATTTAAAGTTTCCACAATACCTAACAAATTATAAACAATGTTCCAAAATTTAAGGAGCAGATTTCCAACAACAGAAGAAAGATAGAAGGTTGCAAGTCCAGCTCCTTAAAATAGCATCCCCCCCCTTCCCAAACTCTGCAAAAAAATCCTGGACAGTATTACAACACTACACAAAGCCCCATACAGATATGCCAGAAACATACCAAGACAAAAAGATGTGCAGTGGAGTGGTTGGTGTTAATCTGATTCTAGTAAGAAAACAAAAGATTCCCACTTCAGTTTGTTCAGTAGCCATCTACTCATTTTTCATGCTGGAAAAAGGCCACAATTCATTACTAGAACAACTTGACTGGTAGCACTGAAGAATTAGCAACTACTAGAGGTGTTAACTACCCCAAAGCTCCACAAGCAGATGTGTCAATCCCAAAATTCTGCAAAAGATGGACTAGCTAATTCAGAAGGAGGTAGAGGGGGATTATTACTGTGTTTGAAGTATCTTCATCAATTCCCCTTCTAAGAGGTCACAATCTCTTTCTCCAGAATATATATAAAATTCAAAATAGAAAGAATAATTTAAAAAACCATCACACGCAGATTTTTGTAGGTGCTATAGCACAAAACAGTGTTGACAGATTTTTATCAACATACTCAGAAAACAACCCTCCTGTAACAGCTACAATCAGAGCAGCATAACCTTGGGGAGCCAAAGAAGTCAGCCCCTAAAGTAGCACTAAAGTCTGCTGGTTCTTCTGGCAGTATCCTAGCCACTGTTTGGAACACCGGAAATAAGGAAGGGTCCTTCTGTGGTGGCAGCAGTCGGATTGCAACTGTTCTCTGCAACTACACAAGCAAAGAGACCACACCACAGCACTGCGAAGCCCAGTAAAGAAACTGAGCGCGGAAAATCCTCAAATTGCCCCAGACTACACTTTTTGTTGACATACAAAGAACACAGCTAATCCCCAAAGGAAGCCCGGTGGTGCCCAAGCACAAGAAGTACATCAGGCATGATTCATGCAGACTGGTAACACGATATACTTGTCAACTGAGAGAGGAAACAGGAATAGGCCAAAGTAATGCTTTAGAAAACACCTGGGCTACAGAACAATTTACACAGAGCAGTTCTGCTCAGAAAAGCAACACCACCACCCATCAGCTGGGGCTCCATTTGTTGTTGTTACAAATCCAAATCTAAGCCCCAGCCTAAATGCAGATGATCCATGGGTTTATACACGCTTACAGGACAAAACCCTACAAGTACAAGTACTAAAAACATTTTCAAGGAAAAAGTGGGGAGGGGGAGGCAGACCACACGTGAATTTCACACTACCTTGGGCAAATGGAGTTGTAAGACTTCTTACAACATTTTACTGATCTATTCAAAAAAAGGGTAATAATGCCACAGGCAGTAACTATTTCATTAATATCAAATTAATTCATGCAATATAGGTTTTGCATGACATGAGATGATTCTACAGAGACATATTTGGCCATCAAACCCACACAACCCCCATTTAAAATACAAGCTGCTACCCTCCCATACACATAGAACAAGTAAATCCCAACAGAAATGCTTTGTAACAGTACTTAAATTCAGAGAAAATAATTATTTGTAATTTCATAATAAAGACAGTCAGATGCCCCAATGTCTCAGACTAGACACAAGTGTTCTTACGTCAAAGCATCTCTGTTTTAGATTAAGTTCCGCTCTCCACATTCATACTTGTGTAAATTCACAGAAAGTTACAGACTTTAGTGGAGACGCTCTAGATGCCCAGGCCCCTTGACACCTTTATCACACAACAAACTGCCTCAAAACAACCAAACAAAAAAAAACATTTCCTTCTGCTTGTTATAAAGGTGAAGAACCACCTCACCTGTTTCCAGATCAGATTGTTCCTGACTTGCTAGAGCAGAACAACTAGATTTCTTTAGTAATAAACAACAAACCTTCAGAAATTCTTAAAATAAGAAGTAATGCATCTCTCCAGATTGACTGAATTTGAGGCCTCCAATTACTTCAGTTAGTGCTTATAAATGCAGCATTATGCTTCAGTATTCATACGCAGTTGCCTCATCCAAAATAAGACTATCTTGCATACACCTGTTAAAAGGCAATTGATAAAAAAGTGACACTAATTTATTACAATTCTAATTACAATAATTTCTTTAGACTTGTAGAGGTTATTCTGCACAGTAAGTGTTGGATAGCCTAGGAAAGCCTTTCAACTTCAATACCACGTGGCATAAGCTAACATTAAATACATTTAAATTATTTAGGCTAATGGATAAGGAGCTATAAAGAACAACATTCCAAATCCATGATCAGTGAACTCTGTCAGGTTTTGCTTTTTTTTTTTTTGCTTTATTTTTTTATTTATATTCACACCATCTGGCTGTATTGATCATGCGGTTAAACAATCTTGTGTTTTTTCAGATGAAGAAAATTCAAAACTAATTTGTATGATCATTCAGTAACACGTACACTCTTGATTGATTTGCAGGTGCCATCTATGAAGTCACAAAATCTTATAGACTGAGCTCCAGTTCACAGAAAACACACTCCATAACAAATATTCAGAGGGCCAAACAGACAACCACGCTCGAACCCATGGATCATTACTCATTTACTGGACGTTATATAATAAGACCAACTTTTGTAAGCCTCAAGTTTCAACTCTTCTGTTTAGAACTTGTATCAGATTCCCCATCCCAAACAACAGATACAGACATCGACAGAACGGAGTAAATGAACTAAAAAAGTTACTTAGCCTAAAAGCTCTGTGTCATCATAAACCACTTGCTCAAACTGCCAGATCTACAGAAAATAAAATTGGCAATTGACAAAGCATGATAAAGCAGCATTAAAAAAGACTGCTAAAAATAAACAGACATTAATTTCCAAGTGCAATGGTAGAATTGTTTAAGTGACATTTATGTTTTTGCCATGGTGTTTTCAGATAAAAGTTTCTGACATACACAGATTATACACGTTATTCCAAGCTGTCAGCCTTATCAAAGATTTAATTTGTTCCCAAATACAACAAACAGGTAGTTCTAGACCCAAAGATTTATAAGCAATGACCTCTATTTTGTAATTTCATTAGATTACATGAAAGCAACCCTTAAAATCACTCACAGTAAAAAGAGCTACCGTTTTCTACATAAAGAGATGGAAGTGTCAGGAGGAAAAAAAGGGGGGAGGGTGGACTTTTAATTTTTAGTCATGTATTTTAGTCCTACATTTCAGGTATCAAAATGTGTTTATTTGGTTTTTAAACAAAACTACAGGAGGACTGCATAAATCAACAAACAGATACAAGTCTAATGTGAATCTAGCACAGAACTGCAGTAACCAAATGACAGTAAAGGGCCTTCCCTATGTCTACACTGAAGCAGTCTAGTTTTATGGAGATGAGCGCGTATCCAAATTGTACCAGACATATTCATTATCACTCATAATTGGCGCACCTAGGCATGCCCCCCAGTGTATGGAATTAGACCAGGTCCTGGAACTTTTCAGGAAGTACTGCCACAGTACTCTTACCACTGATTTAGCCCCACACGAGTCAGCATCATAGCATCATTGGCATTTGTACAATTTAACTATGTCGCTTATAAATGCTTTGGAATTACTGTCAGAACATCAACATCCCGGCCACTCCCATGTTCTTACTGCTTGGGATCACTTAATATAAGGAACAGCAGGTTTTGGTAGGTTTGGGGGTTTTTTGTTTTTTAAAGGTTTATGCAGAGGTTTGTAACTAGTCCTGTAAATGTTCTCGCTACAGCATGTGCTTCTCTTCAAAACCATCACTGTGATGCCTTACATTAGAAAGTCACATTTTAGATACCCATCTTTATCCATCCACTAAGAGGACAAAGTTTAATAACAAAAAGTAAAACACTAACAAGAAATCTTCTCTCTTGATTTCAACAGATCTCAATACAGCATGATTAATTACCCAATCTGGCTTCAACTCTGTAAAAAATTTTGCACTGAGACACTAGATTCAAAACCAGACCTTCCTCGGGACTTCCACAGATGCACATCAGCCTGTCCACACCCAACAAATTGCAGGACCAGGGCCTGTCACGTATCAACATAAATTAGGACTTGTCAAACACGAAGGACATCGCAACAGAAGAGATCTTACTGAACACCCAGGTAACTGTTTGTGCTGTCCCACCCCTCAGCAAAAAAAAATAAGTCATAATCACAAGCATGGCATTTTTCCCATTTATTTTGGGAGGCTCTCACCCAGTTTTTCATTCTTTAGTTATCCAACATAACTTCAAAGAAGAAGGAGACTAACGTGATAGCAAAGGAGCTTAAAAACGGAACACTGCCAGGAGAACAGCATATGCAGCGTTAGTCCTCCCCTGCCCCCGCCCGCACCTGCGGCGGCAGCGCTGAGGGCCACCGCTCCGGCCGCACCGCCCTGCGCCCCCGCCGACCCAACACCGGGCCGCCCCCACCCCGTCCTTGCGCCCAACTGCTCCTTCGGTTGGGAGAACAAACAAGTAAAACAAAATGAAGGAAGGCGGGCGCGGAGAGGAAGGGAGCCTGGCCTCGGGCAGGGCTGGCGGCACAGCCCGGCCTACCTGCCCGCGGCGGCCGCGGAGGGGTCGGGTCGGGTCGGGTCGGAGGCGCCAGCTGCCCGGACACCATCTTGGGGGCGGCTGGGGGTGAGAAGCGGCGCCCGCTGGGGGAGGATGCGGCCTCGCAGCGCCGCCGGGGGCCGGCCCGACGGTTTACCTGCTCTGCCAGCCCTGCAGGAGGTTGGTGTATTTGCTGAGCGTCCCTTCCAGCACCAGCTCCCGCCGCCTGCCGCCGCCGCCACCGGGCGCCTGCGCGCCCCCCGGGCTGGCCGCCGCCGAGCCGGGGCTGCTGCTGCCGCCGCCGGCCCCCCCGCCTCCATCCAGTCTCCCCGCGGCCGCCGCCCGGCCCGGCAGCCCGCGGCTGGCGGAGGAGGACGAGGGAGACGAGCCCGCCGACGTGGGGCGGCTGCTGCTGCGACTGCTGCTGTTGCTGCCGCCGCCCTCGCTCACCGCCGCCGCCTTCTCCATGGAGCCCCGCGGCGGAGCCTGCGAGCCCGCTCCGGCCGCGACTGCCGCCCGTGCCCGCCAAAGCCCTGACTCACAGGCGGCGCGGAGAGGGGCGGCGCCCGAGGGAGAAGGGGCCGGGCCGCGCCGGGCGAGGGAACCGCCGCGCCGCCTCCTCCCGAGTGGCTGAGGGGAGTTGGGCGGCGGTTGGTGTCCCGCGGCTCCCTCAGCCGCCCCGCCTGCCGGAGCCCGGGGCAGGGCGCTGCCCTGGCGGCGCGAGCCGGTCGGCCGCCACGGGCCGGGGGAGCAACGCAGACCCGTGCGCGTGGGCGGGTGTCACGCACAGATACACGGAGACACACGGTGGAGGGGGAAAGGCGTAACATACACACGGGCTGCGTGGTGCAGCGAGACGGCACACCGGAGTGTCCACGCAGCCCGAACAATGACACGCACCCACGTGCCGTGTGACACAGAGAGGTGACCCCACAGGAAACGGTGCCCAACACGCTGGGCGTGGGGCAGACGTGCAGACCCGTGCACACACACAGGCTGATGCCACGGGGAGAGGGTGCTCTGCGTGCACAGTGCTAGGCCCTCGTGGGTGGCAGGGAGAGAGGAGAGCCCGGCACACAGGGCCAGGCAAACACCGTCTCCATCCCTGACAGGCCTTGCACACCGCATGACATGCACACCTGTGAGGAGCAAGGAAAGCAGAGGCTGTATGCAGGGTGTACACATAGAAACACCACCAGAGAGGGGGATGCCCAGGCTATATAGCATATGACTGACACTCAGAAAAGCTGTGCCTGCCGGAGCACAAAGCATAGCACCAGAGAGGGGATTTCTTGGTACAGGCTGATGCACGTCACTGCCCATTACCATGGAGCGTGACACCAAGGAGATGGCTGGCTGTGGTATAGTATACCAGCAGCCCAGGGCAGTGCTGCCTGCACACAATGAAAAATCAAGAGGTAGGTGGTGTGCCCAGCAGTCAGGAGCACAACAATCCTGCCCAACACACAGCATATGCTGCTGCACATAATGTATATCAACATACCATATCAGTCATATCATTCATTCAGACTTTGCAAAAAAAATTATTGTGGGCTCAGTTACATCTGAAAACAGAGGATGTAACCTCAAGACCTCGGTACGAAGCTATGTGCTTACACACCTTCTAATCACTTCTATGGCCATCCTTGCTACATTAGCCAAGTACCTCAGTTTTGTTACAGTATGTATCTTCACAGCATACCAGAGATGTAGTTATTGCGTCATGTTATAATTGGAGAATTGAAATATAGAGCTCAGAGGGCCTATGACAAAATATGAACTGAGCTTAGGTCCTGTGCTTTAACCTTGTGGAAAGTTTTTTGAGTCTACTGAGTATCATGTGCCCCCTGTGTTCTGCACCTCAGAAGATACTCAAACCACCTGAATCCACATACAGTCAGACGTCTACATTTCCCATATAAATCAGCATAGAGAGGAGGGCTCCTAACTTAGATTCTCCCAGTTTTCTCTCTGGAAAATCCTAGCATATGTGTTGTGATTGGGTAGCTGAAATGTTGGGCAACCTGATCCAGAATTTTGGGTGGTTAAACTTATCATGTTGTAGCTAAATACTGAGGCACTGCAGGCTGGAAACTTGAATTTTAATTTAGTATTTCATTGGTGGAACATTTAATGCACATCTCTTGCAGTACGGACAAAGATTATGAACTCAGTTATTTTTTAAAACAAAATATTTTAGAGTAACTACTTTTCCAAGTCAGAGCTATTACTTAAGATGTTCATTTAAATTCCCCAATCACTGTTTACTATGGGAAGAAACTCCATGACCACAATCTGAAAATCTTCATTTTTAGGCTCAACTCCACTACTGCTGATGACCACAGTTTTCAGAAGACATTGGAATGAACAAGGCATGCTCCTTCAGGAAGCTCAGACCCTGCTCGCTTGCGGATAAGGATGAGACCCCTTCATTTCTCCTCATAATCAGTTACAATGACAGCCCAGAACCGTGGAACAAAATGCTTTAATGAAGTAACTGTGCCATCACATCAGCCACTGCAACACATTACCTATATATGTTCTACTTTATAGGTAATGAATGTAATTTTTTCTGTCTTCCACAGAATTTATTGGAAAATAATTATGTCAGGAAAAGAAGCCGCCGTACACAGGTATAGAGAAGCCTCTCCATACCTTTATATACAACAAAATTCAAGTAACAATGGTGCACTTATCAGGGAGTTTCTGAAATTAAAGGGACAACAGGCTGTAAGTATATTATGTTCCCAGCAGAATTTTGCAAAATCCCAAGACATTCTTCACTGCTGCTAAAAGGATTACTGTGATGTGATAACATAGGAAGTCCTCTTACAGATTATAAACTAGTTAATAGATGGGAAACAAAACACAGGAATAAATGGCCACTTTTCAAATAGAGGGAAACCAGTACTCTTGCGTTGGGATCTATGGTACTGAGTATCTTCTTAAATCAGAATCTCTTCATTCCTTCGTAGTTAAAACTAGAATCAAGTGCAAAAAATAGCAGAAGGATCTCACAGTAATGACTAAATCACTGATAAAGTGGCAACTGAAATTTAATGTTGCTAAAAAACAAAGTAAAGCACAGCAGAAGAAAATACCTTTTACTGTGTGTGCATATTGATGATCTATAAATTAGCTATAGCCTCTCAGGAAAGAGATCTTGGAGTCATTTTACATAGTTCTCTGAAAACCCCACCTCAGTGTTCAAGGGTCATCAAGCAAACAACTATGATGAGCTCATTAGGAAAACAGAAATAACAGCATACTGCTATATAAATCTATAGTACAGCCAGTGTCCGTATACTCTGCATTTATAATATTTCTTCAAAAAGGACAAAGTAAAAAGAGAAAAGGCATAAACCGCATCTTTTCTATGAGGAGAGAGCTAATTGAACAGGGTTTTCATTTGGAAAAGAGATAACCAGTGTACAAAATGGTATTCAGGTTAATAGGAATGATTCTTCGCTGTTTCTCATTAAACAAGAACTATGGGGCAGCTGGTTTAAAACAAGCAGAAGAAAATACTTTTTCACATGATATGTCCTTGTAAAACTCATTGTTATGAGATGGTTTTGGGTGCCAAACATCTAGAAAGATTAAAAAAGCAATTGTTTTTGAAGAGCCTTTAAACAAGGTTGACCAAAGTGTTTTGGATGTATTCGAAGTTCAGAAAGGTCCTAAACTTCTGACTTCTTGAAGACTGTTTACTTTATTCATTAAATAATCCCTGCCCTGTTCTTGAGTCTTCTCTAAGCGCCTACTAGTGGAAGGAATAAAGTACTGGACTAGATAGACCTCTGGTTTAACCTATAGTGCAACTTTTCATATACTAAGGATTCCTTCCCCTTGGTTAACCAAAGTCCCTTTTGAGTCAAACGTTGGCACTCTATGCAGCTTTCAGATTGTATTTCAGCAGAAGAATATGTAATCCTTCTCATCCCTTTACCCTTCTCAGTATGTACATACTGTTGCACTCTAACAGAGCTGGACAACCTTTCATAGCAATCTTGACATCAGTGAGCCCCTATCCTCATTTATTTTAAGTTATTAATGTTCTTCAGAATGACTGAACCTGTGTTTATATTTTTTTACTAACTAATGGTCTGTCCCAATAGAGCTAGACTTCACGGTAATACATACTGACTTAGTCTGATGCAATACTACATGATGTGTGCTTTGTTACAGGTATTCCTAATTAGCTATTTATTAACAGCAACCTGCCTAATGAAGGTTCTCACTGTTTCCAAGGTAACACAGCTGCTACGTTACAGTCCCCCTTTACAATGTTACTCTCTGACCAAACCTCTTTCATTAAGTACCCAAAAGAATCAAAATAACTCGTTATTTATCCCACCTTTTAGAAAGTAAAACATCTGGTAAGATAACAAATTCAATACTGTTTGCCCTTATCAGGAAACAGAGACATTTCTCCATCCTTTGCTAAGCTGCACAGTTTTAGCTTCTAGAACAAGGTCAGCTCATAATCGATTTGTCAATTTTTGTTTCCTGGTCATCTTGGTTTGGGTTTCTATACGTTTTTAACACTCCCCTAGCAAACAGTTTTCTAGAATTACTTTCCATTTTCTTTTTTGACGTCCTCCCCCCACCAGATTTCCACACAACTTCTTACCATGATAATTGTGCGGAGCAATTTGACTATATGGTGTACAGAAACTAATTCTGCCAGGTCTACATTCAAGCATTGAACCTATTCCATGGAAATGCCCCAAGGCTTGCTCATTTTTACCGTCTCCTCCTTCTTGCCCTACAGTCCTCCTGAGACACTGTTTCATTTCCCATGAGCTTTGGAGGCTAAAGTTCAGTTCATGCCACAGTCACACCTACACCACGCCTGCTCTCACTAATGCTTCCCCAGCTGTCTACAGCAACTACCAGAGAGTGAATGCAGCAGATGGAACAGTGCACAGAAGCAGCACGTCCTCCGGTCCTTCCTGAGATCCAGTTCCATAGATTCCTGAACTTGAAGGTCTAAAAGAAGCTGTGATACCTCTAATCTGGCCTTTTTCATAACACAGTAGAATTGTAATACAATTGCTATGTTCTAGCTTACATAATGGTTTCACTTAGATTTAACCAGCACGTCATCCATGAGTAAAACACTTCTGACCTGAAGATTTCAAGAACATCATAGAAAAGCTGCCATTAACTTTGCAGTCTGCCAACTTTAGCATTAGCTTTGCTGAATCAGTATGCATCTTATCCTCCCTCCCAGGTGCCTGTCAGCCTGCAACGTATGCTGAACATGCTTCTTTGCCACACTTCATCCTGTTGTCAGCAGCTTCTCATCCAAGTTTCTCATCCACCAGCATAACCATCCCCCTAAAACTCACTTAACTTAAAGCTGGTGACAGGGAAACAGTCAAGAGAGACATGGCATATGGAAAAAGTACCCAAACTACCTTTGCTGCCAGAAACAATTGAGCCCAGAAAACAGAGACTTGCTTGCAGGGTAATTTACCCTACCACAAGGCGTTGCAAATTCATTTGGACTGAGATTTGTACTACCGCAACTAGACTCTGATAGCTTGTTTACTCAGCTACAGTGCACTGCTCTGTAATTTGCAGGTTAGACCAGTTGAAACAAAACTTGATCAAACTGTCTGAGCCTCTGGAATACAAACTTTGGGATGGTTAGCTGGAGAGAATACTAGTTTTTATTATGTATGTTATATATATTTGCATTCGATATCATTAAATGTGCATGAAGAAGTGATGTGTATAACCGTGCTGAAAGGTATTTTCTGCATAGCTAGAATCAACCCTTTGAACTGCAGCTGGAAACAAATAGGAAGCCAGTGCATAAAGAAACTAAGTGAGCATAAGAAACTAAGTGAGCATAAATATCACTGACACTGTATATTGTGTATTTTAGCTAGTGGGAACAGTATTATTCCGTGCCAGCTTATGTTTGAACAGTTGTTATAGGTAGTCACAAACACAGTTCTTTTTAAAATGGATTCATTCATACACTGAGGCCAGAAGAAAACACTGAGATTATCTAGCATAACCTGCTGGATAACAGCAACCCTTTTTGGTTTGATGTGGAATTACGGATAAATGTCAATATACCAAATCTTAACAGCGTGCAGGCATTTTTACCCACTGTTTTTCTAGCTCTGTAGTTAAACATTTAGAGATTTGAAAAGTACACTAGCCCACTGAGGGTCAAATTCATATTCAAGACCAGGCTGAGTTTACTCAGTGCCACTCTCTTATATCGTATCTCAAACCAGTGCTCAAGCTCTCTTTTATCCCCCTGTTTTTAGGAGAGCTGAGTAGTTCCAGCAGAATCTGTCAGGTTTCAGCATCTGTTATTCATAAGGCATGAGGCTGTATATCACTGTAAAAACACCCAGCTTAGTGTCCATCCACTTTGTAAATGAAATATCTATGCACCTGTAATCTTATGCCTAATTTGCAAAACCATTTTTACATACTAAAAGTATTGCTATAGAGCACTTATACTACAGAGTGTATATTTATTGATAATGTAATGCTAGCTTATGCTTCTTGGGCTCTGATCTCATACTCCACCAACAGCAATTTGTATAGTTGTTTGATAATAGCATGCTGTATCTTCTAGCTTAAGAACCAGTCTCATTCAAATTGGACCAGTCTCTAATCCCCTTATTCACCCAAAGCAGAGCTGTATTTTACTCACATCATCTTTAAAAATACTGTTTAGGTAGTGTTAGAATCCACCACACAATGGGATGACAGTTTAAAAAAAAAGGAAAAAACTATGTGCTAGAAATTAAAAACAAAACACAAACATTTAAGATTTGTTGGCACTGAGAAAGGGAGAAAAATTCAGTTAATAAAACTTTCTAACAACTACTTATGCAGAAAGGACTTTAGATTACTAATTTCAGACTCCATTCTGCAAGCAGTTTCATCTACAGAAACATAACTGAAACAAATACAAGTTTCTAATGCAACATGACTGACTTCTTTTTTACCTACAATTCTGCATAAAAAATACTGGGACGTATTTCAATATGTGTGATTGAAATATATAGACATGACAAAAGACCGTGTATGTTTTAAACACGTCCTGAAACTGCGGAACCTCATATTAAAACAAGCATAATGTTCACTCCCTTTTTCACAACAATGTTTGAGAAGCTGAGCAGATTATAGAGATTTCCTTGTTTTTTATGAGTAATGTTAACACAAAATGCAAGAACCTTAGAGCAAATCATGATACCTATATTTTAACTGCTTTTTAGTATCAAAATAAATTCAATAAACTACTAAAATATATTTTGCCATTCAGTTCTAAATTTTAGCTCTCACCAATAAAACCAGTCAATAAGCATGTAAAAAGGCAGTAAAAGGCAGTAAAACTTAATGGTTTTTTACAGTTTGGGGGATTATAGTCTTGGGGGTTATACCTTGATTAACTCTAGAATGTGTGATGTGTGCAATTATCCCAAGCTAGGGATGACATTTTGTTTGCCAGGGTTCACCACTGAATTATTTTAATTTGGCTGATAACGGCCAAATTATAATAGTTTGTGAAAAACACATGAACCAAAAATTTCTTATATATTACAATAAATAAGATTAGTTTAAAAAAAAAAAAAACATAAAAAGAGTGTGCTGCATATTGCCTAATTCATGCAAATGCTGGGCTAATTCTTTTGTGGTCTGCAGGTTTAATGCTGATATAACAGGTAGGTAACATTATGTTCAGCAGGACCCCACAGCAAAGAATTGACTGTTATCTTCACTGATTCTGAAAAACAGTAGAAACTGAGATTTATAAAAGCCTGACAAGGTCATTTATCTAATCCTCTTCTGGTTGCTGGTCAGAAAAAGACAGCCATATTTTTTTCTCCCTCCTCTCCAGTGAATTTGCTTGTAATGCTTGCTCTCTCATATCACACTCAGCCTTGACAGGAGTATCCAGTGGAGATAACCTCAAATATGCAAAGAGCTGAATTATGATTCTGTCTCTCTGGTTTCTAAAACTCAGCTGTCAGCTTTGATCTTTGACTTTTGAGAGCCTATTCTGCAAAACTGAATGTGCATCATACATGACTTGATATGAGAATATTTGCCATGATTTCAAAGGTAGAAACAAATGTTAATTTTTTAGAATAAGCAAACTGCAAGTTCAGAAAGCTGCCATTTTTCAGTTTAACTTTTCCTGACCTTGGTCTTTTCCATAGAGGATGCCTGGAACAGGCACTCCTTAGCTGCAGTTTCACAAATCCAGACATTCTAAACTCTGAGCTCTGCCAGCTTCAATCAATCATAAACTTGCCCCTACTAAGGTGATACTGTGTTATAGCCTAAAAATAGGGCTATGCTTTCAGAAAATGAGACAGCATTAAAGTTACAAAAGTTGATAAAACAGATTCCAGACACTAACAACCTGAAATGACAATAAGAGGAACACTTCAGGGGTTTGCACACACAGACGATTTTCTTCCTTCTTTGTAAGATACACAGGAGACTGGAGAAATTTGTTTTAATTTTTCTGACATCCTGTTTGTGTGAAATGAAGAAGGAATGTCTAATCTTACTATCCTACTGAGGAAAAATTGGGACCAATTCTGGGGGACCTTGAAATCCTGATCAGGAGAGGTCAACCCCTAGCTGACAAGACAGGCATTGGATCTCTAAAAAAAAAATCTTCTTGCAAATATTTGAAACTGTCATCAGAAATAAAAATTTAAACAAACAATATAAAAAAGCTTTGAAGGGTGTCAATAAGAACGTTCCCCATCCAAATTAGGCTTCACTTAATCTGATGTCAGATTTTAAAATTCTATAAATTCTCCACATAATTTTCAAAACACTTCATAAAAAACAAATAGAAAGGATCTGAGGTTTTATTATAATATCAAATGGAACAGGAAAGGTCTTCAAAAGATCATACACCTCCTTTTTTTTAGAACACTGCTTGAACAAAATCATCATCTAAAAGCTATAAATAAACTGATACACAGCATGTGCTTCGTAAACTGAAATAGGATCATCTTATGGGAAAACACAGCCCATATACTAATTTAATCTGATCCCAGATCCCTCCATGTCAGGAATCAAATTCATATTGCTTTCAGTAGAGAAGGGCATAGAATTCTATTGCTGACAGGGAAAAATGGGGCTTACAGGCAGACACAAAGACAAGAATCAGTTACTATGAAAGAGTTTCAGATTTTTTCTTTGCTAACAACAATGAGGACTGTCACACCACATTTGGAGCACCAGCAAGGTCTTTGGCAGTTGCTATCGCCTTATTTTGCCAGCGAGATCTGTTCTAACCAAGTTTAGACAACACTTTGATAGCAACACAAGCGGCTGGTCTACTTTAGGATTCCCAGTGGAGGTGGAGCTGTTCCAGTGTCAGCCTAAGAGTGTAATGGGGAGTTTGCCAAAAAAGGCTAGGTTAGATGCAGTCTTCGGAGGCTGCACATAAACCACATGTGTCAAAATCCTGGCAGTTAACTGCCAGGAAGTTTATAACCCAGGGAGAAAGAGAAGACAACTCTCCTGACATAACCACAGGATTTTCTCACTCTCATAGAGCTTCAGAAGGAAAACTGATGTTGTTTGATGATGCAGTGCACCAAAAATAAGTCAGAAGTCATCAACCACAGACAGCGATAACCAAGCATTTCAGGGTAGTTTGAATCTTCGGAAAATATTACAAAGGGAAACAGATCTAAGCAAGCCAACCCAAGCCATTGCACAAGAAAAGAGAAGGGTTTAAGGGGGAAAAAAAAAAAAAGCTTTCTCTGCATGAAAGTAAACTGATGCCCTGATGCCATAGGTTTTAAGATTATTTTTCTTTAATTTAGCAGTTTTGAGGGAAAATACCACTCCTATCTACACAAATTTTATGCATAACACTTCTGACACATTCATTGCACTCAAGTAATTTTCTTCACAGAGGATAGGAACTGTGTTTATGTATTCAGAGGTACTGATGGCCTTATCAATTAATAAATAGGGGAAGAAATACACAAAGAAATTTCTTTCCACTTTGTTTTTTCCTAACATTTCCCTAGTGTAAAATTAGCACAGTTGTCAAAAGTGGAAATTCTATGAATTAAATGCAATACAGGTCCTCAGGCTTCAGTCTTGCTAAAAGAAAAAAATAAGAGTGAAGGAAAGGTAGAAAAATACTCTAGCATCAGCCTCTTTCTCAGGAAAATTCTCCACTTCAGTTCAAGTCAAGAGAGCTAAGGATACCAACTTTTTATTTGGTGAATAAGTTTCCTTCAACCTGGACCGGGGAGGTAGAAAGAAACAACAAGCAATATACAGTATCAGTTTACAAAAAAGGGATGAATATCCATTTGTAACATAGAGCCAAGCCAGTACATTTTTAATTTACAATCTGTAGCACAATGCAATTGATGTTTCTTACTTGGAGAATAAAGTTATTTTCTTCTCACTAACGCTGCTCTTAGCTACCCAGGAATGCATGTGTGGAAGGACTGTTTCACTGGCTTCTGAACTTCCCCTACATTCTCTGTACTGTTAGTGGCACCCTTTGTGAAGAGTTGCTTCCGAGAAATTTGTGCTATATAATAGAGAAGATCAAGAAATTCAATCCCGACTGGAATCAAAGCACTTAAGGTAGTTAATCTCTGCTATGCATCCTGTATCCCAGAGTCTACTTAATGTCGCATAACATCAGAAATAAAATTAAAATACATATCCTAAAGGCTCAATCACAGCTCTAACTGTCTAGAAATACAGCAGACAATGGAAGGAAATTCAAACACTGTTATGCTGTGTATACAAAAGCAGTAGGTATCGTTAAAAGAAAAAATGACATTGAGAAGGTCACCTTTTTATGGTGGCTCGTGCTGAAATACATGGTATGTTTAGGCATCTCCTGTTAATACAGGTCAAAGGAGGGCAGTGAAACTGCAGCATAGAAATGTAAGAAGTACAATAGCTGTGCCATAAAATGAAACACAAGAATTTGGTGTTATCTAGGGTACAAGATTACATTAGAAGTATCTGTGGCTGAATGAAAACTGAGGAATCAAATTTGTTTTCTTGTGAAGAAAAAGAATATTGAAATCTAGGACACCACTAAAAAGCTTCAGAAAACACTTAAAAGACTGGTAGATTTAGAATTGAATCTGGGCACATTATTTAGAGTTAGCTTAAGATCTACTCAGTCCAGAACAAGGCTTCTAGCAGATGGATGGCAGTCTAATTCAGCAGACATGAGTGAAAATTTAAAATGCCAGTACAAAGGACGACTCAGGTATGAAGCTCACGTCCGCAGGGTAATAAGGAATATGCATACAAAGCTCAAAATCAAAGTCAAGCAAAATAACACAAGAAGCCTTACATTCTGTGATAGCCAGCACAGTCTAGGAAAACATGTCACAAAATATATGTAGAAAGAGAAGCAAAAAATCTAATACATTATGTCATTTTGCAAGGGTGCACCAGCAGAGTACACAACATCAAAAAGGAGATGATGAGGGCCTCATTAAGTCTAATTAATTCCTCACAGGAGTTGTACCAGCAGATAAATGGACTGTCAGCTAGAAAGCGAATGGGAAATGTATTGCTTTGTGCACCAGTGTCCAGCTTAAAACTAATGTATTGCCAGAACTGCAGAGTTTCTGATAAAATGCCACTAATAATAGAAGATAAGCAATAGGACCTAGATCTCACAGTGGTTAGCTTTTCCCACAGACATAATATATCATTAGGCTGTATTTCTATAAATTATAATAGTGTCAAAGGAAAAAAAGCCCCAGCTTCTGGATTAAAAGTAACTAACGTCCTTGGTCTTACTAAGGAAACCCCACTCATAGGCAAAGGGAAAGCAAATTAATTCAGGTTATTATTCTTCCTAGAGAATATAGAAGTCCTCACAGAGTATAGAAAAGAGCGGGAGAACTTCAAGCACTTCACATTTCATGCCTCCAGGAAAGTTGCCCTTGGCCTAACAGCATGAGAAAAAAACCTGAATGCATTATTTTGGGAATCACAGAGCAAACAGAGGAACCAAAAGAGCAAACACATTCAAATGTCATAGAAAAAATATTCCACTTAGGCATGGATTGCAAAGAATTCAACAAATATTTAAAAAGGGAACGTGTTGCATTTCCTCAAAGGGAAGGAACACTCAGGGAACATGGCTGATGCCAAGACTTTTCTTCACTGAACGCATTCTCAAAATCTTCCAGATGCATCTGCAATAGCCTATCCTGAAAAGATTATGTATTTCAATTTTCCCTTTGAGAAAGACTAGGTCATATTTTTATTTAATCCAATATTGTAATAAAATCTCCAAGGTTTAAAGGTGCAAGAAATTGCCCAGTTAATGTGGTAATTAATGACTACAAAGCCAATTTTCCATTTCATTATAATTTGGACAGCTGACACACTTCAGAAGACTTCTAATTGCATTGCTGATGATGAATTTTGAATGGTCAAAGCATGCATGTGTTGTGCACATTTTAGTGCCTTCAAGGCCAACACACTAAACAATTTAAAATTTTCACATAAATACTCTTGCAAACTTGAAAGCTAAGCCATAAACTACATTACCAAGTTAACTGTTACTACAGCAGATTAATTAGTCATGCAATAGAGTTTATGGGTGCACAGACAAAGAAAGACAATGCATCATCTCTGCTAGCAGAGATGATGTTTTTTACACCATCCTGGTATCCATTCTTACGTATTAGGTATAAAATGGACTATCAGAGCAGAGGAGACAAGTTTGCAGAGATGGGGATAACTACAGGGAGGATAGTCTCTTTATGCTAATAATTGTAAAGAATTTTCCTCTTTAACAGAATGAATACAAATTAGACTATCAAACAGTGCTAGAGCCTCTCCTCTACATAAAAAGACAGCTATTTTTTTCAAGACAGTAGCTTGTGGCATGCTGTTGACTCTCAGCATGGATTTATGTAAATAAAAGTTGATTTATCACTTGTGCATATTCAAAATTAAAACTCTTCTACTGATAGATATCTGCTGATATTTACTGATATATGGTGATATCTGTTGATATCTATCTACTGATATTTACTGGGGTTTATTCCTATCACTAGTGACCAAAACTCAACTCTTCTTCACCCTGTTTCTTAATCAACGTGACTGTGTCTTATACTCCCATCATTTATGCCTGCAAAACCCTATCCATGGCAACCAAGTTGCATGAGCTTTGGGGATGAATCCTTCAGGCTCTAGAACATTATTTTAGGTTTGAATGCCACATTAATACACATAAGCATTACAAACAATGAAGTTTTTCTATCCAAAATTAAAGAAAATCAAAACTAGTGATGAAATTGCTAACATCACCATAATTCATCATTATTTTTCTAAAAACTTGCAGGGATGTTTTTTTTTTTCTGTTGATTCTCCCACACCCAAGTAACCAACTGAGGCATCAGTCAGGAATTCACAACTCAGAGCTCTTTTGGAAATGCCTCTGTTGAGCAGGGACCTAAGCTAGCTGCTAAAACCAGTGAAGCTATCCATAAACTACAGATTTTTAGTTTTGCTATGAAGAACATCTCAGTCTTTCTTAAACATAAAGGGTAGAGACTCAAATTAGGTCCAAAGTGGGAGATTAATTAAAATCATTCACTGATTTTAAGAATTGCAATAAAAACTGACGTTAGCTGTCTGTAAACTTTGTTTTGTGCCACATCTTGTTCAGAAACGTTCAGTCTAATGCCTTCTATGTCTCCATCTTGGCCTTTTGCTTAGTCAGTTTGCATACAAACTTTGTAAACCAATAAAGTCCCCATATGTTTGAACTTTAGCTGCATGGGACAGGATTTATTGCCAAGAAACAGCAATTCCCTCTAGTGCCAAAGGAGCTTCCTCCTTCACAGCACACTAAAATAATCTCCAGTGAAAGTCATTCTTTGCTGATTAATACCATGTTCTTGTTATGAAGTTGCATTTGGGAGTCTTTTCTTCTGTTACCAGGCTTTGTTGTATCTGCTAACACAAGTGTTAACAGGCACTAAAAAGAAAAAAAACATTTCTGTGCTTGCAAATCAGGACACTGTTGGGCATTGATGATTTTTCTTTGAAACAAATTATGTTAAGCACACTGAAAAGCTTTGGTTTACATACTCAGACCCTATCAGACTGGCACTAAAGCTGGCTAGCTGCCATCTTTGAAAGCTGTTTCAGAACCCCCGGCCTTTCACAATTTATGGCAAATGTATGATTTCCAACTAAACAAAAACAGTGAAATCAGTCACAGTTACTCTGGATGCTACATTTGTCCTACGTGCCAATACTTGGGAGGTTAATATGCATAGACTTTACCACAGAATAACAAAACAGAAAGTTGGAACACCCTCATGGGACCTTTTATCCTCTGCAGATAAGATAAATAAAGCCCTACGCCCTTGAGTTACAAACTAGCTGCAGCAGATCAGTTCCAGGGGGGACATTCCATGACAACTTGGTATGCTGATAACAGGGTTTGGATGCTGCTGTTACTATTAGACTGCACATACTGTACACAAAGGTTACTGAGATTGTCACACTCGATGCAGAGAGGCTTTGCACACGATAGGATTGCACAGCTTGCGTTGTTTTCTGATGCACAGCAATGGAAGAGCACGGAAGTGGTAAAGGCAAAAAACCCAGCCCACTGCTGGTGAGAAGTAAGATTGCATCTCATTAAAGGCCACCAGAGGCAGCAGGGAAGCTGTCCTACCTCTATCACGGAGAGGTGATTAGCTTGCAATGCTAGACCTGCCCTCCATCCTGAAGATACACTAAGCACTATGGGTGGAAAAGAATAGAAAATGGGGTTTATAGAGAAGATCTTACTAGAAACTCTTGTTACAATGCTCTAAACTTAGATAATGATCTGATGTCAAAAAATACGCATTTTTAAGCCTATAGGATCACTTATTATAACCTACTATCTAGAAAAAGGATGAACACAGGAAACAACCAGCTGCTCTCCTGTCTTAAGGTCAAAAGCTGAGGTACAAGCTGCCCCTCCTGTAGTGTATGTGGTGGCCACTTACAAAGCAGACAGACACAGGGCAATATACATGCCCTGTGCAGATCCATAGCAGCAAGATATGTCTCTGTATGTTGCAACGTGGCAGAGTTCTGTACAGTGTGCATGCTAAAATAGCACAAAGTCATCATACAGAGAATTAGGGTCTCTACAGTGCAGATAGAAGGGATGAAGACAGCGGAGCCAAGAAATGGCATGTCTATCCCAGCGCAACTACCAAGTGCAATTTGGCTTTCTTACTCCTGTAGCCTATACCTTTTTTTTTCCTGGGGTCACTGGCACCCTGTGAGTCCCACATAGTAGAACTCCAGATTGTATGGCTTTGCGCAAGTAATACCCCACAACGTGGTCTTCATCAACAACCAGCTTGGCTTGGTACTCAGCTCAAAGGCTCGCAAACTTTCTTTGTGCTATAAAGAAGCACCCATTATGAGAATGTCACCTGAGATTTAACTAAGTAACCAGCCTGACTGCCTGGGTGGAGCCATGGGATAAGGTGATTCTCTTAAGTCTCCCAAGAATTTCTTAAGGCAGTGTTTCTATGTCTATTATGTATTTTGTGGCTAATGAAACATTGGCTGGCATAGTTGCTGGAGTTTTTACATATTGCATGAAGAGTTAGTAAGATGCTTTTTACTAAATACCATAATAGTTTTGCTTGGCATGTTGAGTGTATTTTTAAGACATAATATGTTATAGATATAGATTTTGTTTATCCTATCTGATTTATTTTTAATATGATCTCACATAATAATAGAGTCATTTGCTCCAATTCTACATCAAGGGAATAAGAAGATGTTTTCACTTCCAGTCTTAAACAGTTTTGTAATCCAGAATAATTTGCCCTTTGTATATACCTTCCTTGTATGAGTGACTCATGTATTAATTGTTACTTCTTATGGCCCTAGTCCCTAATCCTGCATAACTTTACTCAAATAAACTGGCTCTGTGGCTGCTCAAATGAGTGAAGTCGGACAGGAACACAAGTAAATTGCCTTTCTGTGCAGCTGATCTTTGTCCTGTTGTTAATCTTACTACTACTCTCAGCGATGCAGGATTGGCACAGGTGCATCCACATAACTAAGAAAACAGTTATGCGTTTGCTGTGCTAAAAGTGAATCTTATATAAGCCTGCATCATTATAGCTTTTAAAGCTAGTGTAGAAAAATATTTCTGGCTTTAGCTGTCAGGAAACAGCAAGAACGAGCAGCTCTGCAAAGGAAGGTGAGCCAAGAGGACGAGCCAGGCTGGCAAGCAGATGGGAGCAATGCCTTTCCTAACAAGGGTGTAGTCCCCCACTACCTGAGCAGGTCTGATGACAGTAAACCAGGTTCAGCCGAAAGTCCACGGATGGCCAGACAGCCCTGCAGACACCTGGCACGTCCAAGGTCAACCCAGGGAGACAAGTCAGGAAGGCAGGATCACAGCTGGCAAGGTACAAGGCCAGGCATCTCATACATGCAACATAGTTTGGGCAGGAACAAACAGCAAGGTCTGAGCTGAAATTGAGCTCCTGAGCCAATGGGTAGAGTGTGCATGGATGGAAATGCGCATCCTGGTCCCATCTGAGGTTTCTCACAGCTCTTTCTCATGACCTAGCTGTTTACAGAGCAGTCTGATCCAATGTTACACAGTTGTGCCACACCATAGTTGCCTGTGAACAGAGGCAGCCAAAGCCTGGGAGATGGGGAAGGGGTTCCAGAGCAGGCTTACAGAGAGAGACAGTTACAGGCTGGTCAAGGCAACTAGGGCCTGTGGGCTCATGGAGGGCCCTGATAGCGGCTTATTTAAAATGTTTTGTAAAAAATTATTAGCTATTAATTTCCATTTAAAAATGGAGTACACTTCTCATATTTCTTACTCTCCTTGCTACGTCAAATGTTCATGAGCCCATACACACCGAGGCTCTCATTTTGCTTAAAATGAACCAAAAGTTACTTCCTGATTTTAGTACTTTACATTGACTGTTTCACAGTGAATTCATACTGTTTATTGTTTCACAATGTTTACCTTGTGCAAAACATGTTCCATGGTTCTCAGTTCAGTTTCTCTTGATAGACAAGACAGTTCACTAATTTGTTCCAAAAAATGACGGTGACATATAATCAAATTTGAATGCAACAAAAAAATAAATTATGGAACTGCATACAATTTCACATAGTCTATGTCAATAAAAGCTATTAAACAGTAACAAACTGACTTTCAGACACAACTATTGGGAGCATCAGATAAGTGTATTGTTGATACAGGATTCCCAGCAGGAATTGCTGGGCACAATTATTTCTAATTATCAGTCAATACATCTATCTACAATAACTTTATCTGAATGTTTTCTTCAGACTGCATAAGACTGAATATCTGATATACAGAGAGAAATGAAGACACACATACCTAGGCCAATATTCACTATGTTAATAGAACTGCCTTCACTGTCTCAATCCTTATTTTGGAAATCCCAAACTCCACATCTTGTGTTACTAAAAACTTGTAGTGAAAGCACTGGGACTGTCTTTCCAGAAACTTTCAACCTGGAAGTGTAGCTGCGTGCCAGTTAAAATTCATTCTAGATGTAGTAAAATTCACCAGAGCACAGTACAGAGAGACTATAAGTGCTCTATCCTGATTCTAGATCATTGGACAGCGCATCAGTTTCCATTATGGATGAGAGAACTGTGCGGTCACTTAGCTGTGCTTCTCACCATGTGAATGTCAGTTACATCCATGAACTTCTGATTCCATAATTCAACTGACCAGACAGTCATTTTACATCTTGACCAGCTAGAAATAGTTTTCACTTCAAGTCCAGACACTTCTTTACTATCAGTTCCTTCACTGCAACAATATATTGGTGCCAAGTGCCCCTCTAGAGCTGCCCGGTGTCAGCATGATGCTAGTACACAGCACTGTACCTAACAATCCAAGAAACCAGTAGTAGTAAACAGCAATGCTAAGAAAATCCTGACTATTGCTTAAGAGCATGCAAGCCCACTCAAAACTCTCTTACATTAAAATGTGGAAGCAATGATGCCAACAAATGTGCAGCAGATCTGCAGTCATCTGTGACATCACAGTCATAAACAAAGAGGCACAAACCATTCCACTCCAATTAAAGCAGAGTTTTCCTAATTGCAGTATTCCATGGAATAATGGTACATGCAGAGAGAGACCTGGTATTCTCTTTGTTCCTAGCTGAGAACAGTTATGTCACATGGACAATAGCTAGTGCAGCTTATCTAAAGATCCCAATTTTAATTTCATTGCTCTTTTTTTTTTTCCCCATTCAATAATCCCCTTGTAGTCAGCAGACTGGAGGAAAAAGTTGACACATGATCCAAACCCCTTTTGAGTAATAACTTTGGCAAAATTTTATGTAGAATTCCATTGAAATAGGGATAAGTAGTAAATAATCTCAATTCACTCCTCCTAAACCTCAATTATACTCTATACGTGCTTGATAATAGCCTTGTGTAGCTATAGGAACACAGATCTATGGATTGGGGCTGCACAGTAGTTGGAGGCTCATTTTAGAGTTTTGTAAGAGATCCAGCCACTGCACTGTCTGGAAGGCAGAGCCAGTCTGCGAGCAAGAGTTATCCGCAAAGCAGAACTCAGTGATGGGAGTGGGACACAGCTGCAATAAGCACCAGAGTGGAGGCACTAGTTAGTCCAGCTGTAAGGGTCACATCAGAAATACTGACCTAGGCTTTGCAATGGAACACTTTATCAAAGCTGACTATTAAACAGCAGGGAACTAGGCCTACATTCTTACACCATCACCATTCTTCTAGCTTCCAAAGGCAAAGGTCTTTGTAATTATTTGCTTTGCAGAGGAAAGGTTAGAAAGAAAGCATTCCTTGCATGCCATCAGAATGGTTCAGTGAGTAAGGTGAGATGAAGACTAGTTCAACTTCAATAAGAAAAGAACGGAAGATAGAAAAGAAAGGAATTATTTGAGGCTATCTGCACTTCAAAAAAAGGAAAAAAAAATCCACATATGTAGAGCAAAGCTTGCCCTTATTTTTTTTGTAAGGAATATCTTTTAATACTGTTTATATATAGGACAGAGCAATGACAAGCAATTCTTCTAAAAATAGTTCTCCACTGCCTAAAGATTGTCGGCAAGAAACACTTACCTGATAGACACCCATATTTCCCCAAATCAGTTTTGTGTATTGCCCTCAGCCCACATAATTCTGTCTCTGTTTTATATTTAGACTCTGTATTCCAGAATACAAATCTAATAGCAGTAAATTGCTTGGTCAGACATTTGACTTTTTACGCTCTGGGCTGAAACAGTTGTTCAACAAACACTTTAAGCTAGAAAAAGCAGATAAATACAGCTAATTCTCCTGTCAGATTTTCTGCATGGACTGCACAAACAACAACCTGTGTGCCGACACAAGGTGGGGGAAGAAAGTGCAGAAAGGGTAATGAGCAACTGGGGAGGATGGCCTTTTTACTGACCCAAAAAGTTTATCATGCTATGACCTTAAGTAATAATGGTGTAACACAAAAGCTTAATGGAATAATTTGTAACAAATTACCATGAGTAATATCTTACCTGAAAGAAGTACACCATGTTGGGCAGGCAGAGGAAAAGACAGTACCAGAAGAATCTGTAAGATACAGAGAGAAAGTCTTTATAAAGCTAAAATGAGACATTTATTTTCCAGATTTCTCCTCATCTGTTAAGCTTTATAACTTGGCCTTGACCTAGGTTCCCAGCTAGATTAAAATTGTATTTATCTTGTAAGGCCTGTCAAAATGCAATACGATCCTCAAGGAAAGCTGCAAATATTCTTTCTTCTTTGAGAATAGAGAGGTGATATATTTGGAAGACTGACTTATTTTGAAGGTGCCTGTTAACCCTGCATGAGGTGGGTAGTTCTCTAAAAGTAAGGTGATACATTTGCTTCAATGTAAGGAAAAGTAAAATGGCTTTTAACCCTCAAAACACCTTCCTTCCTCATTAACTTTTTATTCTCAAAAGTGCAGAATAGTCAAAGTAGAGCAGGACTGGGAAGTTTGAGGTAGGAATGGGCATAAATGAGAAACATTTGAATAAAGGAGTGGAGAGCTGACAAAATAAGCACAGATCAGTGGTGGGAAAACAGGTTATGTGAAGAAAGGATGAGGAGGAATACGGAGCGGAGTTGAAGGGGAGGAAGTCTGAGTGGGAGGGAAGGTAAAATATTCGTGCCTTTTAGCATTTCCTGGCCTTAATGTGCATTTCTTTTTTGGGGACTTTAAAGCTATCTAGCAGTCACTGGGAATAAAAACACCAAAAACTAAAAGCCAAACCTAACTCCTTCCCATTTGTACACCTTCAAAAAAGTCAAAGACTGTGGGACATGAAGAGCATTTTCTTAATTCTGTTATTCAGTTACATCTATGTTTAATTTGGGCAGAACCTTATCCTCATGTCCGTCTTTAATATGCTTTAGAAACTGAGGTGTCTTATGAAAATATTAATTATTATATCTTAGTCTTCTTCCCTTTGAGGTCATCTACTCAGAGAGGCTGAGCTGTGCTACCTAATCCATATCCATAGTTAGGCTAAAGAGTTTATACTACTAAAGAAGTCACATGGTTTTTCCAGTCCCACGCTCACACAATAGTGTGTATGTAAAATAACTTCCTACAAAATCAGCAGAATTCAGAATGACTCAAGATGTGTTTCAAGACCTTAATATGTTCCAGTGCAATAATTATCTAATTATATATAAATCAGATTCCTATCTTTTATACAGACCGCTAAGAATAAAATGAAATTGTTATTTAATGCTTTTAAATGTATCCTAAAAAAACTGTTTTTATAATAATCTATTCAATGACTAAATCAGCATATTAAATGGAAATTTTCCAAGTAGGTAATCAGGACTGTTTTTAGAAATTTGCAATTAAAGCTAAATATTTTGAAGTATTGTAGGTCTCCTGTATTTTCTAGTTGCTAGATGTTTCTGCTTTGTACAGGACTCTTTGGAGTTGTAGATTAGCACTGACATATCTTATTATCTTTGGGTACTGAGTTTTGAAATGAGCTTGTCAGGTTTTGATAAATGCTTGGACATCAGGCAAATAGAGAACTTCCTAGAAAAAGAGGAACAGGCATCCTAGCAATATCCAGAATAGTTAAAATAGATTAATAGATTAAGCGATAAGTGCAGTGGCTCTGCATATAAGTAGTCTGGAACATGCAACTAGAGAATCTCAGAGCTTTATACTGCCCTTATATGAGTTGGTTTTGGTCTTAATGGATGCTTAATCCATGCTGTCTTTTTTCATCAGCATGTGTAAAGTCAAATGAAGCACTCAAGATAAAAATGGATCTATTGCTATTGACATTGGACCAACAAACCACTTAAATAGAGAGGAAAACTGGAAAACAAGAACAGCGATCTCATTGTTTATTACTTTCTCCCCCATCCAAAATGTATCTTTATTTTCTTCATCAATCTTCCTCTTTTTTTTTTTTTCTCTAATGGAATTATAGGCACCAAACCATCTGCTTTCTGACATGCACTAGATAAAGTTGATATTGACTTAGTCTTTTGGGGTGTTGACAGATGAAATCTGTCAAATCTTAGTGGTGGTTTAATAAACCCAGATGCTTGCTTCACCTGTCAGAGGAGCTCATACTGCTGCCATAGCAAAGCTGGCATAAGGGAACATGTGCTCCTGCCTTAGCTGCTTCCATACAAAGCCCAGAATCTGAGAGCCTTAACACTTACAATTCAGGCAAACTGTTGTTTGGCTTGATCTATTAGAACCCATAGCTGTCTGCCACTTTCCTTTGCCTGGTTGCTGTATAACGTTCAGGGGAATGGAATATGCACATGAGTATCTGTGACTTCAGTTCATTGATTGTACCTGGACTGTCATGGCTATGCCGTGAAGATGTACTCTTTCAAGAAAGAGGCTATTATTCTGATTTCCCTGAGATTACCTTTCAGATTGCCTTTGCTCCTAACCCACCTCATTAGCAATTTAAGGTAAGATGCCAGACATGCAAAAAGTAATTTCTTTTGCCAACACTGAGAAAAAGATTAAAATCTCCAGCTGAGGTCGGTATAGCCTGCTAGGATGGGAGGACAGTATCTTCAGTCAGTACAGATAGATTGCCTGAACACAGGCAGTCTAAGTCTGCAGATAAGGCATAAAAGAATATTTTTGTGTTCTTGGTAACATTAACGATCTTGCGGCACCTGTTTTAACAGTAGCAAGGTTCTTTTCTTGCTCTTTCTTCTCCATTGTCTGCCATGTTTTTATTTAAAGGATTGGCCACTTCTTACCTCAGAGGCAGCTTAAATTAATCAATACTCTATTGAGTAAAAGTAAAAAAAAAAAAAGGTAAAAGTCTCTATTTGGAATGGTACGGAATGCAATGTACTTCTGCAATGCATCTGAGGATTCTTGAAGATGAGTAAGTGTTTACATTACATTTTGGCTGCTAACAGAGTTTGTATAAACTTGAACTGTTTAACTGGACTGCAGTTTAGTTCATGGTGAAGATGTATGTTAAAGTTCAGGTTGCAGGCTGTCAGCAAGACAATGACAATTCTGTGTAAAACACAGAAGTACACATACAACCTCATAAAATGCTGCAGACTGATGGACCATAGCCTTCTAGACTGTTGAGGAACTGTCAGCTTTATGAGAAAATATATAGAAATTGTAATTTGTCTGTATTTTTTATATTTCCCATTTAGCTTAATAAAGACTTTTATCTTTTCTGTCCAGATCATCAAAATGATCCTGAAGTGCTTACATTAAGTACGTACTTTTTGCATAATTTTCATTCCTCTATTTCATTAAGTGTTTAGACTCCAGTCACTTGTGTCCTTATCCAATTTTATAGGACTACCCCTTCCCCAATCCCTCAAAAGCTAGGCTGGATATCTCAACCCTGGTCTCTGGATGCCTAAGGCAAGCACAAGCAAAACAACCCCTCACAGGACTCAAACAACAATGAGATGAGGGTTTTATCCACATTAGGAAATGCCACCAGTGGAAATTAAGATACTGGTGCAAGCAGATTGGATTTATGCATGGTTTTGGTTTTTTTTTCTCCCTTCTGGTTTAGTTTAGTGTGATAGCAAACCGGCAGTGAGGTAAATGAAAACGCCACATTTAAACAGGAAGTAAACCACCAGGTAGCAGTTCACACTGCTTCAGTTATGATGAACCAAAAGGCAACTGAGCTGGTGCAACTTTTCCTCTCATGTAGATTCTAATTGAAGAAGCATTTCAGGAACAGCTAGCACCATCAGGCCCTTTGCAAGCCACTTAGAAAAAATACGGGAGAAGTTTGGCAGAGCTCCCTGTAATGAAAAGCTCAAAAGGGTATTGTCTTGATGCACGGTTTATTCTAATAAAGAGAGGGCAGCGCCATCTTTGTACAGAGACAAGAGCATTATGTTGGAGTGCTTCCAGGTTATTATTAAATACAGCTAAAAGTGTCAGTAGAAATACACCTTTGACAAAAAAGTTTATCACTTTATGAGGTGACTCAAAACCACCTTAGCCAGCCAACAGCTCATCCGCATTTTTTGTTTCCCTGGAGAAGCATGGGGGACAGAGAACAACATGATTTTGGTTTAAGGCTGAGGGGAAAGGAGTATTTGAAAACACTCATCTTTCTCTCATTAAGATCCCCCTGGGCCTAACCTGCTTTATTGCTTGATACGTTGGTTCCTCCACATCTGGGCACTCCACAGATTTTCTCCAAAGCTATTCAGTGCTGCTCCAGAACTAGGAGAGACCAAAAGAGTTTTGTTGTGACATGTATGACTGAAATGTATGGTATTAGTTGAGGAGAACACAGCGACGGTAAGGATACGGCACAGTACCTGCAGGGCTGCCAGGTCTGGTCGAGGGCTCCCGCCATGGAGGGCGAGGCTAACGGCAACGGCCGTTGCCGGGCCGTTGCCGTTAGCCTCGCCCTCCATGGCGGGAGCCCTCGACCCCTCCGCAGAGCCGGCACGGGAGAGGGAGTGAGCGACGCGGAGCGGAACTACACTTCCCGGCAAGCCGCAGGGGCGGAGGGAGGCGAGGGCGATACCCTGACGGCGGAGGCGTGAGCGTGAGGCGCTCGCCTCACGGAGCCCATCGCCGCGGCCATTGGCGGGGTGCGGGTGGCGCTGCCATGGCGCTCTCCGCGGCGCCCCTCAAGGTCTGCATCGTGGGCTCGGGGAACTGGTGAGTGCGGCGGCGGCAGTCCCTGAGAGAGCTGACACCTCAGCGGCGGCCGCGGCCTGACCCTCCCTGCGGCTGTGCCTGCCCGGGCCTTGCTGTCGCTCCCCGCGCGGCGCCGTCGTGCCCCCGGCCCGCAGCCGGAGGGTTTCGCGCCGTGGCCGCGCTCCCCTCGGGGGTGGCGGCGGTGAGGGCAGCCGCGTCCCGGAGGCGATGGCCCCGGTGCTGGTGGTGAAACACGGTGGCGCCGGCAGCTGCCAGCGGGGCTTGGTCTGTGGCGGGCTTGTGCCCTACGGGTGGGCTTCTCCAGCCCTCCGTCCCCCTCGGGGGCAGAGCTGCTGCCCTGAAGTAAACGGAAGGAGAAGCGGCAGAATCGAGCGCAGTGTTTTGGGGTGCTTGCAGGCACGCATCTGTTCTGTGAAGAAGTTATTTTGGGATATTTTTAACCTGGTATTTGTTGCGTGGTTTGTCCGGCGTCAGGTGACGTAGACATTAAAGATACTGAACATTTTTTGGTTTGTTTGTTGGTTTTTTTTTTTCCCCAGCAGGTCATTGCTAACTAGGCGCTGCCTGTAGGGCTTCTGTAACAAGTCCACTTCTCTCCAGAAGTGTTGTTCAGGAATTCCTATGTTAGCTGTTTTCCAAGGTAGTTCAAAGAAGAATTGCGAGATGCTAGGTTATTTGAAATACCTTTTCTTTTTCAAATTGATTATGCTGAGGCACGCTGAAGGCTTGAGACAAGGTTTTATTGCTGCATCTATCACTAGCTTATAATTAGACTTAAATAAACTTACTGTTGTGTCCACTGAAAGCAATAGGTTTACTAATCATTTCTCTAAAAGGAGCATCATGTTAATAATCCTTTGGCTTGCTTCTTCAATTTCTCTACCATTCTGATCACTGTTTTTACCCTGGATCCCTATTTACAATGAATAAGTTAAGTACAATGTGTTATATAAATGCATCTTCACAGTTTGTCAGTTTAATTACTAATGCTAAGCATACATTACTTGTGATAACATTCTGGTTTTTGAGACTAAATCTCAATTCAGGAGAGTTTGGTGTAGAGCAAGGTACTGTAGTTTATTAAACAAAACTGAACAGCCTTTTGTCAAGGTGATCTTAGACTTGTTGCTCACCCCCTGCCCCCTCTGTGCAATTGGCTTTTAGTGCTGTTTTGCATAGTTAAAAGTATCAGCAACTGCCAAGTTGTGGTTTTCTTTGTGATGGCTTGTTGAGGGAATGGCTGATATTTCAGTGCAGCTTCTCTTGCTTTCCTTGCACTAGCTTGTAAGATGAACGGGGAGATACTGTGCATTGCAATATAAGTCAGAAGGAAATTATGAAGTTAGACCTATTAATCTTTTATGAATATTGTTGCTGCTCTTCCATACTTGAAATCTAGCAAAAAAAGTTTAACAGGAAGTTTGACTACATTTGTATTTTATTCACTGTGAAACACACTTGCAGAAGCAAAAGGATTTTTAGATACTACCTACTAGCAGTAACCACATGCATATATGTTTTGTTTTCACCTCATTGGATTAGTTTAATAACAAGAAAAGCTCCTGCCTAACGGAGTGGATATTTGGGTGGCAAAATGCCCGTATCTGTGATGCTGAGGGAAGGAGATAATGCTATTACCGGGCATCAGCTCTTTTCTTTCTTTTGGGGATAAATGTATTCAAATAACTGATAGCTTATTTTTCATGTGATAGCAGTATGGCAGGGTTTTTTGTGTCAGAAAAGCAGAAACCAAAGTAATCAAAAATTTTAAATTGCAAATTATTTGATATGCAACAGCTCTCCCATCTTCCCCCCCCAAATGTTTCTGAAAACAATAATTCTTGGAGAGGTAGGTGATTTCTTCCTCAAAGTCCAAGAGATGCCAGACACCAAACCCTCACTGCAAAGAGCACTTTAATTCAATAATATATGCAACTATTGAACTAAATAGGACTTAATTTGAATTGTGTACCTGTGTGCATATAAGTGCCTTTTTGAACTGGGGCGGGCCTGTGGTCCTAAAGTCGAAGCATTTAATGCTCAAAAGCAGGTAAACAGAAAGAAATGGAAGCATTTATATACATCTTATCATTGATATTTTGGGGTTATATATTTTTGAAGCCTGAATTACCGGAGTGTGTGACTGGTGTTGCCTAAATTGTATGCATGTAAGTAGTTGAACTGAGTGGGGTTTGGCATCTTTAGCAGTTTGGAGACTGGGATTTTGGGGTTCTGTGCGAGGTGATTCTGTCCCACAAGTGCCAGTAACTGTATGGATGTTTTTGCCTTCTCACAGCTCTTTAACCCTTATCAAGGATGGAAAAAAACCATTAAAGGAGCTTGGCACGACCGTGACCCTTTAGAAGGATTGAACCAATCACCTTGGATGATAAACTACTTCCAGTCAGACTTGTTTGGTCGGTTTGCTAGGGGGAAGGTCACCTTAACAATGAAGTTGACTTGGCAAGGGTCACTCGACACCTGATGGAAGATCATGGGACCCGGACAGATGGCTTGCGAGGCACTGAAGAGCAGGAGCTGTGCTTTTTGCTGGCCTTGCCCATTTAGGGTTGCTCAGCCTGTGGATGAGTGATTGTATTAGGATCTTTAAGATAGGGGATAAAATAAGCTTTCTTGAATGTGAAAGAGAGTGCACCTTGGGAATATGCCTTGGAGCCTCAGGATTCAAGGACAGTGCGCAGATTCAGTTAAAACACTGCAAATGCTGCCTCGGACGATTACTGTAGCCTGCTCTTCTGATAACACTTCTAGGGCAGGTTGGCAAGGTGTGCGTGGCCAGAATTTATAGCTGTCTGTTTTGCTAAAACCAGTTGTTAATTAATCTGATTGCCCAACTTGGACAGAAACTGTAGAGTTTGGGAAGAGATGGGAAGTTACTGGGACAGGGGGGTTCATATGGCTAGGAACTTGCTGTAGAAAAATGGGAGGTAAAACTTGTGACTTAACTAAGGTGATTTTACACGGACAAGTGGCAGAGCTGGAGTTAATGATATTATTTGCACTTGCCTATTGTGACCTCTACTGATGCTGGTATCAGGGCAAATTCAGGAGTTTCTGGGTTTTATGCTTTACTTTTAAAGTGATGAGGGGAAAGTAGGCTAACTGTGATACACTGTAACAGTGAAGAGCAGGAGACAAAGTGGGTGGTCTTGCTCAGCAAGCGTCAGATACAGTTCTTCAGAAGTGTTAAATAAGTGCATGTGATTGTATTTGGGCATACCTTTGATACTCATTGCAAGGAAGAGAACTGCAGTTTGGCATGCAGTTACCTTGTATTACTTGAATAGCATTAACCCTCCCTCAGAGCATGTCAGGGTTAAGGTTTGTGAGGGAATCTTTCACTATGTTTTTTCTTGTGTAACTGAGCTGCTGCAGGCACCAAGTCTTGCAATGTAGCTCACACTAGAACTGTTACTGCTGGGAATAAATTGGCAAGAATTCCCATTCCTTTGCCTTGCGATGTGTCAGGAGTATACAAGACAAGCCAGACGTTCCAGTAAATTATTTCAGAGTACACACTTAGGAGTATTAGGGCACAGAAGAGAATATAGGCTTGCTTGTTGGATTAACAGGTGTGGGGAGCTGGTATTTCACCTTGCATAGAGCAATCTTGGACTCCGTGTCAGTTGTTTGACCTTGCTTAGTTCAGTCCTGAAACAGTTGTTGCAACGTAAGAGGAAATGAGGAACCAGGGAAGCCAGTCAGGAGAATCTTCTTGAATTCAGGAACTAAGACTAGGCAAACCTTCACTTTTTTAATACTACATTCAAAGGCTGAAAAAAAGACAGCTAAGGCATTTAAGTGTTAAATACTAATGGAATTAATGTCTCGCTCAAGTAGTACATTCTGCCAAACTTTATGCTGGCAAACTGTTTGAAAATCCCAGTCGGGCAGTTGCTGAATCAGTTATTTCTCTTTCTCTATCAACACTAAGCATATAGAATGTGTAGTGAAGTTCAAAACTGAAGACAGTGATTTACCAGGATCCAGACTTTGTATGTAAATGTAGTAAATGTGCTTTTGTTCAAGGAACTCAAAGCACTTTCTGAGGAACACATACGTGTGTTGTGTTGCATGTGATTCATACTGTTTGTGTGGATCTGAAATTTGGGGGTTGAGTTGGTGAGCTGTCTACCATTGCAGCAGAAACCACTCTGTGTGCATGCAGATCTAGAATATGAGCTTGATAAGAGGTGGCTGACAATTGTGGCTTCTGTATCACCTCCTGAACCTGGGGCACTTTGTAGTGTGTGAAATGCTATTAGAGAAATAAATTCCAGTCTTTTAAGACATACAATCTTACGGTTTAACTGAAGAAGGTCTACTTAGGATACTGTAATTTTTTCTGCCACTACTTAGAAAGTGACCTTAGGCCTGTGGTAACAGACATCTTTAACATGGCACAATGAGTTGTGCCATATTAAAAGCTCTTGGAGCAGAATGAATCTATTTGGTTTAGTTGCCAGCTATAAGTTTATTACAAGCAATGTCCGTAGTAAATTTAGGGGAGTGTGTGAGTGTAACCAGATTTGTAAAGTTAAAGTGTTCTTACCTCCTAATAAAGTGTGCGGTTTCCACACAGACACACACGTAAGCTTCAGGTTGGTGTCTCTGTGTATTTTTTTCTCATCTTTCTAAATTTTTTTGTGTGTGTGTGTGCTTAGTAGGTTATCAGTAATTATGAAGCTGCCTTCTTGTCCCAGGAAAGGAAGTTAGGTTAACAGGCTCTATGAAATTGCATTTTTTTCTTCCATGTAGTATTCAGGCTAGGAATGGAAGGAAAGGTTGCGTTTGTTCCTCTTGTATATAGCTTCAGTAATTCTGATTAATTTCATTGTTGCTTAGAGATTTGAGTAGTAAATTGATCGCTGTCCTACAGGTTTCTCTGTATGCTGTTCTTGGGGAGAAGGTGAGGCTAACAGTAATGGAATTGTCTGCCTGCAAATTCAGAGTATGCCGTTGCAATAGTGAGGTTGGCAGCATAACCATAAAGCTTACAATATATGCAGGATATAAATGCTTCTCGGCTTTAAATGCCTATCAGTATTGTACAGCAATTGATGGGTCAGTCATCTTAGCAAAGAAAGCTTCCCGTTTCTTAAAGGTGAAAATTATCAATTTTTTAAAATTGAGTATGTCACTTTTACCACTGCTTTGAAGATATAGTCCATTTGATTTGTGGAAATACAACCCAAACTCTCGCTGGGTAGCCAATAAGCAGACAAAGTAAGGACATTTTCAGTAAATGCTTCAGTCCAACCTACTCTAGATATATTTGTTTGAGAGAAAGCAGCAGGTGTGAATGACTAGTGTATTTTTCCACTTGTTTTACTAGATCAAAAATGCTACATAGTAACTGGTCCAATAACCTGTGAATTTCTGTTTATTTTAAAGACAATCTCTTTCTTCTAGAGGAAAATAATAATTTTTTTAGAATATTTTTGTTTTCTTTCCTGCAGGGGTTCTGCGGTTGCCAAAATAATAGGCAATAATGTAAAAAAATTGCAAAAGTTTGCTTCCACAGTGAAGATGTGGGTCTTCGAGGAGAATATTAATGGGAGAAAACTGACAGATATAATAAATAATGAACATGAAAATGTAAAATACCTCCCTGGATACAAGCTGCCAGATAATGTGGTAAGGCTCAGAAGCTCAATTCTAGTTATGGAGCAGAGGGAATATTGCACATGCCATGCTGTGAATGGAGGTAGAAGTTTGTTTTGTTAACAGCTTTAGGGTTTATAATATTTCAAATTATATGCTATTTTACTGATGGGATCAGAGATTTGAACAAGTGAGATTATGCAATTATGCAAGTAGGTAAATCCAATGCACTGTATTTTTTTTTTTCTTTTTCGGTGTCACTATTGTCTTTATGTTACTTTGGCTTCTGTATAGGGAAACAAATGTGAAAACGAGAGCAAGATTAACAGCTCTGACCATACCCATTAAAAAAAAAACAACCCTAACTTTGGAAGGGAGTTGGCTGGTCAGTGAGAATTGAAGGGATTTCAAGTACTCTGAAACTCTTAGAAAGTATTACAGGATGAGAGCTAGAGTATTTCTCAAGCAAACTGCAAGCCATTTGCAGTTTATCTGGTTCTCAGTTGCATTTCAACCAAGTGAAGTCAGATCAGTATGTTAGATGTAGCATTGCCAGGGCAGAACAGTGGGACTCCACATCTATTCTGTGTTGGTGTAACATGATGGTGGGTGGGCTGGTGGTGACTCTTGCCCCAAAAACATAGGAAAAGACTGCAGCAACTGACAGTTCAGTAGAGATTTTGGGCAGGAAAAACATGAATTCCGTGCATTGCGGTTTTCTCTTTAACAATAATGCTGAAATCCCATTTCCCTAGTCTTCAGCAAGTGTGGTGTTTCTGCTGTCCACTACCTGCTCATTCAACTTTATTCCCTTTATCAATTGGTCAAGCTTATTGCTACATTTTAAACCTGAGTGTTATTTTAGGATGGTCATCAAGTGTTAGGAAAAGTGGAGTCTGGCAAGTGATTTCAAAGTAGGTCACCTTCTTAAGGGGTAAACAAAATCTATAAGTACAGACAAAGAGAATGTAAACTAGTAGGTGTAAGAGTCCTGGAGAAGAAATTTGAGTGTATAAGGAACTAAGTAAAGAAACTACTTTTCTGCATGCAATAATTTATCAAAAATTGAGGTTATCTTGTCAAAGAGAAGGAAGCTTCTTATTTTATATTTTCTTACTCAAAGTACTTGTTTGAATGTTACGGAAGATTTTGAATTTTCATTGCACTAACCACGCTGGTGGCTGTGAAGATGACCCTTTCAAGACATAAAATAGCTTGTTTGAAAGCTTAAATTCTTTTTATTTTCTGGGAAGTTTATGTTACTGCTTATTTTCAACGATGAAGGACAGTAGTTTGTAGCATTCAATATAAGACCAAGCTGTGCCTTTACTTACCAGATAATACTTGTGTGCAGTGTTAATTTTAAGAAGTTATGTGGCCTTTCTCTCCCATAACTACACAGGTTGCTGTCCCAAACCTTAATGAAGCTGTACAGGATGCAGACTTGCTGGTTTTTGTCATTCCTCATCAGTTCATTCATAAAGTCTGCGATGAAATCACAGGACGAGTACCCAAGAAAGCGCTCGGTATAACTCTCATAAAGGTATAATAAATACTATGCATTAATAACTGAGAATGTAATCTTCTAAAACAAGATGGCATGATAATTTGATATGAAAAATCTCTTTGCATTATTCACTTGATTGTTCTATTAAACCTTTCTAGATGTAAGATGGGCATTTGTCTCAGTCATTAGTGGATTGTTATACAGTGTTTTATTTTAGGCTAGTGCTTGCAGGAGGAGGAAAATGAGGCTGTTCACAAGACTTTTAAAAAGAAAGAGGGAGTGAATATGTTTTGCACCACCAGGCTTTCCAATCTTTTACTTGTTTTTTCCGAATGCATCATTAGATGAAGAAGAGAGCACAAGCATAATGCTTTGATTGTTAATGCACATCCCACACGCTGAGTTGATCATTTTAAGAACTGCTGAGAGAATTTCATGTGACTGAGAGGATAGCGCTCTTGTTCGTGTCAAATATTATGTTGCAACAAGAGAGTCTGTTCAGCATGGCCCAAAAAGACAGTTCGAGCATAGCAAATAAGAGCGGGCAGAGATGCAGGAAGTGTTTCACTGGAGCATTTGTAGTTTTGGTGGCAGGAGAATTTTTAAATGTGGATGGGTGGCTTTTTGGTTTTTTTCCCCCTGTGTGTATAGCTGCAAAGAATAAGCTGTTCCCACAAGGTCTGGAAGATTCCGGTTTGTTGTTGCTTTGTACTTAGTTGAGAGTAGGTAATTTTCTCAGCACACATTGCCTTGTTTACTGTCATTTCTGGAAAATGATACATTTATGGATCTGTGCTTAAAAAGAACAAAAACCCCCTATTACTACTTACTACAAGCTTGTCTTTTTGGCTAACTAAGGCCATCAAATCTGTATTGTTTTGTCAGTGCTGACCTGATATATTGCTGAGATGTATGAAAAAGTAATGCTTCCCAAGTGCACTTCCTGCATTTTGTAGAAAAACTTTTCATGTTGTAGAAGGATAAAATAAGGCAGTGTTAAAAGAGCTGAACACGTAGCATCAAAACCACACAACTGTCCTAGATGCCCTTAAGTTTATTGCTTTGAAGTTGTCCATTTATGGTTCTTTCTTCTGTAAGCTCAAGATAAACTTTATTTTCCTTTAAGTTGCTAAATGTGATTTATGTTCTCATGTCCTTAGTGATAGGAATGACTCTAACGAAATCAGTGGACTAAATGAGGCTTTATGTCAGCATATCTGAAGTCAGAGTCTGGGCCTATATTTCCTTGGGATTACTTCTCTGGGCATTGATTACCAGTGCTTTAATGGTATGTTGATTAATGGCTATGTTTAAAGAAATAAAAGGGCGGTGTACTTACCTTAAAAAAAAAAAAAAAAATCCAAACCTCAAACAACCAAAAAAACCCCAACAAAACAAAAAGCCCGTACTTAGCGTAGTGTAAGTAAAATAGTGACACCTGCCATGCAAAGCAGAGTTGATTATGAGGCAGCTTCCCACTGTCGTGTTGAGACACTGCATCAGTAGGCACTCTTTTGAAACAAATGGTGTGAGGCCCCTTTTAATTTTTTTTGCAGGAGAATGCAAAGTACATGTTAGCTTTTATGAAAAGACATAACTGTGCATCGTTAAAAGTATCATTTAAGAAGAAAGGGCAGAGATTTAACACAACAATGAAAATAAGTAGCAGAGGCAGGAATGCATTCTTTCCTCTACTTTTGCAGCTTCTTTATGCATGCTGTTTTCATCAAAGTCATATTTTTAGTGGTCTCATTATGCTCAACACTAATGCTATTAAAGTGGCTTGTGTTAACTTTGGCAGTTAAAGTGCAGTTCTGGTCTGAAAAATTTCATTAGTGGGACATCTTGTTTCTGTGCTTTCTAAATTTCTTGGCAAGTTAGCAGTGTGTCATCTTTTAGTCTTTTTTTTCCTTTTTTTTTTTTCTTTCTTTGATGGTCTACTCTTCAAGCAGAGCCTAACGTCTGATAATAAAACTGAGTCTTTGGGAAATAAAGACATTTGTCTGCTGGTTAATCTGTGTTCCCATTGAAACATTTGCAGCTGTGTTGCTTTACATAAGTTCTGGTCACTGGTGTCTATGAAAACCTAACAAATCATTGTGTAGGTGTGGAGGGAGGAACCGTATACAACTTATGATGCAGTACAGCAGTGAGCACAGGAAGCAGGATAAGTGGAGGCCACTCAAAATGCTCTTCAGGCAGCTTTAACATCAATCTCATTTTCATCTACCTATATACAGGCCCCAGGGATTGCTCTGGCAAGCATGTGAGGATGCAAGCAATAAGACCACAGAACTGGACTTGCATTGCCTGGGGGATCATTGCTGCCCAGTGGAAATTCCCATGTTGGAGCCTTGGTCTTTGCAGGAGGGAGGGGTGTTTGTTTTTTCTCCTGTCATCTTGTCATTCGATATTGGATTTAACTCTACAAGAAACAGGTGTAGCTCTCCTTGACTTTGTCAGAAGTTGCATCTGTTTCATAGCGGGGCTGAATTTGGCACCTAGGCCTCTCTGATCTCCTTTCACTTGGATGAATAATTCTTGTGTACGTATGCACATTTTTGGAGTTGTTCCCAATGTGTCCATGCTTAGGAGGAGGGGCCTTACATTTATTTTGTGGGGATGTTTTTGACACTGTGAGGGAAAAATACAAGAAGTGTATGTGTGCTTGCTTTCAGATTCTTTCTGTATGGCTCATTAAAGATGAGAAAGCAGAGCTGTGCATGAAGTGATACAGATTGAAAAATAATGCAGAAATGCAAGCACTGTTGTCTGTAGTTTAATTGGCTGGTTTTATACAGGCATTTCTGCATGTCTCTTGATTGGACCATGTTATTTAAGGAATAGCACTTCTGATCTGTGGCAATGCAAATTACTGCCTGCCTGAAATGTCACTACTGGCAACATCCAAGTGTGTATGTGTATCTGGAAGTAGTAGAGGATCACACTGCCTTTTTGCCTCTAAGTCATAATTCAGAATTGCCAATCCCCAAAAGTACCAAATCCCCAACATTAAAAAATAGTACTGTATAAAAGGTGGTATACTGTGGGAAAGAAAGACAATTTCAGCACCTTGTCTGCCATGCCCCGGTTCTAAAAATTCAAAAGGAGTATGCATTTAGCAGGCTAGGAAAAAAGGGTTTTGTGAGAAGAAAATGGTCTCATTTGGAGTTCTTGGTTCAGGCAGTTCCGGGTACCAGACTCTCTTCTCTATTGCAACATTAATCTCTGGGGTGATCTTTTCTAAGGTCCTATTTCTGCCCCTACTTTCACACTTAGTAAAGAGTGCGTTATAAATACAGATTAAAAATATCCTTAGAAGTTAAATTATTCTCAGTTGTTCAGCTTTCTACACATA
This sequence comes from Gavia stellata, assembly GCF_030936135.1. Classification (NCBI taxonomy): domain Eukaryota; kingdom Metazoa; phylum Chordata; class Aves; order Gaviiformes; family Gaviidae; genus Gavia; species Gavia stellata. The sequence goes on from NC_082599.1 coordinate 45,876,945, forward strand.
CCTGTGAACAGCTGTTCCATTTGTAGTAGTATTCAAAATGATTAAACTGGGTTTCTACTAGTAAACTGTTGTTGGTATTATACACGAGGAAATCTGTCTCTGATATTTCAGTTTAGATACCTCTTCACAAAACAAGTTATTGGTATGCCATTTTGTGAGTTTTGGTGCAATTTCAAATCCAAATCCCTGATTCACAACTGATGGGATTGGTAATGCTGGATACACTGATAATAGGCAGCTGAGATTCTGAACTAATGAAGCTGAATATTCAGCACTTCTTAGAATCAGGTCTTTGATTGAGCATGGAATAAAAACTGTTGCCATCATCTAGAGTTTAGTCCTAATTCTTAAGGTGCTACCTCCTATGAAAAGAAGACAGCTTGGAGAGGTTGCAACAATAGCAGAAGTTTCACCGGTAGCAAGTCTGTCATCTTTAATCTCTATCTGAATAGGCCTTGTTGCAGTTCTCACCCATGGACAAGACTAATTGTGATGTGCTTTCTTCTCTACTGCGTCTAATGAATGACTTTTTAGTAATTCCATTTAATGTTGGCTGCAGGGAATAGATGAAGGCCCGGAGGGACTCAAACTGATCTCTGACATTATTCGAGAGAAGATGGGAATAGACATCAGTGTGCTGATGGGAGCTAACATTGCCAATGAGGTGGCAGCAGAGAAATTCTGTGAAACCACAATAGGTACTGTTCCAAGTAATAAAAAAGTTTAAAACATGCTCCTGTCCTCACAGGTGCACACCAAATAGCTCAAATTTTATTGTTTTCAATATTAGCTGGCTGTTATCAGAAACTGTTGCGTTCTTCTTATTTTAGTGTTGAATTTCCTAGAATGTTTACACTTCTAAAAGTACTAGGACAATACTGGGAATAGAGAGAGAGGAAGGAGTGCAATTTTACCTAGTCTCACTAGGGTTGTGACCTTAGCAGGTGAAATACTACACATGCTTTTTATCACCTTCCACATAACGAACTGCTTTATTTTATTACTGTGCTTCAGATTTTTCTTGGGTCTGCATGGCTTCATATGGATAAATGATTATATATTCTGTACTCCAGCTCAGGTGTTATGGTGACAGATGGTATCTTTATGCATGTTTGGGCTGGTTTTTTTTAAGGTATAATTGTCTTATTTTAATTGCTCAAAATAATTAGTTTCCCCAAAAGCTAGACATGGTTTTAGTTCTGCGTTGATGTCTGCACACCTTTGCAGCACAAAGATGTGCCTAGTGTTGGATTTCACAGTGTCTAGATAGGCATGTGTGTGTGTATACGCATACAGGTAGTCATACATAATAGCACAGAGTTCTTGCTGTTTTTTCAGTGTTAATTTTAACAGTTTTGTGCATTTTTAGCTTTGTAAGCTCTCATTAACAGCTTTTGCATTGAACTTATTTTTGAATGGTTGAATTACCTCTTAGTGCTTAGAAACATTTGTCAGTGGCAGCATGCTCAATTAATAAAACATCCTTGACATGCCTTTATCAGTAGCTATTTTTCTGGAATGCAGGCCTTAAAGTAATTGGTAGAATTGCACCTGCTATAATTTTAATTCACCTTTGTTTTATTATTAACTGTTCTTTATAAAAAGAATGATCAAAAAAAGAGAGAATGTAGAGGATTAATGGAATTGTTACTTAGAATCCGTTGCTGAGCAGACAATGAATTATGAAGAAGTCCAGAGTAACTCAGTGCAGAGCTTTTAAGTGCTATGTAGACATGTCTTTAGTCACTTAAAACAGGAGTCTGTTTAGGATGAAGATAGAAAAACCTCATCTCTGCTTTTAAGTATTTTGGGTCGCATAGGAAAGGCTAAATAACACCCAAATAAATTATTCATTTTTTAGCCTTCCTTTCTCTCTCTCAACAGGCAGCAAAATCTTGGAAAATGGCCTTCTCTTCAAAGAACTCCTGCAGACTCCAAACTTCCGAATAACTGTAGTAGACGATGCAGATACGGTCGAACTTTGTGGTGCTCTGAAGGTAACATTAACAGGCGGCAGTTGGTACACAGATGGAACGGTGATCCTTGTAGAAAAAAGAGGGTATTTAAAGAATTCAGTTTATTGTGCTTTATATAACATATAAAACTGCTACATAACATTTCTGGAAGAACCAGATGAGAGATTAGCGAGCAGCATATTTGGAGAGTTGGCTTTTAGACCCATGTCTCACCATCTCCTAAGTTTTCTTTCTACATCTTTCACTTAGCTTACACACAGTCATGAAACAAGTGTTGATTTCATCTAACTGGCCAACATATTTCTAAATCTGTTTTAGTTCCCTTTTTCTTTTTGCAACACTGTGTTCACAAAAAGAAAGGGAGAAAGAAGTTGGCATTAATCCTTTGTGTCTGTTGGCAAAACTATTCCCCTCTTCACTGACTTTCACAATGTCAGCACTCTTATGTTTTATATTTTTGTGGACATGCATTGCGTAAGGTTTGTGTGGATAACTACATACAGAAATGACCTGAATAGGAAAAAAGTTATTTTGGACAGTTACTCATCTGGAATTTTTTTGGTAACAAAATTGATGCTGACAGGAAGCAAAGGCTAGCTTAAACATATTCTTACTGCTATTTTTTTAAGGTTCATTTACAGGCCGTTTGTGAAAGGAAGGCATTAGTCGCTTGGCACCCTGGCCAATAGTTCACATTATCTGATAACTATCATGGAAGCATGTCTGATGGGTGTAGTAGTTTAGTAGATAATTTGGCTTACTTTTTTATTTTTTATGTTTTCGACAATTATTTTGTATTGCTTTGTTTTCTCTGTTGAAATTACGTGTAAACTACACCCTTCACCTGTAAAGCTACCAAGCCAATGAATGTTGTCTTTAAGCTAAGGAGTTCTGATTTCTTCTCAGCGGGAAGTAGATTGATAGCTATAATAATATAATTTTTGGCATAGGGGTTTTCTTTATAATTTTGTCTTGAGAGCTGTCATACTGGAAGTCTTGAGAAGGAGGAGTTCATGGGTCTGTGCACTGGGCTAATGGGATGTTACTTTGGTGTAACATGCTTTGGACTTACTGTATTTATAGCAATTTCTCAAGATTGTGGAGGTCCTAATTTGGCTCCACAGCCATTGCTTTAAAATGCTGTGGTGATGTGGGAGGTTAGCAGGAAAGAAATCCTTGTGTATAGACCCATGAAATTAGTCAAAAAGTTTTACAGATTTATTTTTCTTCGAAATCTGCTCAGCCTGAGGTTTTCTGGCTGGCTTAAATTCTTGCTTGATAGAGGAGTTCTGTCCCAGATAATTTTTATTCCAGACAAATCTCTTGAAAGGGCACCAGAGATGAGCGTGCTCATCAAACTGGGCAGCTAGTTAGCAGACATTGAAAACTCCACTGTAAAGGTCCAAGTCAGACAAGATACCAGTATCTCTTTGGAAGTACAGAAGAATTTAAATAAATTGTTGTTCTTGACCTGGAAATATACTGAGGTGAAACGTGTGTATTTTCTTTGTAGCCTTGTTTTGTTCCTCCCTCCTGCTTCGTTATTCATCATGCATCCTGTATACTGAACTCCCTAGCGGCATTTCTAAAAAGCTGTATACATTCTGCATGCTCTGGTCATTTGGTTTTGATTGCAGTATATTTTGTTAACTGAGTTGAGACTTCCAAAGAAGTGTGTGTGATAAGAGCTCTAAACAAAAAGTGAATTAAGGATAGATTAGCTTGTTTAAAAATACCATTAATTTCTTGCCTGATTAAAAGGCATGAACTGGTATAAAGTGGCATAGATCAGTCATACTAGTATAAGTGATGTGTTGTAAACATACAACTCTTCCTTAATATCAAATAAAATTTTATTAAAATCATATTTTTAAAAGTAATTTTTCATTTAAAACCCTTTCTAGTTTAATGCCAAATCTTGTGCTGACAGCATGTAAATAATTTCCTGAGCTGTTTTTAACTCAAACATTCAAAATTTTATTAATGCGTTGGGAACATATATGCCTCTGAAAGAAAATTAAGAAGCTAAAATTAAACAGATGGGAATGTTTTTATTGCCTGCGCAAAACAAAATGCAAAGCTCAGATGTGAATAGTGAAATGTAAACTTGAGCTTTTTTTCTTAGCAGTTGTACATTCTTATTATTAGGAAAATTTTTTGCTAAGGGTAACAACAAGCACTTTGCTTTTTTATGATTAATCTGATAATCTTTGTAATAAAAATGGGAAAAATAAGCATCTTTTCATGTGATTGTTTTTAGGGAAAAATCAAAAGTGTAGCTTCTGTCTGCTGACAGTTACTTTATTAAACTTGGAAAGTTACTTCATGAAAAAATAGTAAAAATTAGCACTATTTAACTTGCTGGAAGGAGGAAATTCCTATTTCAGAAGATGACAGTGTCATGTTGTGTGAAGAGACAGGTATAAAAAGAGAGGTTCTACTCTCTTTCTATAGCAGTGCCAATTGAAAATGTCAGCAGCGTCACTGCAAACTACAGCTTAGAGGACAGAAGTAAGCAGGCACACATGCCAGTCCATACTGTCTTTTTGGTTGTGGAAATAGTAAAAGCAACTCCTGTATTGGTATTTAAAGGATGAAAAATAGTGCATTATGAGAAATAGTATATTCTCCCAGCTTCTGTATTTTTCTATAAATACCAGCTTGGGAAAAGGAGACTTTTCTGGTATTTCTGGCATAATAGACTAGATCTTGTTAAAAGTCTGTACTCTCTATTTCTGCAAGCCTTTCTAAGCGGGGAAGATTTTCAATGTGGATGGTTACCTAAAGGTTGGGGAAAAATACAGAAGGGTAACAGAGAGTGCTCTGAGCACAGCTTTCCCTTACAATAATGATAATTTTAGGTTTGAAATTTGTTTTTTGAGGCATATTTGAATTCAGACTGTAATAATAGGTATTGCAGCTGGATGATCATGAAAGAACATGTACTTGATTGCTATTTATATACATATATATGCGTCTATATATATTGAATATCCCCTTCATTTACTGTATGTATTTTTTGTGACAATGGGCTGATGGAGATGTACTGAAGTATAGAAATCAGTGCAGTGAAACTGCAGTCTTGCGTCAGCCTGGAGACTGGCTGAATAGGCAATAGCAGTCACTTTACAAAATCTGATGATACTAAGGAAGAACAGCTGTCTACAGTAACTTGTTGGCTGTAGGAACAAAAAGTGCTTGGCATGTTCTTCTCTGTTAGGATTTTTTTCATGTGAGGGTTGAGGTCAGAAATTAACAAACTTCAAATTTGGATAGTTCAGTTTCAAGGTGTCCAGTTGGCTTTACAGGCAGCCTGACCCAAGGCCACCTACAAGTTCCAGGTGCCATTTGCCAGGCAATGAAGGGGCCTTCCTAGGAAGTGCTTAAGGGTTATGACACCATTGTAAGGATAGTATGTGCAGCTATGTATACATATGGATGTGCTCCTGGATGCTGATGGATGTGATACTGCAGAGTAGCACAGATGCAGGTTATCACCACTGAGGTGTCCTTAGAGTCCTTAGTGCCTGTGCCAGTGTGTGGTCTTATAATCAAACAGCACAGGTGTGAGGCAAGATTGAGCTGGTGTATAAACCTAGCAGCATACTTGAGAGGTGATATAAACATTGGTAGCTGCATTCTTGGGTGTAACCCAGCAGTATTACTTACAAACGTGGTCCTACAAAGCGTGTTTATGGCAGTCACTGTTAGATAGTCAATCTAGGTACTGTCAAAGTTGATTGTGGTAATCACTCTTTCCTGAGATTAAGTGGAAATGAAATCCATCACTTACATTCAATTTTGCCAGGAACAAGCAAGCAGTTTATGCTTAACCTCTCTGACAGTCCTGCTGATACTGTCTTTGATTTGTTGAGTCTTCATTTGACCTCTCTCAGCCATGATGCGAAGCAAGTTGCTTCTCCAAGTTCATGTGTAAGTAGGAGGGAAAGTGCTGTGCTGAGCTGTAACACTACCTCAAGGAAGGCTGGATGTCCCAGGCGAATTAACATTTCTGCTTAGTTCTCTAATGATCCATTTAATTATGGAGAGGTAGTGGTTCGCTTCAGAAATGGTCTCTGAAGCTGTCTTCATGAGCACTCCACAAACTGTAAATAGAGTAGGACTGTAAATTAGATATTTCTGAGCACTGACTGTGTAAGAGAACAATCTGTCAGCAAAGTCTGCAGACTTGTTAACCTTGGTTCCTTGGTCAGCTATTGACCTTGCATTTGTGACCTCTGGCATGTTTGCAGCAGGTCATGTGCAAGTAAAAGACGCTTTTTCTCATTTGCTCTGGCACATACTGGGAGCACTGCCTAGCATCAACATTTCTTTTCTGGAGTATAGCTTTACTATCCCAATGATAAAATAACTTGAGTCCAGTCCTTGCTCATGTTCTAGAATAACTAGGAATAGGACTTACGCCAGCTTCTGGATGCCAGACCAGCTAAAGACTCACCTGTTAGTGCAAAGTATTTTAGTAGATTAAAACCATACTCAATATAAAAACACCCTGTGCATCTTGCTTACAGGATGCATGCTTTAACGGAAAAAGCTATTAATGACGAGATGGGGGGAAAATGTGTTTGCTCAAGCGTGAAGTGGTTTTGAGAGCTCCAAATCCCTCAGGCCAAGAGGAACATTGTGTTGCAGTCATTTTCGGGTGGTTGTGACAGTATTTTTGAACCTTTGGAACAACAGGTTTGTCTGTAGGCTAAAGTCATTCTTGCTTCTTGGGCCCTCAGACTCCTATGTTGTGTATACAAATACAGTCAGTTTTTGAGCTCATGGACATGTGGGCTCTCTCCTCTTGCACAAATGTATACCCATTGCATTTGCAGGAACTTTTGTAACTTCAGGTTTAGGTTTTGGCAGCGGCAGTGTTCAGGATCAACCAATCGGATACAGAAGGATGTTTTGGCTGGATAGATATGCAATTCTTCCCCCGCCCCAGTCTGCTGCTCAGAGGATCGCTATAGTGCTAGGGCCGTTAGGCTCTTGTGTGTTAATTTGTGTTTTGCTTATGCATCTTCCTGAAACAAACTTGACTTAGTGCCTACACCCAGAGATTTCAAGTACCAAGCTGCCTGGTTGGGTCTTGTTTTAGACAGAAAGGTGACTCAGTCTCAAGTTTTGTAAGATTTTTTTGTTGTTGTTGTCTTGTTTTTGTAAGGACTGGCTTGTCCTTCAGTAAGGTGTAACTTTCAGTGTGGTATAATTCAGTTCTCTATAGTATATTAGATGCGAGAGATGGATTCCTCAAGGATTTAGATGAAACCAGATGGTAGACCTTGTAAATTCATAGCTGTGGCCTGAGGGTTATATAGACCAGGATATAACAGTCTCCTAGGTGTGGGTGGGTGTTCTAGAGCATCATCAGTTGTCTTGTTTCCTCATTATTTGTGAACTATGTGTAAGAACATACAGTAGGGACATTGTACAAACAAGGAGCTTAGTGTTTGAGAGTTAGACTCACAACTTCCCTTCTTCGCTACCCCATTTCCTCAGAAGTAACTAGTCTTTGTATGACTTGCTTAAAACAATATTTCTGTTGCTCCAAAGACAAACATTGCAAAAGGTAAAAGTAGACAACAAAATACCATAGGCAAAATCATACTGTAAATTATGATCAGGTAGGCTGCTTCAAAGTGGAAAGGAAAGTCAAAACAGGCAAAGTTGAAGGGAAGGGGAAGCTTTAGTATTGGAGTGTTCAAGAAGTACGTGGAAAAAGCCCAGAGGTTGTTCAAAAATGTTTTTATTTTTAGCTGAGCGCTGAATGCCTGCAGACTTCTTGTAGGTGTAAATTCCAGTTAAATGGGTTATCCCGTCTGAAAATTTAAATACCTGTTTGACTTCCTCTTGCTTTGCCACCAAATGAACAAATATTGGAGGTTGCTCTGGGAGAGGCAGCTGATGGAAAACATAACTTGACTGAATTATCATAGACAGGATTTAAGCCAAGATGATCTAAAGTAATAGCTTTGAAAGTCTGATTGTCTTTTGCGGCTTCAGGTCTGATGTTGAGATATTTGTCTGCAATTTTTAAGGTCACCTTTAAACCTCAGCTAGCTACTCAAAAAGCAATGACTCGTCTTCTGACCTCATTTGATTGAGAGTCACCTAGCCACGACTGGCCACACAGCGCTGCAGCTTCCTGCAGTTTTTCGTTCTTACAGTCCAAAAAACAAAACAAAACCAGCTGTTAATCAGCTTGTTGCTTTCATTAGCAGCTTCTGACTGTTGCTGTTTCTTCAGCAACAGTTAAAGTTGGTTTGGTTGTTTGGGTTTTTATCCCTGCATGGGGTGCTACATTAGGTGCCGTAATGTTGATTCTCTTGTGGTTTCTGTTGAGGTCACTGCTACTGTTGTTGCATGCAGAAAGGTGTTACTACATCTATTGCTTCCTTGTTTGCTTTATCAGTATGTCAGAATGCCATCTCTTTTGGAGTGTTTTGGGTTTTGGTAGTTTGGGGTTTTTTTGGTGGGGGCAAACCATGGCTAGTCTCTGACTCCCAGGCTGAAAAATAGCTTTTATATTCACTTCACTCAAATGTATCTCAACTAATCTCTATGTTTGTAAACCAATAAAGGGACTGTATACCTGGTTGTTCACAAAGAAACAGTACATCATACCAGATCTAAGGAAAAAAAACCCTAACATTTTTTGCTTAAGAAAGGTCTTCCTGGGGTATGAACCTTCTGGGAACCCTTGATTAACTATTACTGTTATAGAAACTCTGCCTACTTAACAGGGCTGAATATGATTAGCTTGGCTGAATTTGGTCCCTTAGCATATCAGCATGGAAGTCAGTAAATGTTTCTTAGATTCAGTATTACTTTAATTATAAAGAAAATATGGATAAAAGGGCTGTGGGATGTCAGTCTAGCTTTACCCCTACCTCAGGGCAGGAACAGCTCAATCTAGATAAAACCTTGTTTGTGTGTAGAGTAACCTGTTTGTTCTTGAAGACAGTCAAAAATAATAGCTCCACAGTCTCTGGGCAACTTGTTCCAGAGCTTTAACTATACTTTTATCCTTGGAAACACTTAATAATGTAAGACTTGTCATCCATTTTTTTTTTTGAAGGTTATCCCATAAACCCCCGAAACCAAAAAACAAACAAACAAAAAAACCCAAAACAACAACCTAGTCTTATGTTAATAAAGTATTTAGAGTTCTTAAGGACATCTGCACTCTGTCTTTTGGTGTCTTCTAGGATTCTGTAAGCAATAATTGACTCATTTCCCATTTGTTTTTTTCTCTTCTCGTTAGAATATAGTGGCAGTAGGAGCTGGGTTCTGTGATGGCCTTTGCTGCGGTGACAATACCAAAGCTGCTGTTATTCGCCTTGGCCTAATGGAGATGATTGCCTTTGCCAGAATTTTTTGCAAAGGACAGGTGTCTACTGCCACTTTCCTGGAGAGCTGTGGAGTTGCTGATCTCATCACAACATGTTACGGTGGTCGGAATCGACGTGTAGCAGAAGCGTTCGTTAAAACTGGAAAGGTACCTTATTCACTGGGTGAAATCCATTGTGGCAAATACTAGCACTCCTGGTTTGTTGGAGTAATAGTACAGTTATCTGAGACATGCTAACTGTACTGAGTGAGTACCCTTCTCTTTCCTCTCATTTTTTGAGTGTGTTACAAGGCTAGAATGAGTGTAAAGGTGTGAAAAAGGAGGGGTGATTAAAAAAAAAAAAGTGGAGGGATAAGATATTAGGAGATGCAGATTTAAGGAGAATATTTACAAACAAGAATATAGGAGAATATTATATATGCTTACTCATGTATGTTTTTGAGAAAGGAAAAACCCTCAATAACGTCTTTTTTTTTTTCCATCCAGATGGTGTTGTCAGGCTTATGAAAACTTTATCATAGCTCTCCTTTTCTTCCTTCCCCACCCCCCGCCCCGTTGTTTAGTCTATTGAAGAATTGGAGCAAGAAATGTTGAATGGTCAGAAACTGCAAGGACCACAGACTTCTGCAGAAGTGTATCGCATCCTCAAGCAGAAAGGAATGCTGGAAAAGTAAGTAAGAACAGATAAAGCAAGTTCCACATACCCCTTTTTTGTCTCCATAACTCTTTTTGCATTTTTAGTCTTGATATCTTCATGAAGGTAATAGCCAAAAAGAAAATCACTGTAATAAGAGTAGCTTGACCCCCAGTTAAAAATTACAGAGAAGTGAATAAAACCTCAAAATAATATTGCTGTAGATAAAGCTAATAGTGTGACATTAAATTTGTGAATGCACTTCAGTTTACAGAATGTATTATTGCCTCCTGCTATCATAGAAAAGCATAGCAGCAGAGTGTGTTTTAACATGTGAAAGAATAAAATACATGAAAATAGAAGCTGAGCTTCCTGAAGAGACTCGTGAAGAGGCTCTACAGCTCATTTCATAGTAGTAAATTCATTGCTTATCTCCAAGGAGAGGATCTTTGTTATTAAGGATCTGTATAGCTGATCAGCTGAATAGAGTGTCTGCTTCTATCCACACGGATTCTAGCTTAGATACCACAGTTCTTTTTCCTTACGTGACTTCCAGTAGGATAAAACCTGCCATCTGCTTGTGTAGGTCAGGTGGGTTTTTTTGTGGTATGAAATTAAGCAGGTTGTCCTGGTTTGTTCATTTGTATTCGAGTCAGAACATTTATGATTTCTAAAGCCACACACACAGTTGTCTCCTTATGAGATTAAGGGACGCATTATCTCTGTCTATTCCTGTTTGTAGAGGAAGCAAAATCTGAAAATAAATGACTGCCAGTCAGAAGCCCAAGCCTTGTTACTTTTTTTTCCAAACCAGTTTTTAAAGTCTAGTTTTAATGGATCAGTTGCATTAAGTTGCTTATTTTTTAACGTTATCTTTGGGAGTAAGGCACCAAAGTCTGTCTCTGCGGTGTACAGTAATTAAGCTAACTGCAGAAAAAAAATCTAATTAAAGTGTTGGATTCAGTCTTTGCTGTTTATGATTCCCTAAATGACACAGGATGCTGTCTTTGGGGTTTTTTTTTGTTGGTTGGTTGGTTGTTTTTTCCCTGTTCTATCTTACAACAAATAGAGTGCATTATGGAAGACTTTAGGTTGTGTTTTTAATGAAAGATACAAAAACAAGGGAGTTGCTAATTTCTGTTTGGTGTACCAACATACCTGTGTCAGTTCTTCATAAAAGGTCTCATTCAACAAGACTTTCGAAAGCAACTTTCAAAGTGTTTTTCGAAAACTCTCTTGCTACTGCTTTAAAACACAAAACACAGTAAAACAGCCATGGTTTCAAAGTGACGACATAAGAGTTTAGTAAGAGTAAAATTTCATACTCTCATCCTACAAAAACAGTCCCAAGGCTACATAGAAATATGCAAAAGTCAAAGTTCAGTAGAAGAGCCTTGGTAGCAGGGTTGATGCCTATTGATATTTACAGTGCAATTTGTTTTTTCATTTCAACAGTTGTAGAACTAGCCCTCTTAATGTGCTCAAACATAAGATTGGAGTTTGCTGGCCATGAGGCTGCAGTCAGCCTTGATTCTGCTTTCCCCGTGTGAAGTGTGGCAGACCTGTGCACAGCAGAGTAATGTTCTCTGTGATAAACAGCAAGACTTATGTATCAAGATGTGGTTTGTAGTAGCGGTACTTCTTCACTGAGAAGTAACTGCCAGTACTGTATCTAAAGCTGTGTGAAACTTGCTTTTGCTTCAGAAGGTTCACGTGTTTTGTGGGCACCTCTAGTAAAATCTCACATAGGCATAACAAATTTATTTTAGTACCTACATTTAAGTTTTTACGCTAAAAGCAAATTCAGCGCCCCCCCCCATATATTATACAAAATGAGTGACAAGTGAGGCATGTTACACATTTGCATTTATTAAATGTTTTTTCTGCGTATTTCCTAGTAAGGGTTTTGCAACCTAAACAGTGTAGTATTGGATTTGAAAGAGCAGCTATGTGGCTATATGCTAATTGTGGTTCCACTGATGAAATAAAACCAAAAATCAAGTCAGTTGGATTGACCTGAAATAGTTTTTGCTATTGCTGCTATTTTTGTCTTATTCTCCACAAAAATAAACCAAAAGAAATGGACATGCATTCATACCAGGACATTAAAATGTTTCAGATAATTCAAAGTGTAGCATTTCATTTTTGAGCACTTGTGATAAAAGCCATAGAAACAATGCACTAAATTCACAAGCATGTCCATTCCCCCACTTTTTTCCCTCCAGTAAGGCAAAGTATTGCATTCAGCCAGGTACAAGTCTTGTATCTGCCCCTGAGAATGCAGTAGTCACTGCGCTGTAATGGTACTCTTGAATGGCTCATGGCTTCTCTTGTGACCTCCGGTTCACTTTGAGGAGTCTAGTTCAGAGCTATGTGGTGATAACAGAGTTACCTCAGTATAACCCATGCTAGCAGACTGTGGGGGCAAGCATATGTGGTACTCGGTATTGGTTGGGGGTTCTGCTCAGTGCTGCATTTGTGCGTTACAGATAAAGCTTTAGAGTGACTGATGGGACCACTTTCCTGAGGAGAAAATCCTAGTCCAGGTGTATTCTGAATCACACAGAAATTAGCTATTTCAACATCTCTAATGCTCCTTATTTTTTATTTCAGTCAAAATAACGTAGCGTGTTTGGTCAAGATTTATTAATATAAAAGGCCACACTGAAATGGCATATATATTCTGGTGAACAGATAATTAATCCCTAAAATTCACCAGGCTCTGTATGAAAATGGGACTTGTCTGGCTTGTCACTGTCCAGGATGGACAGAAGGCAAATAGAAATTTCTGTAAAGCCTCTTGGCTGTAACAAGCATTCAGATTATCAGAGAAGCCTGAGTAATTTGAGGGTTGTTGGAAATGTGGTCAATTTAAAAAAGAAAAAAAGAAGAGATAGAATTTAATCTTTCAAAATCCATGTTTAATTTGGACTCTTATTAAAAACTTGACCTTCAATTTCTTCTTGGGTCTTTTTGTGTCATATTCTGCAATTGTATTATCAAATTATTGTTCAGAGACAATGCATAACTGATGTGCCAGTCATCCTTTTTAACCATAGATGAGTGCTGCTATAAGAATGTCAAGAAAAGATGTGAGTGTTTTTAATTCTTTAATTTTTTAGATCACTTAATGGTTGTGCCATACATAATAAATGTTGTAAGCTCCATTATAGCTAGATGGGCTTCTGAGAGTGACTCATTTTAGAGACGCATGTAGGTTCTGTATTTATCCAGCGCTTTTCAGCCTGGTGTTAGCGCTTGACAAATACTAAAAGAAATTGATTTTTCTGTCTCTCTCTTTCTCTTCCCTCTCCTCACCCCATTTTGTTTCTTTCATTTAAGAAAATGTGACAGAATAAACTAACGCTGCATTTGCTTTCCCCACCCTGTTTCCTCAGGTTTCCACTATTCACTGCTGTGTATCAAATCTGCTATGAAGGGAAGCCCGTCAGAGAGATGATATCCTGCCTTCAAAGTCATCCAGAGCACATATAAAATCAATCGGGCCATTGTACTAATGCAGCTTTCTGCCTTTCGAATTTGTATCTGGGTTCAAGAGGATGTATCATTAAGCTTCCTTCAAAGCTGCTCACTAGGCAACAGTAACAACATGAATGTCTCTGAATGGGTATTGGTTTTTGTTTTACAGCCTAGTTTGGCATAGCATGCAGTGTTGGCTTGGTGATTGTCGTTTTACTGGCTAAAATACAATTGTTTTAAGATGCGCAATGCAAAAGTTGCACTACATATCTAGTGTATATACACAAGTGTACTTTGTGTCTGTTCCTACATCATAAAACACAATGTTTTGTGGTCTTTTATTAAAGCCTAGTCCAAAATCTACTGGACACCGTGGGAGGAATCCCACTGGTTTTGATGGAGACTGAGTCAAGCCTGTAACCTTGAAATATTAGGAGTCTTTCTATTACAGTTGGATTTTACTCTGCATACACATTGAAATTTTAACATTTTGCATGTTTATTATTATATTAATTTAAGCAATATTAATGCAAAAAAAAGTGGTAGCACTTATTTTAGGGACTGCAGGGATATTTTAATGAACTCTGGTGAAGAATATTTTGATTTTTGAAAGTCTTTAAAACTGTCAGACTATTTTGAAACCAATTTCTAAGTGAATCTAAAGTTTTTAATTACACTATTTTAAAGGGAATATGCTCGGGGGGGATCATTACCTCCCCTTCTGTTTTTTAATCCTTGCATTTTTGTATTTCTCCGTTTCTCCCTTGCTGTTCCCAGGAGTTAGGCTCTTCTAGAATCCCGTTCCCCCAAACAAGTGGGAGATGTTGACCTGGGGATTCTGAACCCTGGAGCCTAGGGTTCATTTTAGTGTTGTACCTGTGGTCACTCTTCACTGGTATTGTTTGGTGGGTGGGGAAGGATGCTTTTGGGGTATCCACTGCTCAAAATTGTCGTGCTGTGTTTCTAGCTTAACTATCAGCTACAAAGTGTTGCACTCCACACAACACTCCAAGGAATGTTTGGAGAATTCCCTGGTTGTCAAAACGGTTATGTGCCAGTACACTGACTGCATTCATTCCAGTGCCTGCCAGTGACTGACACATCAACTGGACTGTAGTCCTGAACCAGCCTCCACAGAGAAATGAAGAATTCTTTACTTGAAAGTTACTCTTTCACTGGACAAAACTTTAATGGGTGCTGGATCAAGTCCTTTATGACCAATCTCCCAGAAAGCTTGTCAAAGGCATCTGCCTCTTTTATGCCCCAGGTATTTCAACTAGGTTTTTTTCAGGCACCTTTGCCTTATGAGGGAGTTCAATTTTATTTATTATTGGAAAATTTGTGATTTTTATGGAGTTCGGGGTTGGGGTTTGCTTGGTTGGGGTTTTTTTGGATATTTTTTTTAAGAAGGTAGATGCAAGAGAAGATAGATAAATGAAATCTGTCTTGCTTTTCTTGTATACTAAACTGTATTTTTTTTTTGGTAAAATATGTGCTAGGTACATAAAGAGTGGACTCATTCTTGCAACTGGGAGACAAGGGTTAGCATAGAGATTCACAGAGCTCAACAGGAATGCCCATCCACTCTGAATATCCACTCCAAACCTCTGAGCAGTATCAGAACTGTTGTTCACTGTTCTCAGTGATATTTTTAGACCAGAAATCGTGAGCACAAGCCCATTCTGAAGCTTTAAGTTGTCATTCAAAACTTGCTAAAATAAAGGGGATGCCTGGGAATAGTTGTCAAACTTACTGAAGTAGCCTGGATTACTCTGAAACAGGCAAGCATTGGGGCAGCTTTGTATAGACAAGAAGATGCTTCAGCTCAGGGGTACCATTTCTTGTGCTCTTACAATGTTCTGCATTATTTTTTGGAAGATCTTGTGAATGTCATCAGATATTCATCGACGAGAAAAGTTATTTTGCCTTATTTATGATTTAGCGCTAAATATAACAGATGGTTAGAAGTTAAGTAACATCAGATGTTTGTGACAGTTGAAGAAATGACTGGTAGAGCTGACTTGGAGTAAGCACTCTGCTTAGACAATTAAAAGGATGTGTTAAGATTGGAAGCACTGTTACACTAACGCACACGGGGAGCATACGCTCCTCATTACTGCATAACTTTTAGTGTGTCTGCTTATGCTTTGTGTTGTTTTTTTAATACCAAGCTGATTGGCTTTGCCTTTATATGTGTATATATACATATCTATATAAACTTTTTTTTACATTCAGTGTGTAGAACAGTAGCATTTTGTAAGATACATAAAGGGCTATATGAGTGAAATATGGTAAATTAATATATATTTTAAGATGATTTCTTTATTATTCCAATACTACTTCTACCACTGAAGCCCCCAAATCTTAATTGTTCTTGTTTTGAACAGAAGCCTGTTCTAAGGCAAATCCAGAGAAAAGGTTTTTATGGAATTCTTTCCTCCAGTCTGTAATGATATTCGTGTTCTTTTCAGACAAAAAGTGAGGTTTCAGTAAGTAAAATAATTTATTTAAATTTCAATAGATACTTCACCATTTGTATTTGCTTTTCAATGCTTGAGAACATTCAGCTTGGCACTAGATATTTTTCCCCCTAATATTTACTGCTCCTTAAAAGTCTGTGATACGATACTGGAACTGAATTATTAGAATCCTGTTCTGTAAATACTCTGTTTTGCCTAGTACTGAGATAGTCTTACTGAAAACATTAACCGCTGTGTAAGGTTTTTGCATACAAGGTCATAAATTTTTAACTAATTCTTGATTTATGAACATTAATTACTAAGGAAGGCATTATCTTCTAACGATACATACTCAACTTGCCCTAGACATATGTACTGATTTTTGTTTAAAGATTGTGAATGTATACCCATTTTAAGAGTTAGCACAAATAAACATTTTTGTCTTGGGAATCACTTTGGTTTCTGTTGTCTCATTTTACACGGTTTGCTATTAATATTTTATTCACTTGATGGTATGTATGTTTTTATGGATATGGTATGTAATGATAGCAGATATGAGATTGCCATGCAAGAATTTAAATTTTAAAAAGAGCTATTTGATATCCAGATGTCAGCAGTTTTATTTCTGTCCATTAGTGAAACAATTTCAATGAAATGGTGTCTTTGACCTCTCAAACAGGTTCTTGTTTTCAGTTCCCTGAGTTGCTGTGTGAGCCGCTGGAGGGCACTGGTGGGTAAGTGACCAATTCCGCCTGCTCCGCAGTTACTTTTCTTCCCATTTATTTCTGAATCTCCTTAGGTTCCTGTATGACTGCAGGTGTCTTACACTGTGTTCCTTGTATTTGGAGATGGTTATAGTTCAGCACCAGATGCATGTGTTATAGACCCACTGGAAGTGAGAGAAGGAGCTTGCTATAAAACACCCAACACCTTATTACCTCTGCCCAAGGCCCTGTCTTGCCTGTCATCTAAGACCCTCCCAGTACAGGGCAAGAGCCACTACCTCAGCTGTTGGACAATATGGTCTGTGAGATCCTTCAGCATCACTTGGGTTCCTGTAATGTGCATCCAGCAATGCTTGTTTCTGTTGCATCTTGAAGTTGCAGGAGTCTGGAAAATGATGAGAACACATCGTGCTCGGGTTTTGTCTTCTACATCAGCAAAAGGGGTGGGAGGTGTCACAAGTGTTTAACCAGGGAAAGAAAGGTCTACTACATAGTTGTGGGGCACCATACTGTAAAAGAAGTATGGGATTTTTGGTGAACAGAATAATGTACTGTCTACCTGAAAGCCTCAAAGCATTTCATAAAATGAGAGCAATGTCCTAATTCCTCATTTACAAATAGGGATACTGAGACAAGTAAAGGTGGTTGCCCAGCAGACCTGTGACTAGATGCATTTTATTCCTAATTTTAAGCCAGAGTTTCAGCCATTAGGTCATTTCTCATTGTACTTTTAGCTCAAAATTGTATTTATTTTAAGGGTGTATGAAATCAATTAGTAGAATAAATATGTAGGTATCTAAAACATACCATCCAAAGGGCCTTTAATTCTAGTAAGTCTGAGTCAACAGTAAAGTAAAAACCGTCACAAGAGAATTAGGATGGATACGTTTCTTTCATATGGGCATTATCTTCTGAAGGGGTGGTGCCCTTTCACTAAATCAGTGCTTAGAGGCTGGCTGTCTTTGATCGTCTTGACTGTAAATAACACCCAGGCTGGCCCTGAGATACAGGAAACATGGCAGACAAGAATTCAGTTTCCAATGGCCTGTGCTGATGCTTCTTCGTAACACTCCCACCCTGGACTTCATTGTAAGGCTGGAGTTGTATGAATGAAGTGCACAGATATCACAGGGGCTGGTTAATGCTGAAATATAATGTTGTCCCAGAGCATGGAGCACTCCATATTATTAGAAAGTGTAAAACTATTTCTCTTCTGACTGTCTTCTGACTGCACAGAGTTTTCTCCTGTGATTTGCCATGAGCTGATAGAAATCTGAGCACTAAAAGGTAATGCTTCTATTTTGAATAATGGATGAGAAGTATCTCTCTGCCTTCAGTCCCAGCATGTGCAAAGGAGAGATGTTTGGCATTCAGAATAAATGAAACCTAGTTCTTTTATCAGTCTGTTCTAACTTGATTTCAGATTTCTGCCAATATGCTTTGGGTAGGGACTTTCAGATACTCTCCATCTATCAGTTTAGTCCTGCTCTTATTGAAAGCAACTGCAGAACTGGATTTTAAGAGAACAGTAGGGTGACGCCCAGCAGAATAGTATCTCTGTCGGAGTTCCCCATGTCTAAATTGAATTTACCTGTTTGTTATATTTACCTATGACCTACAGTATCTGTTTTAGAGAGATGTTGTGAAGGGTAATTGTAGGGAGCATTGGGAACCATATGTTGGATTATTTCAGTAAGTTACTAGGAACAGCAAAAATTACTGCTTTTAAATGTATGCCGCCCTTGTAACTCATGCTGAAGGAATTAGTGAATAACAAATAAAGCACAGCTCTGACCTGTAAGCAGTCTTGATTGTTTAGGCGGCGGTAACTCCCAAAGTCTGCTCAGTATAATCCATATTGCATTCTGTGATGTTAGTGCTGCTTGTTGTCGCTATATTGCCTGTTTCGTTTTCTCAGCTGGATGGGAGTTATTTAGTGTCTTTCACCCTACAGCTTTTCTTCATATCTATTCCAGCTTCCCTTTTTGCCTTTATGTAGCTCCTACCTACCTTTTATTCAACATTTGTGTGCACAAGTAAGCCTTGTAAGGGACTGGGAATTTTGCACGTGCTTTTAGCAAGGCCACCAGGAGGACCAATGTTTAGGTACCTTTGCACCAGCTCTGTCCATCCATTCATTTAAAGCTGTTTGCTTGTGAAACTAGTGCATAGATCTCTTCCAGACCATCCTACGGTCTCTGGTATGGCAGTAAGTCAGCTTGGGTTAATTGAAAACTTTGCTACTATTTTAGGGGAACAGTATCACATCTATGCTACCGGTCACTGAAGCTCTGAAATGCCACGTTTGTAAAAAATAGTGCATATTCCATGTTTAGGTGAAAATAATAATGACATTAATTGAACTAATTTGCTCTTTCTTTCTCCAAATCCAGGTTCATTATAGACCCCATTTTAAAAATTGCAAACTACTGCATCACATTCTTGTCACAGAAACATACTTCAGCTCTCAGTGTGATAGATTCTTTCTGAATAGTTCGTTTTGAGGATGTAGTTAATATCTTTCAGTTTGATAATTACTGAGCACAGGCATGTGGTGGACTCAGAAAGTACAGCCTTGGGGATTTTTCTTTGCTTTTTTGCTTTTTGAAGGCTGGAGAGAACAGGAAAGCAAGCCAAATCTGTTAGCAAGCACTGGCTGGGTTCCTGATCTATATACATAGTAATATAGAGACATTTATGAAGCATTAGCTAGTATTTAAAATGCAAACTTCAAATACAAAATACTTGCATCGCAGCTTCTCAGTATCTATAAGCCATTTTTTTAACATACTATTCTTTTCTGTGGTACCTACTCCCTATATTGTTGCTTCAAGGATAAATTAACATGTATTGTGATACATGATTTTGAAGGCTCAAAATACTCACTTGAAAGCATTTTAGCAAAGTGAGCTCAAAGCAAGCTGCTCTGTATCGTGATAGCTCAGCAGAGATAGTCTTGGCTGTGCCTGTGCTTTGGATTAAAGCCCAGTTTTTGTACAAGCGTTTTTAATGGTGTATTTAAACCCAGTTTAGGGATTTTTCTAATTCCACTTACTGTGCAGAGTTGCATTTGAATGTGACAGAGATACTTTGGTTTTGTTTTTTTAACGTAGGCTTCATCAGCGTAATTTTCTCCAAGCTTCAAATTAGGTGGTAGTTGCAGTAGCACTTAGTCACGCCAGTCTTCCCTTGTCTGTGTTTAATCTTATCCTCCAGTGTTCTTCATCTGCATTTTTTTCAGGCTGTAGGCTACTACAGAGAGAAGGAATACCTTTTGTTACTCCCAGAGCTTTAGCCGGCACGGCAAAAAAAGATCAGCATACTGCCATCTGCATTTAGCCTATCTTATGTTTGTTGCCCAGTAAGTGTGGGATAAGATGTAGTTAAGTGTGGGATAAGATCTTCCAAACTTTCATATTATTGGGTTTAATCCTTCTGCCACTTGCATCTTTATTCATATATTCACTGTTTTAAAACACCAGAAGCTCACGTTTTTCTTAGTGGTATTCCCTGGTGCAGTTTCTCAGGCGGCCTTAAGTCTCTAGAATATTTGATCACACCAAAATCTTTGTAGGTAGCAATGATCTTCACCCAGCCAGAGTCCTTAAACTTTGTAACAAAAGCTGCTTAATTTGATTCTAGTGTATTCCTACTCTAGAGCCACAGTATCCTACATTTACGTGTACTGTACTTCACTACTGTACTCATTCAAATAATAATTTTTTCCTCAGAAATTTTGTCTCCAACTTATACATGACTATAGGTTATTCACAGATATATTCTAAAACTTGTAATTCAGCTGCTTATAACCATTTGGCAGAGGAATGTGCAGTTACCCAGTATGACAATTTCCAGGTGTGGCTTTTCTTCTAAAATACAATGTGGTTGGCTTGACAGTGCTGGGCAATGTTGAGCAGCAGAGGTGTTTCCTAACAGGCACAATTAGCTTTCTGAAAGCAATCAGATTAGAAATGAGAGAAGAGTGTGGAATGAAGTTGGACAGCCTACCCTACAGGTAAGTCATCTGAAGTGTAACTTGTATATATTACATGTGGAGGAAAGAGGGAACAGAATTCAGAATATTGCACTCATTGGAGAATAGGGAGTGAGGCCAAGTGAGTTTTAACCAGTGCAAGAACTGGTAATGCAAGAACATGCCCTGAAATACAGGAGGAGTGAAAACAAAGCTGTTGAGAGTTGATTCGAGCCCCTTTTGTCCTGTCGTTCTGTACCAGGCACAGCTTCATGGTAACAGCTTAGAGCAGCAATGTTCTCTTCAAAACTAAAACCTGGGAAATGTCTCCTCAAAGAACTTAGCAGTTGCTCAAGTGCAAGAGAGATTTCACAAGCACACTCGGTATTATCAAAACACACTGAGATGTAACAATTGCTGTTGAAGTTCCCCCTCCCTTCCATGTATCCCTGTCCAAGAAAGATATGGGCAACTCTTGAGATGAGAAAAATATGCTGTTCATGCACTCCAGACAGGTTATACAGAGAAAATACAGACTCTACGCACTTTGCAGTGGGATCATGAGAGTTCAGAAAAATGCAGAGATAGCCATGAGAAAGCCTGGCAAGAGGAGGTCAGAGAAATAATTGCAACCTCCTTGGGGTAAAGACGGCCATTCTTTCTTGCACACACTGCATTTAACAAGTGAGAAATAAGCAGAAGTGTTGTCTACCTCTTCATCAGTTTGTGATTGTTCTCAGAGCTAAACTAAGCAGGATTAGGTCTGACCAAGTAGTGAGAGATAGGCCCTCAAAGCAAAGCTCTTCAAAATGTTCTTCCTGAAATTCTGAGGGAATTTTCTTCCTTCTCTCTTGCAATTGCAGGTTCAGAGCTAGAAATGGGACCCCTAGTAATAGCAAGGTATCCATAACCCTGGCTATTAAAGTTTTTCATGTGATCTTAACAATGAAATAATTATAACACTATTACCAGCTGTAGCCTGGTGTTACCAGAGGTTGAGGTTAAATGATAGAAATTGAGCAAGAACACTCCAGGGACACTCCTGACTCCTGATGCATTTTTATTCATCTAAAATAGGTCCTGACCCACAAGCAGGCTGGAAATCTTGCTGGCTCCTTCCACCTGAGAACTTGTGTGTTGTGTACAAGCTCTCCACTAGCACAAAGCCAGCATCACTGGTTTTCTCATTGCTACTGTAATCAGTCCTAAAGTGAAAAGCAGGGGACTTGGTTACATGATTTGTATTTGATACACGTACATTTGTACACGTACAAATTACATGATACATGTATTTGATACACATACATTTGTACAGGTACAAATACATCAAACGTATTTGTAATTATCAAATATTATGGTGATGGGGGCACGAGAAGCACTTCTGTGAATAACTGCATTTACACAGAACCTGTCATGTCAGCATGTGGGCTGAGTCAGGGGAGCATCCAAGGAGTGGTGAGCAAATACTGGGAACCTTAAACATCTCTGCTCTTCTAAAGTTGGAACAATGATTAGGTCCAGACTGGATGGACAGATAGTTTTTAGGCAATAGAGTGGAAAGGCCTGGTATGGGAAAATTTGAGAAGCACAGCTCCAGGTACCTTGTTTTAATTACTGAGTTGGACTAGACTGATTTAAAAGTTGTTATGTTATAGTGACTGGGAACTCTGCACCAGGTCATCAGGCCTTGGATGAGTTCCTCTTGAATGCATCACTAAAAATGACAATGCGTGCTTTATTGTTGCAGAAGCTATAGGGTAAATAAGCAGAGAACCTAAACTGTTCAAGGCAGCCTGCTTGAGTCGGGATGAAAGCATTTCAGCTGGGCTGTTACAAGAAAGGTCCTGGGATTGCCGACTGAACATGTCCTAAAGAACAGGTGACTTCGTTCCCCAGGACTGCTTGCTATGTGCATTAAATTCACGTTTTGAAAAAGGAGATGCATGCACATGCACAGATAAGACTTGAACAGGGAAAATGCTTAATTTTCAAGTCCGCTTTCATTTCTGAAGTATTAGTGTTAACATACGATTTCTCTCTATTCAATCCAGTTTTCTTGGGCTTACCCAGTCACAAGTCTTTGCATAGCTAGATAGAGTTTTGGAAAGATTATTTTGCTTTCAAAAGCATTATCTGGCTTGAGATGATTAGTAAAATATGTTGAAATCCAGTAGACAGATCTCAAGAAATAGCTGATCTTCACAGGCATTTTAATATGGATATGGAGTGTTTGGGGTTGGTGGTGGATGGAGTTGGCAAATTTTTTATTTTCTGTACTGCCTTTGAGCAAACACAGCCTAGTGCATCTGCTTTGATGCAGTATTGCTGCCTGATTATAATGTGATGATGGCTTTTTTTAGCACAACTTATGTCAGGGGACTCACTAGCACGCATACAGGATAAGGGCTGCTTCTCTGTGTAGTGCTATTGGAGAGACTACACCTCTTGCTGTCACTCATCTTACGGCTCATGCTTGCTAAAAGTTATTTTCAATCACATTAATGAAATACTGTGAAATAACAGTTTCTTTTTCAAGGCTGGGATACATACAGAGCAAGTACGTGGGGGATGTAGTCCTTCAAGTCCTGCCTCTTCTTCACTTCCACAGACTTGGAGGTGAACTTGAACTGTATCACTCGCACTCAGATGAGGTAGACCATGGGCCTGCTACCCCTCCATTCCCCTATCCTAGAAAGGCAGTTGTCATGCGTCCTCGCAGCTCCCGTTCTGTGCTCTTATAAGAAAGCAAGATTGAATACTTGGTGCCTTCACCAGCATCTCTTTTTTTTCCTTTTCTATCTGTGTTTTTTTCTTCTTGCTGTTTGCCTTACACACAGTTGCTTTACAGATGGAAGTATTTTTGCAGGCTGGAGGATGTCACCTATAACTCGTCTTCTGATTGGATAGATACCTTGAAATACCCCTTAAAATATCCCAGTGTTGTTCATTGCTATTTATGAAAATAATTTATTAAATCCTGCATTTCAGCACTGATGAACTTAAATAATCCCCTTACTCGTACTTCTCTTACTTGTGAATTACATCAAGTAATCCTTCAAGTGAATTCAGACAGCCCATAAAAGTAGGCTTCTAGCACAAGAGGGATGCTTGTATGCAAGAAGTGATCTCAGATTTCATCAAAGTAACACCTGGTTTGAATATATCCTTGCTAACTTTGATGTTTTTCCTTGTACTGCCTGCTTGAACAATGAATCATGAAAATATGACCTTCACTGAAATAGTAATCATAACAACACTTAAAAAGAAAGCACAGCAGTTTGATGCATGACCTTCATTTGCACACACTGATACAGCTTGTTTCCTGAGCCTCTGAATCCTTCTGAGGCAGGCAAGTAAGAAATTATTTGATTGGCATATTCAGAGAACCACACTGGTTTTGTAAGATTACATATTCGATATATTTAGTGACTACTTTTTTTTTTAAATAGTTGTCTGGGTCTAGGAGACATTCTTTTAATTATATAGATATGTCTGTGCAAGTGTGTGTGTATATGTATATTTATATATATATATAAAACCAGTTTTCCAAAGTGCTGAGGAGATGAAGATTAAGCTATCACACTACCTGTCCTCATCTTCCTTCATGGTCTTTTAACCCATTGGTCAATTCCAGCTGAGCGTGACAAAGTGGAACAGTACCAAAAATATCAGATGCTTGTAAATGCCAAGAAAACATTCTAACTGAGGATACCCTCTTAGCAGAAAAAAGCTACAAGGATTAGATTGACCTTACAAATACCCCCACTGCAGTGAGTACTTCCAATGGTGTGTGAACTTTCTTGAACATTAAGGTGAGCCAACCTCAAAGTTCATAGGAAATGAAGCTTTTTAATTGTGGGGCTTATGGGGACATCCGTGTTATAACAAATCTCATGTCAGAATACTCTTATAGTTCGCATTAAGCCAGATAGTCACAAATATATGATGGACTTAATTCACCTCAGTATTAGTAATTAGAGCCACATCCATCTTGGTGCATCTTCTACTTACTCCAAATCTAATACTGCAAACCACGGGGCTGTGCCAATTCATATAATTTAAATACCTAGGTAACGAGGTTGCCTTCAGTAGAAAGGCTGTATTTTAGCTGCACTGTGAGCATTTAGTAAAATCCTTCTTGGTATGTTTTTCTCATCATTCACAGAGCTTAGATAGCCTAACTCCTATCAGCTCTTCTCCCAATCTCCTAAAATCCCCAAATGAAAACCTTCCTTTCTTCTGAAATTCTCTTTTCCCTCACTGATCTAGCAAAGAAGCATTATCTGTGCTCAGTAGCTAGTGAGTAGGGTGATAAATGACTTGACAGGATAAGCTTTCTTCAAGACATATCATAAATGGGATAAGCCTTTGTTCTGAGGAAATCCCAGTCCCTCTAAAAGGCAGCCCATCATCCGTGCCCTGACTGCTCTATAGTATGATACCGTGCACCACTCTTACACACCCAAAGCCTGCCATTTTCAAAACAGACTAAGTGAATGGAGAAATTTAACAACATTTGGCTTTCTGATTCATTTAAAAATCCCAGCAGGTTTTGCTAGACCAGCAACAGACAACACACTCTGTTCCCCATAAATACATGCAGCCATAATAGAAAAATAATTTTGTCTTCTGTTTCTAGATTTTAAAAGACGGAGAGTCTTTATTTAATAAATTATTCAAATAGCTAATTATGCTGTATTAAAAAAAACCCAAACAACAAAGATGCTTTATTTTCAGTCTGAATTTGTCCAGATTCAGCTTCCAGCCATGGTATCTGGTCAGGTTTTTGCCTGCCAGCTACTGCGTATCTTCTGTCTGTGTACACAGGCACACAGCAAGCTCAAGTCACCTCCTAATAACTTAGCATAATATAAGGTTCACTTTAGGTCTCGGGCATGTTTCAGGGTGCTGTTCCAACCACAGCAGAGCAAGATAGCTGTCTGCTAATAAAGCCTGCAAGCAAGCTGATGGCAGAAGTTATGAGGTGGCTGTAAACTCTCTCCCTAAACATGGATGATGCTGTGATGAAACCACAGTGGAATTGTTCAGTCTTTCATTAATTATCTAAAAACAAATACGGCATTGACAACTGTTGAAGGTGATCTTTTCCTCCAGCTGTTTTGCACTGGGCTTGGGTGGTGTATAAACATTACCTGCTGTGATTTACATAAACACATATAGGCAAGCACCATCCTTAAGGAGTAGAAAACATACATGTCTTCAGTGGAAACATTTATATTCTCAAGTACTGTAATCACTACTGTGTGTTTGTACCATAGTAATATTTAAATGTCTATGGAGGACTGGTGACCCCAATGAAAGTATTTATGAGTGTGCTTCAGGGACAGGCTGTCTGGACATGCTCAGGGGCAGAAAAAGCTCCTTCCTCACATAACATGACACCAGACACTCTTGAGTATTCAGGTGACTTGTGATTTGCACGTGTGAGAAGCCATAGCCACCAGCTGTGCATGGAGCTATGCTTGCAGGCTTACTGTAAAGAAAGGCAGCTGAGGGCAGCGGAGAAGCAGCCTGTGAAATACAATATGGGCATACTCTTGCAGGTGCGTTACAGATTTGAGGTCCCTCACCCCAAAGAATGAAAACCACAACTCCCATTGTGAGAAGATTTGTACATAGACTTCACACTTCTCGCTACAAACTCTTCTCTTAATTTGAGTAGATGTGCTCTCTAGCCTGAAGTTAAGCATATGTATACAGTGTGCAGAAGTGGTGTTCCAAGTACAAATCAGCTCTGGAGGAAGTAATCAATTTTTCCTCAGCACAGTATCTAAGACACTGTTGTGTTTCAGGGCTGGGAGGGATTTTTAGATTCCCAGAGCAGATAAAACAGCTGGTGAAAGGCTAATCACAGAAAATACATGGCTTATGTACTTTGTGATTTCTTTTCTTAGCACGGTCTCTATCACCAAGCAGTTTACTTAGTGTCATGATAATGAGTTTCAAAACTGGGGGGAAAAAAAAAAAAGAAATCTTAAAGTCAGTATGTTACTGTTCACAGCATGGAGTTAATTCTCTGTATGGCAGTGCGTATGTTCTAAGACAGCTTTGTAAAATGTCTGTGTCTACAGTCAGGCCTCTGTC
Organism: Gavia stellata; assembly: GCF_030936135.1. Lineage (NCBI taxonomy): Eukaryota > Metazoa > Chordata > Aves > Gaviiformes > Gaviidae > Gavia > Gavia stellata. The sequence goes on from NC_082599.1 coordinate 45,903,657, forward strand.
CATATAATTCAAGTAAACTTCATGTAAAGAAAGAAATACTTGTGAGAAAAGGAGTACAGAACATAAACAGCTACGTTTTTCATTTTCCAGCATTAGGGTAGTAACTTATGTATCTGATGATCAAATCCCATGCACAGTCATTACTTGGACTGTAGTTTCAATTGGTATTGATCTTATGTCCGTTAATTTTGGGGTGCCCAAACAAGCCTTGAGGTCAGTAACCCCATGTACAAACACAGATCCTCTAAAGATTTGGAGAATAATAGCCATTTTGAAAATATGGGCATCTCATCTATTCTCTCTCTGTTGCAGCAACATGAGAAGATGCAAGTATCTCAATCATGAAAACCATCTTTACTTTGCAAAATACCAGTTCACAGAGTCATTTGCCTTGATTGATCATCAGGCATGTCTATAGCACATGTCACTACCAAAGTACAAATCAAGTATTTCTGGTTTAAGTTAGTATAAATCAGCTTTTTCGTACAGTCGTAAGCCACCAAAGAGTAATATATGTTATCAATTATTTACTTAAATACATTTGTAACTCAAAGCCTACACTTTGCTGATTCTGAAAAGCCATTAGGAAATATTCCAAACATTTGTTGATTTAATGCTAACTAAAAATATCTCATCCTCAGCACAGTGGGATGTCAAGGGTGAGAATATTTGTCCTGGACATCCGACACGAATCTGTGTTCCTTACGTATGACCTGTGTTCCATGACAAGTACAATTCCTTTCTTGCCCTCTTCAGAATAAGTTCCCTTAGCTTTCTTAGATCACTTCTAGGAGGTTTAAAAAATACGTTTTTGTTGTTGACTGAAATCTGCCGATGACCAGTGAAAAATCTCATTCACCTTTCCTTTTATATGTTTACTTGTTTTACTTACTTACCTAAAAAAAAGTCTGAATAACTTTGACATTTGAAAATTCTAGGATTTGGGAGGGGGGAAGGGAAGCTGTATTTCAAAAACAGAAAACCAGTTCAGGAAATTCCAGTCAGCTCTGCTCCTTGGGCCTGTGAGTCTACTTTAATTAGCACTTCCAGTTGGCCAGATTGTTGCTAAGAAGGTAGTTCTCGATCAGTAATCTCAAAAATGTTGATACCTCAGGATTTGAGAACCAAACCAGCTTAAATGGAAGAATCTGTTAATTAGATACCGAGATGCTCAGGAATAAGCCCTTTGCTTAGAAACCTGATAATACTCGTATCAGCTATTTTGCTTTTACTAAAACATTTACGTTGAAAGGCTTCACCAAATCACGTATTTTTTTCTAATCAGAGTTTACTTCATTATAGTAGTTAACAAACAGAGGTTACAATCTTGACTGGTGTTTAAAAGCCTCAGCAATCCTCCCCTTGAATGGTTAATTTAAAACACAGAAAATGGGCCACCTTCTTCTCTCTTGGTAGTTCTGTAATAAAAGGTTGATTGTTCAAGCAGCAGCATTCAATTATTTTGCTTCTGATGCTATCTACATGTAAAAAAATCTAGCTAAGCTCAGATGGTCCCTGCAGTCTTTCCAGTTCTAGCCTTCAGTGCAAGGATGCAAACCAAAAAATCAGAGCCTCACAGTTATGTAAAGTATTAGGTTGTCAAGTTAAAGAATGAAATTTGCTTCCTGGAATATCAGTGATATAGAAAAGCTTCTGGAGTGTTTGCCCTTTTTTTAGTGAAACTCCTTCTTCGAATATGTTTGCTGGAGAAAACCGTGCTAACTAAGGAAGTCAGAGTGGCAGCCAGTGTTCAGACAAGTTGCCCAGAAATGTAGCCATCCAGTTCTTGTTGGATTAGTCACGATACTGGACATCTACAACAGACATTGAAAACTTATGCTATATTAATAGATTTAATATAGTTGAAACAGAAAACAAATGTTTCCCTATCTGTGTTTTTGTTTTACTTTTTTTTTTCCCACAGGACCTGGGATGTTCAATTGATGTATGTACAAACCAAAAGCAATGAAATTTATTGCTCTGATTGTGATGGTTGAAAGAGAAACAACACTGACCTCCAGAAGTTTAGAGACCAAAACAAATACAGAGTTTTAGCATTATGCATCAAAACTGAGACCACTGAATAATGTCCTGGAAACATGGTGTGTATATATACATCCAGTGTAAAATAAATCAGCTCTCAAAGGGAAAGTGATGTGAATGACTCAAACTATTTTGAAATCTGTGTTAATTTTTCTATTGGCATTAATTTTAGCCCCACATTTACTCACTTTTACCTACTGATCTTTTAAGTGGAAAACTGGAAAGACAAGAGTCTTTCAGAGGAGAAAATCAATGCTGTTACAATGGATCCTCACGAACAGCAACAGGGGCATCTCAAAGCGGCTCTGGCATTGGAAGCAAGATTGGCAGTGCTAAGCAATCAGATAAAGCACTTTTTATTTGCAAGCCTGTTGAAGCAGGTCTCTACACAGACGAGGGCACAGATGTGTTCTGTTCCTTTAAAATCTCAGCTCTTATTTAAGAGAAAGAGATAAAATAGGAGCACAACCAATACACAAATGCTGGTAACTCCACAAAAAATGATGATTTTGCCAAAAAGTGTAAAATCCCTCGTTTATGATTGAGCTGATGTGTTAAATGGTTTGAGTGTGTGGTTTGCTAATGGTCTTTTTTTTCCTCTCACAAAGAAATTATATGATCTGTATATCACATCATACTGAGTGGCTGGCATCTCATTCTGATGACCTGCCGTTCATGTCTGCAAAACTGTGCCACATTTCTTCTGCCATCTTAAATAAAAAAGTCACCAGTGCCTACGAGTACGCAGAGGCTCCGCAGAGCCCGAGCCAAGACACACATTCCAAGAAGCCCACGGACCCTGTGCTGTGACACACTTACACAATCATGCATGAGAACCAGTTCCTTTGGGTAATTCACGTTTCCCTTATTTCTGGGAGAAACTCTGCCATCCTCCTCCTCCCTCTCCAGCTGATTCAGTCCCTTGCTGAAAGGTAATACTGCAAAATCCATCCTTTGTTACCCAGTTGGAGAGCAGCAGTAAATGATTTGAGGACAATAGCCACCAGACATATGGAAAACACTTCATTTTTACTGAGCTGCCACATGCAAATGCTCTGCTAATGAGAATTCCTGACCGTTGAAAAAAACTACAGCCTGCTTGCTTGTTGTTGAAACACCATACTTTTTGTGGAATGGAAGATCACTTTAGAAGCTCTTAAATGACCGGGAAATGATTTTTTTTTTAAAAAAGGCGACACTTTAGATTGGAAAAGTACTAAAAAATATAGGTTAGGGGACAGCTCAGCACTGTCAGGTAGTAGGCCAGTAACGCCCTCGTATTTTCCACTTCCAGTGACTTTCATGGGTTTTAAAAAGTCTTTCGCACCGTGGAGACTCTTGGTTGGCAGATCCCAGCTAAATCCCCATTTCCAGCTCTGAGAGGGCTGTCTTTTCTCCTAGCCTCTCATTCCCTGCCTGCGGCACTTCGCGGTGGTTCCTCTCCCAACAGCGTGCCACTGATGAGCGATGGCAGCCAGGGTGACGACAACCCGCAGCGCCAGCAGGTCTCCTGTCAACATTTGCTGCCCTTGGAGCCAGGGGCAACAGTCTAGATGGACGACGATGGCAGGCGGCTGGGGTTGGCCCCCTCAAACCCTGCTCATCCATGAGGCTATGGCACGGTTTCCCACGGGGTGTTTTTCCAGGGAACGGCTGGCTCAGCTTGGCTCCTCGGCAGCAGCACGGGAAGCAGACGCGGTCCCAAGGCCTCTGTGTGTATAAAAGTCCGGGAGGTCAGGAGGTGGTTTCAGAGGGGCCCCGCGCTGCCCTCTCAGAGGGCCCCTCCCGCGTGCTGGAGATCCCCCGCACCGCCAAGCCCGGGCCAGGGTCCCCCATACCGGGCCCGGCGGCCGGTCCCCAGCACCCCTCCTCAGGCGCCTGCCGCCCGCCGCGTGAGGCGGCTGCCCCGCTCCCGCCCCGGGGGCAGCTACGGGAGAGCTGGGCGGCCTCCCGGGCGGGCGGCACCCCGCCGGACCCGCCTCTCTGCCTGGGGCCGGGCGCCGAGCACCCTCCCCCCGGCGCTGAGGCGAGGGTCTGACCGCGGCGCCGGGGCCACACAAAGCGGCGCGCGGCGGCGCCTTTCCCGCTGCCCGTCCGGCGGCAGCCGCCCCTGCCTCCGCCCCGCCGCCGGGCTCGGGGCTGGCCGGGAGGCGCGGGGCAACCCCGCGGCGCCGACGATGGAGCCTCCGGTGCCGCCGCCTCAGGAGCAGCCGCCGCGCCCTCGCTCCCACACGGTCACCACCACCAGCAGCTCCTTCACCGCCAACCTGTCGGCCAGCTCCAGCACCCTCGCCTACGACAGGGAGTTCCTGCGGACCCTGCCCGGGCTCCTCATGGTGACCGAGATCGTGAGTGGCCCCGGGCAGGCGGCGGCCATGGAGAAGCCGGGCCGGGATGGGGGGCGGCGGGGAGCCTCGGCCCGGCACAGGGCGCTTAGCAGGTTTTCGGGTCGCCGCTGTGGAAAGTTCCCGCTGTGGTTTGGCGGGTGGGCTGTTTCCCCTCAGCTCATCACCTGGTGCGGCTTCCGTGGGTCCGCACCGGCAGGTGAAGCGGAGGGAAGGGACGGCTTGGGAACGAGGGCGGCTTTACGGGGGGGCACAACGCTCCCGCCCTGAAACTATCGACAAATGCAAAAGTAATACAGGGCGCGGGCAGTCTTTTTAGTGTCCCGCAGTCTTTGCGGTATCATCGCCTCTCGTAGCAGAAGAATGAGTTTTCGCAGATTGGGTACTGATTTTTGGAGGCTTTTCTTTAACTACGTTGGTTGCATACGCTTCGTACTTTATAGTGTACAGATAACCGTGATGTGAGAGTTCATCAGGCAACTTTTCTTCATTTTGTAGGTCAATAAAAAACATTTCCGCGTGCTCTTAGTGATTAGATACACCTGGGCAGAGCAGGATATGAACTAACACCTTTTGGGTTTGGTAGTCATTTTATTTTTTGCAGGTACTTTATAAGGTGTAAACGAACGTACAGACGGCTGGGCAGTACGGGGTTTGGTCCCTTGTCTTCGTGGTAGGTAGTGAACAACACAACGCTGGGATCCCTCTACAGGCCTGCCTACTCTCGATGTGTTAAGCAACAGATACTCAGCATCTCCACTTAATGTGTTTCTTTTAAGTCTGCTCATCTACACTATTAATAGTTAAGAGCTGGTTGCCCCAACTAATTTTTTTAGTTTCCTGTGTGTTTTTGCTTTGATGATGCTGGAAGGATTAACTTATCTGACCAGATTAATTTTCAAGGCTTGAAAACATTGTGCTTCATCAGAGCAGTGGAATGACTGTTGGTTTTGCTGACTTCAAAGTTAAAATAACCAAGCAAAACTTCAGGCTGATGTGCAGTGTAGGACCTCTGGCAGGAACAGTGCTGTCAGAGAGAGGATGAGCATTGAGATGCCGGCTGCTGTGCGGGCAAGTAGTGGCGAGGGTGTGAAGTCAGAGCCTGCTACCAGCTGGTATCTTGTATGCTGGCATGGTTGGGAATTCTTGTGATCTTTAGTAGGTAGGTGATTGTAGGCTTGTTTCAGTTGTTAAATACAGGGGATGCTTCACTGTCAGAGTTGTGCTAGAATAAAGAAATCTTAGTCTTTGAAGGAAAAGCTGCTTTTCAACTCTTCTTCAGTTACTAATTACAACAGAATTATGAACCTTTCTTGCACCTTATCTGAAGAGTCATCCCACTGTAGATTGTTAGAGAGGTGCCCAAGGCTTTTCCCAAGCCCAGCTGAAATGTCATATATTCAGCCTGGCGGTGAATACTGCATCAGCTGCACTTACATTGAGATACATGGCCACAAGGCACGGACAGGATCTTGCTTACTCTTTGTTGGAAATGTGCTGTCTAGTTTGTGTTGAGAGGTGATGATATTTGTGTAGCTTAACTTTGTAAACAGAGTGATGACGGTTTTTAGGGGGATTTTGTTTCCGATCAGCCATTCCTGACTCCTGGAATAATTATAAAATGATTCTTCAGCCACCATTTTGAGATGCTTGAGTCCAATATTGACATTTAGAGCAAGCTTTGGTTTAAGTTTCATAAGTACTTGAACATGTTTACCAGCTTCAGAAAGAACATCAATGCTACCTGACTTTCGTAGGCTAGTGTAGAGTTGTGTCTGCACTATAGGCTTCCATGTATGTATTTTTATTGATCAACAGTGCGAAGATGTGCAGTTCCTGGCCAACTCGAAGGAGACAACAGAAGTCTCTTAATGTAGATGAAGTTATACTGGTTTGTGATGATGTATTTGAGAGAATGAAGGACAGTTTTAGTAAGAAGTTGAAAGCAGTAAGGCAGGTCCTACAGAAGTAGAGTATTGCTAGATACTACCTTTGAGGAAATACTTCTGGTTCTTAACCCCACTTATTTTAAAGCAGGTAGAGTAGCTGCTCCTCTGTGAAATCAAAGGAAGAGAAAAACATATTAGTGAATACCTTGATATGGAATTAACTGAAATAAAACCAGTTATTAAAATAAAATAAATGAGTTTATGTCTGTGTGCATATATATATATATGTTTGGCATTGGATTTTGGCCAAACCTTTTCCACCAGTTCTGTATGTTCTTTTTTTTTCTGAGAGAAAATGTGCTTTAAGAAAGCATGACTAGCTTTACACAAGAGCTCGATTTCAAAATTGGCTGTGCATATTCAGCAGTAGTGGAGTTGTCTACCCTAAATCAGTCAGTTCCTGCCTGTTCTGATCATCCTATATATATAAAAGTTGTGGCTTGCCTGCACAGTTTGGCTCTTCAGGATGTTTCTGACCCTCAGGACTGATCCCCCAGCTCACAGCACGGTCCTTCTGCTAAGGATTTACAAACCTGTAAATGGGACAAACTCATATGTGTGTTGGTATTTCAGTCTCAGGAGTTTGCAGCCTGATAGATCATTTTCAGTCTAAGCACCAAGCTCTGAAGTGCAGCAGCTGTGGTAATAGCATACCTTTGCTTCTGCTGCCCCTGCTCTAGAAACACCTGTGAGACAGACAGGGAAGAGGACTGGTTTTAGTAATATCTGTTATCACTGCAGCTACTCATCTGCCAGATCCTGTGTTCATTAGGATACTATGTTAAAGCTAAGCTAGGGGGTGTTAAACAACAGTGCTAAATGTTCTGAGAGTTTGCACTGTGGGGTTGCATAAATACTTGATTATTGCCGCTGTCAGTCAGTGATGTGCATGCAGCAAGAGGAGCGCAGCCTGTGACTCCTGGCTCTGAAACTAGAGCTCTCTTCCCTGTATAGGCAAAGGGCAAATCTGCGTTATTCTTCAACCAAAGAGAATGGAAAAGCACAAAGTTACCACATAAATGAAATCTTTCAGTCCCTTAAATGAAGGATCTTGATCAGGTTTTGCTCTTAGCTCCCTAATTTGGGTGCTGTGAAGATGAATTAACTGCTGCATGGATTTCCATGTGCGCTAGTAACCAGCCTGCTTCTGCACTGAGGCTGTGGGTTAATGGCACAGTAAATTCAGCTTAACGGCTTCTCCTAAGAGATTCTTTGCAATGCTGCAAAACACTGGTCTGCTATTAACTCAGACTGCAGTTTCCAATTTGTTCAAAATGAGTTAGCTTTGTAAAGACAGGTTTTATGATGGATCAGGTATTATCTGTCCTTTACGTAGCAGCTCTAAAGCCAGCATAAATCTGGGATGAGGCTGACTGTGCATATTCAGCAGTAATAGAGTCATGTACCCAAACCTGGTTCAGCTTAATTCTGTAATACCATTTGGTCTAGCACTGCACACATCTAATATGAATGAACACAGAACTGCAGCCCGAAGTGTAGGCTAAATTACCTGGTGCTGACAGATTTCCATTGCCTCGTACATCTGTCTCCGTGACCAGAGAGCATGCAAGGTTTCCTGCCACTTACTGGGAAAGAACCGGGATCAGTTTATTTCAGTGCAAAGAGCAAAATAGAAAATGCCACTGGATTTCTGAGAGAGGCGTTTGAGAACTGGCATAAAACACAGTTTTGGTGTGTGGAAGCTTATCCAAATTTTTTATATATGGAAGTAATGATGCTTGCTGAACAGGGCAGGGGCTTCTGACTCGGGAGGCTTGGATTCACTGGCCTTAGTTGGCCAGTGACTATTGACAATGAATTTATCTGCATCTCTGACTTCTCTGAATGACTTCGTTCATGGAATATGGATGCGAACCTTTGTAAGGCACACCAAGATCTGTTGGTGAAAAGTAGTATATAAGACGTAAGTGGTGTTACATGAAGTCTTTAATTCAGATGCCGATCATCTGAATTGACACTGCAGTAAAAATATATCCTATAGAAGATAATTTATACTTATTCCTATAGTGTAAACCACTGCCCCCCCAAGGAGGATTTATATTTTCAAAAGAAGCAAGTATAGTAATTTCCAGAGATGTCTTTTGAGTGTTTCTTTTCTGTACAATGATGGCCCAGAAATACTGTATGTCTCCCTGGGAATTTTATGGCCAAGATAAATGATGGCTAGTGATACCTTCTCAGAGCTGTAAAACATCTTCCAAACTCAAGCATTATGGATCGCTTCGCCGAAGTGGAGAGTTTTGTGGTTGCTATGGATGTAGTTATAAAAATATTTACTTTCTAGCAGAATACCATTGATTTCTTCAGATTGTATCTAGCAACATACTGTTGTGAAGCAACAGTCTGTCATAAAATTTGCCCTAATATTTTTTAAGGCTTGTGATGGCTATTTGTCCGTAACAAAAACACATACTACATAGCTTGGAAAGGTTTGGAAGTTTGTTAACGCTGCTGCTGCAAGTGAAAGCTTGTGATGGTGTAAATTTTAGTAAATTGTAATTACAGTTGCATTTCTTCTTGCTATTCTATGCAAATTATTCTTTGAGTAAAATGCCCAGAATAAGATATATACTTGAAATAGAAGCCTGATAGGAGGTTATTTACATTATTGGCACCACATAAAATTATGGTTCGAAATTACATTTCTGGACAATAAAAATAACTTTGATCACTATTTCATTATTCTTCAAATGTAAGACCTTTGAAGGCTTAATTGAGAAAAGAAATCTTGTTTAATTTGCTTATTCTAGTGGAGCGGTGAGCATCAAAATATTAAATAGCTGTTGAAAGTTATGTCATATGTAAGATATTGAGGTTACCAAAACCATAACAACTGGGCATGTCCAAATGTTTGTTCAGTAGGCTTTTCCCCCTTTTTTCTAAGAGATGCGTCAAAGTCTTCTACAGATATTCAGGTTTTGAATTAAGTTAGCAATAAAAATCATACAAGTGTTAAGAAAAACAAGTAATACAGTGGGACCATCTACTGTGAAAAAGCTAAAAGACAAAAATTGTACTTAATTTTTTAAAGCTCTCCTTACATTAAGCTTTTCTTTTTAGTCTTATGCTCTTTCTGACTGCAGTTCAGAGTTTTTTGTATAGATCCCATGCTCTTCCTGCACCCCCAGTTCTTGGGTACCCCTCAGAAACATGAGGGAGTTTCATAAAGCCCCATTCCTTACCTGAGTAGCAGCAAGACTTTCTCTTCTCTCAGGAACTGTAGATGGTTTTATTCTGGGTTTTGTTTTTTTTTTTTTTTTTTTTTTTTACTTCTTCTAATGCAATTTTTACTCCAGTGATAGCATGTCTGCTTCCATGTAGTTGACAGCACTGAAGCACCTTCTGTTGTGATGAACAAGTGCTTTGCCTAGAGAAGGTGTACATAAGCATGGTCTTAAAACGATTTACTTTGAATTACTGAGTGAAAAGAAGTATCCTATACTAGTCAGTCACTTCATCCCGTAGCTTCATCTTCCTGTGCATGAATAAGAAAACACACAATATAAAGTCTAAGCTCTCTCCTTTGCTCTTGATCAGACAAAACTCTCACTGAAGTCAGGTTTCTGTTCTCCCTTTTTTAGGTGCTGTTGTTCCATCGCTAACCCTTAGCGTAACTGTCCTTAGTGTAGCGGATACACACATCTATATGATTTCCATCTTCCTCTGGGATCATATTGTTGTTTAAAGTTCCCTTTCCTCAAAGGTCTTTGGTTTCCTGGACAAGATCAGGGTGTTTCCTTGGGAAGAGAGAACTGTTTGGGGGACACAAGAAAACAAAAGCTTTGGAAAGTGTTGTCTGGAACATGCTCCAAGCGCAGATAGAAACAGTATTAGGACTGACATAGTAAGAGGGTGAAAATGCCTCTCAAACTGAATGCAGATATTTTACAAAAGGTCAAAAATGCAAAATATTCTCAATACCTCAAGGTTAAGGTGGAATATGTATGAAATGTCATTATCTCTTCATGAGAAGAATGCTTTAAAGACGTACTTAAACATCAACTTTGTTCTTGGGTGGATAGTGAATATAATTCCTTCTCCCTTCCCCCTTCCAAACTCTAGAAAACAATTTCTTTCTTTTGTACCTACAAAAATTCTTATGCAACCCAAAGCTAATTTAAAATAATTTTTTTTGCCTTCCGTAGCCTGTGTCTGTATGTTGGTGAAATGTGCAGTCCTCCTGTTATTTCTAATGGAATAGGTACAGCTCCCTAGGCACTTAGCTTTAGCATGATGCTGTGGCTGGGTGTGTGACTCGTGAGGATGAGTGCTGAGGCTAAAACCATCATGGTCTGAGGACAAAGGTTGATGGTATAGTTGGAAGGAGATTGGGACTGCATCCCTGAAAACAGCTTTTTTCCAGCTGTGCCAGCTGGTCCAATAAAAATCATTACGGAAGTCATGGAAGACATATTTCCCACCCTTACCCCCCACCCCCCACAGAAGTCCCACATCCCTGAGTAATTCTACTATAGGAACGGAGTTGCTTGTGAAGACAGTGGTATTGTCAGATACAGCAAATGATTGAGATACTTGTTACTGCGTTTTGTCCTAAAATGAATACAAATCCTGGACTTGTCTGTGTCCCTCTTCACTGTGATTGTTGGTTTGGAGTTTTTTTCTCCCCTCATATTATATTCTTTTTTTCCTCTTTCTGCACTAGGATTTCAGCCTTCTCCTTGGAATGACTTACTACACACTGTTAAGACCTCAGATTAGAGGATCTTAAAGTAGTGTATGCCTATCTAAAAAAACATTTTCCATGCCGTGTATGATGAAGAGGTATATTTGCTGGCAGTATAGTAAGAATGCGAGCAGGGAAAGGACAAAGACAAAAAGGTTAACTATGAGTCACACAGGACTCTTGCAAAATCATAAATGGCCCCCAAGTTTCTGACTCCTAGTCTTAACCATTAACCAAGTGCTTCTTCTACAGCAAGAGCAGATGCCTTTCACTCCCTGCCCTAGGATGCTGGGAGCACTCCTGCATACCTGGGGAGCCTGCAGATGTGTCTGCTCCGTCCTATGTCCTGCACCGACTGTGTAGCAACAACAGGCAGGGTTAGAGCAGCAGTGGCTCAAAGATTCTTAAAAATGGAATGCTCAGAACCACAGAAAAATTCTCTTAGGGACTCTAAGCCCTTCTGAATGGGAAGTGTAGCAGGAATTATGATGTGCTGCCCTTGTTTGATCAGTGCCTTCTCATTCAGCCTGCTGTTCTCTCCAGGGAGTAATAGTGCCATATAGTCAGTTTCTAACTGTCCTGCTTTGTATGTATGTATGTATTTTTTTAGCTTCGTTTTTCTTTTGGATAAAGTACATATTGTAACAGTGTGATATTTCTGCACTTGTTCGTGTTTCAATTCCAGAAAAGCAGTAGAAAGTGTGTCCTTGCAGAGAGGACCAAGCCCTCTTTTCTAGGGTCAAATAGCAAATAGATTTTAGTGTCCATCAGACCTTTGGCAAGGTAGTTCTGTTTATGTAGCCTGAGCCAGTTCCCGTGGAAGCTGCTGGCACTGATTCACCTGCCTTTGAAAGGAGCGGCTTAGGTGTAAGACTGGTAAAACTCCAGTGAAGGAGGGACTGAGTAAGGAAAGAATTAAGTCACTGCTTTCAGTGGGAGCTGGGTCTGGTCCAAGGAAGGTTTAGTGTTAAGCTTATGTTAGTGAACTGAAAGAGGCTGGGGTCTTGGTTCCACATTCATTAATACTGGATCCAGGTTTTGCCAGATCACTTTGCTATACAGACTTGGATCAGTCCTGGGTGTGACTGCATTTTTGCCAAGTTAGAGCACAATACTGAGTATTTACACTGTTTTTGGAACATATGGGTGTGCAAATGATGCTGATGCAACCACAAGTTTGCTGAGTCAAAAAGCTTCAAAGCAAAACAAAACCAGTTTAAACAAATTGGTATCATTAGAGGGATGCTGTCCCAGCAGTTTGTTCTGGGCAGCCACAATGTTTCTGGTCCAATATGAGATACGCTAAAATCGGATTTTGTGGAATTGAGGTGAACTAAGTAAGCATGGTAATAATCAGCAAGTTGTTGTCAGTCTTTGGATATATCATAATCTAGTTACAAAGAATAAATATATTGGAAAATGCCAGGTAGGACTGGAAAGAGGCCTTGTGGGGAAAGCAGCTTCTCTGATCATACTCGGGTAATTGCTGCCTGTGTTTAGCTGATGGACTGATGTGCACAACTTGAAAGGAAACCTGTCAAGAACCTTTGCTTCATGCCTGAAAACAAGACTGGTTTGTATCATCAGCTTTAAATGTGACTGCTATGTCCAGGACTGGATTTAAATATATTAAATGTGAAACTGTTTTGCACAGACTCCATTTATTTAGTCTGGAAGCTGTACAGCCACTAACAGGGCCCCCTTTTTTTTTTTCCTTTCTATATGTGTATAGTGATTACATTAAAGAGTCCCTTTAACATGTATTTCAGCATCTGTTCTCTTCATTCAGCAGTAGTGCTATTCCCAAGGCTGCAGCTCCTGCAGCAGGTAATAGCTGAACATGGCAGCGCAGTTTTGAGAGGAGTATGAGGAACCGTAGGAGAAATTTAAAAATGGAGACACAGACAGTGTTGCAGGTAGGAATTAAGCATTGGGGAGCAGGGGAACAGACAAAAAAACCTCCAACAAAAGCAAAACCTCTGCAATATATCTTTAAATTGACACTTCAACTGATAAATCAGCCTTGGTTGTCTCCAACTGGAGACAGCCACTGTAGGGCATATTCTGACCGGCATCAGGTAAGGGGAGGGTGAATCTGTGGTTGGATGCCTGCTACTAGGGCTGTAGATTGGAGAGCATAAACAAATACACAATCATTCTCTACAGGCTCAGAGCACAACTGTGATAGGTGCTGGGGAGAGTGGTGCGTTTATTCAATCCTTAGAGGGGAAAAAAACATCCAAAAATGACAGCATCTGCATTGATTTGGTTTTAGTTTAATTTCTAAATCATGATGTACCTTCCTGCCAGTAACATCATACGCTGTTTCAAAGAGCTTGTGTGTGTATAGGCACATACATAACCATTCAAAAAATATTATTACAGCTGAAGGCCTTGGAAATTAAGAAGTGCCAGAATTGATGTCCACCCTGGCAGTGTTGGTTTGGTATTGGGATTGGTGTGCAGACACTGGAATCCAGTCAAAGCCTGGATGATTACGTTATTTTTATCAAGAAACTTCTGTCACGGTCATTGCACAGGGGAGTTTTTCTGGGAGTTACTACGATATTGTGCATACAGCATTGGAGGAAGGCATGTCATGAGTAAGGAAGAGGATTATTCAAAGAGGAAAAGATGGTCTCCTGGCTAATTGCTTCCTTGGAAAATCTGACTTTTATCTTCTGCTTGTACTACAGTGTTCCTGTGGGATGCTAGATAAGGCAAGTAAGCCTGGCATTTCAGTATGCTTGGTTTTCTCCTTGTTTTCTGGATCCCCAACTTTGGGTCTGGGATGCAAAAGAAATGATTATTTGCAGTTGTAGTTGAAGTCTGTAGGAGCTATGTTCTGAAGAGGCAAAATGCAGTGCCGTGTTAAGTGCTGTGGAAAAAAAGAGTTTTCTGGTGAAATCTGGCAAGAAGTACTTTTGACCTTAATTTTAGAGCACTGTCTGTAAAATTGGAATATGATACTTCTTTATCTCACAGAGATGTGTTTAATAGTTTACTAATGACCTGTGAGATAATTCAGATAACAAAGTATATTTAAAGAGCCCTGATGTGGCACACTGGGAACAAGTCTGCAGGCCACACAAGTAAACAAGGAGAAAGCAAAATAGTGGAAGGCATTAGTTCTGAAGAAAGCTCTCCCTTCTGTTGCTGCGCGCAGATGGTGTTGTGGAGAAGGGGGAAGTATGTGGTCATGCGGATACAGACAATACCATAATGTATACTTAACTAATGATAGAATTAAGATGTGTGAAGAACTTTATTTCTGACATTGTTGCATGCTTAACAGAAAGTATTTCAACATATGTTTGTGCCTGTCTCTCTCTTGTGCGCTCTTCTGCCTCTTTGTTGCAAGTCCTATCTTTTCCAGCTCTTTAAGGGTTTTTTTGTCCCTTCATTCCTTCAAGCCTTCCTTGCCCAGCAGCTCAAGGCAACTAGCTGAAGGCCTGTTTTGCACAATCTTCATCCAGACTGCTTTTGTTCAGGCTTGACACAGATAATTAACATAGAAGAATAAGAATTCGGCAAAATGGGCTCTTACGAGAAGGAGGTGTCAGGCAACTGAAAGAACAGGCTCTGCTCATATGAGTCATCCATCTTAATGGTTTCATAAAGCTATAGGTGGACAAAACCATGAAAAATACTGTAGTATTTTAGAAGAATATTAGAAATACTTAGAGTGATACAGTGATTTAGGAGGTTATTGGTGAATATTGTGACATGTTTGGTTCTTGCATTGCAGCAGGTGCTTTCTTTTAAATAAACAAATGGTTTTGGCTGAGCCATAGACATAGAGTAGGTTGGATGGACTTGTTTTTTGTCAGACCTACCACTATGTTGTGATGACCTCAATGCAAGATTTTAGAAAAAGGCTGAAAAGTTCTTCAAAATGAGAAATTCGAGGTACGTGAAAAAGCAGGATCTCTGTCGGGATTTCTGGTTTATATTTTGAAGCCTTGCTGTGTGCATAAGCCATGTTCATTGAACTGTGCAATACAGTTACAACAGTTATTTACTATTGTGGATTGTTGGTTGACCTCCAAGATGAAAACTTTTCTCCTTCCCTGTGGTATTACTAAGATACAGCACAGTACAAATGAATAGAGTATTGGTGTTCTTTTTTCTTCTCCAAATGCACAGGAGTTTGGCTAATGTCAGAGTCTGGATGCTATATAAAATTCCTACTGGACAGAAAGATAGTTGTCATTGAGAAACTACTATACTTAGTTTCGGAAAACCACAATCCTTATTTTACTGTTTTGAGTAGATTCTTCCATTAAAGAGACTTGACTTTAAAAGGAAGTGTGCAAGAGGGAAGTAATGACCTACTTGAGGAGATGGGTTCTCCTGTGGTATGTTTTCTGCTTGAATTATGACCTCCATCTGAAGATGTATAAAACCAGTTTTGAACATATTACGCAGGCCTATAGAACTATAATTGAATGATGAGACCAAGAGTGGAATAATGATAAACAACTTTTTATGTTACTAACCACATCTTCATTGTTCTGTTCGGTATATTTAAAGAAGTTTCCCTGTTTATCTTCTCAGCAAAAAGAGCAGGAATCTTAGTCAGGAGAATAAGGTTTCCAAACATTTTTTTCAAACTTGGGATTTCTTCCTAGACTTTGGCAATCATGAAACATGTCCAGACACTTGTACAAAGAACTTGACATTCTCTTTATGCAGTAACAGAGGACTCTCTAGGAAATGTTTGCCTGAAGTAAGCAAGTCAAGATGATGTGTTAAAGGTGAGATGGGGTCTCTTAGAAAGTGTTTTACCAAGTCAAGTTAAAATTAGACAGAGTACACAGTAATAAATGAAATTGAATTCTCTAAGCTTGGCTACATCTAATTTTCAGTTTCTTACTAAGCTGAACAGTGGAATGTTAGCCTCAGAAAAACCCAAAACCCAAACCAACCCATATCTGAAGTAATTTTCACTTTAAAAACTGAGCTTTATTTCAAAATGCCTCTTTAATTTAGGTCTCAGTTTAAAAAAAAAGATGAAGTGCATTTTGAAAGAGCACATAATTTTGACTTGTGGTGATTGCTGTTCCTGTAAGATTACATAGACAGTGTACACAAACAAGAACATGACCCTGAGAAGAGGTGCAAAGAGAGTCCAGGTGAGTCAATGGGAATGAAAACAGACTAAGCTCTAATGTATGCAAACAGTATTGTTATGGAGAGAAGATTATAATGAATCCGTTTTTGATGTTATTAAAACCTGTTGCAAATTTCCTATTGACTTCAGTCATCCTGACATACCCGCACGTGGAATAAAAAGAACATGAAAGCCTACCTACCGTGAAGGCTATACACACTAATCAGCGCTTATATTGTTTATCAGGCTCTTAAAGATCAGCAGCTCCTTTCCGATAGTTGTTTCCTATCCACTTGTTAGCATTTGGTAAAAGGGCAGCTCTGTTGTTCCTTCTGTTCAGTGCTGAAGAAAAGTGTATGCCCAGAAGCTTTCCCCATTTGTTTCATTTGCCAACTCTATGGATTAGTCTAACAAAAGAGATCACCTTCCTTAAGACCTTTCCTCTCTGATACTCCTTTGTGGAGTACTTGCTGTCAAATTAGACTGAGATTAGGAGGAGCCTAATTAACACTTTCTACCTTTTTTTGTGTTGACCTGCTGTGCTAAAACTGACTTCAGGGAAAATTAAAAACACAGTTAACCTACTTGTTACCAAGATTCCCCCCAATGTGCTACCAGTTTGTTTACCTGTTTCATACCTGTAGTTTCTTTGGCTTGAACATAGTAGCTGACAGATGATAAAGGGGGAAGCTGTGCAGATTCACTCCTTAGACATGCCCTTTTATAACCCAAATGTCTAATTTACATATTTCTTTAAGGTTCCCTATAGTCATGTATCCCACAGTACAAGTAGGTATTTTATTTCTCAATGAAGCATTAGTCATTTTGTTACACTCGCATTGCCCTAACCTCATGATACTATTAAATCCTAGATGTCAAAACATCTTAACATCACAAATGTCAATCTAAATATGTTTCTTCAGTCCAACAAATGAGTGTGTCCCATGGCTTTCCTGCCTTATCACTGGACTATCAAACAACATATGCCTTCTCCTGTATCAAAGGCAAATCACTATGCATGCTGTGTTCTTCCTTTTCCCTTTGTGCAAACTAGCAAAGCTCCCAGCTAGTGATGTCTTTCAGTGGCCTAATTCCTTTCTGCTTTCTTGGTTTTACTTGCTAAGACCTGTAACATTGTTGGCAATAGGAGGTTACATTACATGCCTCTGTGTTTGTGCAGAGTTCATGACAGCAAGCTGAGTTTTCAATGTGCATGGATTTGAGCATTCTGATACAGGAATGGTTGGTAGCTTGAAGAAAGGGGTACCTGCAAAATACTACTTTTGTAGTCTGATTTTTTTGAGTTGTCTAAAGAATTTTCCCTCTTTGATTTGAATTTTCCCTCTTTGATTTGAAACTAGTAATATCATGCTTTGGAGGGAAAATGTACTAAATAAGTCTGACTGCACACAGACTTTTTAAACAAAAAGCCACCATAGACAGCCTTCCCTTCCCCCCTCAGTGGGAAAACAGGAACTTCTGAGTGGGAGGTAAATAGTTGAAATACTGAACAAAGAGTATTTGAACAAAGACTGGTAACACCTCTTTATTGTCTCTGCCCTTTTGTCATTCTAGGGAAGAAAATACTGGGCAGAAGAAAGCTGTGATCCAAATCTGAGGAAAGAGAAAGGGAAAAGGTGTGGAACTTGGCTAAGTAAATATAATTTAGTTGGTTGTGTATATTGGGGATGGTGTAATATAAACAGAACGACAGGAAAAGGCTTGGGTTTTCCAGAAGAACCACTTGGGTGGGAAGGGAGCCTGCTGCCAGAGCAGAGCATACCCTTAGCCAGTAGCCCTTCAGCATCTTGGCTTTTGTTACCTTACCTAGAGCTCTCCTCCTTATAACTTGGTGTGTGTGCTGCATCACTTGCTGCTAATGAATTGCAGGTCAGATGCAGATGGCCTTTGACAAAGTTGGTTGCTGTGTTTTCGCATATTGGTACTGCCAGCTGCGTGCCGGGTCAGGTCGTGGCCGCCACCACTGAACCAGCAGCTGACCCAGTCGCAGTTCCCATCATCTTAAACCATGATGAACTGTGACTTGAGCGCTGCAGAGGCAATTGGCTGGTAAGCAGTTGCAAATTTGGTGCTGAAGGCTGGCAAGGTGACTGCCCTCTAGTTATATGCCTTACTCATCTGACACTGGTTGATGGTGTAGTAGCCTTGTCCTCTCTTTTCACCATTTAGTCTATGCCTATGCATGAGACCATGCCCTGAGACAGAGCCAGTGTCCTGATCTGCTGACTCAGCTTCTGTAATGCAGGGGATGGGGGAGGTTGTTTGGGGACGAGTGGCTGGAAAGCTGCCCTGCAGAAAAGGACCTGGGGGTGTTGGTCAACAGCCAGCTGAATATGTGCCAGCAGTGTGCCCAGGTGGCCAAGAAGGCCAACGGCATCCTGGCCTGTATCAGAAACAGTGTGGCCAGCAGGAGTAGGGAGGTGATCGTGCCCCTGTACTCGGCACTGGTGAGGCCGCACCTTGAATCCTGTGTTCAGTTTTGGGCCCCTCACTACAAGAAGGACATTGAGGTGCTGGAGCGTGTCCAGAGAAGGGTGACGAAGCTGGTGAGGGGTCTGGAGCACAAGTCTTACGAGGAGCGGCTGAGGGAACTGGGGTTGTTCAGTCTGGAGAAGAGGAGGCTCAGGGGAGACCTCATCGCTCTCTACAGCTACCTGAAAGGGGGTTGTGGTGAGGTGGGTGTTGGTCTCTTCTCCCAAGTGACGAGTGACAGAACAAGAGGAAATGGCCTGAAGTTGCACCAGGGGAGGTTTAGACTGGATATTAGGAAAAATTTCTTTACTGAGAGAGTGGTGAAACACTGGAATAAACTGCCTAGGGAGGTGGTTGAGTCACCATCCTTGGAGCTGTTCAAGGAGCGTGTGGACGAGGCATTGTGGAATGTGGTTTAATCGCCATGGTGGTGTTTATTGGTTGATGGTTGGACTTGATGATCTTGCAGGTCTTTTCCAACCTTAGTGATTCTGTGATTCTGTGGATGGAGAGCAAGCAGTGCTTATATTTTAGACCAATATTCAGATGTCATACTGAGGAGATTTGCCCGAAATTTAGGACAAAATTCGAGCCTGTGCTAGGACTGAGGGCACACCTTGCTAGATAAGGGACCTGTTGCAATAGGACAAGGGGTAATGGTTTTAAACTAAAAGAGGGTAGATTTAGACTAGATACGAGAAGAAATTTTTTATGAGGGTACTGGAACAAGTTGCTGAGAGAGGTGGTAGATGCCCCATCCCTGGAAACATTCAAGGTCAGCTTGGATGGGGCTCTGAGCAACCTGATACAGTTGAAAATGTCCCCCCTCATGCAAAGGGGGTTGGACTAGATGACCTTTAAAGGTCCCTTCTAACTCAAACTATTCTATGATTTTACAGTGTGCTTGGGGGTTGTCCCACATTTCAGGCTAACAACATGCTCATCTCCCAGAGGAAAGTGCTGTGCCTGCAGAGGAGCTAGAAGGAGAATGTATGGGGAATACCCTTCCACTATGAAGTGTAATTGCTCTAAACACTTCTTTTTCAGGCATAGGAGATCCACTAATCCGTAGTAATCCCTGTAGTTTGCAACAGTTCTGACATCTGTGAACTGCATTGGACAATCAGATTTAGAGAGAGAAATGGAATTGAGTATGCTTGAAAACTCAAAATCTGTTAGCTATATTGTGGGGACAGTGAAGTGTAAGTGCATGCAGTGAGAGCAGCAACTAAGAAGGACTCGTTCCTGCTTGTTTCTTGACTTCTGTGTTTATGTATAACAGGAGGCAAATACGTAAGTTCTGATTTCAGGCTGGTAGCTCTTAAATGCAGACAGCTGAAAAGGCCTCCATGCCTCGCTGTACACTGTAGTTCACACTTCAGCATATGGTGATAACCCAAACCAGTGATTTGTTTACCTCAGATACACTGGGCAGTAGAGTGCAGTAATTCAGGAGCAGTTTTGTATGCAGTCACCCTTGCAGGACAGCAACCTCTGGCAGAAAAGCAGACCAGACATCTGAAGGACCTTAAATAATTTCTGTTCACTTATTTATATCTGAATAAGCCAACGTCTTCAGGCCCTGAAGTATTTTTTCTTGATTGGACTTTTTTCTTGCTGAAAAAACTAGAAAGTTGACAGTTGTAGCCAGTTGTTCTATTCTTTGTTTACACAAGGCCCATTGAAGCAGTTGGAGAACACTATACCCTGCCTCACACACAGGCATATATACTTAATTTATGACTTTAGTAGTTTGAATTTCAAGTGTCAGGTATCCCACAGAGCTTTTTACTTTGTTCTCTTATGCTACATGCACCACTTGGGTATTTATTATGGAGAGCAGACAGGCTGTGGCAAGTCCTTCAGGCTTGTGGACTTTTTTTCTTCAGAACCTTAAAAATAAAGTTACAGAGCACGGTAACAAGGACTTCTCTAAAAGCGTGACTGATCCGCAGTGCCTTTTTACATGATTGTCCAATTAATTTTCTTCCTTTGGCATTAATGTTTTCACTTGCATATTATTCCTCATCCTAAAATTGCTTTTGTACCCTAAATTTCTCTGCAAACATTAATTGTGGGACGGTGGTAACAACTCTTAAAAAGGTCTCTGTTGAAAACTTA
The DNA here is from genome assembly GCF_030936135.1 of Gavia stellata. Classification (NCBI taxonomy): domain Eukaryota; kingdom Metazoa; phylum Chordata; class Aves; order Gaviiformes; family Gaviidae; genus Gavia; species Gavia stellata. The sequence goes on from NC_082599.1 coordinate 45,924,426, forward strand.
ATTCTGGATTTTCCCTGTTCCTGATTCCTTAAACTCTTTTTACTATTACCGTGAAAAGAAAAAAGAGAAAGAAAAAAAGGGGGGGGAGGGGGGAACATAGCTTGTTGTCAGAAGCAATGTTAGTATTTGTGATTATCTCTTGTTCAGTTGTGTCTTGTCAACAATTTTAAATACAGCTCTTAGTACAAAGTTATCTTTGATATATTGGTGACAGATGGAGATTTCAGAAAAGGACATGCCTGGAAACTGCAGACAAATTCAGATGAGAAGTGGGGCTGAGGTTTTTCAACAATGAGAGTAGTAGGCATTATGGCAGCTTATTTACAGATGAGATGAATCTTATCATTGCAATGTCTATGCCAAGATGTCATCTCTCCAAAAAGCATGTTGTAGGTTGAAATCTTTATACCGTTGCACACATGGCCAAAATGGTCCTTTCTGACTGTGAAGTCTGTGAGCACAAATGCCTCCAGAAAAGCATATGCAAATGTTAAATACTTATAGGCATGCTGTTCTTCTATGTTGTTAATGCAAAATGTATTCAGGAAAGAGAACAATTTTGCCAGAGAAGGAAGAAGATCTTTCAATGAGGTACTTCTATAACATGTGGATCAGTCTTTGTAAAATCCTTAATCTTTACCTAAAAACATGGATGGATAATGGTTCCTGGGGTTGGACCTCTATATTTGGGACTCAATACAGAAATAGTCAAGAGGTACAATAAGCTTCTAAATAGGCAGACAGCAACAGATCTGGATGCAGACTTATTTTCTTATCTCAGAATTCTGTTTGTCAGGCAAGGGGAACTGTTACAACTTCTGGTGACTAGAGGATTTTGTCTCACAGCGAGCAAAAATTCTGTATTGTACAACACCAAATTCTGTGGTGTTCAGCTGGAAATGAAAAGATATCTTCATTCTAAAAATTAAAAAAAAATTTTTTGAATGAGCAGTTAATGTCTTCCTTATGTTTAAATGGATGTAGAATGCAGCAATAGCCTTTCTTAGCAGATACTGTCTTTGATTTTTCCATTGCATCACATCTGGCTTTGACTGTGTATCCTAACTATAGGGCAAAATAAAAGTTATTCCCAAAGAAGTAATAAGCTTTCTATTTTAATCTAACAGCTAAGATTTGTGAAACAATGCCGTGCGTCCACTAATTATAGGCATCTCTATTTACATGGCCTAACAGGAAGTTGGAGATGTAAAAATAGCAACAAAGAGCCAGTGACATTATTAATAAAGCAGCTGTATGCAGCATTGTTCTCTTGAAGAACGTAGACAGCATTTAAACAAAGTGCACTACATAAATAATCAGTCATAATTCATAAATAACCATTGTTAGGAATTCTCTTTTAAAAATAGTTCACCTCATTAACATACAAACGATGGCAGAATGACTTTCTTTGTGGGTGTGTATATTTTACATGTACACATGCACAAAATGTTAAAGGTAACTTACACAGATCATTGCCATTTATTGAGAAGATGGTATTTTTCTACTCTCAGGAACTGTATCCCTTTAGGGAAGATAGGAGAAAGGAAGATAAAGTGCTATAAAACTTCATCCAAAGGAAAAGTTTGTATGTGGATAGAAGAGGTAAGACCAAGATAGAAGAACACACAGGTAACTCAAACCTCTTTTGACTGATACGAATTTATTAGAACAAAAGAGCAACCCCTTCCTACCATCATGTTCCTTTAAGAAACAATGGTAGTTGTAGTAATAAAAATAATAAATAGCCACACTGGGGAAGACAGGTTCAGCCAGACACACATGACCCTTTATCTTTTGAGCTCAGAATCCACTTCAGAGCTTTTCCAGTTTAAATAAGAAAAAGTAAAAAGAGATTACCGAGTTAGAGATTACTGAAGCTAATAGTCTTTTTTTCTAATTTTTCTGTGCGAGGGGAATAATTTCCACACAATGCACTTCTGAAAGTATCAAAGACAACCATGTATTTCATGTATGCAGCAGGTTAAACCTGCACACTCACAGTTTCTATGGGTGTTTTATAAAGGAGAAATTGTATTCAGAGCACAAGGGCTGTACCATGGTCTTTACCTCCAGAAATATGTCTCTACTACTTGACTTGAAAGCCTGTGGCCCTTCTCAGAAAAATGCACATATATTTGTGAACAGGTCACTACATTTGCACAAACAAAAGGTAGTATCTTAAGCTTGTGATCTGCACCACCCAAGAAATGACCCCCAAAACCTCTAAACCAAAAACTGGGAGGGAGCAGACCCTATCCCACAGTTAAACCACAGCTGCGCTCTTGAAACCCTTCCTGTCTTGAGAAGGGATACAAAATTCATCGTCCATAGAAATTCTTGTTAAATGTGAGGAGATGAAATTTCTTCCTTTGTCCAAATCTCATCTTCAGATCTCAAAATAAGAATTCAAAAAGCCTGCCGGTATGGCTTTCCTTTTTTTCTTAATTTAAATTGCAGCAAAGAAGGACTGTGAGCCCTATTAAGTCCTTCCACCAAGTAACTGATGTTCCCTACTAATATGAGCTCTCAAATCTGCACGTAATATTGTAGTATGAAGCTCTTTTAAAACTGAAATAAATTAAATCATACAGCATTGTGTGAATTTGATAATAAGACTTATTACAAATCAAGTCAATGAATTACCGCTGCGTCTCATGTGGGTCATATAGGATGTGTTTTTGCTTCTGTAGTGCTTGTACAAGGACAGGACTGTTTAAAGGACCAACTTGTGAATGCTACTTCTCAAAAAGACCAGCTATAACTTTTACTCAAGAGCTCCAAAATGCTTTAATATTTGAATATTAAATACAAAAACATTTAACCTTGTAGTTTCACCTATCTTGATGATTTATAACCAGGGTTTTAAAAAGAAAAAAATATTGGTGTATAGAATGTATGTGCTATTTTTAAAACTGAAGGTGTTTGTACCAAATCTTCAAGTTTTCCCAAAAAAACCTACTTTTAGAGGCTGCAAAAAAGCAACCGCTAGGAAACAAATATGTATCCTGTGCCATGTGTGTCTCTCTGTGACTATTTTGCTATGTAATTGTCTGCTTTAAAATTCATACTTGAAAGCAGCATTAAGTGAAAATTTCCTCAGAAAGTAACTGAAAAGGCAGATTATTTTGTGTTTGGATGTAATATACTCTTACTTTACATTTTCCTTTCTCTGCTGGTGAAGAGCAAAGCGTAGCAGGAATTCCAGTGGGTAGTTCCCAGCTCCATGATACTGTGGTGTTTCCTGTAGCAGTACCACTTCTACCAACTCTGTCAGGAAACTCTGGATACCGTGAATTTGAAATCAACAGCATTGCAGCACAATAGCAATGTGTTTCTTTTTGGGAAATGCTCGGTGGTGGGAGTAATCCCTGCCACAGCCAGGCCTTGCTGAAGTGGAAGGAAAAGGGAGCTGCAGCGTTCCTTTTATTCGCGTCCCTCGTGATTGCTAGGTAAGAGGCCAGGTGGTCTCCTTGTGTTGAGGTCACGTTTATAGAGATTAAGCACTGTGGAGGTCATTGCCTTCCAACTGTATCACAGTGTGCCCTTCCAGAGAGGTGAGTAAGTGCTTTTTAGGACAGGCTGTTTGTCTTCGGTGGTGTTTTGCACCACCCCTCTTTATTTTTACATTAAACTGTGGCCCCGATGGAGCCGCTGATAGCAGTAATGAGTGCATTCCTGGTCAGCTGCAGCAGCTCTGAGGCTGGTTGCAGGTCTTTCTCCTGACTGACCTGGGACAGGCCCATCGCACTGTATTCTGCGTAAAGGTACTTCTGTCAGATAATAGAACACTATGGGCAAAGATGAGGCTGTGTCTTCTGCTGTGGTATGTAGATAAAATGATGGCTAGCGCTGTGTTAGCAAGGGCGTATAAGTTAATATATGCATAGTGCACAGTAACCTATATAAATGTCTCGGTGTGTGTAGATCCTCAGGCAAAACATGAGCGTTAAATTAGAATTTACAGGCATCAGTAAACAGTCGTGTGCTCCTGAATGCAGCCCTCAAGAATTTTAAAGCATTTCATGTGGAAAGTGCCCTGGGACAAGGACCAATCTTTATGCTTTGTACACATTTTAATGACTTGTTAATGATTCAACCACTGCTCTGCTGAGAAGATAGATTTTATGATGATATAATTCAAGCTGGTTTCTTCACCATTGCTTGAGATTATTCCTCGTAATTCTACTTTAGAAACAAACAGTATATTGATGTTGCATGTAGTCATCCCATCCTATTCTATTAACACTTTTGCAGCTACCAGTACTTGGTTGCCAGGGTCTCCTGCAGGAAAGTAAGGCAAATTAAAACCAGAAGTTAGTAACAATGGTTGTAATGGATCTGGTCAGTGGTCTGTTTAGTCCAGTATTCGGTCTCTGATAATGACTGATACTGAAAACTTAGGGAGGAGTGTAAGAAGGAGCACATATGGCAAGATCCTTCTCTGCTATAGTTTTCTAGCTTCTAGCAAACTGCACATTTAGGAATTTCCAGAGCTGAAGGTTGCATCTTGACTATCATGTATATAGGTATTACATACAGACAAGGCTGACCTGTCTTCCAGGAGTGTGTATGATGTTGCCTGTGGCAATGAATTCTGTAATTTGGTTATGTATTGGGTGTTTTTTACCTGATTTTTTTTTTTTTTTTTAAATACCACTTCCTTCTGTTTGTTTTTCAACTTTCTGCCTGATAATTTAGCTGGATGCTTCTTGTGTTGCAAGTCCTAATCCAGTCCTTGTTCCTTTTTTTATGTCACCTGCCATTCTGCAGACTTCTGTCACGTCCTCCTCCTTCAGTCTTCAATAGAAAATTGGACTCATCTTTTTTCCAACCTTAACTTTCTTTTCTTGCAGGAACCATGCTCTGTGCCTTGCATAATCTAACTGAATAATTTTAGAAATGGGAGAGAGGAATGAATAGAACATACTCAATGTGTGGGTACAGCATTGATTTGTAAAGCACTGTGATATGTTCTGTTCGGTGGAGTTTTTATTATTTTATTCTTTTCCTAACAGTTTCTAATCTTCCCTTGTGATGTTTTTGATCACATGGAACAAAATTTAAAACCCAAGCACAGTTTTATTTCTTGTTTACCTTCCCAAGCACAGTCTTATTTCTTGTTCACCTTCTGAATATCCACTAACCTACCTCTAGTTATTTTTTCAGAGAAAACTTCCTGAGAAACTGTAAGAAAAAACCTCTTTTGTAGTAATTTCACAATTTTGATGGGAGATGGGACAGTCTGTGTTTTCCAGAACACATCTTGCTTTTTAAATTTAAGCTACCTCCTTTTGGTCTGTGTTACTGGTGTTAGCTCTGCTTTCACACATTCCACGCATATTTCTCAGATGAAGCAGCGTTTGAGCACTGTAATACATTTCTGGGATGGACAGTATGGTTTCCTTACTCTCTCCTACCCCTGAGTTGTTTTTCTCAGCTGTCAGTTGCAATGTGCTGGAGCACCGTATCACAGAAGCCTCCTCACGCATGAGTTGCACCGCAGTCAGTGGAGTCAACAGTGGAGGCTAGAGGAGTACCTTTATGATTTATTCATTTTTGTAGGCAGTAGACTCATTAAGGTAACGTGAAATTGGGGTGTGCTACTGCATTTTGCTCAGGTAATAGTATCTTTATGCTTAGGCAGCACTGCAGTAGTGCAATACCCATTCTGATCAGAAAAATTAAGCTTCCTGCTGGCATGCCAGCCACTAACTGCCTCCCTCTGTATGCTCTTTCCAATGAGACTTTATAGTTTCTTGGGCACTCTTGCAAGCTGGCTTTGCCTCTCAGTGTGAATCCTTTCGTAAGTGCAAGCCAATACCCTTATTTATGCATGCCATGGCCAGTTCAGTACATCCTCACTGCATGGCTGATGTGGATGATGAGTGTCACGGTCTGGACATCGACTAGCCTTTCTTTACTGGCTCAGGTGTTGGAAGGTCTGGTCCCCAGTTTTTTAGGCGAAGGCACTCTTAGACTGTTTCCTGGGAAATTGCGGTAGGTGTGGGAAGACTTCCCTGCTCTGTGGAGCTGTGGGAGAGGCACTAGAGGTCCGTCAGCTGTTGAAGGGCTTGGTCTGAATTCTCACTCCAGAATAGGCGTGCTCCTTATTGAATGAAATGTCTGCCAGCAGGCCTTGACCCATTTCAAGCCTGGGTCAGGAGGTTTTTCTGTGTGGCTTGTAATAGGATTTTTCCTGAGTGTATGTAAAGCCCAAGTTCTCTTCTGCAGGACTGGCTCACCAGAAGACAGTCAACGTGAATCAGAAAGCTTTCCTCCACCAGGGAGCTCTTAGCAAAGAAATGCTTCCAATTGCTGATCACACCGAATGCTTATGGAGGAAAAGTGGTATACGGTGTTGTCGGTAATGAGGAGGGGTACGGTAGTGATTGGCTGATGTCAACTCATTGTAATGTTTTGTGTTAAAGTTTTTGAGACTGGGAAAAAGAAGCAGTTACAGAGTACATTAATAGGGTCCTTGAAATTTCAAAGACACTTAAGCAAGGATCTTGTCTCTCTAAAAAGTGTAACTGAAAGATGTTTTTGAGTTTCCTTGTCTTTGCATCTTTACTCAGTGTTAATAGAAATCTTATTTAAGTTTGAATCCTTCCAGTTTTAAAAGCTAAGTTTTAAAACATGTTTATCACCTTTTCTCTGACTGCAGCACAAACAATATTTGTATATTTTATATTTTAGTCTGGGTTGATATCTGATTGATTTATCCAGTATTTGTAGGCTTTCACCTTATTTTTTCTTAGACATTTTTCCTCCATGGACATTAAAATACGATTTTTTAAATAGTGGGGAAGAGTTTTGTGGTTTTGGGTTTTTCATTTTGTTTTTGTTTGGGTTTGATGGGTTTTTTTCCCTGTTTGTTTTGTTTTTTAAGTAAAACAAATAAGTGATTCTTATTTTGAGTAGCTTGTGGATAAACCTACATTTGATGTTGCTCTTGTAGCCAGTATGGAAGTGAACCTATCAAAGTTGCTTTGTGCAGGCACTCTAACTTAGCATAACCCTTGTGAAAGATTTCTGTATATATCTCGCTTATGTTGGGCGTTCCTTTTCAATCTGCAGGGGTTTGGCACTGTATGCCAATTGCTCCTTTGATGTTTCTGGTGGGCATCTGAAGCTTGTTCAAGTGCCCCCTTCTAAAGCGTTTTTCTTAAAAAGCAATGATTGTGCTCCCCCAAGTGGCAGAAGGCGGAATTGTTGCATGTCACTTCATGGGTCCTGTGTGAGAGCTCAAAAACTCCGATTTAAAGACATTATTTAGGTGCAGTGCAAACATTTAGTCCATTTAGCCATAGCTGGAAGAAAAAAAAAATCGTTCTGTATCTGTCAAATATAAGACAATTAAATCTGCCTGTTCTTACGCTTGATTGTTCTGGGCATGTCTTACAGGAACAGTAGAGGAGGAATGCCCTTTTTCCCCTCTTTTTTCTCTTTAAATAACTTCCCCCCTCCCCGTTGTTGTCCATCCGTCGTGTGCCTGCCCCACCCCACCCCCGACATTTTGATTCACAGTATAAGATCCTGTGTTTTGGTGTGTGATCCATGTCATGACAGGTTTGGAAGAACGTTTGTTAATCTTAGCAAATGCTTACAAACACCCAAGGAGTGGTTGACTAATCAACATCAAATAAGAGGAGCCCCTATAGTGCTGAACTGCTGGTCTGGCTGCCCTTAGGGATCCTTCCTTACCCTCTTAGTGCCTGATAAAAGCATCTCCAACCTTGTCTTTCCAAGCGTCATGAAAGGTGAGATAAGAAACTAGAGAGCAGGCATGAGAAATGCCCACAGAAATGCCCACAGAAGACTCCCTGGATTTTTTTTTGCCTGTAGAGAGTAGCCAAGGGAAGAAAAGGATGGAGGTTGAGACATTCATAGGTTGCTTGTCCTGCTGCTGAGGTAGCTCCTAACTTGTCATTTAGTAGTGAAATGATGTTATGCAATAATTTAGAATGGTCTCTCTTCTAGTTGTAAATCTCCTTTCTTGGGAAAGAGAGGCAAGATGTCTTGCTTTCTACTTGATGGATTCTGTCCATGTTTAGGTGGCTTGACTACAGGAGACAACTGCTGCTGCAAATGCACAACTCTTCTAGTCTCCTTCTACCATCGTTTCCATCTGTGCCAGTAGCAGCTCTGTATAAATCCTAAAATACTTACACACACAGAGAACTGAAATGGTCCTAGGAAGCATCTCTAGGATAAAGGATAGGAAAAGCTTCAGGCAAACATGTCAAATAGTTTTGGTGGGTTTTTATTTCATGAAACTAGATGAGCCTTGAGGTTTTTTCCTTGTCAGTTCTGCCACAATGAGACTTCTTTTTCCTTTGAAAGGGATGCATAAACATTTTTAACTGTGTTGCTGAGTTAACCAGTCAAGATGAATGCTATAGAATTTGTAACGCTAGTGTCACTGGAGAGGAGTCACTATATCATAGGCTTTTTAAATACAGTTTGCAAGTACAGATTCAGTTCTGCAGTTTTTAATCTGCTTCAAAAAGCAAAACTGGATACACAGATTCAAGTTCACACTTGCTTTCATACCTGCTGACTTGTACCAGCGACATGAGACAAGATGTGTCTCATGTACTAGGCAACAAAGCCTTTATTTTTTTAAAGTGACTAAATAGTCCGATACTTTTGAAGTTGTCAGCACTGCAGAAAAATTATGGCACTCATTTAAGAGTTTGAATATGCAATTAAGCATCTAATTTTAAAGCTGCATACTCAATAATACTGGACTTCGCTACAAAGTTATTTCCTTTTTATGGTACCTGCCAACTGCTGAAGTATGCATTAGTACATTTGACATATTAATGCATTCTAGTAATGGAAGTACCTGATCAAACAACAGCCAAATGATCACAAAATAGATGTCTGAGGTGAAATCAGAGACTGCAATAAACAAGGGAAAACTGCTTGCTTTTATCATGTACTGATGAGTGAAATCCCTATCTCCCATCTGACTTGAAAAACTGGACCCAGTTGGTGAAGCCCTTATAGTCTTAGGACCAAGCATCCCCTCTCATTGACTACCACATGCATTATTTTCTTCAGTCTTCTTGATGCTTTTTCCTCCCTTTCTCAGAGTAATTTCAGACAGGATTGTAGTATGTTCCTGTAATTCTAAATAAGCATATTCTGACTTGCTCATAAATTAAAATAAAATACTTAGCTAGTACTAATACACTCTAGAATACCTGGTTATAACGAGACACAGACCTTTCCCAGTTACTGAATGGAGCTTTCTCCCTGGTCTTTCAGCTGCTCTGAAGGTAGCTGTGTACTGTCTGTGCACGCTGAATTACTGTGGGCACTCCCCAGATATTGCAGTTGCTGGTCTTTGTTTTACAGTATCTCATACCTATCACTCACTTGCCAGATTCTGTACACTAGATGCTCGTTGAGATGGCATTTGAATATAGTCCGGTTATTCCCAGTGGGGAGGTTTGTTATCAAATCAGCAGGAAAAGCGTCATTCTTGGCTCCAGGAGATGCACAAGTGTCATCCAGTTTGTACTGATCTGTTGAACAGCAAATGTGTAATGTAAGGGACAGTCAGAATATTACGAGACAGGCTTTTAACACCGCAGAAGCTATCTCAGTATTTAACATGCTTAGAAGACAAGCTAATCGCGAAAGACTTGTCTAGACGTCTATGTTCCTTTGACTCCTTAGGTATTTTGTAGATGCTGACGGCTAGTGTGAACTTTAAATCAATTTATTGTGTATGTTTACATATGCAATAAAGCCATTTGCCATATCATTTAACTACACACATAGTGAATTGTTGACCATGAGCTGATCTGACCTTTTCAGGTCTAATCAAGTAATCTGAAATATTATTTCAGCCTGTCAGCTCCCGTAATATGCAGTAAGACTATCTGGATCTAACTGAAAATGTCAGATGCGCTGTAATATGCAACCCATCAAAGTTATGATGCATATGAACCAAGAACTGGTTAAGAATATAAATCTGTAACATCCGTGGTGCATCTCAATTGCTTAGATAAATTGTTCTGCCATTGATATGAGCTAGCTAAAAACATGCATTAAAAGCAATTCTTTGGAATACATGTGAGATGTACAGCTGCTTAAATATTAAAATGATCTTGAAAGAAGGGTGGGAACAATAGGTTGGAATATTACTGGAAAAAACAGTGACCAGTGAGAATACCAGTGCTCTAGTTAATGTCTTGCTAGCTTTGTTGTGTGGTAATACAAGATTAGTGGTCTCCATGTAACCTCAAAATTTTCCTTTTTAATTTTAATAATTTGCTGCTTGTGAAGTTTTTACTCTTTCCAGAAACAATCCATTATATAAGCTGAGGTGTCCTTATCAATCTTATTTGTACTGAATTTAGTATTAAGCATTTTTCATAGTCTTGTGCTTTTTATGAAAAAGTCTACTTCTATTTTTAAAAGCTTTCTAAAAACCAACACTGTTGTCAGTAGGTTATGGTGTTTAATGATGTTTAATTTGTTTTCTTTGTCTCATCTTCGAAGTTTCTGTTCTTGGGATTTTACTAGATATTCAGATCTAGGATAAATCTGTCTTTAGTAATTATTTGTCAACCATGAGACCAATTATTCATTGGTATAATCTCTAGATGATGAATTTAAATTTGGATTAAAGTGGATGGGCACAATGAAAAGCAACTTTGTATCCTAAGAAAATGGTATTTTGTTAGCTAAACAGTCTATCAAGATTGTTTAATCGTAAAGCAGTTGTTACACTAAAATTGTGTTGGGTTTTAATCTAATCATGAGTAGTTCGTGCAATTTGAGGCATTATTAACTGAATTGCTACTATTAGTAAAATGTTGTTGGAACTGGAATTAAAATGAACTACGGGAAGCATTGCTGAACTGATAACTTTGCATTAAAGAATAGTGTTTATTTTAAACTACCCTGTTAATGCTATTTGAACTGTTCTTGTGAGGCAATGCTGCCCTCTCCCGGTATGTTGGGGAAAGTAGGAATTTTTATCCCAGTCCGAGCAAGTTCTAGGGCTTCCTATTAAAGAGAAGTTGCTGAATTGGTGAAAACAGTGGAAAAAATGCTCTTAAAAAGACCATTATGTGCCTTCTCTATTGCAAGACACAAAAAAAAAAAGCAGAACAGGTATTTGTGTGATGCTTGTATGTATGCATGGTGCAGATGTGGATGAATGTACAAATAATATACAGGAATATCCTGTGAACGCACAAGACAACAAATTGACAGCTGAAATAAGTTTGGGTGGCAATTTGGAGGATGAATTGAAGGTGAAATTAACAGATACCAGGTAGCTGCTGAAAGTTAGCAGGACCAATTACAATAAACTTTTTGTAGACTAGTTTTGTCTTGTATATAATGTTTAGAGATTTATCATTAATGTTTACATGTTCAGCTCTGCAATAGAAAAGTAAATGGGAACATGGTCAACAACTTGTATGGGAATGGGATTAGGTTTTATGCAAATGAAGCTATAGCAAAACCATCATCTTCTGTCAGGGGCTATTGATTGCAAAGATATCACCGTAAGCTCAGGAAGTCCCTCCACGGCACATTCTTGAAAGCTGAGGAAGGTAGTCCATGGAAATATTACTATTGCATGGTCTGTTCTTAATATATTTCCTCAGACATCTGTTACTAACCACTGCTGGAGACAGAATATTGGGGTAGAAGGTTCTTTAGATTGTCTGGCTATGGCTGTTGTCTGTTAAATAAGTGTGTTGCTATTTGCTTTAATTTTGTCTTTCTTCCATTTCTCACTGCTAGGCAGTTTCACCATAGTCCAGATAGCAGAAAGAGATGAGCCTTGTTTCATTTGTAAGAATTTTAGTTCTCACATCTGACTCCAGTGAAGTGGGAGAAGGGCGTGTTGGTTTTTTTGTTTGGTTGGTTTTAAGGTATAAAATATCCCTTTCTTTTTATAATTAAGATTTTTCTAATTGCTGGACAACTTGCAAAACACACAACTTTTCTTCCTGTGGCATATGACTTGACTTCTGTTTTGTTTGCTCCTCATTCCTCTTAATGCACTGGAGATCATCTAACACTAGAGAAAACTGGAGAGACTATGTTAAAATCTCTGGTTCATGTATTTCTTCATGTCTTAGATGTGAACAGATTGCCAGATTCAGGATCAAGAGGGAGTTTTTTTCCCCAGACTGGTTTGCTTGAGGACTTTGCTTGAGTGTGAGTTCTTTTCTCCTAGTTAGGGTCAGGTCACTTGGGAGATGTTTTAAGAACTGTGGAATATACTGACATTCCCAACCTGACCTGCTCTGGTCCAGCAGCATGTTACAGTGGTGGTGGCTGTTGATACTTTACTACTACCTTTTATAATAGGGTCCTAGGAGTTGTTTTGTGTCTATGGTGCCTGCCAGTCCACAGACCAGGCGTGGATCATTTTGAAGTAGACCCCAACTACTCAGTTACCTGTGACAGTGGCAGATGGGACCTGAAGATCCCAGTGGTCCTTCACAGGCTTCTGTTTCTAAAGTGACTTCGCTGACTGCAAAATAGTAGTATTTACCTTCATGCACTTAAGTTAGTAGGCTATAGTAAGCAATCCTTTTGAGAGCTAGCTGTAAAACCACTGCATGTATGGCTCCATAATAGTTAAACAAGAGCTAAATCAACACTGCGACACCTCATTCTGCCTTTCCCTTTGTGACACCCTGCCACAGCAAAACCAGTTTTATATGTTCTTCTTTTTTGTTAGATTAGTATTCTGTCAGTGTAGCATCCCAACTAAGCTCATCAAATGGTTATGTGAATGGCAGTGGTGTCATTCCTTGACCTAGAACAAATGTGTGAGGTCTAAGGCTGTGTAACAGTTTTCTTTCTTCTCCATAAATTTTGCAGGTATTGGGGCTGCTGGTGTGGACCCTGATTGCTGGAACAGAATACTTTCTATATCCAGCCTTCGGCTGGGTGATGTTTGTAGCTGTGTTTTACTGGGTTCTCACCGTCTTCTTTCTGATCATCTACATGACAATGACCTACACCAGGATCCCCCAGGTGCCATGGACCACGGTGGTAAATACATCCATTCTTTGTTGTTTCAGGTTTACTGGGTTATGAAGAGAACAAAATATTGATGCATTCTATGGGTATAGTCAAGCAACTGTACTTGTGCTTTTTGCAGATTTTTCCCTAATAACTGTGTGGCTGTGCACTGCAGTGTTTAACCTTCATACTACCCAGACACTTTTAAAACACTTTTCCTATGATGTTTCACTGTTTTGTTCAGCAGTTGATGTAGTGACTTGATTTTTAATAATGTGCATGTGACTGATATTTATGCACAGTGGCCTCTTTTTCTCCCTGTAGTGATTACATCCCATGAAGAATGAGTCTGTTGCTGCCTCTGAGCTAACAGACTTGGCCATATGGCTTGAACAGCAGAAATCCCTACTTGAATCAACAACATGAATTGGAATTGGGACCCTGGCTTTTAAAACATGAGTCTTCCTCTGCTAAAGTAAAAGCAAAGGTGGTTCAGAGGTAGCAACAGTCTGACAGTCCATTTATGGCCTCCTGTGAAAATGGTGCTGAAAATTAGTGTTATATATATGTAAAATACGTGCCATGTAATCCTTTGCTTTTAGCTCAAGACTTAATGCAAATCAGATAAACAGCTAATGTAATTACAGAAGAAATTCACAGGCACTTAAAATTCAGATCCAGTTTTTGTGGTTTGAACAAACCTGGCTAGTTTTACCTCTCAGCAGTATATTTTTAGATCATTTTCATAACAGGCTGGTGTTCAGGGTAATAGATCCTAAGAGTCATTGTCATCTCAGCCAACTGGCTATTTGTGACCCATCCAAGAATTATTATAAATTTTAGCTTTGCGTTTGTCTGATACAGTGAGATACTGTTCTTTTTTACTAGCTAAAGATTATTGACTAGAATTCTGTTATTTTTATGATAAAATATATTTGACTTCTGTGTTGCAAACAGCTTGTTATCAGCTATATTTTGTGCATGACTAAAATTGAATACTCTTTTCTTTCTGTCTTCCCATTTGCTGCTATAATAAATAGCCAGCTATAGCGATTACTAATAAGAACAGCCAGGATTACGTTCAGATAGCTTCTCTGTTTTCAAGTTTCATGACCAGCAATTACCATTAAGGCTATAACACTGCTATAGAAATATTGGATTATTTCAATTACAGCAGTAATGTGTCTGGGTACATTTAAAGGTGTGGAGTTTTCTTTCTCCCATTGCATTAGATGTAAGTAAAGTACATTCAAAGGGAAAGCATCTTTGTATCCGTTCGTATACAGCTTTAGTCATTACCCCTCTTTCTTCAGTTTAACACTATTATCAGACAACAGCTGCACGTAAATGAGTTGCCCCTGATCTATGTGGTAGACAAGCTGGAGTATTTGATTTGTTTGTACTTCATATTGAGTGTATCTCTTGCTCTGAGTCCCAAACATACTGTAGATAAGATCACATAAATGTAGGTCCAAGAGGTAGTCTTCTTTTATAGTAAAGGGTAATACGAAGAGAAGATAAATGCAAAATAAATAAAAGATGCTTGCATTCCAGCTTGTTTTGCTCTATGGTATTAAAAGAGCTGTTGGGAACAGCCTTTGAATTGGACCTCTGCCACTCCTGGCTGGCCAAGAGGAATGCTGGGTCTCTTTTCAGAGAGCTGTTGTTAGTGTCTTCGTTCAAGAGAGCACGACACACACCTTTTTGAGCGACACACACCTCTTTGAGTGAGTGAGTTTACGCCCACCTTCCCCCTATTCTCTGAAGTATCCTGAATTTCAGTCTCTGCTAGTTACTGCTCTGCCTTCCTAGGCGACAGTTAGCTGAAACTGTGCCTATTGTATGCAGTATCCAAAATTACATCTGGACTTCTCTGTCATAAATCCACTTTTCGCAGGTTAAGCACATTACCAAATTGCTTAAGATGCAGTTACTTTTACTGCAAATTAACCCAAAGGACGTGCTTCAAAACTGACTCTCCTTAATAGTGCAAGTTCTTTGCTAAAACAATCAATGGAAGCTTTTAAAATCTGGTAAATTTGAATTTAAGAAGCAGATGGTAATTTAGCACGAACCATTTGGTTTGAGTAATATATTGGCAGTAAAGGCCCAATCAGCTTGCATTGCATTCCATCTTCCCCAACAGTGTTATTTCCCAGAGCAGCACTTCTCAAAAATTATGTGCTTTTTTCTTTTCTACATGACAAGATATTGCAGGGATTTGTAGCTTTCCAGAGTAATTGAGTCTTTTTGGAACAGGAAATCTAAAAATAACAACAACAAATACTCTAGGCAATCAAATTTGGAGTTTGAAAATCGGTGCTTTACAGAAGTTCACCTGAACCTGCCAATTGTTAGCATCTTGTCCTAAAATTGATAGTTTGATATTTTATTACTGTAATGCCCAGATAGAACAAGAGAGGTGAGGTCTGTGGATAGAGATAATACCTTTTATTAGATCAACTGATACAGGTGAGATAAACCCCACTCATTTATAAGTGTATGAATCAAGTGCCAGGCCTTGGACTCCATCTGAGTGCTGAAGCACTGCCCACAGTTCCCTGTGGAAAGGTGGGTAAGTGCCTCTTTTCCCAATGCCCTGAAGTTGCAAGGACTTAGGAACCACAGGACGACGTGCATGCCCTTCAGCCTGCTCTGAAAACTGTAAGAAGGCTTTTTGCATAGGAATTCTCATATAGGCAGTGGTGACCTGAAGACTGACATGTTGACAGATGACAGCACAGCATGCTGCTCTCTGGAGGGGCCTGCAGTTGAGAAAGCACGTGTTTCGGGAATGGCTTCCCTTCAGAAAGTTTTGAACCCTGTGTGTCACAGAAGTGTGCAGCAGTGGGCCAGACTCCACCGCGTCTGAAGTAAACTCTGCCAGAACCAAATGTCCTGGAGATGGATGTGAGGAGCCTCCATACCAACCACTTCAAGCTGTTGATCCATGCTTTGGTGCACTGAGGGAATTGCTGATGTGGATACAGCTGTTGTCACTGCCTTCTGAACTTCTCTTCTTGGGCTGCAGCTCTTTTTTTAGATTCTGCCAGAGTCAGTGACTAGTGAATTCAATAGTGAATAATGGGCATATATTCCTAGCATCCACTGGGTCACACCGTGGAAGCTAGTAAGTTGGAGTTGCACCAGTATGGCAACATTTAGAGACAATTGGAGCAACAAAGTTAAGGGTTATGATATTTGTGTGACACTCTGGAGTGCAAACATGGGGCCAGAAGCTGAAGGGAGCAGATAATGTACAAAATTAGGGCCTGGTCTCAATTTAGTTACCAATTCCTGCAGTTGTAACTGGGTGCAAAGCATGTCACAGGTATTCCACTTAAACATGGCACCAGTGAACTAAAAGTGTATTTTATTCCAAGTTCTTATGCCTTAGACAAGTAGCAAGGTGGAGTTTGGGGGGATTTTTTTTTTTTTAAATAAGAATGAACTTCCTATAGCCATGACCAAGTAGTGAGTAAGTAAAGGACAAAGTATTAAAACTACGTACTTTAAAAAAAAAAAACCCTTACACCTTTTTATCTGTCTTTCATCTTCTTAGGCTGCTGTTCTCCCTTCCTTTCCTGTTCTCTCTCACATGCAAAACCTGACCAAACTGTTCTTGTTTGTTCTCTGTAGTATTATGTGAGATCAATGTTATCTGCTTTACTTCTTTCTTAGTAATGAACACAGGCACCCTGAGACATTAACTTTGCTCCTTGGAAGAGAAAACGCAGCATCTGCCATAGATGGGTCTTGATGACCCATGTAGTCCATTCAGACTGTTCTCCTCCTTGGTTTTATCTGTTTCTTTCTCCTCTCAAAAATAGGCAGAAGGGAAAGGTACTGAAAGGTAGAATACGACTGAAAAAATTACACCCTCTTTATCTCCTTCAGCAGTAGAGGAAAAAAAAGTTTTGGAAGCTTTATAAATTTTCTTCATATGCCACGAATTATTGATGCCTACAGTGTATCTTCGTGTAGATTAGAAATGTAAACAAATTGCAGTTTTGTTTTGTTTCATTTTTTTTCATGTAGTGTCATATTCTTACTGCCTAACACTTAGATTGTGATAACTGAACTGTGTCCTTATTTTCACTTTTGGAAAATCACAGTTCACCAGCTTTAAGACTCTTCTGGATTTAGTGTGATGGAGAGAACAGTTTGTCCAAAATGTGCTTTAATGTTTATGGATCTTCAAAATAAGCAGTCAAATTTTAATCTTACAGATTGAAGTTGGAAGAAGGTAAAAATAGTTAAGAATCACATTTCTTGTGTACATTGAATGTGTACATTATATTTCAGAGGAGAGTTTTGTAATGTTGGAATAGAAAATGATAACAAATGCATGTGCATATTAATTACTTACGTTGTTTGGTTTTTCAACAGGGTCTGTGCTTTAATGGAAGTGCTTTCATTTTATACCTCATTGCTGCCATTGTAGACGCATCTTCAGTTACCAAAGAACTGGACAGTCACAATTACAACAGCTGGGCAGCTTCTTCAGTGAGTTCATTTTTTGTTTAAATCAGTTCTATGTCCAATAAACTTGTATCAAAAGAAGGCTTGTTGGAAGTGCAGGTTGAAATGCATACGTTCTGGATTTTGAAAAGCTGCAGACTGATATAGAAGCTCATGCACAAAACCTATAGGTAGCTGTAATTTAGTTCATAGTTTTTGAAGCTGACTAGAAATTCCACCAGGAGATGACAGACACATCAGAAAAAGCTGTAATGTTTTTAAGATCATACTGCTTTTCCCCTCTTCTGCCCTCATTTCTTACTAGTTCTCTGACAGAGGCTGTAGCCTGCACATCAGAGTAGACAAAACAGACTGGGTGAGCACCAAGTCACCTCAAGTGCACTTGGACAACTTCAAAAGCGGTTTAAACTAACTCAGCTAACTTTGCATGCATGTGGATAAGGTGCATTCAGCTTTTTGTGGGCTGAGCTATATCCACAGCACCTTTGGGAAGGTCCTGAAGTCATACTGTTGTTTCTATAGTGATCTTCCTGTTACAGCCTCAATTTTTGATAGTCTGTCTTCCGAGTTGAGTGGGCAATGCCTGAAAAATCATGTAACTTTCCAGTGTTTTAAAGTGGATGCAAATCACTAATTAGTCTGACATTACTGTCTTACTACTTAGATTTGGAAATCCAAAGCAGTCAGTCAAAGTTGGATAGAATAATTCTGAATTACAGCTACTTTGCTGACTGTTCATGCTTCTGCAGTTGTCTTCTCTGGACTATTCACAAATCCTGTCTTCTGTCTGAAGCTTACTGTATACGGCCATGAACACAGAGACTTGAACACCTGCTCGGTTTTTGTCTTGGGAATTGGATAACTACATCCCTGTCACTTCAGTGGTGTTCAGGATCTTCTCCCCTTGGCAGTTCATAACTACTGATCTGTTAGTCAGCCACTGCTGTTGACAGGAACTTGCTTGCTGCTAGATAAGCTTCCATGCTGATTCAGGTTTTATACAAAATGCATGAATGCTCAGGGTCTCATGGGATGTTTGGAATCCCTTCTAATACCTTCTAATAGTGTTTATCTAATGCACTGTCTAAATAAACTATTAAGTGTAGATTCTTGCTTTCTGAACCTATTAAGGGTTTCATGGATGGATGTTTGTGACAATTTAGCCCATCATCTATCCCCAACAGTCGTTCTCTGTTAGAAAGATTTTAGATGGATCTTTTATTTCATGAGAAACAAAATTATTGGAAAAGAATAATGCTACAATTTTCTATTGTAATAATATTTTACATCATCATCTACAGTTTTTGGTGCCACAGATTAAATTTACATTAGACAAGACTCACCAAGAGCCCTCTGTTGGAAGACTTAGATTTACTGCCTGTATACATGCTTAGGAGTGCCCTGCTCTCAGGGCTGAAGTGCCTACCCAGGCCAATGATGGTATATAAGCAAGAGACATTGGTAGAAAGATAAAATATTTTTAGGCTGGAAGGGATCTCTGGAGGTCATGTGGTCCAACTCTCTCCCCACTTAAAGCAGGGCTAACTCGTATCAGGCTACCAGGGCCTTGTCCACTTGAGTTTTGAGTGTGTATTTCCAAGGATGGCTATTCCACAACACCTCTGGGCCTCTGTTGCCATGTTTGATTACTTTCACTGTGATTTTTTTGTTTGTTTGTTTTATTTTCCCCCTAATATCTAATTGAAATTTCCCTTCTTGTAACTTGCAGTTGTTCCCTCTTGTCCTATCACTGCTCACCTCCAAGAAAAGGAGTGTTAATCCTATTTGCAGTGTCAGTTTTATTTGGTTCCGTTACCAGCACAAAACATTCTGGTCTTATCGTAAGACCATTTTGAACATTGTCTATTTTGAACAACATGCAGTGATTAACAGGAGCTTAACCACTGGCACTGAATTGGACTTTATCAGTACAACTGAAATAGTTCACAGCTGTTCTTTGATTTCTGTGTGCATATGCTGCAAGGACTGCAGAAGCAACTCCACTGATACTGTGTGGTTTTAATCTTTAAACATAAAATAAATCTAGTCTGCTACAGAAGGCTTATTCTGTAATCAATTTCTGACAAAGTAGTAATATCTCAGCGTGGTTACTGTTACTGTTATTTGCACTGAGGAATACCTTAGTGGAGGACCTCTGGAATTGGTAACCTAATCGGTACTGCTTTTTCAGAACTTGTCTGGGCCTGCATTTGAATCCTAGTTTTCTCGTAAACAAGCTATTTTGATGCACAGTGTGCCATACTGAGATACAGGTGGACTGTAGGCAATTCCTGGAACATAGCAGCAGTGCAGGAATGTTAGCTTGAGCTCACACTGTCCCATGGACTATCCTCAGTCTTCACCAGCAATTGATGTTACAACCAGCAAGTATAGGATTGCTGGGAGTCCAATCTATAAGGTCCATACTGAGGCAGTATAATGTGGAGATATGAGTTGGCATATGCCATGTTGTTTCAGCTTCTAGGCCCATATTTCTAAGCATACTTACGCAGTGTTGACTGTGATAGCCACACAACTACAAGGAGGATGAGAGAGTGCCATTTTAGTCAGCCTGCTATTTCTCCTTTTTCCAAATCCCATAGCTATTTTTTTCATAGCAATGACAAATATATTTTTTTCCTAATATATTTTTTTCCCCTCTCTCTACAGTTCTTTGCCTTCGTGGTTACGTCCTGCTATGCTGGAAATACGTATTTTAGCTTTATATCTTGGCGATCACGAACTCTGCAGTAAATATTTTGTTAAAAAGAATTCTGTAGTATAAAGTATCTTGAGGATTATACTCTTTTGACAAAAGCTTGGAAGAGGGATGAGGTCTTTTTGAACATTTCTATTAGAATTGACACTGTATTTTAAGCTGAGATTAAAATGATTATTTATAATACAGTATCATCTTTAGAGACATCTAACACTGACTTTGTACTATATAATAAAATTTCGTACTGCTTAATTTTAAAATTAACATGGTATTTTTCTAGACATTGTATAGATGTTACTACTAAAGCTTTAATAAATCTTACTCGGACAATGTGCCAATTTTGTAAATGTAATTTTCTAGATGTTACAGGTATACTTTTGATACTGAATGTTCCAAATCAAATCTAAAATTGATACTCATGTATAAAAAATGACATTGTGCAGAAAAAAAACGCACCCAAAACTTTAAAAATAAATAAATAATTGACCCAACTGTGCATGTTTTGTAAACTGGGAATAGAAGGTTCCTTTTTTAATTTCTTCTTTAGAGTAAAATATATACTACTAAGAATTCTGATGATCCTGTCAGTTTGCATATTCTAACAGTTTCTCACAATCATGAGATTGCTTTTGGAACCTGTTACTGTAGATCTGAAGCTCGCTGAAGGAATGTTGCCCCTGAAACACATTATTAGGAGGCTTCAAGGCGTAAGTCTAGACAACCGTCCCTTAGTGCTCAGTGTTTAACGTACTGAGAATATCACAAAACACCTACTGAAGGGAATACATTTTGTTTCTCAGGGGACTGTGTTTTTCTCTTTTCTCCTCAGATTAGGCCATTAATCTGTCCTAATTAAAATCTGGGCTTCTAAATCCTATTAAATGATATAAAGATTAAATCCATAGAAGAATTGTCAAGATGCCAGTGCTAGAAACAAAGAATTTCCTCCCTCCTTTCCTGTCTTACTGGCATCATCCGTGAGTTGTTAGTTTAACAAATTAAGTTCTTAATTAGACGCTCATATTTAACTGTCTTTGAGTCAAGCAGAAGTATGACAGAAGATTATGACTTTCAAAACAGATACCTTTGAAAATTACTTTCAAATACAAATTACCTAAGGAATTTTTTCCAGGAATTATGTGGAGAGTGTACGGTCGTGATTATTTTGTGATATTATTTAAAGTTTTCCTCATTTAAAACTACTGGTAAATCTTTTATTCCTGGATTGAGAAGATCTGACTCTCCTCTAGTCTTCAAAAACTTAGTTGGACAATTATATATGGTAGTAGAGAAATCTTACTGCTTAAAAAACCACCTTTATTTCTCCCTGTAACTAAATGGTGTGTGCTTACTTACATGCATGCCCTGCAGCAAAGATTTATCAGCAGCCAGCTAATTCTGTTCTAGATCACATTGTTTTGTTCTTGATTATCTGTCAGAGTCACAGGATTTCAGTGTAAGAGAAGCCAAGGTATTATTTAAAAACCTATATTTGTCTGCAGATTGCATCTGGCCTGTACAACAAAGGTCAGGCTGTCTGCTGCTTGCTAAAATTATCCAGTTGTGAGAAGGAAGAAGGGCTACCAACTATGCATTTTATCTACACAGATAAAATGTGTCATTAAAATCCCATATGGTCTTTTCCATTGCTGGAAAAAAATCAAAGGCATAAAAATTATCCAACTGTCAACTGATAAAATGTGACTAGAAATATAGCCAGAATTAAAATCTTGTCAGTGATTTCTCATCAGTAAAAATGCTTTCGTAGTAACAGAAATTCTTTCTTAAATTATACTTGATGTACCTATCTAAGTCCAAAGAACGTGACTATGTTTGCACAAATGTTTCATGACTTTGTGGTAACTGCGATGGTCTGGTCTAAAGTCATAACCCAGACAACATTTATGGATAGAGGTAGTAAGAAGGAGTAATAGGTTTCATCCAGTTTACCAAAAAATGTCATGGAAACTGTGTGTTACATGGCAGAATAAATCCATTAATGAAGGACAAAACCACACTATTACCAGATAATGTATGATTCTGGCGAGATATCTACCACCTCTCTGAGTCTTCAGTGCAGATCCTCAAGGGAAGATGCGTGGAATGTCATCCAACAGCAAATCTGTGAGTTGAATCCTTAATTCTGAATTCTAAAAAATACATACTAGGCAAAAATTTGCTTTATGCTTGGCCTTACTTTTTTTTTCACAAGCCGTAACTTACCTCCCTTGCTCTTTCCTTTTAGAAAGATAATTATCTTACTTCCTGTGTTCTTTCTCATGTGTCTCATTTCTCAGCTGTTCCCCAGGTACCAACTGTCTGTTTTTCAAGTGTTCTGAATATCTAGTTAAAATTGGAGGGATCAGTACAAGCTGAGAATTACTTCTGAAGTTTGCTCCTCCTATTTCAGGCCTGAAGAAAGGCATAAGCACCCAAAATGTTATCTGTTTCTTCCAGTGCATTAGTCTTAAATACTGATTTGCAAACTATGACTTATGCCTTTGTGATATTGATTTGCAAACTATGACTTATGCCTTTGTATATTGTGATATTGATAAAGAAGATAAGCTAGCTGTGGTTTATCATAAGACAAGATTTGTGGCTGCAGGCATTGCTTAGTGTTCATAAGATTGAAAGAAACATTATTTAAAAACAACTGGTAAGTGATGAAATCATTAGTGTAATTCTTAATACAGATATTTAGAAGAATAAACAAAATGCTGATCAACTTGCAAAATGAAGGTATTTGACATTATAAATAACTTGTTTCAGACAAACAGCCTCTCTGAAAAATCTAAGTCACCCTCGTACATAAGGACGCTTGATGTCAACTTACGGCCATCAAATTTCATTTATTAAGGAGTTGTCAGTACCTCTTATCATCATCATACATGATGCACTTAACAAGATGAAGTAAATAGCACGAGAACTGTAATAAAAACTTAAAATTCAGCGGTGTTTTAGACTGACTTTGTGCCAGTGGTTTACAGAAGATGCCCATATTTCTGAGTAGAAGATATGACTGTTATTCTCCTTGTATTAATTGAAAGTTATTTCTGTTTCACTGGGCTGAACTCAGATCAGCAGGGCCCCAGTCATATACACACTTTCAAAAGAAGTTAAGAAGCTGAATCAGCGGGTAAGAAAAATATATTTCTTAATAGGAAGTACAGAAGTTACTAGAACCTTGCTCCACAGGGCTTGCAAGAAGCCTATAAATGTGCATGCTTCTGAACTTGAAACTGTAAGAAGAGGGGAAAAAAAGCAGCTGTTAAAAAAACTCTTAGCACCTAGCCTTGCACTCTTGTGTAGATTGGTAGTGTTGTAGCTTTGATAGCTAATGAAATGAGATAAAATTTGGTGGGACAGGTAATATCTCTTATTGCAATTACTAGCTGGCTTACTAGAAGCCCAAAGCTATGTACGGCTTAGCCTATTACAGACCATCACCTACACTGGCAAATCCTGTCTTGCTCCCGTAAATTTCTTACACTAGTCCCTTATTTGTGTTGGAGATCATCTGAACTTAACCTGTCTTCCCTCCTAAGACAATTTTAGTTGCTGAAGGAGCTATTAAATGCTAAATATGAACAGAACGTGCATCCTAACTGCAGAACAGAACAGCAGAAACTGGGATTACTACTCTAGTGAGTATAAAAGCAGCATATGCCCAGCTCAGAGGCCTGCCATTACTTCACTTGTCAGAAAGCAAAACAAGTTATTTTTAAACCTGAGGAAACATATAGCTTCCTTTGCTGAGTTGTGTTAGTATCTCTGCATGATTTAATTCAAACAATGGGGTTGAGACATTTGGACAGTCCTCACAGTTTTGCCTGTTGCTGCCCATTTAATGCAAAAATGTTTTCTCTTTTACGAGATCACGACTCAGAAGGTTTGGGGTTTTTTTGGTGAGAATAAACGTTGTGTGGGAAGACGTTGTTTGCAGCTGTACCTCCAACCACCGGAGCAGCTCCAGAAACATCACCGGCAAACTTCGACGCGCCGAGGGGTCTGTCACCGTTCGAGTGAAGCTGCTAACCGCTGCGGGGGCTCCCCTCCCGGGACCCCACAATGCACAGTGAGGCGTCCCCCTCCCTGCTTGGAGATGTTGGCTTCAGCCTCTGTTTTCATGTAACCCAGCTGCAAACGGGGGACGGACGGCCGTCCCGCCGCGGCTGCCGGTCCGGAAAGGTGCTGCGGGAGTGCCGGGTCGGAGCCGCGGCACGGCCACCCTTCGCCGGCCCGAGCGGGGCTCCTGCGCCCAGCTGCCCGCCTCCGTCCCCGGCACGGCTCTTCCACTGACTCCCCGCGTTCCTCCCTGCGCGGGCGCGGCGGCGTCTCCCCCGCGGGAAACCCCCGCGGCTTCTCCTCGCCCGCCCCCACCGTGGCCCCCGCCCCGTGGCCGCGCCAGCCGGGGAGCGAGGGCGGGCGGGGAGGCGCCGCGCTCCGCCCGGCCCCTGGCAGCCCCGGGGCGCCGCCGCCCGCCCCTCGCCGCCCCGCCCCGTCCTGTCCCGTACCCCTGTCCCGGGCCGGGTGCCGGCGAAGGGAGCCATGTCTCACGGCGCGCGAGTGATCCGCACCGGGGTGAGCAGCGGGGGGCCCGCGGCCCCACCGGCCGCCACCGCCTCCTCCTCCGCGGGCTCGGACGCGGAGCTCATGGACGGCGCCTATTTCCGCTCCTGCGCCGGCATGCTGAAGGTGGCCCAGATGGTAAGGGGCGAGCGGGGCGGGGGGCGGCCGTTGGGGCCGTTGGGACCCTCGGCCCGCGCGGGCGTCGCAGTCACCGCTGCTGGGTGTTTCTTTTGGCGACGGGTCAGGAGAGCGTCGTCGGGCGGTGCTGGGGTCGCAGCTCATCGCCGTTTTGGCCGCTGCGATTTTGCTCCTCAGCTCTCGCAGCTCGCGGGAAGAAGAAGTCCCGGTTCCTCTGGTAAAGCGAAGTGTTGAGGTCTGTCAGGAGCTGCCTTCGCCTCGTCCTGAGGCAGAATGCGCGCTTCGCTTCAGACGGGCCTATGTGAGCCCAGAGTAACGCTACTTGCTCGACATACTGCATGGTATTATCTTGATAATGGTAGCTGCTGGTAACGATTGTCATTAACAACTTTTTGCTATTAATAATAATGGTAACACTGTGACGGGAAGGCACATCATGCTCTAGTGGAACACCTCGTTCCCTAGCACAGGTAAGTTTTTGGGAGAAAGCGGGGCCAATGCCAGCGCTGACAGTGGGCTGGTGAGGGTGGGCACCATGGCTGAGACTGCTGGTCCAGCTGGCTCCGTGCCCTGTCTGTTGGAGACCCCCAGGCAGTGACCCAGTGACGGATCTGCCAGATGTATGGCTGAAAAGCAGAAATTCAAAAGAAATCAATAGCAGAGCACTGCCAGGATTTGAGCTGATGCCTTAACTTGACTCAGTGCAGGAAATTTTGCTCCATCCAGATGCAGAGAGGATTAAGAGATGGATAAGCTCTTTCTCATTTCTGTGGCACATAATTGTCCATGGAGTGATTTGTCAGCTTAATTCCAGTAATGGCAGTGAATAATGGCTAGGAAAGAGCATAGAAGACAACGTGTAGCAATACCTCCTCACATACATTCTCATCCTGCAAAAACTTGTACCTCAACAACATTTTATGCTGGAGTAGTTGCCTTCATTTTTTATAAACCCCAATGCCTTTTCTGACCCCCTACCTTTTTTTGTCTAATTTCTTTTTAAACTTTTATAAGTTATTAGCATCTAGAGTCCTAAATTGACATTAGAAGTTAGGAATAATGTTGTTCTGTGTTACTGTGGAGTAATATCAAATCCTAAAGTTTCTCTTTAAAAGCTGCCCAGTGCCTTCCAGTTCATTAATAGCCATCAGCTGCCCTTAGAAATGAGCCTTGGTAGCAAGAGACATAATTGAATGTGGCTGGGCATGACTACCTGCACCTGCTGAGCATTTGTGCTGTGCTTGTGAGACCTCAGAATTGTCCCTCACTATGGATTCATGTCGGCAGGAATACACACAGTTGTCTGTTGCCTTCTCTTCGCTTGTGTTGTTCCCAAACCGTCGTGTGGATCTGAAGTATCTTTTCAGGAGACAAATGACATTCTTCTGAGCGTGCGTCTACATTGCAAATGAACCTGTAGTCCAAAAACAGTAGCCTTGCACTGTGCTGATTAATTAAAAGTCTATTTATCCTTTCGCTTTTGCTACTGTGGAAAGAACAGTTCCTTTTATGGACTAGAAATACCTAGTCCTCTCTGCTCTCCATCCTGCTGTGGTGTCACCACAGCTATGACGTGTGACTCTTACAGCTAGCACAGGCGTACTTACTTGTGCTGAAATTTCAGGTTTTGGTGCGCATGTAAAGCGTGTGTGTATATTTTACATACTTCACATATTTTTATGTAATGTATGTAAATCTATGTAATTTAATTAATACTTCACATACTTTACATACAGTAATATTTTATCAATGCTGTTCAGTATCAAATTCATCAGAATTTAAGCTAGTGGCTTTCTGTGGTGACTTCAACAGAAGTTAAAATCATGTCAGTTAGTTCCCCTTAGCACTCTTTAAACTTCCAGCTTGCCTGTAAATAACATCAGCAGGAGTTACTTCAGGTATCCAAAGAACTTTGGGCAAATAAACTTCTTTAAGTATGGTATCACAATACTGTCGTCTTCTCAAATAATTCCCTGAGAAAACTAAACATTTGTGCTGCAGTGTGTAGAAATAACCAGGACAGGTTAGTTCTAGGTTAACTCCTGCTCCTAATAAAATACGGAGAGCTAAATATTTTCGCAACTCTCTTTATCTCTTCTCAGACAGTATTTCCACTATATCTATGGGTGCATTTGTATTAGCATTCAGTTCTTCTATTAAGAAGTGTTTGCAGTATCTTTCTTTGAAAAGAATTCTTTATGCTAAATCTATAAACATTCCTGCGTTAGTGTTAATGCGGCTGGTGGGACTAGAGTCTTACTAAGGAGGAGAACCGTTATGCTGGCAGAGGACAAAGGTAAGGTCTTTTGGGTTAGACATATATCACGCTAAATTGCGTACTGGGCCTCTGAATGGTTGTGGTTATGAAGAGGGAACATTGCTCTTTCTGTTTTCTCTTTCTTCCTCAATCCCTTTTACCAAGAAGTAAATCATATGAGAGAGAACAAGAAAGAAACATTTCATCATTTACTATAATCTTAGGGGCTGTTTGCAGTGCTTGCAAGCTAAAAAAAATTTTGATTGCGTGTATATGTGCATGAAATAATTCTAACAGATGACAACAATATGCTATGGGAATTATATGAAGGAAATAAGACGATAATGTTACAGCTGTTCTTCTGTAAGAAAGATCAAAACACAAGGACAAGATGAAGAGATTGTGCAGCAATCTGATGATGACTGAATTGTTGCTAATGTCTAAATGTTACCAGTGCTTTCTCTTCAAATTCTGGGTGCTGTGGTGTCTAGCATAGAATGAAATTGGGAAGTAAAAAATATGTTTCTTGCCTGTAAGCCTACACAAATTCTTTTACTTTTTTGCTAGAGAATTTCTTTAACCTTGCAGAATGATTATAGCTTTGAAAAGATAATGCATTTTATGCACTGAGTTCCTGGCTTTCTAATGCTTAGGGAACGGTCTGCAAATATTTTGAAAATAAAATGGAGGAGAAAACATAGTTCTGTGACTTGTGTATTTTACATGGCGGTAAGACAGTTTGAAAGCTATATTTCATGCGTGAGTATTACTAATGTTAGTAGGGGCTTCATTTTCAAAATCCAGTCTGAATTGATGCTCTGATTTTAACAGGAAGTTGTGAAGTATCTTCAACATCTAACTCGCTTCAACTGGTTTAACCTGATGGTCTTAATATAGCTTTTTCTTTTTTTTTTTTTGTTGTTGTAGTTGCAGTTTTGCCAAGGTCTCTCATATTCATGGGGATACATGCAGGATCCCATTGTGGCCGCCTTGGTTCTATAGCAGCAGTGTACTAAGTAAGTGTGTGAGTGGGTGTGTATCAGTGTGCACAATGCACTTACACCAGAGAAGCTAAATAACTTGAATTTTAGCTAGCTTGGTGAAATCAACACACATGGCAATCTTCAGTATGCCACAGTAACTGTGCTGATTTGTTTGAAGGACATTTGCTGTGTCCATGCTGTTGCTGGCTTGTTTTCTTGTGAGACTTTCTAGGAACCTGTGTTACTTAGCTTGGCGAGTTCTCAGTAGATGGGTTCTTGGAAGCCTTTTGAGGCATCCTGTGCCTTTAGAGGCAGCGGTATGAATTTGCATCCGTGTTGTCACCAGAGTGGCTCAAGTGGCAGTGTTCATAGATTGAAACAAGTCTGATTCAGCTGACTTTCTTGTGGAGCCCTTATGTGCCTTTTGTATTTTTACAGCTGAAGGCTGGAGGGTGCCACAGACACTGTATTGGATTAGGTCCTGCTTTCAGCACAGCCCGTGTTTGACAGCGGAGCCTACATAGGTATCGCACCATCTTAGGCAGTAGTTCACTGGTAGGAATGGCTGTGGTTGTATCACCTGTCCAAAGTGTCTGATGTAGAGGTTTGCAAGGGTGTGACCAATGCAGACTGAAGAGAGAAAAGAAGTGTTGAGAGCTCACATGTAGAAGGAGAGCCATCATGGCACAGCACACGCTTGTGTAGGTCTCTCAGGCTTCTCAAACTGTTCTTGGACTGTTCCTTGTTTCTGGACTCCAAGAGGCACAGAGGTGGTCCATTGCCTTTTTTGCCTCTTTCACCTCCTTCAGGTTGGGCCAAGCTAACTTTGACCGCAGTTCAGACTGAAGGTGATTGTTCCCACAACAACACTGTTGTTACTGAGCGGACAATAGTTCTGGCATAGTAAGCACAGCCTCAGAATACAGCGTGTTTTAAGCTAAAAACAGTGCTGATTCTTTCAGCTCAATATGAACCAGGAAAGAGCAGTCTCACCAGATAGAAAAGAAGAAAATCAAAATTGTCTTCTCAAGGCTGAAGAAAAAATTTACAAACAATTGCAAGGTAAAAAAGGATAAACTCAATAAAAGTTGACTTAACAACATCATTTTAACTTGTTAAAAATGCTAAGGCAATAGTTAAAGCTTTTCTGCTGAGTGTCTATTTAATTTCCAAAGTCTGTCTTGACAAAAGCAATTATATACTTGATAAGTGAGTGGCCAACAAGACAGTCTGTAATTCTGAGTAACTTTTTGAAGTGTGCTGAAACCTCTCTGGGTTATTCGTATACTAACATACAGTTGAATAATAGTATTCAAGAGAATATTAACACGTCTGACACTGACAGCTGGAAAATGCTGGCAGTTAGGTTGCTGGAGCCAAGATCAATTTCTGAACGTGTTGGATGATATCAGACAAATTTACTGGGGAGCTAAATTCAGAAGAAGTTAAAATATGAAAAGAAATCAAAATGTGTTAGTGGAAGAAAACAATTCCTAATCAAAACCATTGATACAGGAAAAGGAAATTCACAAAAGCAAATGATGCTTGGAATGATTTGAGAGCTATTCAATCTTCTAACCTGATCTTGAGCCTGAAACGTCTTTCTGTCCATGGAGGTGATTGAAGTAAAACATCTAATTCTTTGCAGCAGTGCATCAGCAGTGTATGATTTTGCCTGTATGGTAAAAATGCAGCTCAGTCAGGGGAGGGATTCCAGTGATATGCAGAGATGCTGAAACTGTAAGCCTGTCTCTGGGTCCTGTGCAGACTGCACTTCCAACTTTCCCCTACTATCACTCTATCTATAGTTCTTCCAAAGGAAAATAATGGCCAGAAATAACAAGCTTGGTGAAAATCGCCCGATGCTAACCTACAAAGCTTAGATTCAAACAGTTCAGTGTTCTGTTTGACTTTTCATCCGTCTGGTAACAGAAAACATGAAAAATAATGCTGTAAATAGCTATCAGTGATGTCATGACATTTTATACAAAAAGTCTTATTTTGAGGCATGCAGGAGGCATTTTATGTTTGCAAAGAAAATAATAATTCAGGAAAACCACCCCAAGAATGTGCAGGTGTCTTCAGTCTGCAACTATGTGATAAACTACTGCCTAAGCAGTAAGAAATAGGACATGGTTTTTAGCAGCAAAGTCATTTTCAGACCAAGGTCAGAGCTGTGTGTTGTAGCTGCTAATTATTTTTGTTGTTCTGCTAGAAGCTGCAGTAAAAGGACCTTGCTTGGCATGCTGAGCAACAAGAGAAAAAAATTATCTAAGTCTTAGATGGCTCCAAAGTAAGCAGGAGCACTTGAGTGAGGAATGTCCAAGCCTAGTAATTAAAACCAATAGATCTGTGAAGTCCTGTTATTTCCACTCTGAGATCACTGAAACAGGCTGGCTTGGCCAGTTGTATTTTTTCCTTGCCTTTGCTCTGAGTTGCCATTTTACAATTTCTGCCCAGGTATTTACGTAAGTGTTGGGAGCAAACAGTGTGTTCTCTGTGTGTTAACCAAGGAGTGCTTGGTGGTAGGGTGACACAGTTTTATTTGATGAGACAAAACTTCACAAGCAACACCAGTTTAAGGAATTTTCCCTTTCAGTCTCACCTCTGTGCAGCCGTTCTCAGCTGCAGTGATGCCTGATGCTGTTCCCAAGGTTACGCAGTAAACCAAACCAGGGAACTGAGGTAGCTTTACTTCAGCTCTCCTTCAGTTTTCTTTTTTCCGTAAGAGTTTTTAGAGAAGAGTGCAGCCATAGAGACAACTATCAGCAAGCGCAAATGTCTGGCACGTAAAGGCAGGAACTACATAAGCCTGAAGTGGTTTCATGTGCTTCAAACCACAAGCTGAGAATGTAGTCCTTTTTCTCTTGGGCAGGGGAAGGTTTTGTACCATCTGTTTTAATTTCTGTCTCTTTCAGCAAAAAAGAAACGGGTGATTTTTTTGATGTTGAAACTGCTCTAGAAGGCTAAAAAAATCAACTCCAGTACATTTTGTAAAAAGACAATTATAGTCATTGTTAAACACTAGGGAATCTCTCTTCTGAATGTGTTGGTGCATGTTTTATTTGTATCGTAAAAGAGGCTTCCTAAAAGCACAAAGTTGGAGCTACCTTTCATTGCTCATTTGGCCCATCTATTAGGATTTGTTGCAATACATTCATTAGCAACCTGAGTGCGTGTACTGCTCTTTGTATAGTTGATCGAACAAGGGTTAGCAAATACATTTTCTGAAACAAAAAAAAAAAAGGAAATGAAGCCTAGAAATTTACCACATCACCTGAGACGTGTTTAGTATGCTTGAAAGCAGAGCGAAGTATTGGCAGTGGTTTCCTGGCCCATTTGTTTTACAGGAAGTTAGATTTGCAAATGCCCTTTAAAAATCTTAATCAGGTGTCCATGGTGTCCATGGATAACAAGACGTGGTGAAAAGCATGGATTCTTACTGCTCTGTCATGTTCCTTTAAGACACACAAGTGTGGTGTATTCCCTCTCTTCAGTCTTTTTGGAGATGGTGTCCCTTTGAACATCCTCCTCTCCTGCCACAGAGAAACAGAAACCGGGGGATCGGTTCTTTTCAAGTGCAGTCTCCATCTGCTCAGAGCCTATAAATGATAAAGAGCGTCTTGCCAAGCATCCTTCACTCAGTTCCAGGGCTGTAGATGCTGGAACAATCTGTTGTGTCTCGTTGTGATCCAGTAAAGCTGTGGCCGTACCTCAGTGAGGGCAGTATACCCGGCCGTGAGGCTCTGTTAGGTACCTGCTCTGCATTACTGGGGTAATGGAGTATTGTCCCCCAAAGCCAGACAGTGTTTGCTTACTATGAGTAAGTGTTTCCTCCACTCCCTTCCCCAGGGAGTCCTTGTGCGGTATTCGCCCAGTACTGCGGCTGAGTTGTCTCCTTTGCGCTATTGTCACATCATGTGCACTGTGAGCTTGTCCTCCTAGTTTGTGATGAGATGTAAAGTATACAGCAGCCAGAAATTGCTACCTTCTGTACACGGAGATCAAACTCTAAAATTGCTGTGATTTCCCTTCACCCACCTGTGAGCTTCCTCTTTTTTGCGTAATTCAGATTCTTAAAGGATCATCATGGCTGAAACAACTCCCTGCGCTGCGATGCTGGTAATTTGATGAATATAATGGTGAGTGCAGGTATGTCTGACTGGTCAAAGCTAGGTGACTGCCGCTTTCAAAGCCAAACCAAATTCGGCTGCTGTTCTCGCAACAATAGCAGCGGCTGCAACGCTTATGGCTTCCTCCCCTGCTCACAGCTTCCCTCACGGAAAATGGAAATGCAATGATGACAACATTGAGAAGCTGCTTCAAGGGGGAATTTTCTTAGAATGTTTTTGGAGGTTTGTAGGTTTTAAAAAAAAAAAAAAATGCCATTTTGAGTTCAAGAAACAAGTGCTGACTGCTGGGAGAGAAGTATGCTGTTAACCTGAGATGACCAGCAGCAGCTGCAGAACTACAGAAGGACTTAACGTACCTTCCTGCAAGTCTGTAATCATGCTCTGGGAAGGCCACTTCGAGAGCTCTCTCATCTGTTTGGGAAAAACACAGTCCCCAGTTGCTGCTCGTCACCTGCTGGCTAATTGAGCCTTTTGTAGATTGCTTCAGCGAAGCTTCCTAGTAGACACGGGAGTGCTGTCCCAGCGTGTTTGAGAGACCTGCCAGTCTCCAGGCGGTCACTGGAAGCTGTCAGCTGCGACAGTGCCACTGGGGAATCTCATCTCTTCTCAGTTTTCCCCCTCATTCATCGCCCTTCACTTCTGGCACCTTGCCAAGCATCAAGTGTTCGCACTTAGAAAAGGTCGTTCTTTTGTGTGCTAAGGCCCGATCTGATGATGCCAGTTGGTGTGGAAATTGTCATGATGTTAGCATTTTCGGGAACTCTCACCTGTTTTTTCCTGATAAAAATAACGATGTGCCAGCACAGTTAACAACGTGGTCTTCAGTGATGTAAACAAGTCCTCTTACTCGAGGAGACCTTGCTTAAGGCTCTGTTGCCATGGCTAACAAAGCCTATGCTGGAGATGATATGAGCTTTTTAACTGCTGTCTGTGCGACTGCCAGATGTCAGTGTGGTGTTCTCTGGGGCAGGGAGAGGTACGGCAGGTGTTAACTGAAGATTTGAATCAGTCAAGCAATGAATGCCTCAGACAATGAGAACGGGTTGTGTTGTGAGCAGCATCTGTAAGGGCGGGTGATGAACAGATTGCTTGCTGAGGGTTAGCAGGCATAGGCACTGAGACTTCCCTGAGCGGTTCACAAGGTATTCCTTATCTCAGTAACAACTTCCAGGAAGATGAGATTGCATACGCTTTTTATTTTTTGTGCCTCTAGTTTGGTAGGTTACTAGAATGATCGTTGCCCTGAGTTACTGCTTTTGTGTTATATGTTCCTATTTGAATTTTAAGTAGCTGTATGCTGTTAGAGATGTATTGGATATCCAGGTCAAGGGGGAAACTTTGCAGCTTGCTGTGTAGAGTTTGTGGGTGTTTGTTAATAATAAACACTGTACCCTGGGCTTCAGGCAGCCAGCCAGTCTGAGCCAGGCTTGGCTAGTCAGCCAACGTGGGCTCCTTCTCTGTAGGTGGTATTGCCATGCATGGTTGGTAAATCCATTTTTAGACAGCCATGAACTTTACAAGAGCGCTATAGCTTACAAGTAAGGATTAAGCTCTTTCTATATTGTATATTACTGACAATATGGGACTTTAATGACTATTTAAAGGGCAAATAACACAAACAACCCAAACAATATACCTGAGAATATTTCAGAGCAGTGGTTTCAAAGGTGCCTTGCTCCGACAAGGAGCTCTTCTTCCCAGCCAACTAAAAGAAAGTATGGCAGGTGAGGTGGGCAATCTCCTGCCCCCAAGGAGGGCTCCCTCTCCGGAGCCAGGGTTGGTGAACTCTGTTGCTGCTTTTGCAGCAACAGCTTCAAAGGACAAAGTTCTCAAGCAAGGTTTACATACCTTAGGTGGTGGTGTACCTCCATGAGCATGTATATTCCTGTACATCATTGTTGGATTCCTTTCTGCCATTGAAAGCCACTTTTCTGCCATTCCTTAAGACACCTCAAACCTATTAATTTTTAAGTTCTACGAAACCCACTTTTGTTGGTCTCTTTTCCCGGTCCTTTTCTTTTTCTTGCCTCAGAAGCACCTTGTGTGCTTGAGGCAGTCTTTCTCCATTTACACAAACCTACCCACACTGTGGACTGTCTTCTCCTGTCATTCTGTCTGACTCTGGGTTTACCAGACTGAGAGAACAGTTTATATGGCTCTCCAGGAGGATCTAGATGTTGGAAGTGCTTGCCTTGCAGAGGAGAGAAGTAACAATCACAGCTTGCTGTGCAATTTCTGAATCTGCAGAGATTTGGTTGTATTAATCACTACATTTTTGGTTGCTGTCACCAGATCCTCCACTTTTTACTAGAGGACTCTGGAGATTCAAGTCTCTTACAATGTTTTTTACTTCCTATAGCCTTTCTGAGTTGTGATACAGGGATTCTCCCTGCCATGCAAGATAGGTGGTCTTCTACAGTGGAGTGAATTACAGCAGGAGCCACAGGCATGCATGCTTTTTGCAGCAATTGGGTAGTATTTTTCTAAATGGGCAATTGGCTCAGTGGTGTGGGACACAGGTTCCCAATGAGCACCAACCGCAACCAGTACCTTACCTGGGAGGAGGGCAGAGAGCACAGGCTGAGCCAGTGATTGTATCTGTGCATCTGCAGAGAAAACCAATTATAGAGGATGTGTCCCTGCTCTTACCTGAAACAGCAGGTTCATCTATGCTTTGGGGATTATGAATTGATTTGAGATGGGAGAGACCACTGGGGTAGGTGGCAGGCTAGCTGTTACATGGGGGCTGTCGCCTGCACAGAGAAGTAATTCCTTATTAATAGATGGACAAGCTATGTGCTCGCAAAGTATAGGGGTCTCCTGGCTTTGTCCAGAGTAATATCTTCCGTCATTGCAGGTGTCTAGAAGGACATAAGCACCTCTTTGAGAGTTAGAGGGAAAGCAGCTGTATTTCCCAGAGTTAAAACCCTGCTAGGGCATTTGCTGTATTTAAAATTCTGTTACTGTCCTTTGCAGACATGCTAAGAGTCAGCTGTGCCATTAATACTGTTTTGCAATGAGTTTTATGTGTTTTGGGAATTGTTTGTGACT
The DNA here is from genome assembly GCF_030936135.1 of Gavia stellata. Classification (NCBI taxonomy): domain Eukaryota; kingdom Metazoa; phylum Chordata; class Aves; order Gaviiformes; family Gaviidae; genus Gavia; species Gavia stellata. The sequence continues at coordinate 45,959,769 of NC_082599.1, forward strand.
TGAATATGGTACTTTTGCAATGTTACTCAATTATCACTTACGTTGCTGCAGTATTTTGAGTGTGGTGTGTGCATCTGTTATGTAAATTGGGAAAACTTACTGATAATGCTTTTACAGTTGAAATCTTCTAAATTTAAGCTGATTTTTAAAACAAATCTGTTAATATTGGATTGGACAAAAGAAATAAAATTATCAGGTTGTTGTTGGTGACAAACTTGTATTGTGGGGGGTTTTTAATTAATTCACTGCCTGATGAGAATATAGCATATTTTTTGCCATGTAACTGTAAAGCCCTCAGTTTTCAATTAATAACGTACAGGACTGTATGGTGTCTTTCAGTGTGGTGCAGTGGTGGTGCAGGCAGCTATGGGGATTGAGGCAGGGAGCTAGTTAGGCTGTCAGTGGTGGGATTGAAGTATTGCATACACTGTGATCAGTGGTAGGCAGGACTTAATTGTAGCTAGTCATTACAAAGAATTTCCTTTTTAATGATCATGGCTGACATGCTGTAGCAAGGGCTCTTTATTAATGTCATTCATATGCTGGTTCTGTGATTACCCCACATCCTTTTCTACCACTGAGGCCTGTGCCGGAGCAGATAGATAACTTCTTAATAATAGATAAAGAATACCACTTGCTTGTACTTAGGGTCGTCCTCTTATCTGAGTTGTAGAGGGTCTGAATAAGATTATTTCGCCTTTTCTCACCCTCCCAGCATTTTTATCTTCAATAAATAGCCTGTAGATGGTGGTGCACAAGAGAAGTCACTTATCAGAGGCCAGGCAGCCTCCTTATTTTAGCAAAGCAGCCAGACAAGAAGGAAATCTGCCCAGACGCAGGGGCTGAGACGTTATTGTGCAACCAAAGAGTGACTGCTTCACAGAACCATGCACTTGAAGGCAGCTGATTTCATCTGTCATTAGTGAAGTTTTAGATGGACTGGGTTTTTAATCTTCTTTTTCTAGTACGGGTTTGACTGTTAGAGCTCACATTTCCAACATCGCCCTGGAAGAAGGAAGTCTTGATTACAGCAGCAGTCAGTGTTGTTGCTTAAATTAGATGAACCGGTCTTGCATGAACTGCAATTGTAACTTGGCCTGCGCTTCGCTCATCATTCTGTTTTGGGAAGCTGTTCAAAAAAATTGTTTTATTCTGTCCAGAAATATGTACTTAATAATATATAGGTGTTGCTTCACTGTGTTGAGGTGTAACATTTGGAAATGTACGGCTGCAGTCAGTGACATTTCTCCAGGGCATGGTTATCCTGATTGGCTCGCTTAGGGATGGAAAATTCCACTTACTATCTTGGCTGGTGTCACAAGCTGGAAACTTTGACTTCTTTTTCTTTCAAATACGAAAAGCATTTAGTTCTTATTACATTGTTTTTTTAAAAAAGGCTGTGGTAAAACTGGATATGGCTGTCCCTTGCTTGCACTAGAACTTGAGTAAGTTTTAAAAGAGTGGAACTCAACCAATTTCTATCAATTTCATGGATAGTTCTCAGGGTCCTCCTCTTTTCAAATTCAGGAGGAGGGATGTTAAAGCAATACAAAGGTTCATCCGTGCTCCAGCCACCGTGATGGAGAAGCTCTCCTCTCAATGCTGTTTTACAGCATCCAGAGAAGCAGAAGAAAAGCTGTTTCTGTCTTCTGGAAGGTTACACTGTCAGAGAAGGATGGAAGGGAAAAGCACTTTCAGGTATTGCCAACTACCAACTAGAGACAGGTAAACCGGAGCTGCTGCCTACAGTCTTTGTACAGGTGTAGTACCATGCTGAATCCTGTGCCCTAAATGGTGCTAATTTTTAGTTAGCCAATTGCAATGCATGTCCTGATGCAAGGGAGTGGGGAGGATAGCTAGGAAACATTGGAAGAGGGAATTATGGTGCATTTGCATGTATAGAGGGAAATTCGGATGGGAGAGAATGAGAGATACAAAGGAGAAGAAATATGGAATGTCATGTAGGGAAAGAAGAGGAAAGGGGAATAAAGAGCAGAAAAAAAGGAAAGAAAACACTGGAGACAAAAAGTCATAGTACAACTTCTTACAGGAGAATGTAGCAGAGGGGAGTACAGTCAAGAAAGAAAAAATATTCTGAGAAAAGCAAGAATGTGTTTATACATTGCATGGCAAAATAATTCAGTGAAAAGATAATGCAGTGCTGGGTGGATTATACATGACAATCTGTGTGTCACAGTATCATGGTAAATCTTTTGAGATAAGAGCTATAGTGTTTCTCTAGAACTGGGCACTTTAAGGCAATTTTGCTTCTTATCAACATTATCTTTCCTCCCTGCAGTTTAGCTGGCATTTCACGTCTTACTTCTATATAGAAAAAGAAAATTATTACCCATAGTTGAAAGTTACACAGTAAGACAGCAGTTTCAGCCTGTCAGTTCAGTATCTGATTTTGGGATTTGCAAAAACCACATTCAGTTCCTTTCTGCAATGAAGGTTTTTAATATCGTTCTTTGCACTAGTGCAGAAGCTAGAAGTCCCAGGCAAGGAGTAGGCCACCTGCAGTGGGTTAGCCCCAGTCAGCAGCCGAACACCCATCCAGCCTCTCGCTCACTCCCCTCTCCTGCAGGATGGGGGGAAAACAGAAGGAGGGCAAAAAGACCCGTGGATCAAGATCATGACAGTTTTATAAGGAAAGCTGTCGTGGTTTAAGCCCAGCCGGCAACTAAGCACCGCACAGCTGCTCGCTCACTCCCCCCAGGTGGGATGGGGGAGAGAATCGGAAGAGTAAAAGTGAGAAAACTCATGGGTTGAGATAAAGACAGTTTAATAGGTAAAGCAAAAGCTGCGCAGGCAAGCAAAGCAAAACAAGGAATTCATTCACCACTTCCTATTGGCAGGCAGGTGTTCAGCCATCCCCAGGAAAGCAGGGCTCCATCACGCGTAATGGTTACTTGGGAAGACAAACGCCATCACTGCGAATGTCCCCCTCTTCCTTCTTCTTCCCCCAGCTTTATATGCTGAGCATGACATCATATGGTGTGGAATATCCCTTTGGTCAGTCGGGGTCAGCTGTCCCGGCTGTGTCCCCTCCCAACTTCCCGTGCACCCCCAGCCTACTCGCTGGTGGTGAGCAGCAGAAAAGGCCTTGACTCTGTGTAAGCACTGCTCAGCAGTAACTAAAACATCCCTGCTTTATCAACACTGTTTCCAGCACAAATCCAAAACACAGCCCCATACTAGCTGCTATGAAGAAAATTAACTCTACCCCAGCCAAAACCAGCACAAAAGCAAAAGCTGCACATGCAAGCAAAGCAAAAAGAGGAATCTGTTCAGTACTCCCCGTCGGCAGGCAGGCGTTCAGCCACTTCCTGGAAAGCAGGGCCTCAGCATGTGTCATGGTTGCTTGGGAAGACAAATGCCACAGCCTTGAATGTTTCCCCTTATACCTCCTTTTCTTGAGCTTTTATTGCATCATACGGTCTGGAAGATCCCTCTGGTCAGTTGGAGCCAGCTGTCCTGGCTGTGTCGCTTCCCAACATCTTGCCCACTTGCAAGCCTACTTGCTTTGGGGTGAGGGGAGGGAGAAGAGAGAAAGAAGGCCATGCTGCTGTGCGAGCGCTGTTCAGCAGCAGCCAAAAGATTGATGTGTTATCAACACAAACGCAAAGCACAGCACCATAGGAGCTGCTGTGCAGGCAGTTAAGTCTATCCAAGCACACCCAGCACATCCCCACTGTACGGGGTGTTGTACAGGCACAGTGGGAAAGGGTAACCCTTACTTCACAGTCATTGATAGAATTGTGAAAGAACAGCTGGATACGGGCGAGAGATCATGTGCGGTACAGAACAGTCAGGAATGGTCAAGAGGATGAATAGTAAAGCAGTCTTAGCATTAAAGATTATGCTTCCAGTTAGAAAACAGTTTATTTGCAGTGTCTCGTGTGTGGTGGGGTTTTTTGGAACACATGGTAACAAAGTCTATTGTAAGTAAATAAGTGACAGTCAGGAAAAAAATACCAGTTCCCATTTCACAGTGAGCTTGGACTCTCATTTTTTTTATCTTGTGTGGTGTAATGACAACAAATCAACCAAAAAGCAACCCCCAAAAGACCAACCTTTTCCCACTGTTTCACTTGTTCTGTGACTTCCTCCTTGGATGTTTTAGGGTCATTCCCACACATATTTTCACCTATGCTTCTCTGTTACATCTGTGATCTGTTGATTGATGGTTTGAGCTTTTTGGGGGGGTGGGTTTGTTTAGTTGTTTTAGTGGGCATCTATTCTCGTTTAGACTATAAAGGAAAACAGCCATCTTGACTAGAGGTTTATTAGCAATGCTCAACATTTTCACCTGATTTTACACATCTAAAGTGTTTTGAAGGTGAAAAACTTTAGCACAATGCATGTGAAGTGTTTATTAGCCCTCATTTGGTGAATGGGGAGCTGAAGCAGTGAAATACATGATTTACTGAAGTTCAGAGAGTAAGACAGTTACAAAACTGGGGTCAGAATTCAAGACCCAGTGACATTCAGTTCCTTCCTTGTTGTGTCAGTGTTTGTCTGTGGAAATGTATCTCTCATGCTCAGAACATTAGGCTTTCCTTTAGAGTAGGTTGTTGTCAATATTGGAGATCATGCTGGATTTATATTTCTGCAGGTAGCTGTGTCTGAGGAAAATTTAGTTCTCTGCAAATGTTACAAAAGAATTAAGTCTTGGTAATAAAGCCAGAGCTTTATTTATGACATCCATTAAAGCAGGGCAGTAGAAAAAGATCATGCAAAGCACTTGCACAGATTGATTCTTGGGTTATAAAATTGTTCTGCGGTCAGATAAACTACAGGCTTCTACCACATGATCAGAAAATGCTTAGTGGTGCCAGCTGGCATATACGTACATGGAGGGCAAAACAAGTCCTTTCTTATATTATGGTTCCTTCATTACCCTCAGGGCACTAGTGAGAAAAATTATATCTGTAATCTTTTGAGCGGTAGGCATGCACTTCTGCCTGCCCTTTCCTTGGAGCAGGTGATTCTCTAGTAAGCTGCTTTGAACTTGCCAGCTTGGTCCAGGTTCTTCCATCTTTGCTGGTACACTCCGGCACATTTGTTTGTGTTAGTGAAGGGGCCTCCAGCCTATTAGTCCTGAGATGCAGGCAGCTCTTGGGCAGTTTCATGGTGGCCCATGTGAGTGGTGGTTAGACTGGAAACCACAGGAGGATCTAGCCACCAGAGATGCTGAGGACTGTGTTACTGGCTTGCTCTTGGTCCCAGCATCATGCTCAGCCCAGTTCTGTGAAGCTAGGATGTTTGGAGCCAAGCTTTTTCTGTAAACTAATTGCATCTGCAGGACTACAGCCAGCCAAGAGCAAGTGCAGGGAGTTAGGTGGAATTCAAACCATCTGAAATCAGGAGTACAACGGCATCTGGGCCTAACGCCAAGAGCCTTTTCTCCAGTGTGCATTTGCCCTGCGAGTAATTGGAAGTTGGATCTTCCTCCTATATATAATCTCTTCATAATACGAAAGCATGATTCCTCTCCTTTCCTTAAGAAGGTGTTGAATTTTTCTGCAGTGGAAGATTGACTTCCTTGGAGTCTTGGTACACGTTCTCCTTGTTTTTTACTGAGTGTTGTCAATGACCAATGGATTTCAGATGCTCATTCTTTGACAGGCACAAGAAGAAACAGGGAGGAAAACAGCTGATTTTTAAAAAGGAGCTGCATTTCCAGGGAACACTTCCAAGTAGCATTTTATAGCACAGGGAAAGAGAATTTATCACTCATGTCCAGTCCTTCTCTATCCTCTCTAGCCTAAGAGGTACAGGACGAAAGTGTGCCATCCTGAACAGACTCATGTCATCTCTATGGGCAGGAAGGAAGATCCAGGGAACTACAGGCTGGTCAGCCTCGTCTCAGTCCCTTGGAAGATGATGAAGAAAATCCTCCTGGAAAGCATTTCCAAACACATGAAGGACAAGAAGGTGATCAGGAGTAGTCAGCATGGATTTACAAAGGGGAAATCACGCTTAACCAACATGATAGTCCTCTACAATGAAGTGACTAGCTTGGTGGACGAGGGGAGAGTGGTGGATGTTGTTTGCCTTGACTTTGGTAAGTCTTCCATAACATCCTCATAGACAAGCTGACACGGTATGGCTTAGATAAGTGGGCAGTGAGGTGGATTAAAAACTGTCTGAATGGCCAGGCCCAGAGGGTTGTGGTACAAGGTCCTTGGAGGCCAGTCGCTAAGTGGTATACCCAGGGGTCAATACTGGGCCCAGTACTGTTCAACATCTTCATTAATGACCTGGACAATGGGGCAGAGTGCACCCTAGGCAGGTCTGTAGATGATAAAAAAACTGGGATGAGTGGCTGATGAGCCAGAGGGTTGTGCTGCCGTTGAAAGGGCCCTTGACAGACTGGACAGAGAGGAATCTCAAGTTCAACACAGGGAAATGCAAAGTCCTGCATCCAGGGATATCTGGGGGTAAGCCCCTGCACCAGTATACGCTGGGGGCCAACTTCTGCGGAGAAGACCTTGGGGTCTCGGTGGACAACAAACTGACCATGAGCCAGCAATGCACTCTTGTGGCAAAGGAGGCCAACAGCATTCTGGGATGCTTTAGGAAGAGTGTTGCTAGTGGATTGGCATCCTTCCGTTCTACTTGGCACAGGTGAGGCTGCATCTGCGGTGCTGTGTGCAGTTCTGGGCTCCCCAGTACAAGACAGGCATGGACTTACTGGAGTGAGTCCAGCATGTATCCACAAAGATGGTGAAGGTTCTGGAGCATCCTTCGCATGAGGAGAAGCTGAGAGCTGGGACTGTTCAGCCTGGAGAAGAGAAGGTTCAGGGGAGCCCACCAATACGTATAAATACCTGATGGGAGGGAGTGAAGGACAGGGAGATGGAGTCTTCTCAATAGTGCCCAGTGACAGGACAAGAGGCAGTGGGCACGTGAAAGTTAGTCGGAACATCAGAAAATGCTTTTTCACTGTGAGGATGATCAAACACTGGCACATGTTGCCCAGAGAGGTTGTGGAGTCTCCATCCTTGGAGATACTCAAAACCTAGCTGGACATGGTCCTGGGCAACTGGCTCTAGGTGGCCCTGCTTGAGTAGGGGGGTTGGACAAGGTGACCTCTAGAGGCCCGTTCCAACCTCAAGCATTCTCTGATTCTGTGATCCTTGCTGTGAGCACGAGACACACCTTGCATTTCCCGCCTGGCCGGGACACACATTGTGCTGCTGCAGCCCCTCTCTCACCCTCCCAGCCCTGGGTGTGGCTGGTTGGCCTGGCCTGTGTCTGGAGTGAGTGGTGTCATAGCACAGGGGAGGAAGGGTTTTGAGCCTTGCCCTCGTCACTTAAAGGCAGCAGCAGCATAACCCCTGGCCCTTCTTTGTTGTGAAGATCAGATCTCCCAGCCCATGTCCCACCTCTCATTAACATCCTTGAAAGATCTGTACTTGTTCACCCTTTTTTAGGGGCTACGGCTTGGCTTTTGAAGGAAGACCATATCAGGAAAGAGCAAATCATGTTTCATTTTTGGTACAACTATGCTCACTTCAAATCAGAATGGAGTTTAGGCTTGGGAGCTTATGTCAGTGCTATTCAAGAGACAGTATTTTCCACAGGCACATTGCAGAGGATGTGGTTGCCTCGTCTGCAGCTCAAAATAGAGATGAGAATGCAGACTCTTACCATCTTTCTTTTATGATGTCTGTTCTGTCTGGTAAGGTGTTGAGTGCCTCCTGGCAATTGCTGACTGCCTTTAGTTCACATTGGCTTCACTGTGAGATAGTTCCTGATATATACCAGTGTTCCTAAACACGTTTCATGACTCACTTCAAGTACCTGGTCCAATGGAAAGTTAAGAAGTGGATTAGTTTAAGCTGATCAACTTCTGTGAAACAGAGTAAATACAGAACTTTATTTAAATCTAAAAATCCCTCCTTGGAGTTGATTGATGCATATGTTCTTCGTTTTGCTTTTCAGAAACCACTTAAATAGTAGTGTCCTGCAGTCTGTCCCCCATCCCTTTTGTAATGCAGGTCTGAAGCCTGGATATGTTTTGTGGACCATATTGAAATCTTCTAATGAGACTGACCAAAATTTGACCTGTGCTTCTGGTCTGACTGGCTTGCTGGCTATGGGTTACATGTCTGCTGCTCTCACAGTCTGTGAAATACTATATTGAAATGAAAATGGCAGTGCCCTCATTTTTTTGTGCCTGTAGTTTTTATTTTCAAGATGTATTAACCTGCTCCCCTGAACACAGATACATAAAGAACACTCATAACATTCAATCATTTTAGTGCTTTGCCATTTATTTCTCTCTCTCTCTGTGCCACAAACTGACTTCTAAGATGTATGTTGAACTGTATACCAGACAGTTACATATTATAATGTTATTGCTCAGTTTCAAGTTCTCTGGAAAAAGGAATTCCCGGGGGGGGGGGGGGGGAGGAAATATAGTCTTCACTGTATATCATGATAAACAAGTATCTGGTGAAGGAACTTTGGTATTTGCCACTTTTAAAGGACAAATAATATTATGTGGCTCTATTTCCTACATCTGTTAGCGTTCTTTTTCAACAGGTGAGTTTTAAACTCTGACTGTACCTGCTAGCCATGCAGGCAATATAGTGTGGCAAACATGGTATAGCTTGATTATAAAGTTGTTGATATCGTCCCCTTTGCACTTGTCCTGTGAAACAGCATTATGTGCCTCCAATCAGAGAACCCTCTTTAGAAATTGCATGTAAATCTCATGTTGTGAAATTTATGCTAAGAAAGGAAATCACTGCCATGCAGTGATTTCTTCCTACCTGTGTGCTGAGGCACATCTAAAATCAAAGAAGAGAGAATCTTTACTAACTGTTGAATAGTTTTAATTGTGCAGTACACTTGAAATGGAAAGCGTGTTTGTTCAAATCCATGTTTCTACCTGGTTCTTAGGAGCTGAGCAGATTCTTCACTGACTGGTTGCTACCTTGTATCTTCTTATTTCTGAGGAATATAACACCTCAGATGAATTTTCTGACCTTGTCCTTGGATGGCTCACATTCTTCTTTATGATGCTTCTCAATTTTTATACCTTTTAACTGAAGAAGAAAACCCCCAAACTTTTATGCTTCCATGAAGTTGAAAGAACTGCGTCTAGTTTAAACTAAATTTATTTCACCAGTGCTGCTTCTTATTTGGATGGTGGTTGTACTTCAAGGATCCAGTTCTTCTTATACTTTGAACACAGTGAAAAAGTTGGTAAAGTTAATGGTTCAGGCATGAAATGAGCCAATAGGCAGATTTAATACTTCTGTGAATTAGTGCTTCCTTCTTGATTTGTACAGTGTAATTGAGACTGAGAACTGATTATTGTGAAGACACCTGAATAAGGGAGACCCGTTTTAGCCTTTGGTGGTTAGAGAAGTGTTGTCCTCATCCCACCTTTATCCAAGAGCAAGATTCAACACTTGCTGTGACTTCTTGTTGAGTCTTCCTATAAAATGAAATTTCATTAAATTTAGTTTTCATTTTTCTCATTAAAATAATAGCTGTGTGTCTTGCATCACTTCAAGTGTTCTCCTAGATTATAGGGTAAATGACCTGCTGATCTCCTGATTGTTCAAGTTATTCAACAGCCAAGTCAGATGACTCTTTGCTTAACTGACGTTAAGATTCAAGGAACCGAGATGGATGGTCTGCGGCAGCCTGAGCCAGCATGGTTACTGGCTGCTGCCACCCTGCCTGCTCAGTCTTTCCTGTCCTTTCCCTTGGAGTCCTAGCTTCTCCCTCACGCTCCCTTGCTCAGCTGACCCTGCCTTGTGTGATGGCAGAGTCAGAGTAAAGCTATTTGCTTTTTTTTAGTGGTTCACTTTTCTGCTGGCTTAGTACACTGAGGTGGCTCAGCACAGATGAGTGGAGGACCCAGTACATGACAGAGAGTGAAATCAAGGTGGGAAGGAGAAGATGACAAAGGCCATAGCCCTTCATGAAACCACAGCTTAATTTAGACCTGGTGTATGTAGACATAGATTGGACAAAACTTCATTAAAATTATCTCAGAATTGAAGAACTGGGCCAGAAGTCTTTAAACGCCGAGTTGTGGAGAGCATTGCTTTGTTGTCTTCTAAGAAATGTAGCATCTCAGAAAGCTCTGACATGCACAAGATGCAAGACTTTGTGCATTTAGGATTCCCCAGTGGCTAGGCTGTGAGACCTAGAGAACAGGCACAGAATCATAGAATCATTTAGGTTGGAAAAGACCTTTAAGATCATCAAGTCCAACTGTAACATGGTACAGACAGAAGCACTAATCATGCAGGATGCTGCTATGATGTTACACTCCCAAACCAGAGAGCAGGAACATATCTGGGGAGACTGGGTCTGAGCAATATTACGCATTTTCAAAGGCATATGTAATCTCCACTCTTGAGAAGCATTGAGCATGATCTACCCTGCACCTCAAAAGTCCTGTCTTCCCTACCCTGTATCTTTTTCAAAGGTGGGAGGAGTTGCGTGCTTACTCTAGTGCAGAAGCCTGTCACTGGCTTGGACTGAGTATCACTTACAATGCTGATACCAACTACTTGGACTACCACAGTAAAAATAATGGAGCGTGACCAGATCTAACAATAGCTTAGCCACTTGTGTGGGAAAGGATCCCAGAGCATTGACTTTTCTCTTTTTGAGGTGGTTCACTGTCACAACATTGATGTGGCTGTTGGGATGGAGTTTGGCCAAGGTGCAAGTTCTTACAAACTTCTTGTGAAGTTCTTATGTGTGTATAGAGCTTTTGGTTGCAGTTGAGAATGTGTATGTTTAGCCTATCCACTTAGAACGGAGCAGGTGAAACTCAATTAGAACTACAGCAGGAAGAATCTAAGCTATGTTGTTTGGGTGTTGTTTGGTTTTTTTCCCTTTTAATCTTAAGGAAATTATTCTGATAATGGATGCAGTTGGTTAGGAGTTTGGAAGATGAGTGTGCAGGAAAGGATGGTGCAGTCTTGAAGTGCTGGCTTCCTCAGATAGTTTTTTAATGTCTTGGAGAAACACTTAAAATGTGAATCATTACTGCTCCTGGCTGACTTTGGATTAACTAAAAATTACAGTGGCTGAAAGCATGCATTGACAAAGTCTGTAATAAGAAAATATTCTAGTATATCCTTGGTAGATTTATTTTTATCACCGAGGCTAGCCAGGCTGGTAGAAGCAGAAAGATTAGTAAAATAAACAAGTAGCTTTAGATTAAAAGAATAAAATAGCTTTTGTCCTTTGTAAGCCTACAACTGAAGGAAGTTGTACAATAATGCTTTATAATTTTATGTGACAATGTTAACATATTAAAGCTTTATAACTATTGTAATGGGGGTGGGCTGAATTAGTCAGTTCCTCCAAATGTTTATATTACTTGCTATGATACTACTTTATAGTCTGCTAATACTCTTCCTCTGTAGGTGGTGGAAAAGGAAGGGTAAAACTGTTAGCTCAGTTGCAGCCAGGTCCTCCAATTTTGCATGTGAGAAATCTCACTAAATAGAAGTAAAGGTGCATGTGTTCATGGGCACTTCCATTTTTACAGTTTCCAGTTATTTCCTTCTGAAAGTCTGTGGGGTTTAGATGCTTCAGTTGCTGGTGCAACTCCAGGCGTTCAATGCCTCTTCTCTATTTGAGACCTCTTGTATTGTGTAAAGACTTCTTCAGGTTGGATTCTTCAGGCTGAAACTGCTGCTTTCCTTCTAGCAGTTGGCTCTTTCCCCACTCTTAATGGTTGCTTGAGCTCATTTAACAGCAAATTTTAAAACATTATTACCATGCTCGTTACTTTGTCCTCCATTTTGTTGGGACCATCCAATTTACATTAGATATGTCTTCTAAGTGCCATTTTCTTGTGTTTTAAAATCATCTCCACGGCCCTCTGAGCACCATTGTAAAAATCTTTAATGTGCCTTTTGTCTTTCAGATCTCGCTGCTGGTTGGATTCATCAGTGTAAATAATTCTCCATGGACGGATTACAGTGCATACAGCTACTTTCAGATTGTCACCATGTGCAACTTGGTTATGATTTTGTTCTTCTACATTATCCACATTTTCAGAATCTACAGGAAGCTCACTTGTGTTCGCTGGCCACTTGCGGTAAGCCTGTTAGATGGTCTGGGTTCCTTGCCTCTCATGTAGGTTGATGTCTCAATTACTTAGTCCATTTTTTTGTGCTATCACACAACGATAGGTTGTCTTTCACTTAATTTTTTTTTGCCTTGTATAAAAATCCTTTTGTTGCTTTTGTTATTAGTATTCAGTTCAGCAGATGCTGTAATTGTAAATTTTTTAGCTGATTTGGATCTGATCCTGCCCTCCTTTACACAGGTATAAATTCAGATTTATTCCAGGGAAGGCAATGGTGTTATTCTGAGACAATTGAAAAGAAGCTACTGATTATCAAGCCTTCAGCAGATGGGTCCTAGCTCAGGTCATTCATAGCAGCTAAGGGATTGCCAGAGTACCAAATCATAGCATTAGAATTCGTGTACTACATCCTGTCCCAAAATAAAATCTATGAGTGCTATTTAAGTCAAATGTGTCTCTTTTTGCTATGGTTTTAGGTAACTTAAACAATAGCAAGAAATAGGAGCCTCAGCCTGATTGCCATAGCATTGCCATTCCTGGAATATCCTGCCTCATTCCCGCATTTCCCCTGCACATCCATCTCATATCCTAGCAGAGAACTAACAAGCAGCACAGAAAGTGCAAGACCTGAACTTCCTCAGTAGCTTTGGGTCAGGTCAGCTAACAGAGTCCTGCATCCTAGTGTGGGATGACAGATTTTAATAACATCTTAGAACACGTTTCTCTTATGCATAGTGACATGTTAGTTCCACAGGGGGAGGACCAAGGGGATGGGGAAAGCCAGCTGGAGAGACACAGAGGGATTTTGAAATCCAAGAAGTGGTTGGGTGGCATTTAATGGAAGCTATGTAAGTAGTTTACAGATACAAGATAACAGTTTGTCCATCCATCCACTTCTAACCAGAGAGAAAAATGTAATTTTCTTTTTCTTTTTAGCTGAAGAATATGGTTAGACTTGTGCCCCTTTTTATTTTTTTTCAAATGTGTACCACCACTATCTGTCTCTAGAAAGTGCTTCTTTATCAAGAGATAATACAGATGCAGGGTTTGAAGTAAGGCATTGAAATATGCTAATAAATGACAGTTTTGCAAAGCAGCATTTAATATGTGCATTGCTGTACAGGACTATGCCATTTTGACCTCTGCATAGGCTGCTTTTGGTTTTTGTTGTGTGTTTAATCATTCCTAAATGTTCCAGAGTCGCTAGTGAGTTTAAGGCACTGCGCTTTGTGGCTGCTCAGCTTCAGATAGCTTTATGGGATGTGATGCTTGAACATTGCTGCTCTTTCACAACCAGCCTCCTTTGCAGTCCCATACTTCACAGAATCACTAAGGTTGGAAAAGACCTGTAAGATCATCAAGTCCAACCATCAACAAACACCACTATGCCCGCTAAACCATGTCCCAAAGTGCCACATCTACACGTTTTTTGAACACCTCCAGTGATGGTGACTCCACCACCTCCCTGGGCAGCCTGTTCCAATGTTTGACCACTCTCTCAGTAAGGAAATTTTTCCTAATATCCAGTCTAAACCTCCCCTGGTGCAACTTCAGGCCATTTCCTCTTGTTCTATCGCTAGTTACATGGGAGAAGAGACCAACACCCACCTCTCTGCAACCCCCTTTCAGGTACTTGTAGAGAGCGATAAGGTCTCCCCTGAGCCTCCTCTTCTCCAGACTGAACAACCCCAGTTCCCTCAGCTGCTCCTCATAAGACTTGTGCTCCAGACCCCTCACCAGCTTCGTCGTCCTTCTCTGGACACGCTCCAGTACCTCAATGTCCTTCTTGTAGTGAGGGGCCCAAAACTGAACACAGGATTTGAGGTGCGGCCTCACGAGTGCCGAGTACAGGGGCACGATCACTTCCCTGGTCCTGCTGGCCACACTATTTCTGATACAGGCCAGGATGCCATTGGCCTTCTTGGCCACCTGGGCACACTGCTGGCTCATCTTCAGCCATCTGTCAATCCCCAGGTCCTTTTCTGCAGGGCAGCTCTCCAGCCACTCGTCCCCCAGCCGTTGCACGGGGTTGTTCCGACCGAAGTGCAGAACCTGGCACTTGGCCTTGTTGAACCTCATACAGTTGGCCTTGGCCCATCCATCCAGCCTGTCCAGATCCCTCTGCAGAGCCTTCCTACCCTCAAGCAGACCAACAGTCCCGCCCAACTTGGTGTCGTCTGCAAACTTACTGAGGGTGCACTCAATCCCCTCATCCAGATCATTGATAAAGATATTAAACAAGACCAGCCCCAAGATTTAAGTATCTTTAGAACAGAATAGGAAGACCTGTAAAAGACATCAGGAAATTACAGCTAGTGTTTGGCTGAGTTTCCTGGCAGGATCTCTACATTGCAATCAGGGGTGTGATTTGCAGTCAGTAAAGTTGCAGTGGTTCACGAGGTTGTTCAGCACTGGCACCTATTAAAATTGGGAAGTATTTCTCTAGAGGGGCACTCTCCTGGCCCTGCCAGGGGTTGGTTCTCCACCTAATTTAGCCTTTGATGATTCTTTTGCACCTTTGCCCACCCCTAAATCCACAGATAACCCCTGCTTATGACAAGGTAAAATTGACTCCTGGACTGATACTCGTCACAGTAGAGAAGAGCTTAAATGTTGTGCTTCAGTGCTCTCTCAGAAAAACCCGTGGCATCATGTTTTACTGCAGGACAGCTGCAGCCACCCTTACAGACTTAGGAGCCTGGGTGTTGGTTATGAGTGTCTACGTAGTTGTGCTTTCGTGGCTTCCCTCCTGTTTCCAGTCTTGGTTGATGTAAGTTGTTAGTAAATCCAGCAACAGATCCACTGCTTGTTTCCTAAGATTATCAGAAGTAGGAGCATTTGATTTTCCACTTAACGCCATTTGCTGCCATATATTGCCATTTCATATAGGCTTAGGCTAGAGAAATATGCCCTTAAGGCTTCTTCCTTCCTCCAGAACCATGTTGAATTGAAAGTATTGCATCATTACCGAATAAGTAGATCTTATTCCAGTGACATTAGGACATTAGTAGACATGAAGATTGGCCCTCTCCTTTTTTCAACAGAAAGTCAGGTATGGTGCAAAATCCACTCATGAGGTGTTTTTTTCTTTCTTTTTTTTAAGCTTTTTTTTTTTCTTTTGACTGGTGTTTTGTCCTCTGGGTTTGAGTAACCTCTGCCAACTTGTTTTCATTGTGAAATGCTTTCCTGATAAGTTTCCCTTCTGATGCAGGCTGTGCTTGTCTTTACAGGAGTTTCTTCATTATTTAATCGGTACAATTCTGCTTCTCATTGCATCGATTGTAGCAGCATCCAAGAGTTACAATTTGACTGGACTTGTGGCTGGAGCGGTAAGACTGTGTTTGTTAATCCTGACACTTTTTTAATTGCAATATGTATTAAGTAGGGCACTGGAAATCTATTACTTGTAATTTTATTTTGTTACAGACTTGCCTGCCTTGTGTCTTGGTTGGGTGAACTGCCTTCTAGCTCATTTTAGTGAATGTTCTGTAACACAATGCAAACAAAAAGATTTTGTTGTGAGACTTCAGACTCGCCACTAAAGTGGGTATTTGTCCTGTCAGAGAGTTGAAACCAAAGGCTCCTGCTTTAACTCATAGGAAATGATGTGTTTAGGGGAAGAATTAGGACAATTCTGTTTTGACAAATGGCTGTCATAGCAGCTAGAAGTTACCTAAAGGATTTCACCCCAGTCTTCATTTTTTTGACACCTCCTGCTCCTCAACAGAGCCCTGTTCAAGATAATTTCTACTTAGCTAAAACCCACTGTGGTCCTGGGCTGACTTACTGGAAGATACTCTCTGCCTCTGTTGGCTGAAGGGCTTTTTAGAGAGAGGCATGACTTCCGAGTGTGGGCAATAGTACTTTCACAGCAGCAGGACTTGAAATACAATGCCTCGAGAATAAAGAATTACTTTCAGAAACTTAGTCCTGATGATGCAAACAGACTAGAAGACTTACCTGACTTGTTTATTGGGTAGATGGCAGGGAAGGACTTGCTTGAATGGGGCAGTAAAAGAGCAGTAATCAGAGGTGTTAGAAAAAGTCTTTTCTTTGTTGCAGAATCCTAGTGAGAAGTCCAGAAGGTTAGACTCTGTGCTGCTGTCCAGCTTTTTCTCCCCCCTTGTATATGATTCTTAGTCTATCTTTCACTCATTGTTTTGATAAGACATAAGCCACTATTATACAATGGAAACTTTTATTTTTTTAGCATATTGGTAGAATGGAGTAAAAAATCACTTTTTTGAGTCTGTTAACATCATAAAATATGTAGTTGTCCATACATTCATGGAATATGTGTCATCTAATGTTCTGTAAGTATCTGTGGTTTGTTTGTTTGTTTTCTCATCCAGACTTTCGGGTTCCTAGCTACAATCCTTTGTGTTTTAAGCATATGGTCATCCTACAAGGTTTCATGCATCACGCAGTCAACAAGTAAGTATTATGCTTAGTAGCTGCCAGAATACTTTCCAAAATGAATATTTATATTTTCTGCCACAGGGCTGTGTCTGCCTGGAAGGATTTATTAACGTCCTGTTCCTTGTTACTCAAAATTACTCTAAAAGCAATAATTCCATATTTTCTGTCAACACAGACATATCACAGCTACTGACAGCTGTTAACAACTAACTACAAGAGCAAAATAACTTGCTGCTAGCAAGTAGTGAATGTATCGGTGCTTTCTTTTCTCCCTCCCCCTACCAAAAGAAGGTTTCCTGTGTGTTCCTTAATCAAGTAGATGAATTTGTTTGTGGCAACGCAAGTGACACTGTCTTCCTTTTCAAAGATGCGTCTGTATGACTCCTTCATCTCTGCAAGACGTCTGCCTTACAAAATAGGATACCAAAGCAGAGCGTCCACTACAGAGGAGAGAGCATGGGTATTTTGTTACTAGCCTGGACAGCTGGCAGCTTTTGAAGATCTACTTGAATGCCTATGTAAAACAATGTTGTGAACCAAAGTTTTTTTCCTCCCCCCACTCCCTGCCCACCCCCCCCCACCCCCCCAAGTTTATAATGGAGAACCTGCTTTTTATGAGCTTTACAGAGAAAGACAACTTCTGTCTTCACAAGCTGGGCTGTGGTCATTTCCAGCTATTTTCAACAAGTGCATTTAAAACTCATTTGAAGAGTCATTTGGTTCTCCTTTCAGTGGGATGGAAAAATTGCTTCTGATTTCCTCCATCTGTTTACAGAAGGGAAATCCTGCAAATTCCTACCTGATTCTTAACTTCCAAGGATGATTTGTTTAACAAAGGAACTGTTACAAACTGATTTGTGCCTGGGTAAGCTGACTCAAGTCTTTGTTACCTCTTTCTATCAGAACTGTGGACTTTTTCTAACATCAGCTCAGCCAGCATCAAAAATTATGAACTGCAACTTGAGTACATCACTGCAAACACTCCCTCCTAGCCCCAACAGTACGTGATGAAATCGGTTTTTTTCTCCACGAATTTTTACAGGTTATTAACAATCAAAGATTATTCTTAAAAACTTCCCTCTGCCAAATACAGGAAAATACATACTCAAGAATATGTGTTTAATGTTTTGTGGGATCTTTCTTTTTCCTTTTCACAAATACTCATTTGTAAAATGGGTATTTGTAAGACCTGTTCTGTAGAAAATTTCTGTGCATTTCCTATAAATTATTCTCTTTGGAGTCTAACAGTGTTTATGGAAAGCCCATTGTGAATGGAGCAATGTACTTCTTTCTCTCTCTTACATGCGGTTTGTCCCTTCTGCCTCTGCTGGGACTCATGCTTTTGGAGACTCTGCCCAGAGCCTGGACAAGCAGAACAGTTCAGTTTTGTCCAACCTGGTATTGTCATGAAGTTCTATGTAATTTCGAGGCTGAGACAATGCCTTCTTGGCATTGGCACCTTTGTCTTTCTCTCCTTTTGCACTCCATCTCTGGTAAGCTGGAAATTCTTTGCAGGAAAAAGGGAAGCGCAGGCCCCTTTCATGTCTAGCTGTGAAGTAGAACTTGCTGTTTGTGGATGAAGATACATATATTCACTCCCAGATAAACTGCTTTGACATTAATATAGAGGATTATTCAAATAAAACTATATAACAGGCAGTTATAATGTTATTAATTTCATATTGCCAATTTTTTATTTCTTTACATTGTCCAACTTTGGCCTGCTTTTCTGCCTTATACCTTCAGATGATGTATTTTGTGTTTGGTCAGAAATGGGTCACTTTTTTCTTTTTAACGACCTGAATTGAGCATGCCTTAAAGGCTCTCTGGCTTAAGAGAACAGACATCCTTCTCAGCTAGAAATCCACTGTCAGCAGGGTCAGTGATGGTTCAGGCTTCCTTGCCCTGCCAGCACAGGACTGGTCCAAAGGACATACATGACAAGGGACTTCATTCTGGGCACTTTGAGTGAAAATACCTGCAGAAGAAGGTACACACACACACACACGTGTATACACACACACACACACACACACACACATATGTATTTTTTTGCAACAGGGGTGCTTGATCACTAGTTCTCAGCAAGACTGACTTAACTACAGTTTTTGGAAACCAGCACTCTGACTTTAATTTGGACTAACATGGTAGACATTTAAGGATACAACCTCTTCTGTTCCTCCAGAGGAATGAGAAGTGCTCTATTTCTCCTTCACCTCCTGAGATATCACCTCATAGATAGCAGGCACCTTCCTACAAGCTTTAACCCCTCTTGGCAATCCTCTGGGAAACCAGTGTTCTGCTGCACACAGCGTGAATGCAGCTGAGACCTCAGCGCTGCGGTGTCAGTGGAGAGAAGCACCTGCTAAGGGTTGGGGCTGGAGCCTGAGCTTGCTCTGAAGAAAGGCTGTTTCCACTCTCTGCTGGAATTGTGCCCCCTCTCCTGGCACTATGCTAGCATCTTTTTTTCAGCCTCCCACATCACTCTGTCACTTGTCACCATGTGGGGAGAAAAAACGATTAGGGGGAATTTCATGCAGTCTGACAACCAAAGAATTTCTGAACTACGCTCTGTGATTGTCCAAAGAATGTGTTTTGCGGCAACTGCACTTGTTTATACTGGATCAACAGAAGTAAAATAAAGTTTCCTTTTGGCTTTTGTGCCTATCGACAGATCTAAGGTATGCCTGCAGCTTTTGCTGTTATGACAATGCTGGGTCCATAGACCCACCAGATGCTCTTAATGTGGGATGCTTTCAGGCTGGAAAACTGACATCTCTGCTGCCAAAGCTTCCTCACTTCCCCCAAATCCTCCTTGTGAAACATGTCTACCAAGAAAAGCACAGGTTTTGCTGATATCACCAGCTCTACCAGGGGTCTTCAAATGACAGCTCTGTCTGGCAGGGACTTTGGCACCTCACTATTGTAGCTCTGCCAGCAAAAGTGTTTTAAGTTTCCTTCAGTGTCAACCTAGTTCTGAAAGCTCCATCTGTCTGCAGCTTTGTCAAATATGGGATTCCAGCTGTTTTAGGAATAAACTGTGTTTGCTATTTGGATGATGTAATGGCTTTGAGAATCAGATTGTTGTCTTGCTCTTTTTTTTCCTTCCTCTGCTAGAGCAGTGGCTTTCTCTCCAGGGAGTGTCAGAATACATCCTGTAACTGGAGGACAAGAGGTGGGAGCCACAGAAAAACCTGTTCCCCTGCCGTTGTGTTTGGATGTGCTGGTCTCTGACTACCCCACCCAAAAGTTGTCCATCCTCTTCAGCTCCAACATGAGTGTAGTATATCCTTTGAGCCAACACAGGTAGAGTTTGGGGTTCAGTTTTACTGAAAATTTAAATGTAAATGTTGGGAGAAGAAAATAGGTAGTACAAACTGTTTCATACTGAAAAAAAAAAAACCCAACCAAAACCCTGATGTTTGAGCTCTGGGGGCTTGAGATAAGTTAGAGAGTGAATAGTGCTTTTGTCGGGTAGAAACTGGGAAGATGAGAAGAGGAAATGAAATGTTTAAAAAAAGAGGAAGGGTGGCTTTGAAAAGCTTGAGGACCACAGTGCTGGATGAAGACACTGCAGGTTATGTGACAGCTTGCACACTTCTTCTGTTGCTCTGAAATGGTTGTGTTTTGCGTTGTGTGAACTATGAAGGAATGGGTTCTTTGCTCCTAAAAGGCTTTGGGAACAAATCACTATGTGGGGTATAGAGGGGACAGCAGGACACTAGGATAATGATAACTTTTAATGAAGGGGGTGGGATGGATGGGGGTGTTGAGTGATGCTCCAGGGAAGAGGACTAGGAGCTTATTAGGACAAAAAAGAGCAGGAGACAAGGAAGAGCAGGTGCAAACATCAGTAGAAAGCTTATGAGAGGAGGAACTAACGTGAGCACATTATGCACTAATAGAAATGCTGGCAGCTATCAACAGTTTCTAGCTGTGTTAGTATTTAAAGGGCACTCCTGCCTGGAGTGATAGAAAAGTATTTTCTGCTTGCGCGCTTTGTACGCTTCATACCCTCTGTCTGGGATTCTCATGTTCCGCTAAAGCTGCGGGAGGATGCACTAAACCTGACCCAGAGGCTGCGGAACATGGCATCAGGTTGCCACATGTTCTGCCCTGTTTAACTTAAAATTGCTCAGGGCTCCACTGTTCAACTTAGAGACAGCATGGAGCAAAACACTGCTACTGAGCGTGAGAGGCTGTGCTGGCCAGGGGCCTTGGCCATCCCTCCAGCTAGGGGCAAAAGTACAGACCTGCTTTTAGACTGAGTGTCACCCGAAAGCCAAGGAAAGCTGGAGTTACGTATCGCTGGGCCCTACTGATGAGCTTGACACTGGGCTGGCATCCAGGAGGTGCTGCTGGTTGTGTGAGATGGGGAGAAGTGGGTACCAGAGAAAGGGTCTGTGGGAGGCCCACATCCTGTTCTTTCTGCCTGCAGAGATTGACACCCAGGTGGCAGGAGAGAGCCCTCACTCACCACAAAGCTCTAGGGTATTCTTAAGCAACCCTCCTGTTCAGGCCGTTTCAGTTTTCAGACTGGAGCGCAGGTGCAGGCGCCATGCCCTTGGCTTACCTTTCGCTCCTCTGCAGATGTACAGGGCTGCACATTTGCGAGGCCGTCCCGTTGGGAACAGGCAGCTTTTGGTTTCTGTCCCTGGTCCCAGGGCTTGTTTAACCCTGCTACATGGAAGCAGGTTGGAAAGTCTCACTGGAGCTTGTCATCTTCCTCTCCTCGAGAAGGATGATTACATTTTTCCAGTACAACGGGAACTGGAAAACAGGAAAAGCAGTAAGTGCTGTTGCCTGCTCCTTCCTATGCCTGTCGCTTCTAGAGGTCGCTGATTACCCACAGATGGCTACTCCACAGTCTGCTTCTATTCTGCCTGTCCCTAAGCGCAGAGTCCATCAGCCTCCCCAGTCCCCTGGGTCAGCACTCTGGTTTCTCACGGCCAGTATGGTAAGTATGCGCCGTTGTTTGTTACTAGGGACTGACCAGTGTACAGTGGGTTCCCACCATCCAGCAGCTTGCATAAAAAAAAAAAAAACACCCCATATTTATAAACAACTGATGAAGTAGCTTTATCCTTTTATTATCATCATCTCATATCTGCACTGATTTACTGGGGCAATGACTTGCCAATTTATTAAGTATCAAACAAGCTCTCACCACCTGCCTGGACCAGCCCCTCTGCCGTGGGGCAGTTGGCAAAAAAAAATCAGTGTGCTTTTTGCCTTCTACCAAACTTCAGTCTGAGCTGCTCTGACAGTGAAACTGAAGCTGTCTGGCTATGCCCAGAAGCAGCATTTCATGCAGGTAGGAAGCTTGAAAGTTAGAAAAAGGAAGAAATAAGAAAGAAGAAAGAGTTGCAGCACCACAGCAGTTTCCTGCCTCAAGGGCGAGGTGGCTGCCAAGACAAGCTTTCAGTTTTACACGGAGGCGGAATTTAGATACTGAAATCTTTGGCATTGTTCTGGCTTAGTGCTGTGAAAGCTTGGCTTTAAGAAGCCAGTGTTGAGTAGCCAAAGGCATGATACTGTGGCTGCTTGATATGTGCTGGGTGGGACAGTAGTATGATAGGGATGATTCATAACAAGGAGGCTGAGAGGGACCTTGCCTTTTGGGGTGGTGGGGGTGGGGAATAAGGAGGGCAGAGCTAGAAAAGAAAGTGCAGAGGAAGAAGCTAAAATGAAGGGGCCACTGCAGAGTAGGAGCACTACCTGACATTTCCTGAGCGAGCAGCTCAGAATAGTGCTGTTCCTCGGGTTAATGTTTTCATATTGCTTCCTGAACATGATATGCCCTCCAGCAGCACCTGTCTTTTGCATATTGCTGAACTACAGCTTTACAGAAAGCCGCATAAGCTAAATATTTCAAAAGTAGTTTTGTCACTGTGTAAGTGCTAAACTGGCTCTCAGGTGAGACTTGTGTTTGAGCAGAGTATGTCCTTCAGAGCACTAGCCAGCCATGAAGGCCAGAGCTTTTGAAGCAGAAGAAGGAATTAGGACAGGGATAAAACAACTTCAATTAAAATGCATTTTTGTGGATCCTGGCTTGAATTGAGTTAAATTCAAAATGCCCACGATGATGTAGATTTCATGTATTACTCTTTAGATGTTTACAGACCTAGAATAACAGCAATGCACAAAGCAACCATTTGAAAGGAATAAACTGTAACCTCTAAAGCATTAGAAAAAGAGCAGCAGTCCTGCCCTCCTCGCTGTGACAGGAAATTCAGCCAGCAGTGTGAAGTAACACAGGAAGGCACAGGTGTCCCAGTGCCACCAGGGCAACAAAGCTACAAAGCCCCCTGGTTACTCTGACTGGCCCTAAAATGATTTCAGCCCCGCTTGGTGCACAGAGGCACTGCCACGTACATCACCTTCAGAGGCCCTCGCGCCTGTGACTCCGGAGAGGTGTGCCCACAGGCTAGGACCGTGCAAAGGTAGACAGGTAGCTGTGCGGCAAGCCAAGCACCTGGGGAAAAGGGAATAGCACAAAAGAAAAGGAACAGACTGAGTGCTCTGTGCTTTGGATGTGTGGGTATGTGTAGAAAAAAGTAATGTGTGGTGGTAAAGGAAACACCTGCATGTTTCTGTGGCTAATGAAGGGGGTACCAGAAAGACAACAAGAATACGCCAGCTTTTGAAGTGGAGCTGGTGTGTGACGTGGTAGGCCAAGCAGAGTGGTGGGGCATTTCTCCCCGCAGGGGTGAATATCCCCAAGCCGCTGATGTACAGTTATTGTTAAATTAAGTATGTCTGAACCACTTGTTCTTTTCTTACGTGTTTGCACTTGTGCAGGAAGAGCAGCAGCAGACAAGCAGCCCTCTTGGCATAGAAGGAATTGCAGCAAGGCTCTAGAAACCTTGGGGGGGGGGGGGGGGACGGGGACGGGACCCTACAGGTGTAGACTTAGAGGCACCTAACCCTTACACATACAAGGACAGACTAGGAAATTAGAGACAGCACTCATCCTGAACCTATTTTTACAGCCCAACAAGAGTAAATACATTCTCCCAGGGAAAAGCACAGTGTGTCTTGGAGGCTATTTGCATGGGACTAGCCTTAATACCCAGCCATGCTCCCTTGCATATTCAATGAAGAAAGAGAAGGGCAAGAGTGAATCGCAGCAGTGCAGGAGTTACCCTTCCCCTCTGATTCACCCTCTAGACATGCCTCTTCCTCCACCAGCTACTGGGGGAGCTTGGCCTCCCAGCTGGAACATCTCAGGGTAGGGCTGAGTAGATACCCCTTTTACTTTCCCATGTGGAGCTGGGCAACACCCACCTTTTAATTCCAGCACTTGCATCTCAGCATTTAACAGAGCTAATGCAATAGGTGGGTGAATGGGAAGAGACCAGGCTAGGAGTTGTATATCACCTCAAAGCCTGTAGCTAGCCAAAAGCATCCATTTGCAGCTTCCTTTTATGACATCTGCTAGCCAGCTGTGATGGTAGTGCATGATTTTCCTCCCCCCTCCCCCAGTATAGCCCTGCCAGCACACACAGTTACACTAACACAACTTTATTTTATTGAGATTATTGGGGGTTGTAGGAGTTGGAGCAGTGCTGGTGACTTTGTACCACCACGAGTACGAATCGCAGCTCTGCTGGCATAATAGTTGCTTTTAAATCAAAAGTGCTTTGTCCATCTAGCACAGTCTACTGTTATTTCTGCATCTGTAAACCACTCTTAACATAAAACTTAATGATCGCACCCCCCCTTTTCATGAACCCCAGCCAAACAAGAGCACAATGCTGCAGCTGTAGCTATTAAGCTATGGTGGCAGCAAAGCACTTCATTAATACCTCATGCTCAGCAGTTTGTGATGCATGAGAGCTGAATAATTATGCCTTTGTTACCCTCAAATGAGAGGCACAATTGCCAGAAACAAGCATTTACAATTACAGAACTGTATCAAGTCAAGGACAACATTCGTTCATTCATAAAACAAGCCTTTCTGAGCAAGAGGACTATGAGGCAGAAAACAGACTTACATTAACAAGACAGTTGTTTCTAGAGCTGTATTGTACCCCCTCAGATAGACCGCCATAGCCACTTTACCCCAGCTGGTTTGAGAAACCAGCAGGCACTGCTTTAGCCAAAGCTCTCGTTGCTATGAATTGCTCTGATAAGGAGGCTTAGTTTAGATTTCAGGGGCAGGAATGGGAAGCAGGGCTTTAGCATTGTGAGTATCAATAAACAGCGATCTGCAGCCTTTGAAACAGAGCAGACAGGCACAGGAGAGTGAAAATGGGTCTTAACAATAAAAGTAGAGGTGGTGAGAGTCTGTCCTCCCTTTTGAGGATGCCTTGTTGCTCACACCAGGGTAGTAGCTCCATGTCTTTGGTTAGTGGTGTGCAGAGACCACACAACAATTAAGTAACTGTTCCTTCCTTACCTACAGCTCAACATGAATGGGGATTTCAGAATCTGCAGTGATATTTTTGGAAGAGTGACCGCTGGTGCAAAGGAAGTAGTTAGTTAAAAGGACGGCTGTAGTAAAGACAGACAGACTTGCATTATTTTAAGCAACATTCCACCATTCTCTAAGCGAGGAAAAAAACTTGTCATGCTTTTGTCTTACAATATTACGCTTTCAGTAAGTCCAAGTGAGGACTAAAAAGGGAGTTCTGAAGTACACCCCAAACTTAGCACTGTAGACTACTACATGCTTTCATGCAGCACATCTAGCAACAGATACTGGGTATTTGCTGTCCTCATCTGGCTGCACATGAGTCATGCTACAGAAGAATGTGCTTATGCTGTCGCCTCCTTGTGAAGCCCTGACTCTCACCTCAGGTCTTGCCAACTTCAAAACAGCTAAGCCTGTGTTATTTTCCCAGTCCTGTTCTAATATTCAGCCAAGAGATAATAGGTCGTAAGAAACAAATTGAATGAGTGATCAGGATATGTGGACTGGTCAAAGCAAGTTTTGCTAGGGTGCCTAGAGAGGACAGGAATTGCAAGAAGCCCTGTCTGGCATGCATTACAGCTATGTTTGCCAACATTTCTGTTTGTGGACCCTGACATTTTTCCAGCATGTATAATTTGCATTTTTTTGATAATAAGCTTCTCTCATTTAACTTCCCGAGAGTCCAGGAAATGCTCAAGTACTCCCCTGCATAGTACTGACCACAAAAATCTTCAAAGCTGCGGTACGGTACAGGTGCAGGTGTAGTCATGCAGCTGAAGCTTGACTTTGTAATAAAAAGGAATTTTTAAAAACATCTCTTGACAGGTTACAAAACAAAAGGAATAAAAGTAAAACCCTTTCAAACTGCTTAGGTAAAGAATCTCCTTGAGACAATATTGATCTTATTATATTGCCAAAACCCTTCAGCCTACATTTTGAGAAATAAGCAAATGATTGGGAAAAGTATCACTAAAATGCACAGTCCAATTTATAGCCACACTGACAAAAGAGGAGGGCAAAGGGGCTTCAACTCCACTGAAAATACAGGTGGGAAGAGGGTGAAGTCCTCCAGAACAAATGATTTCAATTACAGGATCATCTTTGCCCTCTTGTGGGCAGACGTCTCTCCTGCAGCTTCTCAGCAGATTCCTGTGCAGACAACTGCACCGTGAGGACGGCACAAAACATTGCTGGCCTTCTTGTGCTTCCTTTAGCAGGCGAAGAATAGCTATTCTGAATCCAAAGAGACGTCAAACCCAAAACCCAGCCAAGTAGTTAACCTTGCTTGGTTCCTGCAGGACAGCACAAAGGAGGCTGTGTGATAAAGCAGGTGCTGGATGTGCTCCTTGCTGTAAGGAGAAAGCCCACCCGAAAGCAAGGAAACACGTACGTACCTTGAACAATGGATGCACAGACAGCAGTGAGGTGGTGCCTGTGCACCCACAAAGGACAGCTGCAGACTACCAGCCTATATTCTGGCCTGCTGTGCTATTCTGAGAATTTACAAGTAAGATAACTTGGATTATGCTCCTGAGAAAGGTGTTGTCACGATTCTAGCAATAATAGGGCTTAAACTGTGTGGTCATGCTCCAAATTATTAAATCTTCATTAATCTTTCTTAGGACTTCTGAGTTTTAATACAACATTTTGCCTCGATTGTTTTCTTGCATCTAGTTTTCAAATGTAATTAAAAGCATTAAAGACCTTTCTCCCTTATGAATCCTCATGTTTACACTCATCTCTGGAACTTCATCAAAGAGACAATTTCACCTTTAATGTTACAATATAAAGAAAAATACACCATGGCATTCCAATTTCAGTGCTGACAATGAAGAAAGTGCGATTCTCCTCCTGTTTACAAGATGACCACCAGGTAATAAGCAATCTGTAGGATTATGAAACAAAAAAGCTACCCCGCCAGAAAGCATGCAGGTTTATTTCCTTTTCCTCGCCCCCTACCACTGACAATCAGACAAACATTTTTAAAGGATCCAGCAGCTCCCCCTCAACCAAGTAACTCGGTCACCTGTATTTTTCTACACCAGAAGTTGTTACTTGATCTTAACACTTTTAGCTAGTTTGTGCTCCTTCCTTTAACAAGTCTGCTACTTTATTTTTTTCAGCTCCAAGTAATCAAGACAATAGGAAAGCAGCACTTGAATTATGCTTGTCACAGTAACATATAGACCATGGTAGGTGTAAAGGCTATTCCAAACTAGTTTGGTTGGACCCTGTGGCAAGAGGCAATACTGACCTTATCAGACCTTGCCTCCTAGAAATTTGCAGCGAGAATATCCAGCTTTGCAAGTTGGACCCTCTTCCCCAGTAACAGGCAAACACAATGCAAGCTCTTTCCTCCAAACCAGGAACAAAGAATGATGTTATTTCCTAAGGCTGGCTCTGGGAGAACTACACAGTGACACCAAATTATAGCAGCAAAAATGAGAAACACTTATTTACTAATATTTTATTTTAAAAATTATTACAAAATATTTTAGAAAGTTCTTAGGATCAAAAAAGCATAATACATTAAAGAAGACCACAGGTTTAAAAGGGAAAAAATATTTAAGCATTTCAAAATTATTTAACTGGAAATTCAAGGCAACACTGGCAAGAAAACTGTGTAAAAATTTTACATATATAAAACTATTGTATTATCATCCTGATTTAATAATCATTAAGTCACTTAAATTTTCAAAGGTATTAAAAGCGATAGTTCTGAACAGCATAAAATCTAGTATCTAGAGATCTCCTTACGTTTACAGCAATAGACTAAAACAAAGATGAATTTCCATCTTAACGGCACTACCAGCATCTTGATTCGTTACAATTTTATATAACCTTTCAAAAATTTCACAAAGTATTTATTTCCCTTCAGTGTAGAAAGCTTGGTATTTTTATTGCACAAAATTCAAACAAGGATCACCATGATGGCCCTCATGCAAAAACATCTTGTGCAGAGCTCCGAGAACTGTGTGAGACAGCTCACTGCTTTTTCTAGTTGGAGGGTGCAAAGGCAGAGTTCAACTGTAACAGACCACGAGCCTTCCCTGCTATTTTTAAGCACAGAGTGCAAGCAGTAAGGCACAATTCCTTCATGTATTTAGAACGCAAAGGGCACTGGTAGCATTGTGATTTTAATGTGGGCTAAACGCCAAACACAAAAATTAACATTCACAATCTATGTAATGCACTTGGGGATTTTCAGAGGAGAAACTCACAGTCCAGCCACTTAACGAGTCCTCACATGTCCTGGAGAATCCTCTGCACTGATTCTCAAGGCACTGTAAACAAAGCCTGAAAGTGGGTGCAGAGCCTTTACATATTTTTGGATGGGCTCAACTGAAAAAGACGAAAGCTTTTAATGCGTCTGAGCAGGCTTGCAACACCACTGCCAAGCACTGTGGTAAAGAAGGGAGAAGACAATCCCCAGGTACATGTACTGAGCCAGTTGCTTTCTTCCACAGGTTTTACGACCAGTTAAGATTGTACAGAGATGGTTACTTTGCAAACAGAAGAAATTTAAGACAGTTGCTTTTAACGGCACTTCTGCCAGAGCTCTCACCACTCTCCTGAACAATTCCTAATCCACTTCAGTCAAAATCAGCCACCTTAATGTAAGCAATGTAAATAGCTGGTTTAAATAAAGAAGGCTGATTTCATCAGAAGCAGGCTGGGAAACAAGCAAACCGCTTTGCTGACAGAGCACGGGAGGGGTAAGAGACATCCAGCCACATGCGCAGAGCTCCTGCAAAACCAGATGTTTAATCCAGCTCCAATGCCATTCTCTGGAATCAGTCTAATTAAAAGACAGACACTCAAAGCGTGGATCTGACACCAGAAGCATCAAAGGGGGTATTTCAAGACTGCAGGAGACCAATCTGCTCAGCCATGGCAGTAAGGAAGTCTCTCCCCCACCTAGCCTGGGAGGGCAGAGGAGCTAGGAAGGACACACACCTGCCCCTTTATCTTAGGAAGCTGATAAAACAGCTAAGGAAATGACCTCGCAGAAGCGGAGAACAGCATACGCACTAGAAAACCTGCTTCTCAGCTATTTTAAAAAGGAACAAAAAGAACACCTCATACTTATAAACCTAAGATTACTAGTACCACCTTGCAGAAACTGCTTTGTTAGCCAACAACTGGTTTGGAAGCAACAATTCAGCAATTGCCTTAAACCTATAACAAATATGTGGCTCGTCTGCTCGTAGTATTTAACTACTATGTGACAGATTAATGCCAGCTAGACAGTAAGTGGGATGGAACACTATGTATTGTTTTAAAGAATAGCAGGACTTCTCCTGTTAGTAAACTTTGGTGACATATGGGCAAACAACTAACCAGTTTCCCCAAAGACTACCGTTCGTCGCTCTCATTAGCTGATGGCAACGCTTGCATCCCTTTCAGTCAGAGATGGAATCTGATCCTCAAATCTATACATGGATCAGCCAGTTGGTGAGAGAATGGATATAAACTATCTACCTGGAACAGCTAAAATGAAAACAAAAAACATGCCAAAACCCCCTCACTCTAACAACCTGAAACATGCCAGGGATGCCAGCATGTTTGCAGTAGGAGAATCCGTCAAACCTTTCTGCAAAGGTTGGCAGTATTTGTTTCAAAAGGCCTAATGGTCAGATCATGGGGGTCAGGAGATCTCAGTCAGTCACTTCTTCTGACATCAACCCCTTGTGGCACCTTTGCATAACAATGATTTGCTCTGTATTTCAGTTTCTCTGTGAAGTATCAGCAGTAGATACCACAGATAGGAAGGCCAACGCAGACAGATGACTTTACAGATCCCTTTCAGTACCAGTATCTCCAATTGAGGAATGGACACCAGTAACAAAGCACTTAGGTGGGGAAAAGTATAGAAAAAGCAACCAAAACCCAGACCTCTATTCACGTATTTTCAAGCTGAGAAAAATTACAGGAAAAAATACCTCAAGATAAAAAGTCCTGTCATGGTGCTGCATGGCTTAATAAATATCAGCAGCACAGTGCTACTCTTACACTATATTTACAGCTTTTAATTATAGATCAAGATTCAGAGGCTACAGACATTCTGATGTGAAAACAAATTCAGTATAATCCTGGCCAATAAAAAAAAGAAAAAAAACCACCTTAGAATGTTAATCATAGATATGGACACAATCTCCAAAGTAAGACACCGCAAATCATAGCAGAGATATTTCTCATGGCAAGTTTCGTTATCACCAGTAACACTGCTTGTAAAAAAAACATCTCTAATCTACCCAGTTTTCAGAGACAGCTACAGCAAGCTCTGTACACCTAGAATGAGATCACGTTTTAGTGCAAATGGACACTAATAAATAGAAGGAAAAAAAAAAGCCAGTCCAAAGAGCATTTCTTCTTCAGAAAACAGGAAATTCTATGAAGGAAAGCATGTATTTTATGCATGGCTCTGAAACCAAGCTGCAGCTTAAACTTGATGCTTCATACCACCTGTCAAAATTTTACATCTTCCAAGCAAAGTGTAGTGTTAGGCTTAAGTCTCAGACCTTGGAGAGAGAACATCACAAACTCACATTCATCAGAAAGTGGCAGTACTGGAAAAAAACTTTGACCTTCTTTTACAGTCCTTTGTCTTAGAACAGCTTCCCCATCCTTTTCCAAATACAGCTTGCTTAGCCAATTTCTGGAGGGCTTTTTCTCAATGCTGCCACAACAGGTTACACGACTATAAATTTGTTGATGAAATGGAGTTAATGTGTGGAAGACAAGGCAAATGTCACGAGCACTCAAACAAGAATTGTTTTTGCATAATCAGCTTTTTCTCATTTGCTTTGGTATTTTGGAACATCTCCGGGATTACAGCAATTTGCCCTACTTTTGAAGGCTCTCCCTCTTAAGTGAGGTCTAGCAGTCTTGCGTCTACCTCAGACATCTGAAAAATGCCTTTTCACCACTTCATTTCTTTTACGGCCATCAGCACCTGGTCTGATACATCCATTACTTGTCTGATACGTGTTGCATCAGTAGTGTTTCTGGCAGTCCTACAGCCTGCCGCTTTTAAGACAAATCAAGGGTACAGTGCTTATTTACTTGTTTACCAACTGACCTAGTCAGTAGCAAGAAGTCTCAAGCTAGTGCCATATTTATAATAAAGAAAATGGTGGGGTCTGTAATCATTCTGGCAAAACTTACTGTTCACTATGCATAAACAAGCTGCATATGGTATTAACCTTGCAAGTAATATTCACTAGAATAGTACCACCATGGTGTAATGCTTTTCCTGTTGATGTTGAGATTGCTACTTTTGGGGTTACTTCGTTAAAATACTTATTCTTCATCTTTTTTCCCTCTCACAGCTGGCTTTTCAAGTTTCTTTCTGTAACTTTTATAGGTTTCAAAACAATCTGAAAGACAATTCTGGCATACAAGTCCAAACTTTGACAATCATGGAGTGCAAAACTGTCTCCTTAATATACTGTTAACTACCCTCCCCATAAAACCCCTACACTCGCTATTTCATTAAACTGATCACCACAGACAGAACTGAAACGTATGAATAGTAAAAACAAACCAAAAGCCCTTACGTAAGGATAAGCATTTCTGCAAGGCTCCAATTAGGAATCCCTTTTACATTCACAGGTTGACCAGTAAGTACAAGAATGAATTCTGCTGTACTAATTTATAACTTGTAACAGAAGCATCTGGTCCATTTATACAGAAACTATCTTTAGGGTATAGCTCAGAATTTAGACATCACACATTAACCTTTATTAGTCACCTCTGTCAAAATCAAACCAGCATGCTGTTGTCCTTAAGTTATTCTATTTAGACACAAGTTTTTTTAGTGTATGTCACCTGGCAGGACCAGTTATTAAGCAGGACCAGTTACCTTAGAACATGATGCTCAAGATGCCATTACTTGACCTAAGGATCTATAAAAATTTGTGATGAGCAATGCGTACAAAATTGATTAGAAGGAAGAGACAGAAGTTGTTACCTACAGCGCACTGAAAGTTCATTTTAGTTTGCTCCATTCAAAACAAATAATTCCAGAAAGTTAGCTTTATTTATTCAGTGGCTGATTTTCTGTGGCACTCTGAGTGTTGCCAGGATTTTCAGAGCGTCCGCCGACATTTTGCTTCCGACTGTGAAAATACTCTATAATGCTTTCAGCTGAAAACGCACCACTTGCAAGAAATCCAGACACCTGTGAAAGTGAAAGGAATACGTGATTTTAAAATGTACAAATATTCTAACATTGTTTGGAGAGATTTGCTGGACTGTTTGCGTATGTTAATAATGCTTATATATTAAGATTACAGTCCTCCTTAAATCGGTGGTTCCATCTAAATTAGAAACAGATCAAAAATCATAATTCTAGCACATTTAATGCAAAAGTTTTTACAGTTCTCATTCTCTTAATCAAGCTTGAACCGTACAATATATTCTAAACGGCCCTTAATAGTAAAAGTATATTCATTTTATTGCAAAAATTAGTTATTAAAGAAGCATGGCATTGGTGGTATAGCAGATTATTTATCCAAGAGATGGCTGTTGATTCAAGGGACTAAGTGAAGAAGAGTAACACATGGAAGATGAAGGGAGATAAGATCTGCAGAGCCTAAGCAAGCCCTTACTGGGTCAGCAAGGGGGAATGAAATGACATTTTGTTAAGGACATTTCATTATTAGTCATGGCAAGATAGTGGTAAGGAGAAGGTTAGTTTCAACAGCTTCTTTCAAACACATGCATTATTCTAACTTTCACCTAAATTTTACACAACTGGTTTGCCCCAAAGCAATTTGACACTAGTTAAGTCTTAAATCACAACAGTTTTTGTTTTTCCAGCACCAGAAAAAAAACCTGAAAGACTTTATACTCAAACCATTAGGTCTGAATATTATCAACATCACAGAAGGTGACTATACAAAAGTGTGTGGAACAGGCTTCTTTTCTAACTCATTTTTTCTCATTCAAGAATAAAATCAAAATTTGATCTTTTAAACTCACATATTCACAATTCCAAGGTTATTCAAAAGAAGTGCTACATGAGTGAGCAATTACGACATCTACAGCATCCCAAAGCCTCTTCAGTGTTCCCTGGGAAATGCATGCCCTGTTGCTCTTCTACCTACTTCTGCAACTGAGGAAACTACTGCTCTTATTGCAGCCTTTGCAAGTCAGCGTTCTCCACATCTGCTTTATAACGCCTGGCAAAAGACATGGCTTCTTGCTGACTACTTGAGGGGGTAGCATTATGAAAGGAATTGAGGAAAAAAGTACGCATTTCAGAGGTAGGGTATCAGAGAACTGGGGAAGCTGTGAGAGATGGCAACATCAAAACAGTGACAGGTGACAGGGAATAATACGGAGCGAAGGCAGTGAAGTGTGAGGAGCCCAGAAGCAAGCTGCAAACACTGGGGAACTGCAAGTGCATGCAGAGCTTTCCAGCAAACCTGCGGAATGCCTGCTCTTTGGATTTCCTATGGTAAGTTTATGGAAGGTCTGAAATAGCTAATTCCTCCTAAAACGTTGCGATGCACTGAATTCTGTTCCCTGCCCAGTGTCTTCCCTGCAAACTGAGTGAGGTTTAGAGGGCAGAGAAATTAACTTACAAGACAAAGTAAATTATGCGATTTTAAGACTTACATATGCAGCTTTTTCAACAGCATATCCAGAGCTGGTTGCAGCAAGCACTATTGACGCTAACAGAAACCAGACACCTATGGCTGGCATGGCCCAAAAATTCTGCAAATATAAAAAAAATGAATGTTATAGAATTGTAGATATAATACCTGAAAAAGAACAAGCATCATAACAGCAGCTGAGTTAGTCTGCCAGTGAATTTATGCTTTGAAACTTTGATGCTAATGGGAGCTTCAGAAAATATATTTTACAGCTATATTCCAAACAACATTCAACATTATCAACTATTTAAAAGAGTCTGCATTACATACTCCCCTGTTTTTGTCGTCTTTAAGTATTTCATTAATTTCATCTAATTTCTTTCATAATCAAATTCAGGCTCAGGTCAACCATGCTAGCATTATTCCCTAGGTAAAACATCTAGGAAACCAGAAACCTGGAAGTAAATGTACTCATTCAAATCTCTTGCTACACTCCCTTATCTGTACCTTCACAGAAAAAACACCCTACTGTTTGCTCTGAAGACAAATAGGAAGGAATGCTCATAAAACACTATAATATTCTTAGGGACTTTACAGAGCAACTTTGTGCCACTGCTTTATCTTCTGAAATGTAAAAGCAAAAACTGTTATTGTTAACAGTTAACTTGTGTATGATTATTACCAAAAATGAGGTAGGCTACACCCAGTAGGAAAATAGATAGGTGAACAGGCAAGTTACAAGTATCATGCTGACAGTAAACTGTGTTCTGTATGCATACATATATGCAATGACTACGCAGTAGTATTAGTCTGCGTGAAAGACTTTCACACAAGTCCTAAAATCCTGCAGGTAACCAACATGACAATTTTGGAAAAGTTGTCTATATAAAAGGGACTCTAAAAGTTGACTCATTTTTTAACTATAAGCTACTTTAATCTACCCTTTAAATAGAGAAAAAAAGGAGATTCATTCTGCATAGCCATTTTACTCCACAGTAGTTTTTAAGCACTTACATGAAATGGTTTGTTTTAAAAAAAAAATTTCCTTACCACTCTCTGTACTTTATCTTCCCCAAATGTTTCATATATAACAGTGCAATACACACACAGGATCAGGAGGCTCAAAAGAAAGGCACTGCAGCTTGTGAATTCAAAGAAGTAAAGTCCGCCGCACTCGATACAATCCTCCACAATTTCTTCACAAATAACAGCCAGAAGAGAGAGAATCTGCAAACAACGTGCTTGAGTTGGATCAAGTCTTTAGCATCTTCAGCAAACAGACGTCTCTGATATGAACGTTAATAAAGACGGCTGTAAGGAAAATCCTCAATCTACAAAGAAGCCGGTAAAATTCTGCACTGTTTTCTTACAGGCAGAAATAATTATATAGTGACACGGTTTACACTTGCTGTTAAAGTTGGTCAATAAACTACACTCAGGTAAGCTGAGAACACACTGTCAAATACACGCTTCTTGATTAGACAGTCAAGATTCCCAGTTTGTGGTTTTGTGCAGTTGCCAGTTGGAAGCAGATGAGGCAGGCAGTGTGGCGAGCACACATGCTGCTCAGAACGAGCAAAAATGCTATTGCCTACTACTTGCAACTGAACTTAATTTTACATGCATTTGGGTTCACGGTGAAGGAGGAAATTGGACGGCATCAACACGGTCGGCTACCTCCCTGAAAATTTACAGCCAACGTTACCTGTCTTGATAAAACTTCAGAGAAAGTGCGTGTAGCTAATAGCTCACGTGCTTATGACCCAGTAACAACAGAAGCTCAGCTGTACTCATAGGAACCAAAGCTTGAACATAGTTTAAAGTTATGTTGGACAGTGTTTAATCTATGCAGAAGCTTATGTTCATCTTCCTGCCACAGTATGTTTTGAGGAAAGAACATGAGTTAATTCCTGTACATTCACCATACATCTGCTGCTGGATTTTCTACTGTTTTATTGTACAAGAAAGAATATCGCTTTCTTTAAATGCTCTCTTTGGCCATTTCTTGCTAGTTTCCTTCATCCCATAAAGTTGACACGGGATTATAGATCCTTGTAGTAAGGAGTTCACCAAATTAAAAAAAAAAAAAAATTAATAGGAATCAGACTCAGTTTTTAATAAGCTTATATGGGCAATAACGAGGTTGGCAGTTCTTTAAAAAAACAAAACAAACCAAAAAACAAACCAAATTCTAAAATTCAGAATTGTTATTTTCCAGTTATTAGCAACTGCAGATGCTTCATCTGCACCTTATTCTTGGAAAACAACCACCAGCCTTCAGTTTCAGTTTTCTGGCAGTAAAAATAAGAACAGCAATTTAGCACGTGGGAACTGTAAATTCCCCCCACTATGCCAGACCTCAGAAGGGCACTCCAAAGCATCATGTTTTGAATATCTGGCAATCACATAAAGTAAACATGGTCTCAGAAAGGGAAAGAACCTGAGCTGGGAACTGCAGTATTACTACTATCAGGCCTCCACATACTTCCCTTCTCTCCCGCAGCGGCTGGCAAGGCAAACTTCTCAGCAGCCCTTGCACCTAAAACAGTGACTACAATGGCTGGCTGAGAAATGTTTTGAACTCTGAATTTCCAATTTTTAAGGTTTCAAAAGATTTGCTTACAGCTGTGTCCGATGACTTTCAATCTCACGTTTTTCACAAGGTCAGCTAAAGTGTGAGATATGTTTTCATGTATAGTTCTAGCTCTTTTTATCAGCACTGAAAACTAAATGCCATCACTTTCACCTGGGATGAAACAAAACAGAAAGGAAATAAACCTGCCCTTAAGGGAATTTATAAGCCCAGATAACCATAATGTGATCTAAATAACTGAAAAAACCCTCTCCGCTGACTGTACAAACAAGTAGAAAAAAATCCCACTCAAAGAGTAGCTATAAAGAGTTCAGTGTAAAATAAATGAGATTTACCAAGTGGAGTCCTATGTGGGACTTGTCCAAGTCAATATTCAATTTTTTATTAATAAGCTGAATACCAAAATAAAGTACATCATTAAAAAAGCTTGAAGAACTTTGAGTAAAATCAGCAACAGACTTATAAGCTGCCAGAGAGTTCTGCTTGGGTTTCTTAACTTGCTTCTTGGTATCACTATGAGAAACAAAAGGGATTACTCTGTTGTCCTACTAGAAAAAAAGAATAGCTTTAAATACCAGTAAAAGAGTAGTTCCTAACTTCAGTTTATATAGTTACAGCTATATAACACA
Organism: Gavia stellata; assembly: GCF_030936135.1. Classification (NCBI taxonomy): domain Eukaryota; kingdom Metazoa; phylum Chordata; class Aves; order Gaviiformes; family Gaviidae; genus Gavia; species Gavia stellata. The sequence goes on from NC_082599.1 coordinate 45,996,514, forward strand.
GCAAGAAGTTTTTCTCCTATTAGCCATAATAGTATCATCTGCATTTTAGTAACATCCTGCTATTAGATAGAGTATAAATGCATTGAGCTGCTTTAAACAAGCCAGGAGATTCCACATTTCATTCAGTTTCCCAAGAACTGTTCTGCTGGAGATCCACCTTCGTCCATCAGCGTTAGTCCTGGAATGACTGCAGACCTCTACAGGCTTACATGAAGCAGCCAAAGCTCCCTCTCTTTTGTTTTTTTATCTGCCTTCTCCACACCGATCCCATGGAGAATCCCTAGCAGCCGATGCCCAGAGTATCACTACAGCTTTTGTTTGAGCCGTCAGTAATGAGTGAGGAGGGGCAGCTCAGTAGTTCCTCATTTTTCTTGAGAGCTAAACCTTCCAGGCAGACTTTCTTTCTCCCTGAAGCCCAGGGTGATGCCCGAAGACAAGAGCAGGCAGCCACCACCTTCCTTCCCTCTTGCCCAGAGCCCTGCACTGCTGCAGATGCAGTGCCAGCGGTGGTGGGGAGGCAGAGGTTACCCAGCAGGTAGGTCACAGCATGGCTGACAGCATGCACGGGCTGCAGAGAGGTGCAGGGGGATACAGACAGGCTGGCACCAGGCTTGCTGGTTCCTGCAGGAAAATCCACACCTCGTCACATGCACGCACTGCTTGATGTAAAGGGAAAGGCATTGTTGGACGCACAGTTTTTAACTTCCTCTTTTTTTTTTTTAAACTATTAGTCTTAATCTGTCCGTACGTACACCAGAAATTAAACACCTTCATCTGTTCCTTACCACCAAGAAGTTATTCATTGATACTGACATTACTGTTGGAAGTTTCTATGCAAGTGTCAAGTTTCTAAAGTGGGTTTAATAAGTGAAAGGCTACAAAAGAATGCTACAAAAATAAAACATCAATGAACTTCCCAACAGGCCTGTGAAAATGATCAGCAGTGGTATTCCCAGCACAAAATCTTCTAGTTCAGATGGGTGCGCATATTAGTTCTGTAAGTCTCCACAATCAGGGCTGCTATAGGAAGTGAACAGCTCAGGAAAAGAGCAGATGTTTAAGACTGATTTACAATTTTCCTTTCCAGTTAGGGCATTTTGCTTGAAGTCAAACAATAGTTGTGACAAGTATTTCTGCTTTAGATAAGAATTTGGTTCTACCTCAATCTTGGCGCAGTATGCACTATGCCATTTACCTTTGTGAGGAATTTAAACCACTCATGGACTAACAAAAACATTCCACCTATATAAAAAAAAAAATTAAAAAAATCTAGAAACTTATGCAATAAGCATGCCTCCCAGTATCCTTTTGGCAGTTACATTTTCATTATTTCATTTGCCCAAAAAGCTTTAAAAGGCTAAGATTACAATGTATGCCATTATTAATCAGAAGAAAAGCATTTCTAAGGTCTAGAAACCAGTTTTCTGCAGGTGATTTCACAGTACTTTGTAAAATACTTGATCACTTCTATAATGAAGACAGCTGAGCGCAATACCTTGTTGAGCAGTCCACATGAGTGCTTATCAGCGTGTAAACCCAATAACCACTAACAAACACTATTGTAACACAAGGCTAAGAGATATTTATGTCCATCACCATCACTGGCATTTCCAAAAATCAACACTTTCCCAAAACTGGAACATTTCTCTTACTGGTCATACTGAGGCTTCCACCTTCAGTAATTTCTGGGGCTTGTTTAAAGTGTTTTGATCAAGAACTCCAAGATCTGTGCATTTTGGTAAAGGGAAACAAAAAGGGGGGGAAAAACTGTTGGAAATTAGGAGTGTGAACGACTAAAATTCCATTTTCTTTCACCTCTTGTTGAGGGACAGGTACAAGCCATAAACTGCTAACTCTTTAGCAGCATATCAAGCAGCTATCCATCCTGTTTAGGATAACCATAATTTTCCTTTTTCCTATATAGAAAGCTTTTTTAAATAATGCCTCTGTTCAGGTAAACCGTTTAAGACTTCGGTACACCAGTAAATTTGTGTCTGTAATAGTTTATTTTAGTTGGTGAAACTTCTTACATAAATGATCTGCTTGTCAGGGAGCAACAGCCAGCAGATCTTACTTTATTGATCTACAGATGAAGTGAAAGTTTATGTCCTATTGTATTTATTTGTTTAAAGCACTCTTGGGTGTGATTTTTTTTTTAAAGACTCTTGGAAAACATTATTTTTGGCAGTGTTACTGTTACCTTTACCAGCACTCAAGAAACTTATGTTTATGGTTGAAAGTTTTTTTGACGGTGCGCGAGACAAAGTTTTAAAAACTAATGTTCCCTTTTCTGCAATGGTGAAGTAATGAGAAAAGGTTGGAAATCACCTACAATTCCCATCAGCATGAGACATCTGACTAAAAAGCGACTTGGCTGGCTGGAAATGTACCCTGACACGCATTTACAGTCAGCTACCCTTTCCCACTGTCGGTTTCACTACCTCCCTGCCAGTACTTAAGAACGATGCTCCTCATGTCCTTATCAGCACAGTAGCCCTGGCTCGTTTCAGAAGAGTCCATCACCGAGCACAGAACAAACAGGAGTCTGAATCAGGCGCCCAACTGCTGAATGTGTTCAGGAGTGACATTACAAGTAAGAAAAAGCAAGCAGAATATAAGGCTGTTATTTCCTGGTGGGCACAGGACTGCCCAACATGAAGTGATGCACTGTGATGTCTCATACAATAGGCCACCATCAACACTGCACGTTTGTGGTGCAATTTTCTATCACGAGTCATGTGAGAAACGAGCGCCCCGATTTTAGGACGGACAGCACAGCGTGATAAGCTTACAAACGGGCTGCGAGGGCGGCGGGAGAGGGAGGTCTGGATCTGATGAGGCAGCCAGCCCTTCCCAGTTCTACTGCCCTACCCTGAGGTTCAACCGAAGGCTTCTACCTCCTGGTTTCATCCAACGTGGCCCTCGGAAGAAAGTATGAAGTTTCCTGTGAGGCTTCCCCCTGATTTTAAACCATAATGACAGCAGGCAGCTGAACCATGCAGCACTGAACTTTGGTCGCACAACGCACGCAAACGTCAGGTGTCAGCACCTGCTCCTGTCGCTAGAACACGAAAAAGGAACTAGCCTGTTACTTCCCCACCATAAAATAACCTGAATCTGCGGCGACGACGGTATTGTAAGACACCACGTCTGCCTCCCAGCTGAGTTAAAAGTCTGCGCAGCTTTAGCGACCAAGAGCAAAGGCGGGCTTTGCCTTTGCTACGTCTGAAGTCAGGCTTTCTGGTGGACGGAGCCCTTTCCTGACCCACAGGAAGAACTCCCCTGAAGCCAGCGTACGGCCGTCTCCCCAACCTGCACTTCGCCAGTGAAGAGTTTCATTTTTAAACGGCGGGGGGTTGCCCTGAAGCCGGAGGCCATCGTAACACGCTCATTTCTATACCAAAGCTGCACTTTTGGCGAACAGGGGCACCTGTAAAGCACGCGGGCGACAGTCGGTGACACAGCGGGAGCGGGCCCAGCCGGCGGCGCCCGCTGCTCACCCCCCCCGCCGCCGCCGCCGCCGCCCGGCCGCTCTCGGCCCCGCGCACCCCGGCGCGGCCACCTCGGTGAGACGTTCGGCCTCCCCCCCCCGCCCCAGGCAGCCATTCTGCCGGGGGTGCTCGCTCCGCCCAAGGCGCGGCACGTCGTCGGCCACAGGGGTGAGGGGGACGCGGGGGCGGGCGGCGGTCCCCGGCCAGTCGGTCAGTCAGCCGCAAACGGCCGCCCGGGCCCCGCGCCCCCGGCCGCGCCCGCCGCTCCCCGCTGTGGGGGAGAGGAGGGAGAGGGCTCACCGCTTGGAGCGCTTTGGTCGGCAGCCGCCATCCCCGCAGGTGCCGCAGGGTGCAGCCGAAGGGACGGCGGGGCGGCTTGGCCTGCGGCTCGGTGGTCTCGTTGTAGACGGCGCCGTTCTCCATGGCCGCGCCGCCGCCGGCTGCCAGCTGCGGGAAAGCGAAAGCAAAAGGGCGGCGGGAGGGGCGGGGAAGGAGAAGGGGAAGGCGGCGGCAGGGGCAGGGCAGGGCAGGGGAAGGGAAGGGGAAGGCGAAGGCGGCGGCGGCGGCCCGCCTGGCCCCGGCGGGACAATGGCGCTTCCTGTAGCGAGCGCCATCGCTCCCCCCGGCGGCGGGCGGGCGGGCGCGGCTGCCGAGGGCGGTGTGAGGGGGCGGCGGCGTCTGTGCCGGGGGGCAGTCGCGCGGGGGTCGCCTCAGGCCTGGGGCTGTTCTCCGTTTTGTGAGGGGAGTTTACAGGATTCTTTACTTTCCTCTTGTCACACGAGGTTACGACATGAGAAGGATTTTTTAAGCCAAAGCTTTCCCTGCTTACATTCCTTGTTGTCAATGAGAAAACACTGGTATCCCTGAGTCCCTGCTAAAACACTGCCGTACCTTTGCCTAGATCCACTTTTAAAAGAAGCTACAGCTTTTGGTGCCTACATAAGAGTAGATCGAGCCCATTGCATGTAAGCAAAGGTGTGTTACGTTCACTTTTATATTATTAATGTATTATCCACAGAACTATTACGGTCCTTTGTAGTCAAATTCAGATATACTTCACCTGCTTAAATTCAGTCAAATACAATCTACTGATAGAAAAGATGGTGATTTGCTTTCTTAACCTTAGCTTTATACGTCCTTAGGGAACAGAGCAGGCTGCTCAGACACTGCCTCTCGTTCAGACCCGCACGATGAAGTGGAAGGATGTGTGCTACGGTGACCCATGAGGTAGGTGCTATTTTTAACTCCGCCAAGGATCACCGTTAACTGGACATACAGAGTAGCGTGGACCAGATAACAGCAGTTGGGCCACGCTCCATGCTGGATGTGTACCAGCAGGCCATAAGCGTGACCTCTCCTGGTAAGACAACACAAGCCAGGGGAACATGTGGCGTCCCCAAGCAGGACAGTACAGACTTGTCGTGCCATAAACAACGTTCGCCTGCAGGAATTGGCTTGAGAGGCAAGTGAGTAGGGCAAGTCACGTAATTCCCAAGGCAAGGGAGTTTCCACTAAAGTAAGTAAGGTCTCACCATGGGTGTGCCCTAGCTTTTGCCTAGGGTTGGGATGTGTCTAATGTAGCTCTCCTCGCAGCATCCCAGACTGCAGGACTGAGTAGGCAGGTGTCATCAGTAACATTTACTGTTACCACTTATGAGTCCCCAGTGCCTTCATTACCTTTTTTTTTTTACATTAGTACATTATAAATAAGATCACATTACAGAGGCTGGCATCTCTCTTCTGAAGGAAATTCTCTTTTTGTTTTGTTTTCTTCCTTGATAATATCTCAAAACTGGCTGAATAACTCCAAAGCCACAACGTGTGTGACTAGGCTATGCTGTGGTCTGAGGGAGACAGGACTTAATGGAGATAGAAGCAATTGTCAGTTCTCCTTTTAAGGTGTTTGGTAGCATTTTAAGACTATTCTATAGTCATTCCCTTTTGAATCTTTACCAATGCCTTAATGCAGCATTGCTAGATTATGAACACAGATTTACTATTGAAGACAACTGTCTTGAGGAGAGACTGCTTTTCAAGGAGTCACAGAAACACAAGACAAGCCTACAAAAGATAAAATATATGGCAACCTTTTTCTAGTTACTGCTGTCTTTAAGAGTTTTTCCTGTTCAGGCCTTCTCCAGGAAATACATATCAATGATGCATGAATTATAAAGGCTATGTTGCCATTTAAAGCCTAACTTATCTAGGCCACTTTATTTATTTATAAGGAGGTGCATGAAAAGCAAAACAATAGCAAAGCCACAGGAACTGTAAGATTGTATGACAGAGAAGAAATGAAAACTGGTCAACAGCATAGAGACCTGATAGCTTAAAAATACTTCAAGCATTGTGTTAAAACATACAAATGCTGCTGTTCACACAAACTGCAAGTGTTCTTTACCCTTTTCATCAGAACTGTCTTTCAAATACAGTATCTTTCCTTTAAAGATGGAATGCAAATCAAAACAACAGTTACAACAAATAAAAAGCTTGTTTAATGCAAATAACTGTAATTAGCTGGCTGTGATGTAATGGAAATCCCATTCCAGACATACATCTATTAATTTCCTTCTGTTTATCTGCTACACCTGACAGAGTTTTCCAAAAAGAGAAGTCTTTCTTACCCGGCTATGGCCTCTGCTGGAATGGCAGGACCAGAGCTAAAGGCAGAGAAGCAGCCCTGGAGTTAGATCCTGAGCTACGGTAACATCTCCAGTCAGCCAGGCAGAGAGTGGGAGATGTATGGCAGCAGATTAGTGATGAGTGACCTAGTTTTCTCCCTCATTACATCTTCTCCAAAGATACCCACCATAGTGACCAAAAAGCAATACCAATTAAGTTGAGAAGCCACCTCATTAGGGGAGATTACAGTGTCCACAGTATAGCTGTATGGGACAGTTACCACTCCTTGCCACTGATGTTGAGATAATTTACAGAAAAGTGTGACTGGAGCTCCTTAAAGCAGTTGAGTAAATGCCAGCTACTGCAATAAGGCGGATACAGGCCAGGGCTGCATCACTGTTTTCATAAAGTGACACCCCGGTGGCTCTTTGGCACTAGATTTGTGCTGTGTTACAGTACAACACTAAAGCCTAAATCTGTCACAACTCAGAATCAGCAGCAGGGCTCCGCTGGTCTGACTTGTCCCTAAAGAATATTGTCCTTTTCCCATGTTCATAAAATGCAGCTGTGGGTTTTTTTCCTTTTCTTCTTGGAGGGTGAGGGAGGAGGAAGTAGAGAAATGGGAAAGCAGCTTAAAAGCCCAAACCACTGAAGGAGCCAGATTCGGTTTCACCTGAAGGGTGGTGAGGTTTATTGTTACTGCACAGTTTGGGGAGCTTCACTGAAGTCAGCCAGTCGGAGGCACAGCTCTCTCCCTGTTCTCAGTTCTGGTGTTCCCACACAGGCGTCTCAACAGCTTTTGTTCATGACTCTAGCCCCATGTATTACATGAAGTAAATACAGGAGGACCAGCTAACAAATGGAATGTACCAAGTGCTGCGACAAAATGCTCAGAAAAGACTTGAATGTGTTGGCATGTGCTGAAGCTTCTTCAGCTCTTGAGGCTCTATTTTTGGGCTCAGTAGTGCAACTGAACTTCACAAACCCCGATCACCATACTAACATACTCATGAGTGATTTCTAAACAGCTGAGGATGAAGAATTAGCATTTTCAACAGCTATTTCTGAGTATCCCTTATGGCATGAGAAAAAAACCCTCAACTCTCCAGACTTCCCAAATGCAGGCTTAGGCCAACACTTGTCAGTGGTTTTCTATATGCGTCTGCGTGGCACAGAAAAGCATAAAGCCGTGAGGTATTCGATAGGCAACGGTTCTGCAGGTGTAGGTGTCCTATGCAAATGAAGTTTGCTCCCCAAGAAGAGACTGCAGCCCAACAGCCTGGTACTTGCATTTCAGATGTATCACTAGAAATTTAAGGTTAGGGTAGCTAGTCCGTATAACCTAAAAGACACATGTACATTGCAGAGGCTGCCATTTTCAGCTGAAAAATATGAACTGTCTGGAAATAAAGCATATATTTACTCAAAATTTTCAAGCTTAAAATCTGCAGAACATCTTTATTACAACCAGTATACTCAAAGAACCAATGTAGGAACACGGTAGAGAGGAGGAAGAGGAGATTTGTAAAATTCTCCCCAAACAGTTTAATTTGAAGCTAATCAGCTCCTTGTCTACACAGACCTAGCCCTGACAGTCTGAAGGAATTTATTTGGTTTATTTCTTTTTTGTAGTGTTTTTGCAGTATTCATACTGCACAGCATTTTAAAAGTATTAATTGTGCTTTATAAAAATCATCCCCTGTAGTTCTTGTATCACCTCCTGGCTTTCTTAATCTCGTGTGCTAGAGTGAAACTTTGTACCAAATAACACTAAAGGCACACAAGAGCGATTAGAAGCAAAATTAAAAAGTTATTAATGCTGTTACTCTTTTTAAAATTGGGGTCATCACAAACCTAACCCATCTACAGCTTAGGGCATGAAAGCACAAGAGGATTATGCAGAAGTATCATTGCCAAATTAGCTTCATTGTTTTACCCAATTTATTACTTATTTAGTTTTGGTGCCTGACTTGGTGGTGAAGGAAGGAGAACAGGGAGAAGGATTCACTGGCACTGCATTTTGTGAAAAGGGCCTTCTGTCACAGAGACTCATTTTGCATGATAGTTCTGGTAAATCCCTCCTTAATTGTCTACTCTCATCAAAGCAGTAGTAAGGGGTGTTACAACTCAAGAAGACAAAGCAACCAACCCAGTAGTCTTGATCTCATCAGAGGGAAACAAGTAGCCAAAGCCATCAGGTTACACAGAAACACATTCTCAGATGTTTTCCTTTTGTGGTAAAGATAACTTAAAGTCTGTTTTTCCCCAAACAGCATGAGCAGGCTGCAGATAGATAGTGACAGCAGCATTAAGAGAATTTGAACTTTAAGGAAGGAAGCAGGTTACTTTAGTCTTATAGAATGAAAAGGCATGGTAGAGAGACCAAGTTCGTACTTAGCCTTTTTGTAAAGAATAATTTAAAAAACCCAAACCAAACAGCTATCAGGGTTTAGGGAAGAAATACATTTAGAAGCTTTAAATATGCAGAAGTGACATTTTGCCAACTTTGTTTTAAGAAGTGAAATTATAATGAGTCATTAGTATGGTTTCCCCCCTATCCTGGCCTCCATAAAAAAAGGGCACCTAGTGCAATAGCTCTTAGTATATTACAAGTCTCATCTTCCAGCTTCGGAAAGGGTGTTGTACTTTGACAGCTGCTCAAATGAACTAAATTAAAGATGGCAGGAGTTAAAGTTTTCTTTCAAAAACCTGGACAGTACCAACAAGTTTAAGATGTTGCCCTAAAATCCAAAGTTTCACCCTACCAACACATACCATTGCAGTTGTACAAGGAAGTGTACTGGTGATGATACAAGCAGGACCCATTCTCTCAAGCACATTTCAAATTCTGTTTCAAGAAGTTTACATGCAGAATCTAGAGAACTGTTCTGGTACTGATGCATGCCATGCATCCATGACTGGAAGCTTAATTTTTTCTTCAAGACATAAATTTATTCTATACAGTTGCTCATCAGCAGGTCATGCATTTCTCCATGTGCCACCTTTACTGAATCACTGCCTAAGCAAAATTCTAAGGACTCCAGTTTGAACAATTGATCCATAGTTAAGGATCTCTACTGAAACTTGTCAGTCCACATTTCAATATTCTGAGTCAATTTTAACAAGTATGTTAACTCTAGGGAGTTCAACATACAACAACATACAAGTTCTTAAGTTAATTTAGATATTTTGGAAACACAGAGGTAATTCACTAGAACCACTACAGAATACAGGAATTGGAAGAGTAGAGGTACCACCATGTTCAAAATAAAGAGGACTTACCCCCTCTTCTTCAGTGTTTCAGCAGTTTTCTAAATAGTCAAAAGAAATTAACATAAGACTTGATTAAAAAAACCTGAAAAACTTGAACTCATTAAAGAAGTCTCTTGCCAATCACATTTGATCAGGATATACTTTTTATGCATACTATTCTGTGGCTATCAGTAGAAAGCAACCACCAACTTGAAATGAAACAGTAAAGTGATGCTCAACATTTGGTAACTGAAAGCTTAAAGTCAAGTCCTAACCTCGGTCAGCAACTTCTAGACAAACATACTGGAGTCTTCAGCAGGATCCTTAGTGTAACTAGTGTGCCTTTAAAACACATTACAGCAGAAACCACCCAAGATGGATAAGCTAGTTTTATTCCTAGGAACAAACACTGCAGACTTATCCACTTCCTTCCAGAAAGGACGTTTTAAGGAAGTTTAAATATTTACCAGCGACGTTATTCTCTGAGAGGTAAAATACAAAAGCATGTTTTAAGATGTTTTACACCACATCCTTAGATTTAACTGTAAACAAATAAGAACACCATGGCTTCAATGAAAGTTATTTAAATTTGATTGCAGAGAATACTTTATTAACTGATTACAGTTTTGATGACCAATTTTAAACCATAACTAATGTGGGAAACAGTGGGGGACATTAAGGCTGAGCCATATATATATACAGACAAATCTGGATACTGATAATCTGTACATGTAACCTCTGCTTTTTCTTTATACATCTTTTATTCAGTGTCTGAAATTAATCAAAGAGAAAAAAACCCCCAAAATTGGCCACTAATTTAGTCCTATATCTGGAATGAATTTTTGTGTGGGTTTTTGAATGCAGTGTAAATCTCAGAGGAGATCAAACAGTTTTTTTTTTTAACCATACTCCAAATGAAGTGCTCAAGTGTAACTGGAGGAGTTTGTTGTTGTTGTTAGTTTTGTGCAACTAATTTTCTCTTCCAAAAACTAGTAGTAGCTCTCTCCTTTAGAGGTCAATCTATTTAAGATGGTATTAAACTTGCCTAACAGGTTGGGAAATCAATATAAATTAAGTGCCTGTGGTGTGTATCAGTTTTCCTGCTCTAAGCAACTCCTATCACTTAAGTGGACATACTTGCAATTTTACAGAATTACACTGATTTTCAACAAAACCCAGAAAAACATTAATTTACTATTCTTGCACTGTGAACAGTACTCCTACATGATGTGATAACCGTTTTCCATCTGTACAGCTCCCTTTTGTAAAGTTGGGCAACACATATGAAAGAAAGACAGACATGAACTGTTTGTGTTCTGAAAGATATTTCAGTTCTTTAGTTCCAGTCACTGAAGGAAGAGGCAGAGGCAAGTTTGAATTATCCCAGAAAACTGAACAATTGGTTTTATTTGGTGTCTTCAAGATGCTTCACCTTCTGTGGGAGATGTAGGTGTTGTAGGAGAGACCATTTCAGGTTTTCGTGAAATTCTGTCCAATTCTGCCTGAACATCTGTTAAAACTGGCTTCTGACCTACAAAATAAATGCATGTCATTCAGTAATGTTTATGAAACAGTTCTGGGAAAGCCTATAGTATCTTTAATTCTCAGGAAGCACCTGTCAAATTGAACAAAAAAGCAAACCAGAAAAACTATGTTTTTGCATCAGACAAATCCTAAAAATTGTTACTACACACTTTGGATGCAGAGTAAAGGCATAAGGCCAAAACACAAAAGAAACAGAAAAGAAACAGATAGAAAGTCACATCCTTCTATATTTCCAATTTCTCAGAGAAACATCCATAATTATATATTAATTATCAGTGTCTGAAGACTTAATGTAAAGTGTAAGATACAGAAAAGTCTATTAAGGCTAGCAGTTATGAATACTTCTACACAATTTTCTGCATCATACGTATTTTAAATAATTCCGAGTGTAAATCAGGGTTTTCACCACAGACCAGTGATGTCAGTTCTACATACTTGGTCAGCATAAACCTGACAGCGCTGCTCATGGGTGCATGCAGACCTGTGGATGGCAAATCCCTTTCTCTGCTCACCCACTTACCTCCCCCTTAACTTGGAACAGCACAAACATTTGTGCAGCCCCACTTAGACCTGATCCAAGCTTAACACACACCATTTTTCCCTCATTATTCTACTCTTAACTCTTACTCCCTCATCTAAGTTTCTATCCTGCCACGTTCTATCACAAGAATGGAGAAGACAACATGGGAAAAAGCAGTGCAGAACATTACAGAGTCTGTGCCATGACAAGCGTGCATAGTATCTCAGGCTGTAAAGGAAATTTCCGACACACAGTTTTAGCAATGTCCCAGCATACTTTCTGAAGACGCAAATTAACAGGAACTACCCACAAAGCTAATTTTTGCCGGATGTACTGTGCTACTCTTTAAATAATTTAAAGCAAGCTACTACCATATCTAACTAAATCAAAGCAGCTAATATTGCAACTAATAAGCAGCAGTCTTGCATCTAGATTTAGGCATTTTTAGATGAATACTAATTATTAGTCACATCATATAAAAAAAGCCTATCAACAGAAAATACATAAGTAGTTTTATAGGCTGTCACCAAACTCAACCAAAACCTTCACCACATCAGAGCTAAATCACTAGCAAAAGAAAATTTAAAAGTTATTTTAACACTGATAGTATTGTTAAAAAAACCCAAACCACCTGAAATTACGTCCCAATATATCTGGATAATTAAAAATGGCTTATGCTATAAGCCATTTATTGTGATGGTGGGGAACAAAGGAAAAATGAAGAAGTCATGTGGTCACAATTCATGCTTAAACAGCTACATGAACAGTTTTTATTTGATACTCTGAGAGCCATAAAAAGGTAATACTAAACTGCTGTGAAAACAAAAGCAAAAACCATATCCAATAAAACATTCAGTTAAATATAGTACTGTTCATACTTCTGATAACTATACTATTAGGAATGATCCCCCACTCAGAATTTACACTGAGTTGATCTTTTATCATTAATCGTACCTGATTTTTTTGCTGATGGTGGTAAGTTGCTGCCAGCACCTCCAGTGCCACCTCCTCCTGGACTGCCACCAACACTACCAGGGCCACCAGGAGAACCAGTTTTCTTGCTCAGGAGACTATTGAAGAAGTTAGCCAGGACTCCTTCACTAGTAGCTCCAGCTACAAGGGGAGGGAGGGGAAAAAAGAAAAAAAATAAACAAACCACAACACAAAACCAAACCAAACAGATTTTCTAAGTAAATACTGATTTTTGTGTGTTAGTCAATCTAAATAAGCATATAAAAGCAGACAAAGCAGCTATTTTACTTCTCCAACTGTATTTGTGCCCTCATAAGAAGAGATACCTTTCATATTGGGATCAATTTTTTTTGACCCAGTAGGGATGGGTGTAACACTGGCAACGTTTGATGTTACAGATCTATTTGGTGTCCTCGGAGATCCTCCAGGAACTCTTGGAGAGGCATCCTATGCAAAAAAAAAAAAATTCCAAAGCTGAACTAGTAAATCTTCTACAGAATTAAATCATTCACTGTAAAAGTACATGAAATTAAGTGTTTTGTTCTCACAGCTCCTCATTTATTTTTTTTAATAATGTAGTATCCCATGCAATTGAAATGGCACAGGATTAGATTTTGATGATTGTGTGCAAGTTGGTTTTTTTTTTAACACTTGTATAACATTCTTACAAATACTAACTGTAGTGCAACTAAAGCAGTAGTGAAGCTTTTGATTTTATGTCAAATGAGAAACTTGAAAATCCAACTGTTACTCAGTAGTGCCTCTGACCGTAACGAAAACTGCACTGATTAGATCATAGAGGAACTACACAAGATTTCTTGGAAAGACACCACATGCCACCAATACTGCGGAAAGAACTAAATGCAGCCCAAGAGAAAAAGCATTATTCATTACTTCAAGGATAACAAGCCATATTTCTGCAAAATTGCCGTTCAGCTAAAAAGATAAAACTACCTTTATGAGATCACATGCTCCCTGTTAAACTTGTGCTACCTTTTAGTTATTTTATTTGTATTTTAAATGTAGATGATGTCATAATTTTCATTTTACCTTAATTTTATGCCAGAGTCTTAATACTCCTAGAGAGGTAGTGCCAAATTTAGGGTATAAAACTCACCAAGGCAATTCAGCCAACATAGTTTGCTCCCTGGCACACTCTTGGGACAGAAAGGGGAGTCAACTAACTGCTTAAATGCATCCTAACATATGAAAAGTAAAGCCATGACATTTAGCCCTTGCTGTCAATACAAGTTGTCATGACTAGCTGTGAAGTGTTATAATTTTAGAGCAGTATACGATGTAGACTTTAAACAGTATGTAGTTTAAAAAAAATAGATCAAAGAATATTTGATAGTGCAATTAAAACAAGCAACCCTCTAAATAGATGAAAGTGAATCATTTTAATGTGATGATACTCAAAATTTTTATTACTAACCACTGGCCTTCCTGCAGCAGTAGGTGGTTGTTTCGCCAACTGTGACTGCAAAAAAACAAACAAACCCATGTAGTGTTAGATATTACAGTAACTAGGGATACAACCCAAAATTTGTATTGAGAATGTTGTTAAGTGAAACACTGGCTGCTTCTTTTATAGACAGAAAATTACCTGCTGTTTCATAAGAAATACTTGGTCATCTTCTGCTACAATTTCTTTTTCATGAACAAACTGCAATACAAAAAACATTAACATGATTTTGACTAAAAGAAAGAAATGCATTTCCTTTTATACTTCCCCATGAAGATGACCAAGGTATTCAACAATGAAGTAAAGGTGTGAAGTACTACGTTCACTGAAGACCACATTTTCTATATTTAAGATCACTACCTCATGATTCCACTTAAGCCAAATTAATTATAAGTGAAATAGATCCCAGGATCTGTAAGAAATGTTCAGATGTATACACTCTGCAGTATGCTCATGCCTCCGTTAACTTATCGAGGCCCCACCTTGGTATTATTTTATAGATAACTATGGCAAAAGTGACTGCGCCCGCGTTGCATCAGACTTGTACATGAATTAGACAGAGATATCTTAAATCCCAGGTCTATGCATCAAATTGCAAGCACTCTCCCTCCAAACAAGCTCATCACAAAAACTTCACCAAAACAAGCATGGCAAATATCAATATCAAAGTTTATAATCCAGACCTGAAGTTTATAACTGACAATTTTTTTTTGCATGCTTATATTTTCCTTGGACGCTTATGATTTAACATACTACTATGTATGCTTTGATTTTTTTCCCTGAAGATTGCAGAAAGGACATAGTATTAGTTTTCCCAGCTAAAATCATTCAGGCTTGGAAATACGATCAGTCCCAAATTCTTAGCTTTGTTAGAAAAAGCCATAGAAATATTTGCCTTCAATAACTTCTGTACGCATGGGGCCCACTGCTGCTGGCATTTTGTTCAGCAGTCCCACGTGTTTTCAGGTAGTTCTGTCAAAGCCTTTTGTTAAATAGTATAAGAGAGAAAATATACTGAATATATGCAGAACCTGTTTTCACATGCTTATTTTTGATTTTACACTGTCTCAAGCTTTCTTACTGTAAATACTCCAATAGAAACAGAAGGCATTATCAAGTTATGAACAACTGAGCAAGATGGAGTGTTCTTAAAAAATGCTAACTCAACCTGACCAACAGTGAAATGACACTTAGACTTTTCAATACCAAATACGTATTAAAACAAATACATTTGTAGTCTTGAACAATGTAACAGCAGTAGAAAAAAGTGTAAGCTGAAGACAAGCTATACAGAACAAAAACACATAATGTTTTTTGGTAACTAAAGAAGAACTTTAAGAACAAAATAAAAAGACATAATAAGAAAAAACCTGCACAGTTTATCACACTCTTACGAAGCTGAAGCAAAGTCTCAAAGAAAGAGAAACAGTCGAAAAACTGACAGGTAAATAAATAGGTAAGAACTTGAATGCCAAAACATTTCAATTTACCTTTCTGACTGGTGGTTTTGTTATGATATCTTCAAAACTGTCTTCTGCTTTTAGTGTCTGAAAGTTCTCGTGCAATATTCCTATCTTCTTGTCATTATCCCAACCTGCAGGACTAGATAAAGGATTATTTGGCTTTAAATTCTATTGTTACTTCAGGTTATTCTTGTATGCAATCCTAAACTGCACAGAACTGAAAGCCAGGAAAGCTGTCATAGCTCCCATTCTGCTATGCAAGCTAGCTATTGACTAGTACAACTGGTTAGAGATTGGTTCACCATAACAGAGAACAGCAAAATCTCTGCATTTAATATTTCTCTTTGGGGCAGCAAGTATTTGTAATCTCAATCCACTGGCACCCACCAGACTCCAACTCATGAGATTGATAAATGGAACTTTAAAAAGCATAAACAAAAAAGGCTCTAAATGCTGTTTTACCTTGCACAAATACATTTTTTAGTCATATAGACATAATAATAATAATACAGAAAACTTACATAAATACTGCATCTTTTTCCACAACAACAGCTGGAACATTGAAAGGAAATCCATACAACTTCTGGACTATATATTTATACACTAAATCAATGTTTTTGTTCTCCTTTACTGAAGTGTAAATAAGTGCTGCCCCATCTGAATAAACTTGTTAAAGAAAACTCAGTTTAGTGGTTAATAAGAGATACTAAAGTGACCCTTTTTTGTTAGCTTAAAGGCTATCATCTACTTTGTAGAATTTAGAGGGGGAATACAAAATTAAATTAATTTTGGAATTAAGGTCTTTAGCAATTTAAATCTTTCTTTCTGCATTTGTTTTAGGCCAACTCAGCTATTGCTTTTAGAGGAAAGTACAGGCTCTTCTTCACTTTCAAAGCC
Source organism: Gavia stellata (assembly GCF_030936135.1). Taxonomy (NCBI): domain Eukaryota; kingdom Metazoa; phylum Chordata; class Aves; order Gaviiformes; family Gaviidae; genus Gavia; species Gavia stellata. The sequence continues at coordinate 46,012,741 of NC_082599.1, forward strand.
CACAATACCAGTGGTTTCACTATGATGCCTTCAAACCTGTCTTCTGCTTTCAGTGAACAAAAATTTTCATGCCATATCCTTGCATCTTGTCATCATCACATCCTGCAACACAGACACTGCAGCACTAACACTAGTAGCTTCAAAAATGCCAAAGATCTTTCCCTAATTTAAAAACCCAGGTGGGGAAGTGGAGCAAGTTCTTACATTATATAGTGATCTGCTTTTGAACAAAATGAAGGCAAACGAGTTGTGCTGTGTATCAGTTACTAGAAGGCCAAGAGAGTGCTTAGTATTCCAGCACGGTTCAGTATCAAATTAACACAGCTTATGCACAGGATTAATAAAAGCAGCCAGGGAAGTTTTGAGTAATGTTTACTTTGGGATTGTAAAAATGCCAAACCCCCTAATTTATTTCTACATGCGTGCAATTCAAATTCTAGAACAAAGTTATATAATGGGATTCGATTCCCATTCAGTAAAGTTTAGAATAGAATTCTAAGTTATACACGGCATATACAATCACAGAGACTAATTCCTTTTGTATTCTTCCTCCATCCATAAGACTTACTACAATTACCCATAACTCCACTTTGAAAAATTAGGTCTTGGAAGCCTTTTGAAGGAAGGTCATCTTGGTACTCAACTGAGGTCTCAAGTTCTTGAACTAATTTTTCCATCTGTTAACTACTGTCTCTCCATAGCATTTAAACTTCCCTTTACCACAGCATAAGTGATGATGACACAAAGTAGGCATATTACTGGCATGTGAAATCTAGATCTTAGCACGTCTAGCTGACTAAACGACACTAAGCAGTATTTTAAACACTTCTTTAAAAAAAGTTTAAAAATAATAGCACAGCATCTGCTTATGCGCATTTTCTCTGTACCAACACAAGAAAAGCCAGTGGATCTTTCCTACAGCAGTTCATGCTTCTTCCCTCATCACCTCATCCTGTGGAATTACTGAACACTGAAGAGACCGCATATTTGGGTCAAAAAGAATAACATGTGCATCTGAAGCAAGATCATACTTAAATGAATTATCTTGTTATTATTTTAGGAATCTTGTCAGCTAAGGTGTGCTGATTTACAAACTGACTCCTAAATATGGAAATGAAGGCAAGTAAAGAAATTCATGGTAAGGGGAGATGCTAGACACTTGCAGCTCTAAAAAAAAAAAACAAAACAGGAAAGTTTTGGGGGGTAGCTGAAGCAGACTGCCAGCTACAATAAAGGAGTTACATACTACTTTGGTACAGATGCAAATATTCTTTTAAGCTGGTCATAATTCATGCGAAGATTTAATTGAGTCATTATCATCTTTATGGTGTGTTAAAGGATACATTGTAAGCAAAACCGTCTGATATGTGACTGAATGAAGTCAAAGTGTTCATCTCTGTAGTCATGCTCTTTTTCCAGAACACTGATGGCATCACACTGTCAAGATAAACACAAAATTAATATGCTGCTTTCAGTTACCTGTTGAAATAGCAGTGCTGCTACACGTCCAGTTCACAACTGGACAAGGGGGATGGAGTGGGGGGGGTGGTGCAGAGAAAAACAAAATGCTGCTGAGATCGTTTAGAAGCATAATTGAACAATTTTTTTTCTTTTTAATAATACATAACTTGGTGTGCATGTACTATGGTCAGCATTAACTTGGGAATTAAACTGATTGCCATTTTTCATTCACTCCCACTCCACACCTCCAATAACTCAAACTCTCTTTCAAAGACTGACCTGCTGAATGACACCACCATTTTCTGCACAATGTTGCGGGGGGTTTTTTCCCTGAGTTGTGGGTGTGGTTTTTTGTTGTGTTTTTTTTTTTTTAAACACATACACACACTGTGGTATCACGGGACATAATGTTTTTTACCCAGTTACTACCTAGCCCTTTGCAAAGGGAGGCAAAACCAAGAAATGTGGAAGCAGAAGAAAAAGGGGGGGCAGAGGGAAGAAGAATAAGAGAGCTAGCAGATGAGAATAAAGGTGCTTTTCAAATGAGAGGGTTAGCCTTCCAGTGAAGGAACAGCATATGCATCAAAAGATTTATTCTTTCACTGTAGGCCAGCAGAAGCTGCAGATGCTGTATACTTAATGCCAGTGAGAACTGAAGAGCCAGGGGGAAGAAAAAAAAAAACAAACCCCAAACCCAAACCAAAAACAGCCACAAGAGAACTGCACCATTTTTTTCTTTAGACTAAGAATATGGTTACATATCTAACAGAAACCGAAACAGATCACAGAAACACCCTAAAACTGAGGAAAGTTAATAGAGCAGCACTTGACTAACCAGAACCCTCAAATATATTCATCTTCATAAAAAGATCAGAATTTTTTTAAAAAAAAACAAACCCTACCAAAACACTATTTGCAGAATAAGGAGGACTATGGAGATCAAGGGGAATTCTAGTTGCTTACTGACTAGCTCACTCCTATGAACAAAACCAGGTCTGAGGTATTCCTCAATTCCTTGAAAACTGGAATAACTATAGGAGAAACTACTCCCAAATTACATGCAATCAGGGCTTCCAGAAAAAAAAAAAAAAAAAACAACCTTCAACATTAAACATTTTAAAGAATTCTTATCCACGGTACTCAGAATGACTTAAGAACCACATGCTTCCCACCCCGAATCCACCATTGACAGAGTTGCTTAAATAAAATACACAAAAACACCTAAAACGTGAAACAAACCTTTGTACAAACTACTACTACTGGAATGCCTAAGTTACATGTTAGTGTATCTGCACCCAGGGGTAAAATCACACTGTCATCTTTGTCTTCCTGTAATGAAGTACTTCTTCTCTGTGGAGAAGCTGGAAAATCCTCGCCTGGTTCTATATATTCCTGGAAGTCTCTTACCACTGAAAGTAAAAAAAGTTACATTAAAAGATCAGCTACTTTATTATTTCAACAATGATTTCCACTGCCATTGATCTTTAGCACTACTGATTGTATAGTACTTCCGCTTCGTTATGTTGAAAAAATTGAGCATGCACCAAGTGCTGACTATTTGTTTGCTCTGTGCAGCACAGGAGAGAACTAGTAAGTTTGAGATCTGCTTTATCAGCAGGCAGAACATGATCAGATGAAACTGTCCATAGGGACAGCATTAAACCATTTTTGTTTTACCATTGTGGAACCACTGGGCAGTTACTATTAATTATTATTGCTTGATACATCTCCTAAAGAACATGAGTTTCCTTGCATTCTTCTTAGCAAAATTAATGGAACAGTTCGCTACAGTAAACAGAATTAAGCCTTACACATATTGCTTAGCTGCTACCGTATACCAGGTTTTACCTAAAAACTCTTTGTCCACACTTCTCTCTCTGTACAGTGAATCTATAGTAGTAATAAGCAAAAAAGAATAGAATACATAAACAGTAGTTATTAACTAGCTTTATAATTAGTTAATAGCATATTAAATATTTTGTATGTTGTTAGAATACATCAGATACCCTCCTTGCTAAATTTTAAAGCAATAAGTCAGAATATAACAAGCATTAGAAAAAAGATAAAGTTACACTTGTAACTCTCTTGTCAGGCTCCAATGCATACACCCAAGCCGCTAATTACATGGTCACTTACTAATCCTGCAGTCAGGGATGTAATATTAGGCATTAAGTGTCTGTACCTTTCATATCATATGTCCTGTTCCACACAGCGGTAACCAGATTCTACCAAATCCCACCATTGATTACTCTTCCATGAGCAGCACATCCTGATTCAGCCAAAAAAATCAGACAAGACTATTCAGCTGCATCATGCACGTGAGCAGCTAACTACTCCAGTACATTCCCACTGCTTTATCCTGATTTATGTTAATCCACTGCTACCTTCACTAAACTGATTGAAGCCCTCCAAGTTCATACCTAGAAAAGCATGAGTTGAATTAACAGAGCAAGACTTATTTCAACACCCTGCAGAAAAAGATGTATTAGGCCAAGATTATTCAACTTTTCTACAGATTTTGGAGTTCACAACAAGAAAAAGCACATGCACAGATTATCATCTCTACTTGAACAGTCAACTCAAGCTCTTATTCAGGGAATGCTGCTACTTCTGTCTGGTCTGAGAGCCTCCCAAATTGACTGTGTTTTAAACCCAGAGTTCTCACCAAGATATGCCAGCTACTCAAGGGATCTTTCCTACATAGCATCCTATCTGTTCTGGGACAGTTACATGCTAAAATAAATAAATATAAAAAAATTAAAAAAATTAGAAACAAAAATCACACTACTGCAGTACTAGAAGTCCTCCTGTAGATTCCTAAAATTCCCATTGTATGATCATGACATACTAATCTTTATACAAGTACAGAAAACAGTAAAAAGGAGGATTGATGTAGTATATCACAGCTCAAAGGCTGTGGAATACAATCCTTAGAGACACAATTAAAATGACCAGGCCACAAGGCTTCATTAGCCACAGCTGAATTCAGTAACTGGAAGAGCTATTCCAACCCTTCACACACAGCTGCTATGTATCCCCTAACACCTTCCCATACCAATTTTAGTCCTCACAGGGTCTGTCTTCTAGTGGAGTTAAGTTGCTAGAACTGGAAGGCAAACACAACAGCACACCTCCAGAAAACTACACGCGCAAACCCTCAGATTTCAGTCCTCTTAGCAAGTTAAATCAGCTTGCAGGAGCCTCTCAAGAGCACTGAGCCTGGCACAAGAATAAAGTAGGACCGTGTACCCAGAAGTCAGGCAAGCAAGATTCCTCCCTCCCTCCTTTTGGCAGTGTCAAGCTGCTGCCTGCTTAGCAATGCATGAAGCCACATCACAGGAGGTTCAAAACAAAACCAGCTTCTAGTCATATCTGGATTGTATCCAGGGCTTCTATTATACCCAACACACAGACCAACAATATCTATAAGAGTTAGACCAGATGATAAAAGAACAAGAAAGCAGACAAAACTTTTAATGAGTAGCTGCTTTTCTCAAGTCACTTCATCACTTAAATTTTCTGGATTTTGTAGAGTTTCACTATTCTGTTCACTCAGTCAGTAAAGAAGCAAAGCTATCAGCCTACACATTTCTGATAACAGATAGATTGCGTCCTTACTACTTTCATCCAGTAAAATCCTATCCTGAAACTGTTTGGGGTTGTGTGTGTGGGGGTGTGTGCATTTAATACACACACACTGACACCACCCCCTGAAAACAAAACCAAAACAAAACAAAAACCACACCCAAAAGAGCTCAGCTCCTCCCTCCTAAACAAGTTCTTGTTGTGGAAGATATGATTCTTAAGGATGATATTTCCCTTAGAAGAATCTCTCTCTTAATAAACAAAACAATGAACACCCCCGCCATTCCAGAGTATCTACAGCTGTCTCCTCATTGGCTACTTTATCACAGCATGGCTACAACCTGCATTTCTGAAAAAGCTATTCAAGCAACTGACTGCCAGATTGCTAAGAATGTACCAGTTCCAGAGAGCAATTTCAGACTTACAAACAAAAGTTTAATCATGCTATTTGATCTTAACACAGCTTTCTCAAATGCTCTTCCTTGTAGTAATTCACTAAGAGATGAATGGGAAAGACTCATGTTTTTGTACCGCAAGGGAAATACAGTAGCTACCCAAAAGTAATTCGGAGCTATGATGTTAGTGAGTTCAGTCAGATAATTTAAGGAATCCCATAAAATCTTTGCGTTCTGCATGTTTAAAATTAAAAAGAAAAGACAACTGACAGAGCTATATCATATCAATGCCAAAACAAACATAGCTGCATTAGTGTCAATTATAATAAAACTCTTCAAGTAGAAAGGGCCCAGATATTACCATGCTGTCATGAATCCTTTCAACATTTACACTTTTGGTAGGCAGGGAACAGGTCCCAAATGCTCTAGAGTGACTAATTACGTGAACAGTTAAGAAGCTGATGCAGTGATTTGCCTTTAAAATAAAATAAAAAATTTAAAGCTAACAAGTTTTTTTGCTTGGACAATCTTATATCTAGAAAAATCTGTAAATTGTAAATTCAACCTCGCTGTGTTCATGCTGAAAGCTTCCCAACCCACCACCACACCCCCCCCCCCCCTTAAGGTATTTCTGTTAGAAAGAAATACTAGTATTGTTCATGTAGCTACCTGAGATTTATCTGAAGCTTGACTTCCTTGATAACTCCGAATTTTAAGTAACATTTCCAAAGAATGAAAAAGACTGCAATGGAGAGATTAAATGGTGTGGAAAGCATTGAGCATATTTGATTCCTACATATTTGCAGAATACTCACACTTTTGTTCCATTTCTTTTATTTCTTCAGGAGGAATTTTTAACTTGTCAATATGTTCTCTTACAACACTTGCCCATTTTTGTAAAGAATCCAGTGCAGTCCAAGGCCTAGACATGTCTACTACCAACATAATTAGAGTGTCCCTTAGAGAGCTTGCCTCCATCGCAAATTTAAGAAGACCTTTGTGATACAGGTCACCATCCAAAATCCATACATTACATCTTGTTTGGTCTAAAAAAAAAAAGGAAAAACATTTTATGAGACTTGCTTGAAACAATCCATTATGTAATGGCTATTAAATCTTCTTTAGGCATGTAAAATACAATGAAGAAAGCAGATGACATGTTTTATCAGTCAATTGAACATACGTAACAACACAGCAAACTGCAGCTTGTGGACACCCACCTCCTCTTCCAAACCCTGATGCTTAATGGTTAATAACTGAGATCTTAAATACATTACCTGAAAGTGAGACTCCAGAGACAGCACTCAACATTTCCAAAATTAATGTTGACCATTTTAGAGAGGGAAAACATTTTCTTCAAGATGCAGCTTAGAAGGGGGGAATTGGGTGAATTCAGCCATCCCTTCTCAGCCCTCAGTATGCTCAGCTCTCAAGGACTGCCATCTTCCCTTCAAAACTCCAATGAGATATAACTCTTAAAGAACTATATAACTCTTAAAGAACAGAATGTACCTTGGCCCTTCAGAAAACTGGAACAGAACTGCAAGTTTTTAATTATTTAGATGGAATTAGCAGGCAAGAAAGTTATTCTTCAGATTTGCAGAAGGACAATCACCATACAAATGGACCATTCCACTGCTTCCCCCCCCCCCCCCCCAAAAAAATACCATACTCCAATATTCAGAAACACTTCTGTGGTAAATGAAGAGCTGGTGATTCAAAATTACATAGTTTAATATAATTACATTTTGCCTTCAGGTAAGCTTTTATTACTCTTTACAGAAGTTCTGAGGAAGACATTTAAACCAACTCCCAATCCTCTTAAGCCTGGTCAAGCCATCTTTGAGACCAATAGCCAGACACGGAAGTCAGGAAAGCAGATGATTCCAGGAAAAAGGGTCCAACTTCTTTTGGTTCTCCTCCTATCTACATTTATTCTTAAAGCATGGACAAGAGTTCCCATTTTTCCCCACAGCTCCCAGTATGTCCTTACTCACACCCTATTCCCTCTAAGTATTGCCTGTAGATAATTCATTGCACCTCTACAGTGCTTGGTCATACTCTTCCCCTTGTTCCTCTATAAGCATCAATTATCCGTTCCATAACTGCAGGTATTTGGGGTCTGATCTTAAACATCTTTTTTACTTTCTAGCCATAAGCCAACTCAAGCCAGTTGAAACCCAGCTTTTACTTTACTTTCTCCTTCCTTCAAATTTTTGGGTTGGTGGTTTGGTTTTTTTTTTTGTTGTTGTTTGTTTTTAAAACCTCCTTTAGCATTGTGCACATTTTCCTACCTGTCAATACCCGATACGTAGTCTTGCAGATTCTGATACCACCAAGACAAAGGTTTCTCTGTATGTTCAAAAGGATATAAACTTGCTAAAACAATTGAGATGCAAGATAAGAGCCTAGGCACCTTTTCCTCTAGGCTTGAGGAATGCACTTTTGCCTACCATCCATTCAAAATGTTGCAGCTAAGAGTCCTTCCCTGGTCTTTTCTTTTCAGCCTTTTCTTTTGACTGGTTCCTCTCCTCCTCTACCACCTAAGTGGTCATTCATGGTATCTACTAAAGGAATTACACTGAGAAACTTCCTCATGATACAAATCACTCATGGCCTAAGCTGGACTCCTGCAAATTATAAAGAAAAACATCCCACTGTCGTTCCAAATATCACACTACTGAACCATTAATTTCAAATTGGTTTAAGATATTACTAGAAATACAAACTTACCATCTCTATCTTCATCATGCACATTTAAATACAAATACTCCATTCCTCTTCCTTTTTTGTATTCCTCTATTCCTTGGATTTTTCCTATTAAGCTAGTTTTACCTGCTCCATCTTCACCTGGAGAGACAGAAGGTAGATACCACTCAATCTTTAATTACAGTCACATATTAAAAACCACCTGGGGCAAGAAGGAAACCATATACTAACAGATTGACTGACCTCATTAAAGTTTTGAAATATAGCGGGCTTTGCCCAACTCATCCATCTGTTCAAAGTGCATGTCTCAGCTTCAAATCTTATTTCTAATTATCGATAAGTGCAATTATGCCATTAACTATCCTATCTGAAATAGGCTCTTTAAGGTATCTTTTTAAAGATACCTGAATAAGTAGTTAAACACCTCTAACAATTTTGGTCTTTCAACTACAACCAAAGTGTTAACAAAGTCTTTCTAAAGTAGAGTTCAAATCACAGTAAGCTCATCTTAAAATCAGAAGAATACGATTTAGAACTCTCCCAAACAGCACACAACACCAGGCTCAGTATGGTGTATCTGTTTTCCTTAGCTTTTATGGGTTGGCTTCTTTGAATCCTTTCTCTGTTAGAGGTCTAAAGAAACCTTAAGAAGAAGAGACAAACAGTAAGCCCATTGCCTTACAATACATGTGTATTTGGGTACACATACAGTGACAAGCCTGCAATCCAGATCAATTCACTCCTATTCTCTTCCCTTCAAAGGGAGCTCGGATAACCAGTGAACCTTACAGCATAAGCACAGTATATAAACACCTCAACTATTGCCAGAGATTCTTCTTGAAAAGCTTCTATTCTAACCGTATGTCCCAGAGCTGGAAAACTTCACGTGCAGTTTTTCCAGTCTGAAAGAGTAACCAAGCTGAATTTGGACACGAAGCAGGGTTTTGCCCCTTTAATTTGGCAGTACGATGGGCACATAACAGTTAGACATTAGAAAGTTCTTGGAACTCACAACTTATAAAATTAAGATTAAAACCAGGTTCCTAAGGAGTACCTTACCAGTTTTATGCCAAACTTCTTTTTTTTCCCCAAGACTCTCCTATGCAGGGAGAGTATAAACACTTGTTTTTAACTACATAACAAAGAAAAGATTTCAAGGACAGTAATTTCCATGGCTAAACGCAATGATGAAGTTTTCCCTTTAAAGGGAATTGACCATGATCTTCTAGACAATATTATGGCTACATTAAAAAGACTACAAATATAACCACAGAAAAGCACAGAAAAATCATCCTTTGATAGCCTGATTTTGAATTTACTCAACATATCTTTCCCAAGATCACCACATGAAGTCTTCAATTTAGAGTTCAGCTTTAGGTTCAGATTTCACTAGTAGTCTAGAAGCTACCAGAAAGCGTAAGATTGTTTACTCTAAGTAGCCCAGGGGGTTTTACTCAATGTAATGAAAAGACATTTTAAAAAAAAAAAAAAAAAAAAAGAAGAGAGAGAGAAAAATAAGACCAGAACTGAATTTTAAGATCTGGTTAAGCGTAGAAAAATTAAGTGAAAAATGAAGTTATATCAGTTTAACTTTTTCAACATTTAAGAGTTTGTTTGCTAGGTCCTTAACTTTATTAAATCAAGACACACCTAAGAAAACAATTACAGCTAGTTTTAAATAAACACTGGAAAGCACAGCTATTTTCTATTCATACACCGAGTTTTTCCTCTTCTTGTGAGAATATTCTTTGAAATGAAAGTTCTGCCCAAGAAGTGAAGAGTTCAAGTTTCTTTACCAGAGATTACAATTCCTCCTCTGCCCTCATGCAAGTACTTATCCAAGCTTCTTAAATTTGTCATCTACAAATAACTGGGGAGACTTTATTAAGAGCTGTTGCACTGACGTGTTATGCTGCTGACGTTGCTATTACTTTCACCAACAATTTCTGTATGATTCATTCTGTTATTTTACCTTTTTGAACAGGCAGCTTCAATTCATTTGTGCCAGCAGAAGGCTCAAAAGGTAAGACAAAACAAGACTTGTTAGTCCTTTTAAAGAGGGGTTACACTTAACAGCTTTCCTAGTTTCTCAGAACAGCTGACTTCTAAGTTCTCTCGCATACTAGTTTGTTTCACATAGGTGGCAATAAAGATTACAACTTGTTTGCATTGGGAAAGTTGCATGTTCTGCAAAGCACATCTGCCAGTTCTTAACAAAAGTGGCTGCAACGCAAGTCTAAGAAACATCTGTGGTTATGAAAAGTTCTAAACATGACAAAAGATACACTTAAGCAGTCTAAACTAAAACATACTTATACATATGCTAATATCTATGCAACTTTATTGTTTGAAAGTGTCCATGCTAAACAATATAGGCAAACTTGAAATATACATCCCAAAAGCCCCTTATCATGGCTGTGTGTTGTGTGATTTCCTCCCCACCATATTTCCAAATGCCTGAAGTAAGCTGAAGTTCGGTACTGTTAAGGTAATGTCTTATGGCAAAATAAGAGCTGGAGTTTTATCTTCCCTCCTCAAGTTTTCCAGTAGTTATCTTCAGAGCCTATGCAGAAAGCAATTTTATCGGTACAGCATAAGACAAGTTGATTTGATGTAAAATTAGTACCTTTGGACACAAATATACACACAGTAGTCATTCAGCCTTCCATTATGGAATTAGTTAATTTTAATCTGTTCTGTGAAGAAGATTCTCTACTCCCTTTTCCTTAGCAAGTATCCACCCATTTCAAAACACCAAGATCAGGTAGGTGGATCACTGATATACATAACTGTATCATACAAGTTACTGCATGCAGAGAGCAGTGCTCATCATTCACTAGAAAGCCAGAATGATGCATCAGTGGAGTTTGAAGGGTTTGGTACTACTTTAATTAATTACCCAGGTAAGTGAAGAGAATAGTACAGTTTGCAGATGATAGAAGAGAAACCAAAAGATCTGTGGAGAAAAGGGTTAGAAGCGATACTGACAAGTGGTTCAAAACAAGTTAGCAATGCATAAACCAAGTAGTCTACAAATAGGACAACTCACTTGCAAGGGTGCAAGATAGCTGCCTAGCCGAATGTGCCCTTTTTCACAGGAGATCCAGAGTTCTCAACAGATTTAAGCCAAATTTGAGTCAATATTATGGAAAAAGCTGTCAGAGAGTAAAACCAGGACCATCATATATGATATAAGGACTTCCTCCTTTTTGCCCACACAATTCATCATAACAAGTTAGGAAAAGATGACTGCCTTGGCCAAGAGAACATGCTAAGACTTGAGGTTCCATCTACCTCTACTTTGTATTTCTAGTGTGTTGCATACACCTTTTAAAATTGTGACAGCTGTAAATCTATTTGTTATCCTTGTTAATAATTTATCTTTTCCAACCTTAAGTCTTTAATATAAAACACCTGGGAAGTCAACACACTTTGAATATATTGAGTTATGCTGGGAAAGAGCAGCAGTATAATTTTGCTTTGTAGTTACTCTTCAGCAAGAATATCGAAATACAAATTAATCTCAAACCTGTGCTTATCTAAAACTCCTGAACAGTTGTTACACATCTCATTAGCAAATTAATTCTACGGGCATACAGTGCTAGCTTTTAATACTTCTCAAACCTCAAACATTTTAGTGTAATGCCTTTAGTACATATAGAAGCTTCTCTCCACCAGAGGAGGGGGGAAATACTTGTGAGGAAATTAAAGGCTATTAGCTATTTTAGTTTTGATGGCTAACGTACAGCATAGTTATGCAATTAGCGTTAAGTACTACCAGGGACATACATAAAAGTGCTTTTTTAAAAACATAATTTCTCAGTAACAATACAAATACACACACACTATATGGCATTTGAAATTACAAACCCTAAGACATTTAAGCATATTTATCTTTTTTGTTATCTCTGGATATCTCTGAAGTATATGAAAAAGTAATACTGCTTCGTTTCAGACAAAAGGGAAGTTTCATATTCCTCAGTCTTAAACATAATTGCATATTAATATTATGAAACAGAATTTTTTTTTAAAGTGCTACAGAAGCAATATATAAAAGAGCCTCATGCACGTTTGAAAAAAGTCATCATCACGATCCTCTTCCCTCCAGAATTTTCAGATGGAAAATCCTTTAGCTTCTTCTTTATTTCTAACTGTGTGACAATCAAATTAACAATTGACTTCTGTTCATAAGTTCACAGAGCAAAACTTTTCTGACACACAATTCTCAATACAGAATTGCAAGGTAGAATAAAAATCAAGTAGATTGTTGTACATTTAACATTTTGCATCCTTCTTTTGCAAGTAACATAAAAGGTCCTTCTTTCCAGAGTAAATCCTAAAGAACTAAAATTCTCCATTACATCAAACTACACTTACACATTAATACTACAGTAGGGAAACAGAAGTGATGCTGCCAGCAAACAGTGCTATACACCGAAGCCGAACAGAAGTAAAAGAGGGACAACAGATTTAATTTTGAAGAAAAGTCAGGCTAGGAAGCAGTTGAAACAAAGCCAAACCAATCTGCTTACACACAGCATTTCACCATCTTGTTAACAAAATGGAAAGTCATACTCAACTAAACAAAAGCCATTTCATTTTTATCCCCACACTGCTACACTTCACTCCTCTGATGAGCTCCTCAAGTTTGGGTTGTGCTCCTCAAAGCTTCTCTGTCCAAGGTGCTACTCTGTCTACAAAACAGAGTTTGATGATGGTCCTTCTTGTTCCTTCCCTCAAAGATATCAGAAGCCGTAATACAAAACCCTGCTCAGCCTCCTCCCTTCTCACTACTCCAGACAAAAAGTATGTTTACTGAATAGAAAATGGAGTATCACTAAATGTTCTGCTACAATACAGAATTTAACAGAACGGTCACCCATAGAGAGGTAGGATGGGCAATGAGGTGAATGAATCTCCTTCTGTGAATGCAGGCAAGCAGGCACTTGCCTATGAACTGCTACTTAAACTGTTCAACCATAAACTATCACATTAGAGAGAACTTAGGCTCTCTATTACAGACCTTCTCTAAACTTTCAGTTAAACATTTTAAAATTAAGACTATTTACTACTCATGCTATTTCCACTTTTCTTTCAGTTTAGAAAATGAAAACAGAAGTAGATCTTCACTTGTCTTAAAACAAGGTACTTCTTACTTCTCACAGAAGTCTGTACATGGAATAGCAATCAATGCGTTATCTCCAGGACAGACATGAGTTTTGACTTCTTATTTAAATTGTTTCTCCACTGTAAAGTGTCAAGTGTGTTTAAAATACGGCAAGGCAAAGAAGCAACAGTGAATGTTTCTTTTGTGTCATTAGCATTGTTGGTCTGCACCCCTTCCATCCATGGCTCTGATTTTTTTCAATAGCTCTTTGAAAAGCCCTGGATGCACTTAGTTGTATGTAATCTATAATCCTATTGGTTCCTTGATGGAGTTTTTTTTGTTTGCTTTTTAAAACCATCAATTAAAATTCAGCTTGATACAGGAATTAGACAACTCATTTTTAAAAAATATGTTGAAGCAAGGCCAAGCAAAACTAGAGATAATGGTCCTAATTAACCCCTTCTGCCTCCCCAAAAGGTATATTTTTGTGAACTAGCTTTATACTTTTTACAAAACAAAGACACCTTCTGAGTAGAACAATTCACAACATCTAATATTTCTAACATAAAATATTGAATAGTTATTAATAGAAAAAACCCACCTCACTTAAATATCATAGAACAAAGTCATCAAACCCAAACCGGAGTTACCAAATCAGGCAAAGATGCCTTCCCAGAATCACAAGAGCGATCTCTATTCCACACCATGTGGAATGTCTGAATCCTAATACAGTGGAGTAGAGACATAACAGTCTTCCTACTAGAACCAAGTGCACGTGTACTTTAACTATTTTCAAGATAAACACTTCTCACAAGCTAATAACTCCCTTTTCCACAGCCACATATTAGTGAAAGAGACTTGTTTACACATACCATAGTAACTGAAGAATGCCTTTTACAGAACAAGACCGAAATAATCAGAGTAGACCAAATGTAGTTTGCTTTCACGGAACTGAAAAACAAAACTAATTATGCTGATGAGATCCTTCTCTAGAATCCCTCAAAACAACATGGAAGCTCACAATAAGTTGGTCATACCAAGTTTTCAAGTAACTTGCCACTAAATTATAATTTACTCATTGGACAAAAAACTTCTTCTCTAAGTTTACTTTACTCTACCAGATAAGTCTTTCCCCTCACATACTATTCATTTGGTATCTTTGTGGCACTGAAGAATTAAATAAATTTTTTAAGGAGCACCTTAATTGCATTTCTGCATTACAACATGACAGAAAGCAGATTGTAGACAACTGTTGCAGCATGCCTTTCATCAAGTCCTGCACCACAAGAATACATGGCCTGACTGTGGAAACAGGTACAGCAGTGACAGTGTTACTTATGCTTGGAGAAACCCACAGAGAAAGCCAAATATTGCAGAGAATTCTATAGCGAATATGAACCGCATACATCTCTAATGCAAGCCTCCCCCTTTAACAGGGCAGTAAGTCATCTAGTGTATTTTACCCAGGTTCACTACCTAAATAGAATAATCCTGTGTTACTGTCAAAGGGACATCTTTATCGGTACTTCTGCCACTAACCTGCCTGGAGAACCCAGAAGCACAATTCCTTTCATTGTTCCTCACCTTCAGAGCTAGATCCAGTAATAAGTAGCACCACTGGCAAAGTGGAGACAAATTAAATAAATGCAATTCAAGAATTTCAGAACTTCCCATACTGTTCTAAATAAGTTTTACTACATAGCATCCATGTAATTCTTGCGTTTTGGAAAGGTATTATAGCAGGAAGGACACTACGAAGAAGTACTACTTAGTTCTAAAAAAATGTAGCTGCAAAACAAACAATTAGAATTGTATCAAGGTCAATACCCCATCAAAACAATTGACACTTTAGAAGTATATCTGCTGATTGAAACAAAACTTGGCTACATTTGGAAGGCTTTCATTGCCTGTAGAAGGTGAAGAAGTTGCAAGAAGAGGACGAAAAGAAGCTATCTGACTTAACTTTTGCAGTACTAGAGAATTAAGAAACATTTGAGATGAACAATAGGGACAGTATCAACAGGCAGTATTTCAACAGCTATAATGATGAAATTATCACAGCAAAACTTTCAGCTATTTGAACAGAAAAAAATAAAATGGAAAAGTATTTTTTTTTTTTTTACAGTGTTGAGTACCAATTTAAGTAAGCAGATTTTACATTGATTTTGTATACTCTCATGACAATTTGCTGTATAGTGAACTTAATTTTTAAGTTCTGATATTCCATGGGTCCATTAAAAGAAATCAGCAAGCTAAACCAGCTCTTCAAGATGTACCATTTTCTACAATAACAGCCATTCCCAATACATGTACACACAGAAAAGTACACCTGTAAATTAGCAGTAGACTGTGGAAACTTCTTCTCAAGCATCCTGACAACCACTGGACAGGAGCAGAGCTCAAAGATTCAAACAAACAGGGCTGGCCCTGAAAAGTGAGATGTCTGGGCTAAAGAGAAAATGTGGACACAAGGTAGTTGAACACTCACTGCCCACTAAACTCAAAGCCTTTATCACCAAGTGGGGTAAAATGCATAAAGGAAACCAAAATGCTAGTGATTCAGTAGCAGCGTTAAGTGTGCAATACAGGCACTTTGAGTCAGGTGTACATGTGTCACTGGATGGTTTGACATCATTAGAATTGCAGGCAAAGAATTACACTATGCTTCAGAGACACGTATGAAATACAAAGCCAGATAGAAAGCAGCTATTCAGTTCACTTGCAAGCTGGAAGCCTGTTTTCTTCTGCATCCTAGAATGACTTTGAACACGCTTGAATGCGTGCTGCAATTTATTGGATAAATGATTTGTTTGGGTCTCTGAATTCAAGCCTTCACACATTCTATAGCACTACGAATTCCATCTGTAACCTGCAATGGTGACTTTTTAGCTGTTCCTTCTATTTCACTCGCTGGTTCAGATATAATTAGATCAGGAAGGGAATGAAGAAGAGAGCTCCCAGTTATAAGCATCAGTTTTCTCGTCACACAACAAAAAGCATCAGTCTCCTCTGATCAGTTACCTTTTTATTATAAGAGTGAGCAGAAGAGACAGTTCAGGAGGGAAAAAGAAGGGGAAAAAAAGAAAAAGCCAGCAACAACAGCAAAACCACACTCTTTGGTCTATCTGCAAAAAGTAGCTAGAAATGTCACCGACAACACCCAATTCCTTAAGAAAGCAGGGACATCTTACATTTTCTGCTGGTATAGTTTGCTAAATGAGGTAGCTATGGTCACCATGACAGAACTGCCTAGGAATCAGAGCATACTTGCCTTACAGAAACATTTAGGAAAGCTTGCATTTTTATTATTTGTTCATATAAGAACAGAAAAATGCTTTTATACTACATGTGGTACTAATCAAAGTTTAAAGTCTTCACAGAAAAACAGTTACTGAAAAAATGTCTGTAAGTGAAACAATTTTTAAGAAGTAAAACTATAAGTTAATCTATTTTTTTTGCCTATTTTGAGCAGAGAATTACCAGTATTATATGTTAACCTTCACTTCACAAAACCATGTGCCATATCTAGAGATTAACATTTGGCATTCCAGTTTCCTTTAGTTATTTCTGTGATGACTTGAACTGCTTTCCAGGTTCTTAAAAATGAGATGTTAACATAACTAAAAATAAATACTGAAATAGTAGAATTAGCATGCCAGACGTAGCCATGTGCCCAGAACAACTAGGCATACAAGTATATACAGTGTTTGAAAAAATATAAATGCTGCAGACAAATTAGAAAACTTGTCCTAGCAAACAAAAGAACATTAAGTGGTGGGGTTTTTTTGTGGTGTGGGGGTTTTTTTTTTGGAGGGTGGGGGGTCGTTTGGAGGCTAAGGGGATTGTTTTTTAATGCAGTTTGTATTGAAAATAAGCATTCATTTGTTACTATATATCATGTTTCAGCTAGGAAGTTTTGACCAATATGCTGTTTATACTGCAAATATTTGCCTACCACAAAATGAGTGAAAACCATCAAGACCCTGGTCAGCTTTACAACTCCTGCTTAAAAGTATTCAAAGAGTGATGACACTAAAATAGTCATGGCAAGAAGTGATCTGTATTAACAACAAAAGCTAGTACAAAACTATTTAAAGAAATGAAGCTTTAAAATAGAGGAAATGTGAGATAACAGAGAAACTGCAAACACACAGCTTGAGAACCTGAAGAGACAGAACTTCACATACGGAATCTGTCCAATACAGAATACATAAGACCTCTCCTTTTCCTGTGCCAGTGTGCTTCAGGAGCAGTATCATGACTTGAAAGTGAACAGCAAAGTGTAATACATGGATTAGGTATTCTCACAAAGAGCATGGCCATGGTCCTCATTGGCCAGTCCTCAGATCTGATGCTCTATTTCTTAAATACATGCCAAAGTTTTTTCCTTAGAGCATGGCCTTCCAGAAAACACAATTCTGAAGAAAGAACTAGATTCTTCTACGAATCTGCTCATCTTTTAAAAAAAATGCTTCAGTTAAAAAAAAAGAAGTGTTACACTAAGTCATTCTATAAGCTCTACATAAAGGGTAAAAAGAAAATTTGTATACAACCGATTAAACATCACAAACTAAATGAGCATTTGGAAACATTCTGTGGTGCCCTCTCTAGTTTTGAAGGAAGAACAGTCTCCAGTTATTGTGTACTAAGGATTGCCTGACTACAAAGAGAAAAGAAAAACAAGAGTGTAAACTTCTTGGCAAGGATCACAGCTTGAAGAAAAATCTTCCAACTTCAACATGGACAGTCACCCAATTTAGTTTCAAAGTATCACATAACAAACTGTCAACCATTATGAAATCTTTCCTTTCTTTCGTATCAATAGAACTTCCAATCTTAATATCCTACTTAATTACATAACATAAAAAGCAACAAATTAAAGGGTAGTAAGTCCTGTAACAGGTTCACTAGACCATCCCATCATCCTTGCACAATCTTCTCCTTCATAGTGAGTTTTAAGTCACCACTCAGCTTATCAAAACAGGAAGAAAAGAGTCACAGTGATTGCTTTAGGATTATGGAAGAAAAAAATCTAACTTGAAAAACCTCAAGAGAGTACAAACCACAAGACTATAGAATCATAGTGTGCATAGAATCCACATGAGTATCTTTACTGGATTTTAACTATGTTTCCAAACACTAACACACAGTTCTTTCTAGGGACAGGGAAACTGGCAAAGCAGGGAAGAAGCAGGTAGTTAACAAATCCATCCACTCGGATTCATTAAATTGTCTACTGGTAACAGTATTTAATAGTCTTTCAGCCAAAAAAACCCCCACACTAATAATAATAGCAATAATATATATACACACCCCCATCTGAAAGCATTCATTTCTCCCTCTCCCCCATGAAGTTTTAAATTTTGCTTGACATACCCTTTTTCTTCTTTCCCTCAACACTAACAGCTGGGTCTCTCATTATCGCCCTATCAAAGTCCCATTCTGCAGCTCCTAATCCTTGCCAAACGCAAGGTTGGACTAACGCACTGGGTGGAGATAACAGAACACAGTGAAAGCCAGCAGCAATAAACGATGCCGCTGCTGCTGCACGACTTGCTGATGATACTGCTGCTGACAAGCCCGGTGCATGTGGGCAGGACACGACCAACACGCCCATACAGCCTACCCCGCCCTCCCGCCAACAGGGAGCAGCCGTCATTGACACCGTACGGGCCACGGAAGCAATTTTCGTGTTTGCACGACAACACCATACGGACCAGCAAGCAGCACTGGTTGCACGAACGAGGGAGGTTTCAGAAACGGTTGAAGGACCCGCACGCACCCCGAAGTCAACACTCATCGAGGGAGAAAGATTAAAAACCACCCTTCCAAGCCATCCCTTCTTAAGGAAGTAGGGTGGGGGAGGAATAGTAAGTGTATCCTGGCGAGGTACGTACGATGAGGGCGATACCTAAAGCATCTCTGGATATTGGATATCCAAAATTAAGTAAAAACATGCAAGGGAAGAAGCGAGAGGGTTAAGCCAGCACCTTGCCACCCTCAACACCCCCCCGCCCCACCACCACTTCGGCACTAAGCAAGAGAAGCTCCAGACGCCCACGAGAAGGTTAAGGAGCCAGCCCGTGTGGGGCAGGGAGGGGAGGGGATCAGGATGCTTTTCTCACCCAGCAGGAGGACGTTCTTCCCCGAAGGCAGCTTAGAGCGGGAGCGCGTGGACACCTCACTGAGGATGCAGGACCTGGCGCGGAGAGACAACGCTTAGGAGGGGGGTCCCGCTTCCGCCCGGACCCCCACCCTCGCCACCTCCTGCGGGGGGAAGGCATAGGGGACAAGGGGCAGGGCCGGAGTTGCCACCGCCAAGGGGAGGAGCCCCCCCCCCCGTAGCTCACTGACTGAGAGGGACTGAACGCCAGGAAGGGGGATTAGCCAGCCCTCCCCCCACCCTCGCCCCCCCCGTGGGGCCAGGAGTCGCTGCGAGGGCGGTAACGGTCAGCGCGCGCCCAGGTCCCCGGCCGCGGGGCGGGGCGGGCGGTTACCAGAGGTTCTGCCCATCGTCCTCCTCGCCGCCTGCCCGCAGCTCCACGTTGTTGTTGGTCGTGGCCGTAGCGGCGGATGAAGGAGAAGAAAAACCGGCAGCCGAACCGAGCCCGGACGAAGAGGAGCCGAAGGAACCGGCTCTCCCCACCGCCGCCGCCATCTTCGCTGCCTCCTCCCTGCCCCACCGCCTCCCTGAGACACGGAGCGGGCGGCGGCGCCGCGGCGGCTGACAGGAACCCGGATGTTGGGAGGTCGGGGGGCGGGGCCCGGGGCGGGGGCGCGCGGAGGCAGCCGCTAAGGTCCCCGGCGCGAGCGCTTCCCGCTCAGCCGCTCCTGCTGAGGGCGTCGCGCCGGCCTCCCCACAGCGCAGGCCTGGGGGTACCGGGGCTCCCGCCGTCCTCTCAGGTCTTCATCAGCCGCCCCGGGAGAGGAGGGGGAGACCGTGAGTGGGGGCGCAAGTGCCTTTCGTTCGGACTGCCTCCAGTACAGGTCCCAGCCCCCCAGGCAGCGCCACCTGTACCCCGGTGGAGTGAGGTGAAGCGGCCGTCGTCTGCCTTTGCGCCGGTTACTGCTCTAAGGTGTTGCTGTGGGGCAGGGAGCTGCTGCTGTGTGCCGAGTGTCCTTTGCTCCCTAGGCAGCCCCAGCCCTGAAGGAAGCACCTTGCATCCAAGAAAAGTAAGTGCGGCTAGGGGCGAGACATGCCTTTTGGGGGGACTTGGTGGTCTTATCTTTTCCAAGAGGCCTACCTGTTACTTGTTCTTCTCTCACAAGCATCACTTTAGAGTTGGAAAAAGATGTGTCAAATCACCATAATTTTCACAACTCACCTCTTGTTAGAAGTCCCAGAAGAAGCAAGCAAGCATGTCAACTCTTTTCCCTCAATTTACAGAAGTAACATGTTTGCTAGGGTAACACATGAATGACTTTAAATTCCATAAAAATTCAATGGATTAGTTTTGTCCATTTGATTCAGGAAAAACTTAACACAGGATGTTTCCTTGTATGCCTCCCTTCCAAACAAAGTATGCACGTTCCCAGAGTCTCTGGATATACAGAAAGGTAGGGGCAGAATTGACAACTTATGTATGTCAGCAGTTTGTACTTAATTTTTTTCTTGCTGCTATGTGTAGTTTTTGTTTTCCCAGAAAAAAACTGCTCTTTAAGTAGTATTTTAAAATAGGAAAGAAATTAACCTTTTTTTTTTTTATCCACGTGTTTCTCTCAATGGCTTTCTGTTGCTTTGCCACCCAAACTGTGGACATTCCTCTTATGTTGTTTTAGTAGAGATCAGGTGTTGGAACTTGTAGTTCACCATTCATGAAAGTAAATTTCAGTAAGGTCCTTTGGGTATAAAATAGCTGAAACAACAGCAGCCATATACTGAATTACAGGCACTTGTCATAACAGAAGTATTTTGTTGTGGACAGAATGCAGATGCAGAAAAAGGGCGAAGTTTTGGTGGAGATGTGTCATCCAGTAAACAGTGACCACTAAACAGAGGAATGCTGCTGAAACACCACCAAGAAAAAACACTTGCTGCATGACCCTAAGTTTTCCCACAACAGCAGAGCAAATTAGCCTCCCACACTTGAAAGAGGGAGTTTTGCTCCCATCTCTTTCCCTTTCTCCATGGGGCCTGCTATGAATTCACTTATTCTCTTATGTCTGGTTTTCATCACTGTTGGGTCAACTGATTTAAATCACTAAAATAACAGAAAATTGATTACTAGAATGGTGGAAGAACTCTTCCAATTTAGTGAGTTGAATCAGCTTGTGGAAAGGGTTTGATGAGTGGCAGAGCCAGAACAAAGGGTGGGGAACAGAATTGACCAGAGAGTAAGGAGAGAAGGAAGAAGGTTTGAATTTGGAAAGCAGTGGGATGGGAATGCCCTTTCAGTGACAGTGAACAGTTAGGTCAGCTCAGCTGCAGGTCAAGTTGCCATTCTAAGAGAAAGGAAGAAACAAACAAAAAACCCCAACAGATTCTATAATACATTTCCTCACTGAACCAACTTCCAAGAGTCCAAACTTTAGCTACCTACTTCAATCAAAAGGGGTAACATTGGTTTTAACCCGATTTGACAAATAGATTGCTATTTATCCAGGTGTGTGGTCTTGAGATTTTTGTGAAGCTTTACTAAAAAGTGGAAAATCTCTAAAAGTCAATGAATTAGTTTTTAATACCTCAGTCACAATGGCACTGAAAATAATGGGAGTTTTGAGCTACTTCATTTTGCTCATTATTTTAAATGATGTTCCATATCATATTGTTTGCATGTGAACTATATTAAATTGAGGTATGTAAATGATATTCCCCTAGGACTTTTTTTGAAACCAGCAAGTAATATTTAAATATGTGAAAGCAGTAGAAAATAAAAGCTACATAGAAGAATGATAATAAGAGCATATTGCTTTGTGCTGAGTAGGGAATTTATTGACGTTGAGCAAAGACGGTGCAATTTTCCTGCTCTTCTGCTTTTATAGACACTACTGTTGCTAGCTGGAAAAAAAAAACTGGTGATTGTAAATCTACCAAAGATTATTCACAGTGAGAGAAAGACCACCTCTTTTCTTTCTCCCCTCCTCCTTCCCCTGACATCCATTCACTCTGGAGTCTTTTTAAGGTGGCTTTCACTGTCTCATCCTCTTGTAATGGAGGATTTTGCTGTGTGCCTTTGAAAGAGATGTGTACAATCAAAATTCTCTGAGGATTAACTTACCAGATCGTCACACCTGACAGTTCTGATGATGGTTGTGTGGTATATTTGCTACCTTTACCAGAAGCAATCCCTCCCTCCTATTCTGCCTTCTCTCCATTTTATTCCTCTCTCGGGAGCTGCAGAGGAGAAGGTGAAAATGGAAATGCTTGGTCATCATACTCTCAGGTTAGGTTAAAAAAAAATCAAGATGGAAACAAAAATGTTGAGAGAATCAAGTCTTCATCAACTGTGCAGTATGCTGATACAGTATCTCAATTAAATTATTCATAGAGTTAGCTGTGCGGCACGATAGGAAGAGGAAATTTAGGAAAAGCCTGTAATGAAGATGAAGCAACTATAGAAAAGGGGGTGGGGCTGGGGATCAATAAGACATTATTTCCTTTCCTCCCCCGTAAAATAAGTTTCTGTCTAGCAAAATGATCTTGTGAATGTATAGGAACAACCGTTCCATGCAGCCTTTTCCGAAAGGTAACTGTGAGCAGGAACTGATGTAGTGATGCCCAGCAAACATAAAAGCCTCATTTTCTCCTACCTCACCCAACCTGTAGCTATTTATTCAGGCACATTAAATATAAGGTCTTCCCCGACTGTCAAATTGTAAGTTTTAAAGTTACAAGTTTAAAGTACATTTCCTTACTTAAAACTGCCATTCTGATTTAATAGTATCTTATACCTAGTCACTGTTACACTTGCAGAGGGAGGTATGACTATACCAGACATACCAAGATAATGAAGAATCAGGTCCACCAATTATTATGAGAAGTAACATTGTTTCAACTGTTGGTTGTTAGCAACAGTTTTAACTTGAAAAAGCATTGCCAATGGCTTAAGTACAAGCATACGTAAGAGCAAACCATGGCAACATCTCCTTGGCAAAATAATGTCATTTTCTAATACAAGCATGATCTGCATCCCTCTGTAAGCTGCCCTGGGGTGATGCCAAAGTGCAGACCCTGAGAGGGAGTCAGCTGTGTAGCTGTGAGCTAGCTATGCCGTGCTGACCAAGGAGGGACCAACAGGGAAAGACACCTCCTGTGCACAGCTGGTTAGCGATCGCAGGAATGGAGTCTTGGTTTCTCTCATATTCTGTGCCTTTTTGGTTTCTGATGTGCTTTCATTATTCTGTACCCCTCTGCTTGTTCTCAACATAAGGCTCCTTGTTGGCTGTCTCTCTTCACGTAAAAACTTTTGTCTGAGTTAGCATTGTATGAAATCCAGAAAGTAATCGGCCAGCTTCTGTCTGCATGTATTGTCAGTGGCCAAATACTATAAAGTTGGCTGCAAATTTAGAAGGCTTTTTTTTCATAAGCCTATGGAAATGAATTGTTATAGTACAGTTACATTTAAAAGATCCGTTTTGGGTTGTTAGAGAGATTTTGCCTTTAAGGCAAAACTGGCTTCTTAGCAATGTTGGCCTTGTTGTTGAAACCAAGATCATAAAGGTCATAGTGCCTAATACATACTAGTGGTTCACTGTGCAGAAAGCATCTCTCTGAAAAGGCAGCAATGAAGAAGCAGAATATATAAAATTTCCAACAAGATGTTTTGTTGCCTTTGGTTGTAATTTATTAAAAAGTACAAAACTAAACCTTAAAAAGAAAAAGACAAGGTCATTTGTCATTATTCATTGATCTGAATGTGTGCAATTAATATTCAGAAAGCATTAATGAAGATGGTAATGATTTTTGAAAGTGCCTTTTTTGTAGTATTAACAGCTAGTAATCTGAAATTTAATCTTGAAAGTGAATTACTGATTATTTTCTTGTTTACAATGCTCAAGTTATTCTATCAAGAAATGAAAAAATATTGTATGACAGCTGAATAGTTGACAATAGCACAAATTGCAAATGGATAACTTCAACACCAAATTAATATTTCGGTCTCTATGCTGAAATTTGTTAATATAAACTGTGTAGATAATACTTAGGAGTAACAAACACGTCTCAGGAGACTTAATGGGATGAATCCATAAAAAATATTAGATGATGACCAGTCTTAAGTATCACATTTCTGGTTTTCATTTGACCAAGTATACGTCTTGTTATTCATCCAATTACATTTTTTACTGGTTGGTAACATAAGCTCTGCAGACCATGCAGCAATGTACCGCTTCTAAATTTATTTTCTACATATTGCACTGTAGATTTTTAAGAATGTGCAGGGCTAACTAATTTTATGAAGCAGAGTATTACAGCCTGCTGCAAAGGAAACAAAAACTGTTTTATTTCACAGAGACAATGTTTCATTTCTTAAATCTAAATTTGTTACCATTCTGCAACAGATGCAGCACAACACCTTAAACATATGTTTAAGTACACCCTGAAATTTGCTTGGAATCAATGGGGGTTTAAATGTGCTTTACAGATCTGGCTGATGATTAAAAATATGTGTTTGCTATGCGTTTATAGAAGATAACTATGCAGCATCTGATCAGCCAAGAAGAGCTGCATGCCCTTATTTTCCATTGGGAGACCAGGTATATTCCCTCTCAAGGCACGTTCAGCTCTTTCAAGGCCACAGAGTAGAAGTATGATTGTTCCTTTCGTCTGAGCAGGATCGTTTCTTCAAAGCAAGAAATGTCTTAGTTTTGGGGTTTTTTTAATGCAATACTGCTTATTCAGAAAAAATATATATACAAATGAATAATTTCTGCGATTACTGTAGAGACAGTCGGCAGCAGGTAGTTCCTTGTGCATTATTTAAAATTCTGCTCCTTTTGTCAGGTCTTTACCTCAGGGAGCTGAGTGACTGCTTCTCAAGTAGCTGGTTTGCTTTATACTGGCGTTTCGGTTGTCAGATGGCATGGCTACTTGGATAGCTTACTATAAAACAAGGAAGGATGTGTGTTTGTGGTGTGCTAGCTACTTCACACATGTTGTCTCAAGGTATCTATGAAAAAATTTGTATTTCCTCTCTCTTCAGTAGGAATAAGGTAAGATGTCTTCCATTTACTGCAGAATAAGAGTGTTCATCGAGACAATTACTGTAGAGTAGGTAAAAAAGTGTAAACCTGTACTCAGGCTACCTTGCAATAATTTATGTAAACATGCTCTTCTAAGCAGGAGTTGCCAAACTGTCACCTAACTGCTCTGTTGTGTGGTCTGAGAATCTCTCATCTATAGGGCTTGGTTTCTGATTGGTCATTTTCCTCTGGCCCAGTCCTTGGGTGGTGTTTCCAAAACTATTTATAAAAACCTTAAAAAGGGGCTACTGTTTCAAAATTCAGAGTCTTCTTTTGAAGACACCAAGCATTTTTAGCTGTCACCTAAGTAAGCATTCTAGAGTGCTTAGCTTGGAAAGAAATATTCTAGTTATGTGAGTATTGTATTCAATAAATTTGGCTTAGGTTTTCATCATCTCAGTGGCTTAATGACCTTGAGACCTACTCCCATTTTATCCTGCCTCTGCACAGGAGAGATTACTTGTTTTGTTACTTGCCAAAAGACATCTCTATTTTCAGTTTGCTGACTGTTAAAAAGCAAAAACTTCAGAATGTGTTTAATTTATTTACACAAACCACTGTGATTCCCTCCATTTTTCCCTTTAAAAGTCTAGTCATTGAAGGTCTACAGAGTTCAGCAATACATATATATACTTCCTTAAACTACTGGGTTAGAAATTGCTATTTTAACTAAGTGATATGTTGTTTCATATGTTGGAGGAAGATATTCTTTTCCGTATTTCTCTTTCTGTGAATTGTGAGTAATATCTCTGGTAAGGACGATGCCCTTTTCAACAAAACTGCCTGTTAAAATCATGCTCATCCTCAGAACTGTGTAAATGAATTACTTTGGTTAGCGTAATCAAGTTATGACTGTAAGACTAACCTGTACTCTACTGTCTGTGAATTGATAGAAAAATGTAGCCCAAACAGAAAATAAACAAAAATTGGCAATATGGAGAATTGCCTTAGAATAGCCTCACAGTGTCTTAGGATGTTTTAAAAAAAAAAAACACCGTAGTAATGTGATGAGAGGGGAAATACTGGCAGTAAGAGTTCTCACGTGAAAGCAAATCTTAAAGAAATAATATATTCAGTAAACAGAATTATAAAGGTTCTTCAGAGTAGAAGGAGGCCTGGTTGTTTTGGGGTTTTTTGGTGTTTATTTAAATCCTGAAGAAATCTATCCTTATGTTATATTAAGAGATGTTATGTGCAAAAACAATTAGCAGAACTGCGCCCAGTGTGCCAAGAAGATATATTATCCAGACACATTTTTAACATACAAGGCAACATTTAAAAAATAAGGGGGAAAAAACATCAAGTCATGAGTGGAGAAAATCAGATCTCAGCACCAGGCATTTGTAGCTGTCCTTGAGATAAACAGAGTGATGGGACAGGGCCATCACATGGCCCTTTGCCTGACTGGCTAAAAATAAACATGATACACACTTTGTATGCATTTCTCCCTTTAATGTGTGGGAGGAGAGAAAAATCCTCATAGGAACAGATGCTCTGTTCTTGTCCCTCTCACAGCACCCTCTCAGGTTCTTATCCCTGCCCTTTGCTCAGTGAAGCTACACTCAAGTGAAAGACCTCTGTTTCATTTTTAATCCCTGTATGGTGGGAGCAGGTCTATGGATGTAGCTGAGGATTAACTGGTCTTTTAAAATAAAGTTAATTTTATCTGCATTTAAAAGTATGTGATTCAGGCTTCTATATAAAAATAATTTTTAAAAAACACAGAATATTTTATAGATTTATTTACTCACAATAAAAGAATAAATTTTGCACCTCATGGCTAATAAAAACAATTTCTCATTACTTTGGTAAGGATCTTGCCAGTGTAAAGAAAAAGGATCAAATCTTACTTCAGGGAAGTACTGTGCTATAAAACTGATTCACAGCAAGAATACCTGAGTGAGTAGAAGTATCAAAGAAAAGAAAGGAAAGAAAGATTCTTGTTTTATTCAACATGGCATATTTCATAAGAAATTCAGATTTCTTTGTCAAAAAAGTGTTTATTGATCGTTGTCCAGCATTCTGTTTCTCACTGGGGTTGCTGGGTTCGGCTGAATTTTTTCCTCCAAATTCTTTGCAAACTGCCAATTTAGAATCTGTCTTTAAGATGATGATTTATGGTGGAAACTTGCTGACACTTGACTGTAGGAATACAGTAAAAGTATTTTAGCTAGGTATTCTGAAGGCTTTGAAATGAGTATTGATGTTTATTAATTCAATGTTCTGTGTTTTGGAAAGAGATTAACAGTGGCACTTCAACTGAAGAATTTGTCTGGTTCACATCACATTACATTCAGATTGCCTCTGAAATCTCTGATTGCTTTGTTTTGCTTTTGGACAGACATTAAAAATGCTAGTCAGGAACGTTGAGGCTTGTTGCATAGGTGTAGGGGTTCAGTGGTGGTGAGGCACATCGTGGGGCTGATTCTTCTCTTGACTTGAACTGAATCAAGTGAAACCTCTCTTAAGCCAGAGGTATTGCAGCAACGCAAAATGTGTGTGAAATGATAGTCGAGCACAGATACTTCCTGCAGGCTGTTTCCTCTTATTCATTCATTGCTTCAACATGTGAGGAACACAGAAGCCAGGTATAGTGCCAATAGGACATCTATCATGGCAGAAAGGGAATGAGGAAGTACCACTGCCCTGCTTCCTCTGCTAAGCAAATACAGATCTCTCTCTCATTACGTAGTCCGATTTCAGATATGTTATAGATTACGAAAATATATGTTAAAGGCTGCAAGTTGTAACCATTATAAATTACTTTAAAATAAATGTTTTGTGGTTTCGTATTGTAGTAAATACATATAGTCTGCATATTTGTCTTTAGTAATATTTTGCCTTGCTTTCGTAAGAATAAATATGCATACACAGCTATTATTGTTATGTGGTTATAGTCAATAACTAAATTTGTGCAGAAGGCCACAACATTTAAAAAAAAATCTTAATTTTAAATGTTTTTCAGTATGTCCTTTCTCCTAATCCATGGTGTCTTTCACAGCTCTTTTCCTCTCACCATTTCTAATTCATCTATAAAATACGAATGCCCCTCATCCTCTCATCCACCAAGTCAGTCTGCGCCATTAGAGTCCTGGAGCTTCTCATGTTTTCTTTGCTTTGTGATAAAGCTTTTCCTGCATCCCTGTGTTTTGGAGCCCTTTTCTGCCCTCAAATCCTTTTTTAAGATTTATGTTGATTTTTGTGCTGGTCTTCCCTTCATGCTTGTGTCAGGATAGAGTCCACTGTCAAAGCAAGTGCTCTCATTCCCACTCCTAGACCCCTGCCCTTTCTCAATTCAAAAGAAGTGCTAACTAATATGACAGTGAAACATTCAGTCAGATAAGTGGTAGACTTTCTGAAACTGTGTTCTCTGTGCAGTGTCTGTCAGTAAGAATGACTCGCAGTAGCTAATCTGCAGTGTGGAACAGAGCCAGAGAAACCATGAAGAATGAAAGATGTCCAGGCTGGCTAAGCGAATTGGATTGTATAGAGGAAAGATTGGAACATGTGAGAAATTAAGATAGACTGTTCTTAAAAAGAAAAAAAAAAAAGCAGAACCATTGTCAAGTGTTCTGTCAATCTTTATTTCCTACTGTTTTAACTGCATTTCTTCCCTTCTCAGGCATCTCTTAGGAACTCAGTGATGACCATACCAGTTATCTGCCACTACTATATTAAGGAGATGTTTCTTCCAACATGATAAGAAGTGATGTCATTCTCATAATAGAGTTGTCACTAAGCTTCAGAGTCATTGTGGTGACTCGTAGGGCTAAGCATTCCAGCAAAGCTGTCAGTGCAAACTCTGAAAATCTTTTCAGTTTGCATGTCAAAGAGTATCATAGACTTTGATATGTATGAAAAAATTAGAGTCTGTTCCATGGAGATTCTGCATTCCAGAAAGGCAAATCAGTACAGAATCAGTGAGGAGAAAGAGTATGGTGATCCATGGGATTAGAAGTGTACAGTGTGAGATTAAGAGCATAATTACACTACACAGTGAAGTATGGTATAGAAATAATTGATCTAACCAGCACTAAACTATTTCCAGAAGTGAATTAGTACAGCCACATTAGTTTGGCATTGAATACATGTTGTGGAAGACTAGCTGTCTTGGTGACAGGGCACATCAGCTTGAAAGGAAGGTGCTAACATATCTATACAGCTCTTAGAACCAGGGCCGTACGGGTATAGAGTGTCCACAGTGTGCTACACTGACTGGCATGGTGTCCCAATCAGCTTGAACCTCTTCACATTGCATACCATGTTGTAAGGTAGATATGCTGTAAAAGAGCTTAACTTGATTAGGCAGGCAAAATGAGTATTAACAGAAGATACAATTTCTTTCTCTGAATGTACCACCAGAAAGGTAAAGCTCTGTTTAAACTAAGGGACAGTGTTAGTAGAAGAGCATAAGTCATTGACTGACTAGGAATACATTGAGTCTAAAAATCAAAAAGAATTTTCTGCCAGGGCAGAGACGCTTTGAGACTGCCATCTGATCAAGTAGTTATAAAAGGGGATTTGGTCAGTTTCTGAAAGGGATTAAGCGATATGACTGCAAGTGTGAGAGTGGATCACTTGCAATGATTCAGGAGTTCCCTTCTAGTCCTATACTCCTGTGTCTCACAATTCTGCTCAAGTGGCAGAGTCAACAATAAATTCCACTACTGAATAATCTGGGAAGAGCAGGGTCCTAATTATAACCTTGTGGAGTAATAATCTGCTCTTATCTTTCTACATATATTTCAACTATTGTATGTATATATTTCAGTTAAGAGTTGAGGGGTGAAAGGAGTGGGTTCTCTGGTAGCCAGAGTATATAACCTTAAAAATGTGTAGGGAGTTAGCCTTCTTCAGTTGCACAGTTAATGAAACAATTTTATTTAATCTTGATTCTTTTTAAGTAACAGTGATAGAGCCAGGGAAGTACTGCTCAAATTTCTTGTAAATATATGCCAAACAATATACATCATTATTTCAGTCACTCTAGTCACGAGGACTTGCGAACTGCTGAATTCAGCCAGATGAAAAGACTACCGAACCTAGTATCCTGTCTTAGTAAGTAGATACTTATGGAAAAACTGTATGGAAAAACAGTCACGCTTACAGGGATTTTTCAATCATGCTCTTCTAGCCTTCAGTGGCTCGGTGACTCTTTTGTTTAGTAGTTACTGCTGACCTACTGAATAGAACTGCTGAATTCATGAAGTCATGACTTTTTTGATCCATGTACAGTTTGGGCCTTGCAATATCTAATGAAAATGAGTTTAGTTTATTATTACCAAAAAATGTGCATGCCTTCCAATATTTATAATATGAAAACTAGTGGATAACTGTTCCCAGCTCACCTTTTTCATAAAATTCATGACTTAATACATCTCTATCATATCCTTCTTCAGATGTTCTTCTAATTCTACTGTAACCTTTTTGATAATGGAATGACTGAAACTGCATATAGTATTCATAATGTGTCTGTGGCCTGAATGTATAGAAGGCAGACTTCTTGCGTTTATTCTCTGTTAACTTAAAAATGATTCCTAAGTTTCTGTTTCCTTCTTTAAGCACCAGATGTTTTCAGATTTCTTTCCTGGTGATACTAACACCCCATGTATAGACGTATGTGTGTATTTTCCCTTCCTCTCCTGATGTGCATTACACTTACTGACACCGAATAGCCTCTGGCATTTTATCACCCATTCAGTATTGAACCATCCTCTGAAGCTTTTCATAGCCAGCTTCAGACTTCCTCAGCCTAATAGTTTTATGTCATCTGATTTTTTTCTTTGTCTTATTATGTGTGTACTTTCCCACATCATTTATGAATATATTGAAGGACCCAGATCTCTCAGTTGAGCCTATGTCAGTGAATCCTGATACTTTCTTAGTATGAATATTTCTTAATAAAGAATACAAGCAATATAAAATCTGACCTATAAAAATCACTCATCCTTTTTTTCCTTCTTCCTAAAATGAATTTTTACCATTTTAGTTTCATAGTTTATTTATTGCGTAAGTAGATGCATTTTTAATTCATTTTCACGGTGTACTTCTGCTTTTCAAAGGATTCGTAGGATAATGGGAAAACAAGACAACAGAAATTCACTGCTATTTGATGATTTAATTATCACACATGTTGAGTTTAATGGCTCTAATTAACATTTTTATTTTATCAGAGTATGAGATTTTGGCACATACCGACAATTGAGAGTGATTGTCAGGAAAAAGTATATAAAAGAAACTGTTCTTTTTATTTTTTGAATATTAGCATGTAAAGGTTGTCTTTGTCTGCAATCTTCTATTGGCTTAATCCACTATGCTTACTTATTAAGCTATGAATACCTGCAAATCCTTTAAAGGATTAACTGTATCTGCCTGCTAAGCTTTCCAAGGCAGTTAAAAATAACTGCAGGCTGATTCTACTGACACACTAAAAATTGGACCTGCTCTATGTTTTATGTTGTATTTGCTACTGCTTTGACAGATGTAATACAGTCTGGAGGTACTTAAACCTTCTATGAAGATTCAGGTTGACCAAGTGCTCTCGAAACCCCCATTATAACTAGCAGCTGTTTTCCCTTACAGCCCATAGAGAATCAGCATTTGCTTTGTCTCATGAAAAATGCCAGTGACCAAGGACATATAAGGTGGAAAAAGAAATTCAGCTTAATACGAATGCATGAGATAAAGGTATCCTTCTCTGTGACATACACGTGGTGGTCTGACCAGTTCCTGCAGTGCAGTCCTTTATGTATGCTGTGGCTTTTGCTAGCTGCGCTCATTGACTTCAGAAAATGTGGATCTTTTCTGCATTTACAGAATTATTGTTTTCTAATACAGTATGAGCATGTATGCTGGATGCTGCTAGGTATTATTAGGAAGGGAGCCAGAGAGATGAGATTCACTGTAGTGGAAGCCTTACACGGAAGGCACAGTTTCTCTTTGCGTTCTAGAGAGTGCATGAAAGAGCAGTACATTAAAATGTGTACTGACTACCTCTATGCTCTATTATTCCTGCTGGCTATCAGGGAAGAAGAGTTGGCCTTCACCTTCGTCCTTGGTCAAAGAAGTTAAATTGTGGAATGTATAAAATGGCAACTTTGAGACAAGGCTTTTCACTTTTCATTGTCTTTTGCCAGATATTTTCTGTCTGACGTCTTGTACTGGTACAACAGAAATTCCAGGTTGCAAAAGAGTATCATACATGCTTGTATTTTCTTGTTGGCAAAGGACAGAATACCTACTGTGGATCCTTCTTTGCTACAATGATTCCTCCTTCCTTAACAGATTCTTTAGGTTCCTGCAAAAAAGCAGAAATTAGAGTGTACATAACAGCTGAAACTGGTTCTAGCAGTTTTAAGAGCTGAAGGAACATAACAAGGCGTAAAGCTACTTTGCTCCCAAGTGATAGGCCTCAGGCTAAATAATACTTAGGTGGGTGCATGAATCCTGTATTTGTTCGGAGGTGAATGAAGGAGGAATACTGAAAACCAGATACAGTGAGATGTAGGTACTCACAGGGGGCAACTCTGTCAGCATTCCTTATAATGACCTCCTGACTGTAAAGCAATATGTACTTGGGTCATGGCTTGACGGCCGCCTGGTCAGAGTGTAAAGCATTGATGCAAGTGCAGAAGGAAAATTTGATTCATCAACATGGATTCAACCTTCAGTCCCAAAATAATGTTTTACACAGAAAGGCTGCTAAACTTCTTTAGAGTTTAGCTACTCCAAGAGCTAAATAATTGTTACTTAATTACTTAATTATTATGCTGTTTGGCAGTGGAAGGGCTGTAGGTTTTCCTGGTCTTCTAAATATGTAAGCAAACTCTGCACAACCCAAGCAGAAGCATCCAGCTTGGCTACAATAAGCAATATAACTCCATTAACATTACTATGTGCTACTGTATGTCTAAAATACTTTTGGAGACTGATTAAAGTTTGTACTGATGCAACTTCATACTGAGCTAAATCAGGAGATCACTTTATCCTTTTTACTAGTTCTAGCTAAGGGAAGTCAACAAAAACTTGGGAGAGTGATAACATTTTAAACCATTTTTATAGTCAATGTCAGCCTATGTATGGCTCTAGCCTACCTGAGGAAGTGCCACAGTTAAGCAGATACATTGTTTGTGATATTTCAGCAATGTCTTTTAGAACTAGCTGCAGAATTTGTACAATGCACTGTATTGCACTATGCAGGCAATAGATGACATGGACTTACCAGGTAGATTAGATGGTTCTACTTATTTCAGTGCTAATTTTTCTAATTAGGCATATATTGCTTAATGTGTGTTTTTATCTGAACTTCATGAAAAACTGTCAGGTTAAATTTTACTCAACGTGTACTTTGGAGGGAGAAAATGGACTTTTACGAAATGCACTTCCTAATACAAACTATTTAGTACTTTGGTATGAATCGAAACTAGCATTCTTATGCTTTAAATAAGAAATCTTGTGGAACCCAAGCTTGTCAGATTTTTGCCAGACACTTGCTGGTTCCCTGCCAGCTTATCTACCCATTCACTTGGCAGGTTGCCCAGCCTTCCAAAAGCTGCAGCTGCCTCTGCATCAAGGATGGCTCCAGGGCGGGTGGCCAGATGGACTTCCTCGCAGGTACCACCCAAAGGATCCCCATCGTTGTGGGGTGATGTGTTGTGCAGACAGCCTCCTGGCAGGGTGGTAGGTTAAGGAACTTTCAGGTCTGGAGATGTTTTATCTTGGGCCAGCTTTTAGTAGTTTTCTAAGAAATGGTTTTATAAATGGACATCCTATTCCTGTCACTAAGACAGACCTTGTATCTGAAAAGAGGGATGTACGCATTTAACACATCACTTTGTAGCAGTCCTGCTTCCAAGGTTCATGTAGAAATGACACAAAACACAACAGTATGTCTAGAGAAATGTTGCTTTTTAAGTTGGAATTTGGCTTCTGACAGAGCATTAGGTTTTGTTGGGGTTTTGGGTTTTCTTTTTGTCTTAACAGATGTTCTTGTTTCTCCTACAAATATCGAATATTATTTTAGATTCAGCTAGACCTCAGCAATATCTTGTGGGCTAACATGCAATTTTTTAATCAGTTAGATATTTGTGGTAGTTAATACACCCTTGGTATTAATAATGCATTGTGGAAGGACTGTAATAATAAATAAAAGCTGATAAGCTCTATGTTGATGTACATGGTTGTTGACCTTAACAGTTTTTCTCCTATCTATTTAGTGCTGAGAACAGTGCAATTTAATAGCACAGAGCAATGCTAGTGAAATTTTGGGGGTTGTAACTCTTCATGTTTGTGTAAAAGTAAGTGCTAACCATTACTCAAACAGGTTAATAAAAAACAAAAGCACACAAAGCAATTTTGCTTTCTTTTTCTGATTATACTTTAATAGCCCACTGCATTTTAAATAGCTTGTTAGGAAAGTTATCTTTCCTAACAGAGCTCTACTCCAAAAATAAACCAATTCCACAAGAGTACGCATGGTTGGAGAAGAACTTCTTTTTCTGCTCCAGCTATTGCTTGTAGATTGCTACTAGATGCCATTTAAATAAATAAGTAAATATCTATTTTACTGAAGTCAAATAATGATATTGAAAGAGTCATGTTAATGTAATGAAGCAACTGTGATACACTGAGTATTTTATACCCTATTGCCTGGAGATGATACATTTTCTTATAATTACCCTAAAGGAAATTTAATGAAGATTTTTTAATTAACATAATACACTAGAGCATAAGGTGATTAATGGTTCTTATCATTAATTTGTCAAATAGAAACAATGATACTATAAAAGATGACATTCTGATAGATTTTCTCCAGCTTAGTAACTTTTTCAGCAATTTTACCTAGTAACTTTACTTCATACCTTGCCCCACTAAAGTTAGTAAGTCCATTCCTGAAGTTCCTAGTTGGGTAGAATAATGGTTTCAGAATCTAGGTGGATAATCTTTTTGCTTATACAGTGTTACCTAGCAGTGCAAGAACTGAAGAACCAAATATTGCCTTCCTTGTTTGGACCAATGGCTCATCAAAATCAGTACAAAGGATGGAAACACTATGATTAAAAATATATATATATATTCCTCTCCTGTTTCTCATCTAATACAATATGTTGGGGTGGAGAAGGTTGGCCTTGTTGTGCATTTAGCAGATGCTTCTAAAGAGCTGTCCAAAATGAAACCAAGCTCAATTGATTCGTCTCTGTGCGACTCCAGCTCTATGTGTTTGAAAGCATTGGAGCTATGCTAATAATAAAATTAGAGTGAAATAGAGATAAATCATACACACTGCTTCTTGCTTAACTGATGACAATTAGTTTCTCTTTCATTTTATTATTCTTTTTCACCAGTCAATATAAAAATTTTGCTAACAAGTTTTTCACAACATTCACAGATTAAAAGTAGTTGCCTAACTCCATTTCTGCTTACAAACTTAATAACAACATGCTTATATAAAATTGGCTATGAGGGTCATATCTTCAGCTACATACTGGCATAGCTTCAACTGCATAGTTGTTGACTTCATGAGTATCTAGATACAAACTTAGTTAAGCCCATGCTTAACTGCTTTGTCAATTTGTCTCTCTCCCTCTCTGGTTGCTCTTAATATCGTATAAAATCTATGAAATTTAGCTCATGCTGACATACAAATGAATGTTCAGCTATTTCTGTATGTTCTTTGTACCCAAAACCATGGTGGATTTACTCTTGTCCCAAGCCCAAAGAAAAGACTGTATCCACTGTGACTTCTATAGTGGTATGCTCTGGGTGTGAGTGTGTGTGTGTATCTATTCTCAAAGGAGATATATGGGCCTCTTGTCTAACCAAAACTTCTGTAATCAGATAGACTGCATTTCAGAATAAATCCTTTCTAGTGTATCTGCTCCCAAACTCATGCTTTTTGCAGTAGATGTAAATTAAGTCCTCTTCTTTTGTGGCTTTGGATTTAAATCACTTAATGTTTATCACAGTTATTGATACCTGCTTTTCATTATATTTAAAAATGTTTACAGCAAAATATGACATTGGTAATAGTAGCAAAGATTTAGAAAGTGAATTTCACAAGAGCTATTTTATAGCCTGAGACTCTCATCTCATACACCAAACACAAAAGTTACTACACAAAGGAAAGTATAATAAAATTATGGCTGTAGGCAGTGGCTTTAATAAACAGTATAGGGTTTTTTAATACTTAATGAACTAAGAGATTTTACCAGAAGTGTAACCTCATATTTCTGTGATTTATGTGCATTATTCCCCAAAATAGCATTCATTTACAGTAAGATTTAGTTGGGCATTTATGCCTGACCAAACTAATGAGTGTGATATTAGACTGTCTAGGGAGCTATGGATATATTTAAATAAAAAGATTTGTAAGTGCTCTAATTATCTTAATAAATCAGGAGCTAAGTGACAATATTGGCATAGGTTAGAATAAAAAATATATTTTAAGCACACATATCCATAAATTTTAGTTCCTAAAAATTTTGACAGCATGTCCATGTATCTCTTCATATTCTTAGTATTTGCTAGATGTACTGTAGTTTCCCCTGGCATATGTGTCCTGTAAGGCAAGAGACAACAGAATCAAGAAATAAACATCTGACCACGTCACAAATCCAATTAACTCTGACAAGGCTAGTAAAGTCAAGTGAATAATGAAGCAATGCTGTCGGGAAGCAGCTTTGTATTTTAGATCGTACTAGAGATAGTAGGACACCAGGTGGATGAAGCAAAAATACTCCAGGCAGCTGAATTTTCTGTGTCCACTAAGATCATCTTATACCCTGACGAGGTTACAGCACTATAGCATTTTCAAGTGTCAGATCTCATCTCTTCACTGTTTCTAAGCGGCAGAGAGGAGGAGGGAAGCATTCCCTTCACAGAATGTAAAATATGTGCTAATGTCATTACAAGGTAATGCGGTGAAGCAGAAACCGCAGCCTTGCCTCAACCACCACCACCATGTTTGGTTATGATAATAACCTTCAACAGATTTCAGTGCAACAATCCTCGGGCAGAAATTCAGGTGATTGTCTAATCCCAGGACCTATGCATGTTAGAAGTAGCTTGCTTTCTTCTAGCTCTCGACATGTAGTTATCCTGTGTCCCATTTAATGAAACCGGATGATTAAATGATTGCTTCACTGGTCTGCTGCATTCATTCATGCTTGACACTCAAAAATGTGGGTGAATTTCTCATCTCGAGTATAGCAGTGTCAGTCTAGTGATACTCCTTTGGCAAAATTATTTTGGTTTTATCTTGAGAGGAGAAGCCATTCCCTGACCTTCTGACTAGAAATCTAAACTCTTCACTGCATGTCTCCACGTAGAAAGGAAATACATACTCTATTTACTTTATCTATGTAACTCAAACAACACTGTATTGCACTTGGAAATTCTACAGCTTTGGCTCTCTTCTCACTCAAACCTATTTCACAATCATGCAGTACCCTCAAGTAAAATGCTCACTTTCCATTTACACTTGAGAAATGGAAGAAATTTTAGACCAATTGAGTATTACACAATATTCAGTATTATTACTGTTAATTGTTGACGTTATTTGCAGCTCATAATAACCTACTTTTCTAGTTGCCAGTCAAACATATAGTTTATCAGCTCCAGTATGGGCCCTAAAACTGGAACAAACAACTATCCTCAACTTTGGGATGGAGGAAGGAATGTTTCTTTGGGAAACTTGATAACTGGGTCAGCTCATATCTTGCAGCTAGTTTGCAGCTGACTAGCATTGGAAATTTTGAAACACTTTTCTTATGTTTCTATTTGATTGAAACTAAAATTGTATTAACTTCAGCAAAAATTTCCAAAGGGAGATTTCTCAGTTTTAGAATGGGATTTCTGGTCTAGAAACCAGAAACAAATACACACAATGACTCAGTGGTTAGGTTATTAAATGATTAGATCTGGAGTAGGGAGCTGAAACTGTTTCCCCTCTCCTAATTCCACATGTTTGTATGCACTGCATCTTTTGAATCTTTTCCCCCTACAACTTGAAGAGATTGGAGTTTTGTTCTCACATAGAGGCCAAAAAAAAGTCCAAATTTCAGAAAGTCTGTAGCGCCTGTTTTGTAGTTAGTCTTAGTGTTGGTCCCATCTTTCCTGACACTGAGAATTTAACATGGGGTGAGATGGGTAAATTTATTTTAACTGTCAGGATGGTCTCAGAGGTCAGGGAAAGGAGCAAGGAAAGAATAAATACTGTGCAAGATGGCTTCTGCAGAGAAGTAAAAATGAAACATACCATCATGCTTTTACATTTCTCTAGCCGCATTGAAACTTGATCTTCTTGCTACAACTTTGGACACAAATAGAATTTAGCAAATGGATCTATGCTGTAGATGTGGCACAGGCGTATGCTGACATACGATTACCATATGTCAGTCCACAGAGATTCTCTAGCTCCTGAGAGGTGTTTTGTTCTTTAAATAGCTTTCCATCTTTTTAACATTTTGGAACATGTGACTATTTTCATTATGCTTTTTTCTCCTTCCTTTGAAGCCACATTCGTTTAAAACTGACTTAGATTAGGCAGAAAGGATTGATAGAAAGAAGCTAAAATAGCTTTCAGAGATTACTACTACAGTCAAATGTATTTGGAGCTTGAAGAGCCAACATGAACTATTGAAACAAAATAAAATCTACATTGATCTTTGTAAGTAAAGAAAACATTATATGGATTGGGATTTTTGTCCTGGATTCATCCAGGATCATATACAATATTTTATTCCTGGTACGTAACACAGCAAGTTAAAATTTAATCCAAAAAAAGAGAACACCTTTGTATTTAGT
This sequence comes from Gavia stellata, assembly GCF_030936135.1. Taxonomy (NCBI): domain Eukaryota; kingdom Metazoa; phylum Chordata; class Aves; order Gaviiformes; family Gaviidae; genus Gavia; species Gavia stellata. The sequence continues at coordinate 46,051,981 of NC_082599.1, forward strand.
CATGTATCATTAAATACTGAGATTTTGACTTGAACTGGAGACTGCCTGAGTAAGAACCTTACAGTCTCACACAAAGAACAATGGTAGCTGCCAAGAGGGTATTTCCTGTTGGTTTTCACAACAAAGAAAAAATTGGATATCTTCATATGATCTGCAGATGTGCAGTATGAAAGCATTTAGATACAAGTTTTACAGAGGCCTACTATTTTAGGCAAATAATAGATAAACAAACCTATCTCTTAAAAAAAAAAAAACTCCATCAGAATAGCCTTAAGATCTTTCAGCAAATTGTGACACACATAAAATACACTTGATCTTGTGTTCTTAAGTTCTTAAAAGTTTTGGAGGAAAAAATACTTTACATTGACTTAAATGCCTGTAAGAACTTTAAAAAAAAGGAAGCATAACGAGAACATACACAAAGACTTTACTTCTCGGTGTGAAAGTAGAAAAACTATACTGACACATTCTTTCACTTTTGTAACATCTCATGTAGACTTTATCAGAAAAATAGCTTTAGAGAAAAAAGAATTGCTTAAACTTTCTCAAGAGAGAAACCATCTTTTCTGAATGTCTGAAGAAATGCTGAGAATAATAACTACCATAAACAAGTAATTAGTAAGAATTTACATATATTTTATTTTCCAATTTATAGATTATTCCTGCCTGGAGACATAACATAATTTCTCAATAAACGCCAGCTTCCTAACTGTTGCAATATCAAGGACATCAAGCATTAGACTCCCCTTCAAGGTGTACGTATCAGCTTAGGCTGGCACAGGAAGAATTCTTAAGACTGGGCTGAAAGAACCAACGTTTACTCAAAGCCTCTGATTTGACACAGATACATTCGCTTTCTATATCTGCATCTCAGAAAGGGTCAAAGCGCCCTGCAATGTAGAAGGGCATGAAGTAGTGCTTGACACGTTGGACATAAACACATATGTCATGCAGACGTCCTACTATTATGAATAAATCAGTTCCTGCTTGTGCTAAAAGGCACTGATGTAAGCACAAAATGTTTTAGAGACCTGATCCTTTTGCTCTTAACTGTGTAACACTGGAAATTTTGCCGCTCTGCAAATTAAGGATTGGGCCTTAGTAGACTTCTCTTGAAATAAAGGCTTTTCTGTCAATTTGAGTGTTTAAATGGAAACTGGAGTTCCATAAGCTTTAGGCTAGCCTTCTCTACAGGAAAGTAAACAACCCAGAATGTATGGTGATATGTGTATTGTTTTCCTTCCGCAGTCACGTTGATTTCCAGAGTAATTGTAATTGGGTGCGCAAATTTCTGCTGGATGACACCGGAAGGGAAAAATGACAAAGATAACATAAAACCATTTTTTGTTTCTTATCCTAGGAAAGCCTTACATGGCACAATTTGGGGGATCCCTGGACTTAAACCCATTAACAGAAAAAGATAATGGTGCTTTCATGAGAGCCAAATGGAGGGAAAATATGTAGCAACACCATGTACGAGCAACATCAGAGCAGATCTATAATGAGGGAAGGGGGAGGTAAGTGATGCCGTGAAGGAGTTATTTATCAGGTATTATAATGTGAGGAAAAGATGAGGACTTCTTTTCAAAAGGGGAATCATAGAAATTCATTGAGGATATTGTGGCATCATTCCTCTAAATCCTGTACACTCCATTGTTCTCTATGTTTCTCAGTGGTACCTCCCTGCTCTCAGAAGTTTTGCACCCACTTGTTCTCTTTCCACATCCCAATGTTGATGAGGTCCTGTCTGTCTAAGCTCAGCAGCTCCTGTCTCCCAGGTTCAGCATCTCTATTTGACTGTGAGCAAAGCTGTCGCAGTGGTAAGCACTGTCAGAAAGATATTCTGCCTCTCTTTTTTGTCTGCAAAAGCAAGGTGTAAGAAGCCTTCCTCAGGGTATTTTCCTGGCACTGCTACTGTGGCTGCAGGATGAAGGCTAATGTTCCTCCCCTGCGCCACCAAGCAATACATGTTCCAGCATCAGAGTGAAGAGCAGGATCTGAAATAAGTAAAACACTGTCAGTCAGAAACTGCAGGAGTGAGAAAAATTAGAAGGCTTCCTTCCACCTGAGAAGTTTTTACGTAGACAGTAGAGGCTGCATGAGACAGGTGAAAGGGAAACTTCCTGGAAGTCCTGTGATTGAGGAAGTTTTGTAAGATAGCTTTACTTCACGGAGTTTCAAAATGTGTAATGGAGATGTGAGGTACTGGGCCAGTTCCCACCTGATGCAAAATAACCTCTGTGTGAGAATATACCGGAGATGTGAGCAACCTCAGTACCAGCTGTTTACAGCTGTCAATCTACTCCTGCTGCTCCAAGTGAATTGCTAAAGTAAACACAGCCTATGCTGGTTTATTCACCACTCGCAGACAGAAGAAAAACTGTAATGGTTTGTGATGCACCATGATTTTCCAGGAAAATATATTCCATAGCACTCTGGAAGCAAAAATACTGTATTTAAATGAGATTCCCAGCAGTATATTTTATTGACTTTGAGAGGCAGATTCAGAAAAAGAGGATTACCAAGCTGAGACTAATAGCTGCATTCAACATACTCAAATTTACACTAGTTTACATAAGAACGCAATCTGTAGGGGGAAAAAGAGTACTTAAACACGCCTTACTTTGTTGTATAGTGCCACCTAGGGGTTAAAAGCTTTTAAACTGTAGAGTGACAAAGGGTAGGAAGCCCTGTTAATAGCAGAGAAAGTATTTCTTACATTAAATCATTTATATTTTGGAATTAACAGGCAAAAAAAAGTGCTGCTGAGATTTCCATACTGTTGTATCTGGCAAAAGAATTGTAACTTTCACAGTTCCCTTTGGAGCTGGCCATACTCTTCCCTCTCTTCCATAGTCTGGCAGTGATTGGGGATGTCGCAAATCCCCATTTTCTCCTCTACTAGCCAGGTCTTGCTCATATGATCAGTGGAGAGGTTATCCACATCTACTGCCGCAAGGCTGGGTAGGTGATTGCTGTCTTGCTGGTTTTGAGTCTGCAAGAACTTAAAATAGAGCCTTGAAAAGTTTGCTTTGTGAGGCCAAAATTAGAGAGGAAACCCTGGCCTATGTCTACTTAATCTAATCTGCTAAAGGAAGGTACTGTACAAGGGAGGGATGAGATGCTGGGACTACTCTCTGTCTGTGAGCAGATATGCTTTATTCCTCCTGAAACTTCCCCCCTTGCACATTACAAATTACAGTTGGCTCCTTTTGGCTTCTTTTGATGTAGCCTAGAAATGGGCAAAAGACACCTAGAAAAATCTGCCCATCTCTGCACCGTGTTTGTTTTTCAAACTCAGTTTTGGGCTAAAAGCCTGAATTGTGATCATTTCTTTCCTGAAAAAACAAAACTATAGGAGAAGTAATATTTTAGAAGTGTTTTTTTCACACACTTTTTTTATTCTCTCAAATGGTATTTTGATTTTATTATGGATCTTCCACAGCAGATGGCGTACCTGCCTCACTGAGACCGGAGGTTCTTTCTGTGATCTGCTCACTTGGCAAGATCTACTATACCTCAGGCAGAATGCAGATTACTCATACATGTAGTCACAAAACTCTCTCCCCTGTCCTTATAGGAAGGTAGTGATGCTGTCACAATATTTTTTAAGGAAAAATGTCAATAACATTTTTGATTGCATGACTGTATGCTTGAACTGTAATGCTAATAAAGGGCATGTGTCTCCTCCCTTACTTCAGTATCCTCCACACACATAAGCAATTAAGATTTTATTATTAATAAGAAGGGGGGAAGACCTGTCTTATTTGTGTTAAGTCCTCTTTTAAAATCATCCATACTGAAAAAAGAAAAAAGGGGCAGCGACAAAAATTGCTTTGTCTGTCCCTTAGAAATGAAAAAAAAAAAAAATTATTTTGGAACTATAAGCCACAAACATGGAAAAATGATGCTGCAAGATATACCAAAGATTGCTGTAAGCACCCTTCAGGTAAACAAGCCCTGCAGTAAAATCATAGCATGATGGATGAAGCAAACTCTTATGACTGTCCTCTAGATGTCATGATGTAGAAGAGATGAGCAGCTGGGTACCAGGGCTGCCATACATGAAGCTGAATGAGCTTTGACAAGATTGTTATAGAAAAGCTACAGTAGGGAATAGTAAATTCATTGTGGTGCCCGTCTTGATGGCGGCATGCTCCGGAACAAGCAGACTACTGCTTAGATACTGGCGATAAACACTGTACCAAGCCTGAGGGACGGGGAGATGTATATTCACATCAGGTCCACATTAGACATTCTTGCTCTGTCGCTCAGGGTGGATTTTTGGTGATTTTCTTGTTTTGATAAAAGTCAGAGAGAATATGCACTTACAGTAGTAGTACAGTGCTTCTGCCTTTATAGGTTCTATTGCTTACCAAAACAGCATGGTTTTTACATGTATATATATATCTGTATGTATGTGTATATACATACACATATAAATAAATAAAATGCCAGCATAAATAATTACACTAGTAAATATATACACATTAGGAAGACTTGCTATTACAACTTTATTGGCAGATATTCTCTAATACAAATATGGCCTAATGGTCTGGGCCAGCAGCTATTTCTTACAAAAGAAGATACAACAAATTCAGAGGCTTGGAATAAGATACTTATGAATAAGGATTGCAGGATTCTCTCCTATGTATGTATGTCTAAAAGAAAGTCTGAAGATCAGAGTTTACTGAAGAGGAATTGGAGAAGTGGTGATTAATAGAAGTCATTAAACATAATTTGGAATATTCAGAATTTCAATTACAAAATAAAAAGAATCATGCTGCTCTTGAGATTCCTAAAAGAATTTTTTCAAAATTTTTCATTTTACAGGGCCTGGCTCATTAAAAGCTGTGATAGTTTAAAGGTGTTCAGAGCTGGTGTGTCTTAAAGCTTGTTTCTTTCTTTCAAACTGTATCCCTCTGTTAAACGAAGTATCACCTTTCCTTACCAACCTCACCTCTCTGAGGTGCCCGACAGTAGAGTTAGGGAAAACACTGTAGCTGGAGGCCTAGCAAGACGACTAGCAAGAAGAAATCCTGCTTCTGCTAAATCACTTCTGCCATCGACTTCCCCAAGGACAAATTTCATTCTCAAATTTGGGCTTTCTTGACAAATGTTGTCCACCTGGCAACAAGGTCAAAATCATGTAATGCACAGTCTGTTAATCAGAATCAGGTGTATCCACACTTAGTGTCACAAGTAGAAAAACAAGTCGATGTTTTACAGGAATAAATGAGGAAGGGGGGAAGTCTTGGAGAACCACACCTGGAGAAATAATACAGGAACGATGATGAAAACTCACATTCAGAGAACGGCAATGAAGGTTAACCGCCTCTGTGTCTCAGGAGCTTGGCTCCAAGGGACAGAAACACAGGGAGCCTCTTTGTGCCTGAGACGGGACCCCCCTGGGGCTCTTTCTCCTAACCTCATCCCACCTCCCCCTGTATGTAACAACGGGGCTTCCAAAGAGAAGGTGGCTCCTCTAGACTCATTCACAGAGTCCCCACCCAAGAGTCAACAATATATGGCTGCTGAGCTGCAAAGATACGTCTCAGCAAAGGTGATCACTTAAATACTATATGTAGTATATCCAAGTCACCATAGACATTTAAGAATCTTAAAGTACATTGGCAGCATCATAAATATTAATCCCATGGCTGGTACTTTAATGACAACAATAGTCTTCAGCCCGATGAGGGTTGCTTCGCCCCCAGCGCACTGAATGCAAACTCGCGGTGTGAAGCTGGGCTTCCCCGCGTCTCCCGGGGGGGCTGAACTGGCGCTCAAACACCCGTTTAGAAAGAAATCCAGGATGCAGACACGAGGCCACCTTATCGGCATTAATCACTGTGGTGATGAGCACCTTAACACTTAGATAGTCAGGCTGATTATCCACATAAACGCGTGAATATTTTGAAGGTTTTCTCGTCACCAGCTGGTGACACCTGAAGGAGGCTCCCGGGTCACCGCTACCGGCACGTCTGAACCGGGCAGAAAAGACAAAATACGTTCGAGACAGCGGCCGACACTTGCCAATCTTTCCGTGCCGCGGAAGAACCGGAAAACATCGGCACAAAAACGGCCCGCGCCCTCCCCCGAAGCCGCTCCCGCCCCCCCAGCTCTCACTCGGCCGCCCACCGGCAACATGGCGCCCCCGCCCCGACGGCCCCCGGGGCGGGACGCGACGCGCATGCGCCTCGTCACGCGCACCACCACCCCCCCGACGGGAAGCGCTGTGGCGTCCTGACGTCAGATGCGCGTTCCCCTGGCAACGGCCGGACGTCGCGAGGCCGCCGGGATCCCGGAAGCGGCGGGCGAATAGGAGCGAGTGGCGCAGTCAGCGGGGCGGGCTCGGCGCGCGGGGGGCGGCGGCGGCGGCAAAGTAGTCCCGCGGGACAGCGACCAGTTGGCGGTGGTGCGGCCGGCGCTCGGCGCAGCGGAGGGAGCCTCGGCCCTATCGGCGCGCTCGGACTACGCGGCCGCAACGCGAGGCAGGGGAGATGGCGGCGGACAAGGCTGCGGGTGAGTGCGAGGGGAAGCCGCCGTGGTCCTTGGGCCCGCCTTGGGCCTGGGCCGCCTGGTGCGGAGGGATACTCTCCCGTCCGGGGGGGGCAGTGAGTGCCGGTGCGTCCCGGGCGGAAGGAGAAACGACTGCCTGGCCTGCTGCGGCCTGTTTCCTTCCGCTGAGGAAGTAGTGCCCTACGGCGGCAGGACTGCGGGCCGCCGGCGGCCGAGGTGGCCGGTGCGAGGTGCCGGCGAGGCCCGTCGCCTGTGGGCCTGTGTCCTGGGGGGGGTCACCGGCAGGGCCGTGTGCGGACGGGGTCCTCCGTGTCCTCGGCGAGGGGGCTGAGCTGTTGCACCCTCCTGGCCTGGAAGTGCTCGGTGGGGAGGGGGTTATGGACGTATAGGCGGGCGTGGGCGTCTCACAGAGCTTAATAACCGCTACAGAAGTTGAGCTTCTGGGTTAATTTGTTAAACTGGGGCATTCGGAAGGTGCTGGGGAGATTTGAACGCTTCGTGTTGCTACTTAATCTCTGGAATTCAGGCCAATTCCCTCTGAGGTGCTGCTTTGATTTCAGGGGATGAGTGGGTCTTTCCTAAGATCGGGCCTGAAAAGACACTGTAGAGAGAAATCACCGAGATTAAAATTAAATCATCTTCTGGTAAACCCTGGCAATAAATATGAAGTACAGTTGCTGTGTAACTCATTAGCATTGATAAACTACTGCTCGTGCATCTCCCATAAGACAACTCTTCATGCAAGCAGTCCTCTTTGCAGGAAAGGTCCTTCCTTCAGATGGCAGCTCAGTGGGGATGGAGAAGAGGGTCATGTGGAGGAAAGCTGAAGGGATCTACTTGTGTTCTTTTTTTTTTTTTTTAAGTTGGTTTTATGTGGTGGGAGCATTATTTAAAATCGCCTTAAGCATTTTTTTCTCTGGATGCTAAATATTATGGGAAATATTAGTATACTGTACTGAGTGATACGTACTAAACTATCCTGTGTTTATTTATAACTGCTGTAAGCATCTCCTAAACTACAAGAAAAAAATAGTAATTAAGTTTTTTATATTTCTTTGTTGTTCTTGGAAGCGTTGAAGGAACTTTTCAGTTGTGCTTTCTTAAAAGTATGTGCCCAAATGAATCAAAGACGTGAACTATGGCAAGATATTCTACATACTGTACTTGTTCACAGCAGCGAGTTACAAATAACTTTCCACTGAGAAGTGTTTGCTTTTTATTGTACAGCATTGAAGGAGTCTATTATATTTATACTAGTGGTGCAATGCTTCATAGAAAAATGTAATCTTGGTGCCACAAACTGTCATTATCTTATAAAGGCTGAACACTCTGGTTGGTCTTAATACCCTTTAAAATGCTTTTAGAGCAAGAGTCCTGTGATAGATTCTTCCCCTTCCAAAGAAGAGATTATCCCCCTGCCTGTAGAGTTTGGAAATAAAAGATAATTCCAGAGATGCTCTGGTATTCAACAGCACAGTTCATGCAAGATGTAATTTACAGGGTCTAGGAACAAGAGAGCTCAGGAACAGCAGTCCTTGGAGATACGGAGAACAGGTATGAGAAGGATAATGACTGCGGTCACTCTCCAGGTGTCTTCGGGTATGTGTATGTGGGAGGTGTTGTTGTTTATATGATGTTGTGGCACCAAGCCAATGAGGAGAGCAATCTCCCTTTTCAGGTGTCAGTCTCATGCTTTTCCTTCTTCTCCTCTCATAGAGCCATCTTTCCCAAAGTGCTGCTGTCCACCATGATGTAACTTCTCCAGTAGGAGCTACTGCCCACTTGTGCAAAGCAAACAAGCCTCTGTGACAGTGTTTCTGCTGCTCAGCCCCAGGATTGCTAACTAGGAAGATAATTTCCTGACTTGCTTCTTTAACTTCAAACTTGGTGCAGCAGGTTCCTCCAGATCAAATTCTTAGCAGTTATTTTTACATCCTTTTCCAGGTTGCCCCTTTTGCCCCTCATCACTAGCCTGACGAGTATGAGTTTTAGAGTTGTTCTGTGCTTGTGAAATGTGGACAAAATGAAAAGTTAAACAGGTCTGTGTGTAAATACAATTTACAGCAATAAATTGAGTCCTTTAATTTATAAAGAATCTGCACTGTTTCAGATATTTCAGCTGATAATTGTAGCTACTGTATGAATAGGAGCATGTCGGTAGTGACTGGTGTGCCATGTGTTACCGGCACCACATGCTTCTGCAAGAATGCCGAAGATGACTAGATCTGAGTGAGCAAGTGGCATGCTGTATGTTTTGCCAGGCAACAATGCACCTACCTACTTAATTTTCAAATGCCTCAAGAAATATGGAAATAATAGTTTCATTTGCAAGCACTTGATAGCTGGTTGCAGCCAAGAGAGCAAGAGTGCTTTTTTTTCCTCCCCTCATTTAAGTGGAATTGGAGGGTTCTTTTCAGTATCTTGTGCCAGCCAGCTTTTAGGTGGCTCCTGTCTGTGAGATGCCTTGATAATAAAGATCAGCTGAAGCATCAGATCCTGGTCTAAACAAGAGTGGCAAGATTGCAGTAGATTAGAAGCACCTTTAGCTCTTTAACAGGTTTCAGGTGTGTTTGAGCTAAAAGGGTAGAGAGCAGCCAAAGTGGTTTTTTTTTCAAAGGCAAGAGCTATGCTGTGAACTACATCAGCTCGACTTTAGTTTTATTCTTTCTTGATAAGCTTCCAGTTCAGGTTTTGCAAACCTGCTTTGTTTACTGAGTCGCAGTAGGTGCAGTTGATTGGATTACAGTCGTAAAACTGACTTTATAGGAGAAGGGACAGCTCTGTTTTTGCTTAAATCAGTCCCCAGTTTAATTTTGGGGTTTTTTTTAACCTACCAGCAGAATTACGGACATAGTGAAATCTCTATGCCTGTCCTGATTTTTCCCTAGGAAATGCATCGAACAGCTGTATAAGTGGTGCTTTTATTGCACAACTTAGACAATGGTCATTTCGGTTTATCTTTCACTTAACTGAAGACATTTTACTTCAGGATTCAGACTTCCATAAGCCCACCTTCATTTGAGATGCTTGTTTTACAAACTCGCGTACAATGCCAGTAATCAGTAATGTACTCAGTAGTTGATGGCACTCTGCTAGGTAAACCTGTATGTGAGGAACCTCTTGACCAAACCAAGCGTATCAACTTCAGAAGTTTTACAGTCTCAAGTCTGCACTATGGTTACTTTTACTAGCATAATCTGAAAGGCATGCTGAGCAAGAAAAGCGAGTAATGTAACTGTTAGCATGAAAATATGAGGGAAAATGCATTTGCTTATTCACTGCTGTTCTAGAGATCCTCTGAGGGTGATAGCTTTCTGTTCAGCTGTACAACCACAAGATTTAGAGCAGGAATCTGATCTATTCTATATTTAGCTTGAAGGAGAGGTGCTTCTTGTTCCTTTCCTCTTTTGCTGTGGAAAACCTTGGCACATCAAAAATTTTCTGAGCTTTTTTGTGTTTTAATTTTCTCTCCTGCCTTTCCCTTTCAAGAAAAAGGCAGTGCAAGTGGTGTCCATCAATGCCTTATGCACAGCCAGATTTTATAGCAGGTGCATGCAGTTCTGTAGCCCCCTGAGGATCCATCCCTCCAGAGTACTGAAATTGCTGAATCCTGAATTTTGTCTAAATTACGATGGGTTACTTTGTAACTTGCAGGTGTAGGATGTTGAGATTTTAAAATCTCAACTTCATTGGCATCTTGATGCAGGATGAAAGTCACAACTGAATATTTACAATTATTGTTCCAATGCATTATTGCATAGGGCAGTGGAAGGGATCTCGATATCTTCCCAGCAATAAGCACAAACTATGAATAGATTACGAAGTATGGTTTATTCCTACTGTGGGTGTTAATTGATGAATCTTCAGAGGTTTGGTTGCCCCTTACTGTTGTTGTTGGTCTTATATTTGTAAATTTTCATAGTCAGTAGCAGATGATCCAGATATACGATGGGGAATGGATTTTGCAGTGGAGCTCACAATAAGTGTTTTCATTTGTTCAAAGTGAAAACAAAATTAGCAGTTTGCATTACGTCTGTGAATTCTAGGGAAGAGAAAGAAGACATTGAATTTACAAAGCCTACCTAGCCTATTAAGATAGCAAAAGGTAGGTGTTAGAACAAAGCTTCCACTGTGAAATCCGAGAAGTAATTTTCTGCAAAAGCGGAAACCATTGCTGGTTTATAAAGTCTTTGTTTCAAAAACATTATTTTTGTATGTTCTAGCACATGAGTTAATGCTGATAGAAATAAGCTGTCTGGTGTTGTGTTTGTGTGGTGTTCTGGGTTGGGCTTTTTCCTCCATTAGTTTGTGTTCAGCACAAGGAAGACTTTGGTGGGTTTTTTTAGCTTTTTTGACGTGGAATGTCTGTACTGTGGTTTTTAATGCAACTTCACTGAATTCTTAATTGCATGATGACAAAAGGGTTCGGTAGACCCCTTTCTGAAAAATATGCTCAATAGTGACTGAAAGGGAAAATGTTAGGAATTCTATGTAAAAGAAATTCAAGACAATTAAAACCTTATTATATTGCTATATAAATGCTCAAAGGGACCACCATCATAGACAACAACAGCATGTAGCAGTTTAATCTGGAAAAAGATATAGTAGAACTGGAGAATATCCTGGGAAAAAATACGTGAGGAAGATTCAGAATAAACTGCCTGCTCACGTTGGAAGAGAGATGATTCAAAGGAAGATCTGTAAGATCAGGAGTGAGGCTGAAAAAGTGAATAGGCAGCATTTGCTTGTGTCTTGCAATATCATCGCTAGATAGCATTTGATGGAGTATATTGAAGAGTATAAAAGTATAGAGAGTTTTAAAAAATATATCAGGTCTGTCAGTGATTATTAACAATGATGGTTCAATTGCACACTGTTATTTAGGGAGACTTATTCTTTCAAAGCAGGGAGCTGGGTGGAAGTTCCAGTGTTGGCTCTGTTTTTTTTATGCTGTTCCGTAAAGCATCCCTTGCTTGCTGTTTAGGAAGCAGCATACAGGATGCATGGGTTTTTCATCTCACTCAGTGACATTCTAAGTGTATGGTTGCAGCTTTAAAGATAAATTTAAAGTGTATGCATTGGCTGTTAACTTGCAGGACTTCGGTTATTGATTGAGCACAGTAATTTAGCTAGGATTATTACATTTACATTTTATGGAGAGGAATTCAGTAGGAGTGTAGGATAACTTGAGATATTTTAGTGTAATAGGGAGACAGTGCTGCAGTTATCTGGAAGGTTACTTGTACTGGCAGGAGGATCTTGAGAACTGGAAGAAACAAAATTTTTAAGCCGAGTATCTGTCATCACATTTGCAAACCTTTTTGTAATCTTCTGTCCACTTCACAGATCAAGGTACCGAGAAACATGAAGGAGCGGGTACTTCTGGGATTACTGATCAGGAAAAGGAATTGTCGAGCAGTGCGTTACAAGCTTTTCTGGTAAGATAAAGCCAAACTCGGACTTCTAATTTACCACATAACTGCTAATGGGCTTATATAATTATTTTCGTGTTTTCTTAGCACAGTTGCAAATGTATTAATGGGATATTATATCATAAGTAGCACTAGTTGTGTTATAAAGCTAGCACATGCATTTTCTGTCTGCTATGATGTGAGAATACTGAAGGGGATACTTGAACGAGTTGCGCACAAGGACATTTGATCTTGATTCTCAAAACTTAGTAGCCTTAAAAGCTGTATGATGAGTTAATTAGAATAAGCAGGCTGCTATTCTGTATCAGCGTTGGAAATGCATGATCTCTTTGAAGAATTAATCGCTTCAAGCTAAAGATGTTGTGTTAAAGGGTTTAAAGGAACCACATATATTTAAAAAACAGCAACCCAACAAACCTTTTTCGTTTTGGCATCTTGCTATGTTTTTTCACAAAAAGCGTTTTATACTGTTCTGTCTCCTTACATTAAAACACGTTCTTCAACACACAGCACCTACAGGCAGTATTTACTACCTGTTTTTCTTGGAAGATCTTTTTTTTGTGTGTTAAAATTCAGGTACCAGGTCTTTCAGTTTACTTCTTTCTTCATATTGTCTCCTAATTTTATTTAGTGTAGCAAGTGACAGGAAGTATAATTGCTTTTCCTTTCAATTGATGTATCTCTATCTCCACAATGCCTTGCCTAATTCAGTTTTGGGTGTGTTAAATAGATTGGGGGAAGAATTTAAGTACTGTCTTTTGAGATTCCTGCTTGTATGTTTCACTTACTTACTTTTATTTTGTCTGGAATGTTGTTAGGTGAAGTGCATGTAGTTGGTCTTTAAACTGACTACAGCTGGTGTTCACTGATGTCTTCCTGAGTGCCTTCTAACTCAATTACTCTTTTTCAGTAACTTTTTGCTCATTGGCATTTGATCCCGAGAACTGAAGGCACAGGAAAAGGTTGTCTGTTTTCCACCTTGCCCACAGATCTACATGCCTAAAATACTTTTGATCTGCTGATGACTTCATCTTTAGTTTTATACTAGTCCAGTGTATCTTGTTTATCTCTTTTTTTTTTCTTGCTTTAAGAACTCCTTAAGTTCATGGAGTATTGAGGTGATGACAGATGTCAGCAGAATTAGTCTGGTGCCTTGTTTGTCAATTTTGGTTGCTATTGAGTTGCTGTAAATAGCTTTGTGGACTGCCTTGCATGCTGCTTTATCATATTGCACTTCAAATTTCAGTCATGATAGAATTACTATAGAATTGTATATTATGTTCTAGATCCTGTCGAGTAGAGTAAAGGACTATTGGATGAGGAAAAACATCACAAAATAAGCTGAACATCTAAGGGTTCAAGGTTTTTAGTCCAACTGTGATTAGAAGCTTTGTTGCTGTGATCTGAAAGCTACTCCTGTTGAAGACAAGCTCTGAGTGTGAAACATGAGGAAAATCATTGGGAGATGAACTGTCTCAAATAAAGAGCATGCCAGCAGTGGAGTTGCAAGCCTCTGTGTTTATGCACCTGATCACTAGGCAATCCGTGCTGTTGATACTCAGAGTTGTGGAAATACTGCATGTCGATGTCCTGCTACATCTCTCTGTAAATTTTATAACTGTGCTTTCACAGGAGACTGGAGTAACTGGGATGGTTCTGTTGAGAGTAGCTGTGGAATGGCAGCTTTCTCGGGAAGAGCAAAAGGACCACAGAGCCTTTCTCTGTTGTAATTATTCCCTTAATAGAGGAAGTTAGGCAGGAGCCTGGGTTCAGAAGCTCCATGGAACAGCACTTAAAAAGGAGGAGGAAGTGGAGAATGGTCATGGTACTCAAGAGCATAGATTTTGATTGTGAAGCATTGATGAAGATGGAAATGAATCTGCCTAACTGACTGACCAGATTGGAAGTAACCTTGATACAGAAGAGGTGAAAGTGATTATTCCTGTATAGGAATTGAACAGTAGAGAGTGAAGGATCATTTAGGCTTAACATAGTTGAAAGAGTCTGGAGTTCTCTTTCATTCCTTGATGCCACTGAATTCCTCCTGCACAAACGCAGGAAAGACTAAAACTGAAAGAAAGAAGTGAGCCATTCTGAAGTCCTTGCCTATTCCTGAGGTCAAAGAAAGGGATTTCTTGATTAAGTCACACCTCAGAGGAGCATCATGCTTGGGTCCTAGTTTCTGTTTAGACATGTCCAGATGATTGAAAACTTCATTCAACAGCTAAAACTTGTAGAAGTATTATTTAAACCTGTATTGACACCCACTTTTTCCAACCTGTATTAAGCTGACTTCCACAGACTAAATTGTAACAGTCTCTCCAGATGAAGTGAAGAATGAACATAAAATGATGGGCTGGGACTTATGTAAGCACCTACAGCTGCTCAATGTGCATGTGATGGGGAAAGATTGTGAAAAAAGATTATGAGGAAATAAAGAAACTCGAAACTCAAAATAATACGATGAAGAGAAATCAGAATAACACTTTTCATTGAAACATCTGTTTATAATAAGACTACTCCATTTGTCCTTCCTCCACAAAATTCTTTTTGAAGTCTGGATATGACCTTTTAGACTTACTTCTCATACGTATTAATCTGCATAAATAATGAAGTACATGTGTAGACATTTAGTTCGCTTCACTAGCTATTGATAAAGAAATACTTTGCTCTCTAAACTTAGAGAATACTTTCATTAAAACTAAGTAATCTGCTAGTTTAAACTCTGTATCTTCTAATGCATGTTTCTGCTACATGTGCAATTTCCAGGCTGGAAACTATGATGCTTGTTTACAACACCTAAATACCCTTCAAGACATAAACAAAGATGACTACAAAATAACTTTGAATACTGCTGTTGCGGAGTTCTGTAAAAGTAACCAGACTACAACAGACAATTTGAGACAAACCCTTAACCAGCTGAAGAACCAGGTAATGCAAACATGTTAACATGGTACTTGATTTTGATCACTATTAATGGTGGTGAGATCTTCCAGTGAAACAGGAATAAAACTTCCATCCCTTGTCGCCTAGATTTAATAAATAAGGAAGTAACATTACTTTTAAACATCTGAGTCTGTTTATATCGTTTAGGGCACTGTTTTTATACTTATGTTTTTAGTTATTGTTGAAATTGATCTGAAGCTGAAATGTTTCAGAGACTATAACTATAGAAAGACCTGCTATGTTCTTTCAATAGGAAGTTCCTTAACCTGAAATATTTTGTGCAATAATAAAAAAGTGAAAATGCTACTTTACTACTCAATTGACAGCTTTCTATGTCATTGTAAAGTTTTTGCTGGATTTATGTTGAACAATAATAAGGTTTATTAGCTTATAACTATTACTGACCTATCTTTAGACAGATTAATACCTTTGGATATATATTTTTTAAATATTTGACACTTTTAAAAATCATAGGTATTGAAAGCTTAATGAAACGAGTGGGGTTTTTTTCAGGTTCACTCTGCTGTTGAAGAAATGGATGGTTTAGATGATGTTGAAAATAGTATGCTGTACTACAATCAAGCTGTTATTTTGTATCATCTGCGTCAGTATGCTGAAGCTATATCAGTTGGGGAGAAGCTGTACCAGTTTATAGAGCCTTTCGGTATGTAGACAGAAAGAAGAGTTTTGTTCATGCAATTGCTACAAAGAGATCATTCAGTCTTTTTCACTATCAGACAAGTGATTTGTGAGTTGCCTAATATGGTTCTAAAAAAGTAGGTAGGCTTCGGAATGGAGAAAATGTTTTACTTATATCAAGGACAACAATTGAATTTGGGGGGAAGGTACTTCAGAGACATTTAGCAGGCAAGTATAAAGAAACTGAAATGGATTTTTGACAACTTTAAAAGGAATTTATGTAAATAATATGTACAAGCTAATTAAATAATTTAAAATCTAGTATTTTGAGTCATCATTCAACTTCATGGGTGGGTGTGTATTTGTCAGGGCACTCACATTTTTAAATATCGACATCAGATCATACATAATTATATGTGCTCATATCTGAATATAAAGTCTCCAGTTTTATGAGCTATGACACCCTGTATAGTGGACTTGCCATGCTTGTGTGAAATAACTTCATAATCCATGTTGAATTTTAGAGGTGACAAGGCTGAAGAATGCATGTGTGTGTGTGTCAATAAATTAAGTAAATGCTGCCATGTTTCTCCTTCAATTCCTCCCAGTTTTCAATATGCCTATGGGGGACTTACCCTGTGAAGCCAGCCAAGCAGAGATGTGTTTGTACAGAATCCTTTCAAGTTCAATGTGATTCTAAATATGCACATGGCTCCATCTGTCTATTTAGTTGCTGGATCTTTGGTGCTGATCTGCTTAGACCAATTCTCAAAATCAAAATCTATAAAGATGAAATACATGTTAAGCTGTCTTTAGTCTATGTTTTTATGCTGATGCTGTTTGAATGAATTACCTTTTTTTAGTATATGTACTTATCTACCTTGTGTAGATGTCTGCACTCCTTTTCTTATGTAATATATTGATTTTTCTCATAATGTTGCATAGATGCATTTTATGGTTAATTTTTTTCCTTCAGTCATGTTTGGAAGGATTGGTATTAGAGCTGTAAAATCATTTTTACATCTTTGCTTTATACAGAAGAGAAGTTTGCCCAGGCTGTGTGCTTCTTGCTTGTAGACTTATACCTGCTAACTTACCAAGCTGAGAAAGCCTTGCATCTGCTTGCTGTTCTGGAAAAAATGATTTCACAGGGCAACAGTAACAGCAAGAATGGAAAAAATGAGGTAAGCTTAATATCATATAAATGCCACTAAGTCTTTATCAGAAGTATGCTTTAACTGAATCCAAAATTACTCTTTTAAAATACTTTTGAATTATAAAACTATGTTAGATCACCTATAACTTCTGACAGCAACCTATACTTGTTAGTAACTGAGTTAATTGTATACAGCAGCTGTTTATTCCTTCTCTTTCACCCTTTTCTCTTACTCCTAGGGAGGTAAGAAGTGTTTCTTAAGTCAGAGGCTTGCATTGGAAAGATGGTTGTCTTCAGGGTCAGATATACAGTTTTCCTTGTGTTTTCTTGGATTATGACCATATGAGACCCTGCGTTTGAAAGGGAAGTCAGTGTCAGAGAGGAATTGCAATTGCGTACCATAGTATGGGAAATCAAGCGTCTTTTTTACATAGTATCTGAAAGTATGAGGAAAGTATGAGGCATACTTTCAGATGAAATATTTTGTATGTGTCTTTTGGAAGAATCAGTAGAATGAGTAGTGGCTTGGAAGTGAAAAGAGGACACTTCAGTATTTTCCTGTTGATGGAATGTCACACTTAAGATAAAACATTTTATCTTTAAGTATATAGTAATTCTACTGAAGAAAATACTAAAGAGAAACTCTAGAATATGCATAACATCCTTCTGGGTAAGAGAATTCTTAAAATACCTCAACTGCAGAGCAACACAGCATAACACCAAGGTTACTACAGAATTCTGCTCTTCATAGGCTGGTGTCTTTTTGCTTGGATTTTGATTGTTAAGCTCAAGTTACAGTATTCGGTGGGATGTGTATTTTTTGACTATTAAATACCTATTTTTCTTCTTCATGTGAGATTGATTAAAATAGCTTATGAAAGAATTTGTAAACTGAATTTAAAAGGTGACTAATAGTTACGTTTCCTTTTTTTTTGTTTGACACTCAGTCAGGTAACAATACAAATAAAGATTCCTCGAATCAAAAAGCTGAAAGTGGTGCTTTAATAGAAATTGCTAAATCTAAGATACATCAGGTAAGTGCGTATTATTTATACAAGAACATCAGTTCAAGTTTTTCTTAAAACCAAGTGCCATCTGCTTCAAATATAGTTCAGCATGAATTGTGATAGTCTGCCTGTCCTTGAATTTCGTGTTGTAAAACAAAAGAATGAATGTATCTAAGTCTTCCTTTTTGTAAGATCCATGTACAGGAAAAACTGACCTAACACAAAAAAACCCCAATTTAAATCGCTGCAGTTTATCATAATTTTTTTTGAACTTTGTATCTGTTAGACAACAGCCTAAATCAGCTGAGGTTTTATTTCCCTGTACTGTTCTGTGGAAAAATACGTGAAGGAAAAAAATGCTTCTCTGTCAACATACACTTATTAGTAGGTAAATGTCTGGGATTAAGAGGCTAGATTATTTTAATTAGTTTGTCATTTTAAATGCTAATATCTGTGCTTGAATGTAGAGTAGCTGATGACCATTGAACAAAATGTGTATCTGCGTACTGTAAATATGAAGCCTATAAATTTGTTGTTGAAAATGTGAATAGAATTTCTTTTTTAGGAAGGCTTTTTGAACAGCTTTTTACTGCCTCTTTTTAAGATGTATACAAAATGTTCTGTAATAAATCTCTAGATAAGGTTCATTTTGCAAACCTGCACAAATTATTGTTTTTACTTAACCAGTTTAATTTTTAACAGTATAAGGTGAGAGCCTATATCCAGATGAAGTCACTAAAAGCATGCAAAAGGGAGATCAAGTCTGTCATGAATACAGCTGGAAATGTAAGTATTCTTAAGGACATTGTTTTTCTAATCTAGATTTGTTCTCCATCTTAAAATTGAATTTGCTAACTTTCTTTACAAAGAAAGGTCTTATTGAAGATGGATGTCTGAAATAATGCTTTATATAGTCAGTTGGGTTTGTTATCTCTTTTCTGCAAGTGTATTTAATGTAGAATTTTCTTATTTGTGCTGTTCTCAGTTGCTCAGAAAAATGCACTTTATTGTTAATGATACCAAAATAACAGCAAAACACTATATAATAGACAGGTTCAGTTTGCTTTATAATTTAAGCAGAGCAAAACAAGTTTTAGTTTACTATAGGTGTTACCGGTTTTACAAACTTCTGATGTCATTGTTGGTCTAAACCAGTTCATAAAAGTTTAATTCTGGGATATGCAGTTCTTCTGTTTTCTTTTTGTTGAAATTCTTTGGAGGCTTACCTATTGCTAGAAAGCAGTTTCTTTTTCATATAGGAGTTCTCAGCTCAGAATTACGTCCACCATCCCAGATAAATTCTACATTAACTGAGGAGCAGGGAATGGGAGGAGAGCACTTCCCTCTTGTTGCCAGTCTCAACAGCCACTAGTTTGACAGAAATCCTTCTGGATCATGAGGTCTCTGTTGGCAGACCAGGAAGATCACAGCCCAGGAAGAGCCCTGTGATTGAACTCCACAGGGAGGGAAGCGCAGGGAGGAGTGTACTAGAAGACAGGATGGAGAAAGATCCTCTTAAACAAAAAGGAGATCTGCTGCGTTTAGCCATTGCCATGACAGGGTTCTCTAGAGTAATGTTGGGTTTTAGAGCAGTAACAAAGAGTATGCGTGGTTTTGTAGTTTGGAGCAGGTGAGTGTTAATCACGTGCTCAACAAAGAAATGCTACTTCATGAAAGTATTAAGGCCTAAGCCCATGTATTTTTAAAATGGCAGCAGGGGCAAGCTGTGGCGTGATTTAACACTAGCAATAGAAATCATAAAACGAGAGGTAATTAACTATTGTTTTCTCCTTCACAGTCAGCTCCTTCTCTATTTCTTAAAAGCAATTTTGAATATTTGAGGGGCAATTATCGTAAAGCAGTGAAACTTCTAAACAGTGCAAACATTGCTGAACATCCAGGCTTCATGAAAACAGGTAAAATAGAAAACCTTCATCCTGCAAGTATGTAAATGTGTGGTATAATAAGACTACTCGTTGATATTAATTTTAAGCATGTTAATGATTACTTAAGGGAGTAGGCCCTGAATGTGATGTGTTTATATGCTCGATATGTTTTCATCTTTCTTGTTGTGCTCCTTCATGTAACACTTGTTTTTTTTAATTGAACAGTCTTCTAGACAATGCAGTGGTTGTCTAAGAAAATGGATTTGTGAAGGTGTAAATGTAATATTTGCAAGGCTTATATTTGGGTCTCTGAACCAAGACATGAAACAAAAGGCAGCATACTAGATCTAAAATGAGATTTCAGATTATACTTAGAGAGGAGACTATAGCAGTTGTAATGATTATTGTGGGGGAAACACAAATGTTTTATGAAGCATTAAGGTTTGACTTCTGTTGTATGCCATTTTAAGTTACTTTTATATCTAGAAAGTCTGTATGTGTACACATGTGCAGAGATACAACAGCACATAAATGTGTATACTTTTTTAGATAGAAAAGTTATTTATATACTATAAATATATGCAGTTCATACATACACTCACTGTATATGGTATTATTTAAATAAATTTGAGATTTTAGTTGACTGTTTAAAACATCAGTTGAAAAATCCGTAGAGCAAGCTGTGTCTTGTGTCAGTAGAGAGTTAGGATTTTAAAAAAATACTTGCACTGTAAAACTACTGAATTTCTTTCCTACTTTGTTCAATACTGTTTTTGTGATAGTACTCAATTTCTTGTGCTGTAGGATCTTGTATCTAGTAGATATTGCTGCATAGATTGCAATTAGATGATAGAAGTCACAGAGTTGGCCCTGGGAATCACAAGACTGAGTAAATTTTGTAAACTTCTGTATTTACAGATAAATTTCATGGAGAACATTAAAAATATTTGCCATAATGCCTATTCTGGCATATTTTGACACTTCTTTTAGAATTTACTGGAACTTACCTTTTGACAATTTTTATGTTTAAAGTTCTTTTTATAACTTAACACTTTCTGGAATGTTTTATTTTCATATAACTTTTTTGCACTACCTTTTTTGCACAGTTCACTTAATAGTCTTCCTAGGTTATGATTAAAATATTCTCTGGTTAATTTGTTAATGGTCTGTTTCTTGGTTGTTTGGATTTTTAGGTCGATGGTAACCCTGTAAACCTTCAATTACCAGCAGATAATTCAAAAGTTATATTTTCTGTCCTTTATTATTTAGAAGGAGCTTCTTAGTGTTACCTGAACATGATATATTTAGGAAGGAGAGTGCATTTCCTGCTTGTATGGTCAGGTTGACATATTTGTTTATTTTTTAAAACTTAAGCAGGTAACATAATTTGAGAATTTCTTTTTTTACAAGAGCCATCTGTTAGCAAACTTGAAGTGCTTGCATGCTAAATGCTACAAAAACCTCCAGGAGAACTTTCTTCAACTTGCAGTCTATCAAATTGGCTTTATATGGCTCTCCTAGAATATGGTGCATAAGATCTGGAAATCTGTGGCTGCTTATATATAGGTCATTTCAGGTCAACTGTTCAAGAGAACTAGAATGGTATACAGAAATGTGGGTTATTAAAATGCTTGTGAGGCAGGGATGTAACTGCATAAACATTAACATCTTGCTGAAGAACATGTTTAATGAACTACCATAATATGCTGACCCATGAGAGTGTGGTAGGAGCATTTTATGGGCTCAGTGACATTTTTCAGTTTATGAAAATGTTCTTTTGCTGTTTTCTCAGGTGAATGCTTAAGGTGTATGTTCTGGAACAATCTTGGCTGCATTCACTTTGCAATGGGAAAGCACAATTTAGGAATTTTTTACTTCAAAAAAGCCTTGCAAGAAAACGATAATGCATGTGCACAGCTAGGAACGGGCAGCTCCGATCCAGGTAAGACTTTTAAGAGATAAAAATAGATGGTGGAAGAGGGGTGGGCAAATCAAGAAAATAGACGATAGAACCTTTCAGTAATTACCAGCAAAATTCCTGTTCCATCTCTTTGCAGAGGACAGGATAAGGAGGGTGATAATTTTGATTGTAACTTGATTTCAGAGTATAGTTGCTGTTGCCAGAAATAGATGATAATGAAATATGTTCTTTTTTCTGTTTTCTTCTATGTGCCACGGAGCTGGGGCAATTACTTCTCCCTCATTTATAGTCTTTGACCATCAGTCGGGGAGATATGACAAAATAAAGTTTCTGTGACCAATTATGCATCATTAAAGATGTTAGTTATAGTCCTGCTGGCAGTAGGTAGAATCATCAAGACTTGAAGGATGTGTGGGGTTTTTGTGTTTCTTTTGCTTTTTTTTTTTTAACTTGGAAGATACAGAAAATGTAGAGTGCTATACTGTTAAATTAGCATTTGGAAGATGGTGTATTTCTCAAACTTTCTTACTGAACAATTCCCAGACTTGTATGAGAAATTTTCATCTATTGTTTAGTTTTATGGTTAGTTTTATCTATCTACAAAAGACAAGAAAACAAACATTATAATAAGTTTTCTAGCTTCAATTAATAATAAGATTTTTTTCTCTTCCAAGTAAATGATTTCATGATGAAGAGAACTTTTTCATCTCACTTTCTTTAAAATCTAGTTAATATAATGCATTTTATCGTTCTTCCTGTTCCTCCCCTGGCCCTGTACCTAAGTGCAGTCTTAAGTACCAGTGTGAAGACAGAAAATGTTTTATGCTCGTTAACAGCAAAGTGGGTTTCTTCTGGAATTTATATGAGGAACAAAGATGTGTATTCTCACAAATCTGGGATTCAGTATTATTATATAACATTTAGCTTGAGTGACAATGAGCGTAAGTGGTTAGCATTTAATGTAATTCAGCCTTTATTAGGAATACAATTAATTTGTCTTCAGTATCAGCTTTGATGTGGAAGGAATTTATTTAGAGGGAGGCTAGTGAATTTCTGCAATGAAAGGAGGTTTTGGTAGTTGTCAGGTGTTTCCTACAGCTTCCCTCCTCCTCCCAGAGTTATATTTTCTGCCCTCCTGAGCTGCACATCCAGTATGATGTAATCCTTTTTTGCAGGTAAAAAATTTTCAGGGAGACCCATGTGTACACTACTGACTAATAAACGGTATGAGTTGCTCTACAATTGTGGAATTCAGCTCTTGCATATTGGGAGGCCCTTAGCTGCCTTTGAATGCCTGATTGAGGCAGTCCAGGTTTATCACTCAAACCCTCGTCTTTGGCTGAGAATAGCGGAATGCTGCATTGCTGCCAATAAAGGGGTAAGTAGATTTGCAAACTCCTTATTTTGATTGTAGTTATGAAATACATGTGATCACAGAAGGGAAGAAATAATACCTTTAGTTGAACTATGCATTTTAAAGGTCTAAAGTTGCAACATCTCTGTGTAAGTCCAGATTAATTATTTTTGTGTATATGTGTGTTTGCGTGTTTAATTTGAAGCTGCAACAGGTAGAGGAAAACCACCATAAAAACAGTATCTTGAGACCCAGTGTTTAACTGTCTTTTCTAAGATCAGAAGAATTTGAGTAGGCTATTCAAAAGATTGGTGTGAGATGAAACAAAAGCACTTAAGTGGGTGTTAGAGTTGCTCATCTATAAAGTTACAAGTTTTTTGCTGGAGAGACTGGTTAAGCATGATTTTGTTTTGGCAGTTTACCATCACACCACTTTGGCATTCCAACTCATAGTCTGAATGGGTAATCCTGAATTGGTTTGAAGCACAGTAGATTTCTCCAAGTCATCTCATGGTTTACCTTACTTTGTCTTGAAATAATTTTAGAAATAAACATAAAGATACTATATGGAAAGAAACTTGAATTATTATCTAATGAGGCATCACTTTATAATAGGCAGCAATACGTTCTTTCTGTAGTGAATGCTCTCTACTTAAAATGTAGATACTACCATTAATAGTTTGACTTACTATTTGTGGATATTTTATGATGCCTCAGCTTTCCACACTCGTTTCATGTTGGTTGAGAAATCTTGGGGTTTATGTATATTATATATACAAAACCCCCATATAAAATAATATATGGTATATATTGAAAACAAAAAAAAAAAACCCCGCAGGTAATTCTGTCTTTTTTTGTGTGTGTGAACAGAAGAATTAAACTTGCTCAAGATTTTTTTTTTCCTCTGTACTAAGTTCTGTACTTCCAAGGATTTCTGTCCTTGGATTGCAGACATAACAAGGTGAGACTGGAGTCAGTGACCATTTGTAGTACCCAAGGAAGGAAAACTTTTGTGGCTGCTTTTGGAGGTTTGATACTCACTTTGAGGCTTGATGCACAGAAACAACTTTGATAACTTTTGTTGCTAATACTTTGAGATGGAAGGGTGGTTTTTCTTCTTTTTTTGGAAAAATTTTTACTGAAGCATCCTGGATTTTTATGTTTAGACTCTAGGAATCACATTACCACTTCCGAAACGATGAGGTTCTAGCTTAAATTTTAGCTGGAGTAGTAGGATAAAACATACACCTATCCAGTAGAGATCCTTTGTCGCTACTTTAAGGCTGCGTACTAGTGTGTAACAGGTACGACTGAAAGTATGTTGCTACTGTTTTAGCAGACAGTAAGGTTAGTTTTTGATGTTTTAATGAATACGGTTATTGGACCAGACTGGTGAATAATCTTGTTTAAAACCAAAATATAGCACTATGTCCTAGAACTTTATTGGAAGATGCAAAGACTCTTGTAGAGGACTACTAAAAGTATTTGGTTAAAGAGAAGCTTCCTTCCTGGGATGTTCTTAATTAAATATTTACAGTTTTCTTGATGTACAAGTAATATAAACTCCTTAAATTTCTTTTTTAATTCTGTCCACTGTAAATCCACTATCCAAATTCAGATGTGACTTCATATTATAGGACTAAACTGGATGAAGATAACAAGATGCGCTCTTATTTCCACTGAAATCTTTGCAAGTGATATTCCTTCTCTTCATGCAGCCAAAACTAATTTAAAGTTTCATTATTTCCTCACTCAATTGCTGCTAGAGGTTGAGAGGGGTGAGACTGTAGTGTGGCTAGCCTAAAAGTGGCATAGGCTGAGGAAGCAGAGATCCGCCTTCTCCATCCTGAAGCTGGGGAACTGAATCCCTAACTGCTGAGACTTGTCATTCCTGTGCTGTCAAAGTTTGTGGAAACCTACTGACAGCAGACGTATTGCATGTCCTCTTGCTCACCTTGGTTTCAACTTGTTGATCTATGTCTGTTTAGGATAAGCCCATATGTTAAAATTTAGAGGGGAGGGAACAAGGTCGTTCATTCTTAGAACAGAAAACTGCACCAAAATAGTATGTCTGTGAAATTAAGAGATACTGTGTTTGATTCCCTGTGAAACTGTAATTCAGCCTTCATGTGTGTGGGCGTGATGATGTAATCTACAATTGCATGATCCCATGCAGTTATTTCCACAGTATGCCCATTTCACTCGGTGCATGGAATGGGTGGGATTAACTGAACAAATGGCTATATTCACACTGTGTTTTTCCCCCCTTTGAATTCTCTGTTTTCCCTCCCTGGGTGGCCTCTGTGCCTTTATTTACTGCACACTATCCAAATCCTTCCAAATACAAAATCCATAACTTTTCCCTTGAGAATTTCAATGGTGCTCATTATTTTGGTATCTCTATTTGAGAAAATTCAAGAAATATATTCACAGCTTTATAGCTTTACAGGAGAGGTTTGCTTATATCCCCATTTCACGGGCACAGCATTGAAGTTTCAAGAGTGTTGGGTCAAAAACGGACTGACTTTGATTGTGTATGTGCTACCTGTTGTCAGATAGTTCTGAGTACTCTAGTTTTTATAAAGCACAGCGAATGCAGGAAGAACAGCCTTCTCCATACTTATTTTGCAATTCTCTGTGTCTGTCCTACTGGTTAAAAGTCTCACATAAAGAAGACGCAGCTGATCATCTCTAGTGGAAAGCTGGGTATGGGAGACTGGATTACCATGGGTTTTGTAGCAAAAACCAAAGCTAGGATTCTGTTTACAAGGACAGTGGTTTTGTAAGATAGATTTGCAAGATGACAAGTGAGGTCCTAAAATCAACAATGTGTTTAATATGATGTTGTAACTCAATTTGCAATAATATTCCTTGATATCAAAGTATGGATTCATATTTATGCACTGAACACCCTACAGAAAAGTAATTTTAGTGAGGTTAACTTTCACCTGCTTTAGTATTTTAGTCTATAAAATATAGATGGAAGGTGATTCCCTTTCTGCACTTTTTTAAATGCATTTTCGAAAAATATTCTTCACATCCAAACTAAGCATATGTGTTGGGTTTTTTCTGTTTGACAGTAAATGCCATTTCATGTCAATACTCTTCTTCACAATAAATTCTGATAAATTTTCTTAAAAGTGATAGATATTTAAAATACAGATCTAGAATAAATTTTTCCTTACAACGGCAACTCTTCATCAATAACTTTGCTTACCAACAAAGTTATTAAGATGGCTTATGGTAAAACAAACAAACCCCAGTAAATATGGTGTAGAGAGAATTCTTGGGATAGAGAATTATGGTGCTTCTAAGTTTGTTTGACCCCCAGAATGACTGCATACTCAAAACTCTGTTAAACAAGTTAATTTAATGTCACTTTGCGTAAGTTGTAATTCAGCTTCATGCTTCCCATGGAATGGTTTGAGAGCAGCTTTTTCAGAGCGCTTTTTGAATGCTGAGTAAGCAGGGAGAGAAAATGGCAAGTGTTACAGTGCCAATTCTGAATATTATTTGGCTGATCATGATTTCTTTTTCGATATCCTAGCAGTTCTTCTAATACTACTTGGTTCGTTGTTTTTTTGCTTTCAAAACAGAGGAGAAACTAGGTCAGTAGGCTATCAGACAAGCTGTCAGAACTAATCTGTGGTTAGACTGTGTGCAGTAAAATCCCTCTGCAACACAAAGACAATAGAAGGTGCCTGATTCTTCATGGTACTTAAGATTTAAAACTGTACCCATATAAACTATTAATTCTTACATTTTAGCAGGGTTCAAAGTTGTCTTCTACCTTTCACTTACTTTGTCAAGCTCTCATTCAACAGCCTTGATATTTTAGTCTTCCTTTTTTTTTCTTTTAGACATCAGAACAAGAGACTAAAGGTCTTCCTAGCAAAAAGGGAATTGTGCAATCTATAGTAGGTCAAGGCTACCACCGTAAGATAGTCCTAGCATCCCAGTCAATACAGAATGTTGTTTATAAGTAAGTATGTTTTCCATCGGCTCTTTATTTTGTTATCATAGCTTTGTTAAGGATACATACCTGTTTATCAGGAGTTTTTAAAACTGTCATGTAATAATTGTTCATTTTGAAATTATTAATGTAGTGAAGAGAGGCATGCTAAAATGCTTGATGAGTCCTACTTAAACATCATTTGGCTGCCTCCTCTGTGATGGCCAGCAGAGGGCTTAACTGTGTATGCATTGCAACTAAGAAGGCCATTAAAGCTTAAAACTGATTTCTCTGAAATTTATATTTCCAGTTATCTAAATCTGTCCTCTTTTTCTCACTTAAATATATGTTTTCAGTAATCCACTTGAGAAAACTGCACGAAGAATCTAGTTGCTCTGTCATAAAACTTTAGGAAGTAAAGTCAAGAAAAACAAGAGAGCTACTTGTAATTATGAAGTTGAATCTGCCCACTCTATTTGGGCATCGTGGTGTACTTTCCATATATAAGAACAGCAAGATACAGAAGTCTTCATAAATTAAGTGTATTATATTAAAACATGATTTAACTTTTTTAGGATAAAGTTTTCTCTGCATTCAGATCTTTCTGGAGCTCTGCTTTTATTTTTTAATTTAGTAGGATTGCTACTCACTGGCTAACTTCTGTGTCTCTTTAAGTGATGGGCAGTCCTCAGCAATACCTGTAGCCAGTATGGAATTTGCAGCAATTTGTCTAAGAAATGCCTTGCTGCTACTGCCAGAAGATCAGCAGGAGCCAAAGCAGGAAAATGGATCTAAAACTAGTAATCAGCTGGGGGGAAATACAGAAAACAGTGAAAGCAGTGAAGCATGCAGGTAAACAGAATTGCGTATAAACCTTTCTTTTTGTCCAAAGTAACTCTGGGCTGACAGTTTGTGTCTGCTACGTATCCTGTTTGACCAGCAGAAAAAAATAACGTATTTGTAAATTGTCTTAGCAGTGTTGGGATATCCAAGGAAATTGGTTTGCTGCTCACTGTTTTAATCACTGGTATGCTAATTTAAGAATAAAATACTGATTTGATTCTTACCCTTCCTAACAACTTTAATAAATTAGGCAGTGAAATTCTTTTTTTTTTTTCACTGGCCATCTTATTTTTTGTACTGCAAATGTAATGTTTTCCCACACCCTCCTGCAGTGCATATTGGTATTTCTCTAATTGTAAGTGAAGTTTCACATCTTACAGTGATTTTGTGTGTGTGCACGTGCGCCATGTACTTGATTCAATATATAAATGTCTAGCAACTCAGTTGTAAACATTTCCCCATGATCAGATTCGACATTCATCAGCCCTAGTATGCTTTGTTGTGTTTGTTTTAGACTAGAGATGGGTAACTAGATTTAGAAGATAAGTAGGGAAGCAGCATGGAGCTATTGCTTAATAAATTGTGTTTAAAAAAAAGTTAAGAAAAATATCTTCTTTTTTCTTAAAGCTTCAGAAAAAGTAACTTGTAGACAATGCATGTCAAATGTTAAATAGCAGGAAGGTGTTTTAACTTCTTGCATTGATTCTGATGCATTCCGAACTTCCTTTTGAAGAGTAACTTTGGCCATAGCTTGCACTTTCATTAATGACCGTTTTGAGAAGGGAAGAGTTACAATAACTTAATTGGAAAAAGTGGGTATGTTAGAACTTGAACTACTTGGAGAGTAATGTAAAAACGCAGTGTTTTTGTTAGACCCAAGTACAGATAAATTTTAAGAAGATAAGATCCATTGTCACTATTGGCTGCATATAGGCTGTGTTGCGTAGGCACAAGATACATCCCCATATATTCTGAGGTTACCTGGGGATAGACTGGGGCCGGGACTCAGTGGCTGCTACTGCTACAACAATATTTGTTCTCTGTAACCCTTTTTTCCCAAAGACAATCTTTCCTGTGAAGTGCCCAAATGATTTATAAAAGTCGGGGGTGGGGGGTGTGTGTGTGGTTTTTTTTTTAATTTTTTCCTTACTGAGGTTGGAGGTTGTGAACTAACTTCCCCTGGCAAGCTGTATGCAGCCCATTGACATGAAGCTTCTCTGGTTTAAATGAGACTTCAATTTTAAGCTTATGGGGTTCACTAAGGGGCAGTGATGAAAACAAAATGGTGGCCCTTACTGAGACAAGACATCCTTTTTTCTTTTGTTTTGGGGTGGGTTTTTTGGTTTTTTTTTTTTTTTTTGTAGGAGTGAGGAAAGGAAAACATGCCCTGTATGGGAAGATCCTTTACTATCTTCTGCTTTCAAAACCAGATGCTGCTTCAGCTTAAAGGAAAAAATAAAAATAGACTCCCTCATATCTCCCAGTGGTCATTGCCAATTTCAAAATATCCAGCAACAAAGCAGGCTGTTCTTGAATTTGTGTGTCGCATTCTGAAAGGTTCTCTAAGGATTTGTTCCTTCTGACAAGGGACCCTCTGTGAGAGAACAGTAAAACATATAAGGCATTTGAAGAAAATCACACTAATTGAACAGGATGGTTTTGAAGCAAATCCCACTAATTGAGCAGGCTGACTCTGAGGCAGATTCTTCTCTTATTCACAAGAAAACAGTGAATACTTTCAGTGGTTAAGGGTATTTTTTTAAATCTAATTTTTGGCAAAGGCATTAAGTATATACATTACAACAGTATTGAGTACAGGTTTCCTTGGAGTCTGTTGCTATCTTTTTGAACGTCTAAGTTACCTGTTTGTAATAAATAGATATGAAACTACATCAATTAAAGCGTTCTTGTTAAGTGGACAGACTCAGTTTCAATTCCGATTAATTTATCTGTTTCTAAACCTTAGTGTTTCTATCTGCCAAGGTGCAGCTGTTAGCCTTCTCTTCAATTCTTATTCCAGAAGGAGGTTCTTTCAGCTTATTGGAGAGCAAAGCTGCATACTTTTTAAACAGAGTGAATACTTGCTCCCCAAAAAAAGCCAAGTGTAACTTTAAGAAAGTAGAATTTTATTTCTTTTTTTAAAAAAAGACATTTTGAAATAATAATAAAAATAAAGGGTAGCTAGAAATCTGAAGGAAGCTGTAACACTTTGTAGATTATCTTTCTAGAATAGTAATGTAATTAGTTTTTAAGACGTCTAGGGAGAGAACTAGTTTACTGCTTTTCTTACAGGCTAAAAGAAGAGAGGCTACAAATGCAGCGAGTTCTGCATCTCTCCAGTTTAACGTTCTTGTCCTGCGCTGAACTTAAATACTACTCAAAGCTGTGGGGAATGGTGTGGGTTGTTTGGTCCATCAGTCAAATCCTTCCCAGCAAATGTCTCCCATCTTCCTTCTCAAGTAGAATAGTTAGGATAAGAGTGTGTGCCTCAATGTCTGCATAGCTTCATTTCCCTGTTTTTTAGGCTACAGAATTTTTGCTGTCCGTTTAAATGGAGTGAATAAATACCAATGCTTATTACACTGAGAATTTTGTAATTAATTATTTACAGTCACTCCTTATAATTAATACACTGTTTTTATTCTAGCAATAAAAGTCATGAAGGGGATAAATTCATTGCAGCTCCACCTTCTTCGCCTTTGAAGAAACAGGAATTAGAAAATTTAAGGCAAGTATATAATATAAAATATTCACCACTAAATGAGCCCACTCTTAAACTGTGCTATGATTCTGGAGTCATTCCTAGCTTTTTTTTAGGCACTTGCAACGTTGAATTGTAGCTGTTAATCTAAAGATGCCTTTTCTCAAATGTGTGTCTGCTTTCTTTCTTCTGGGCTTTGAGTATAAACAAGTAGTAACCATCCAGAATTTCAATTCAGAAGGTAGATCAGTTTGTGTTAGATCCCACTATTATAGGCTTGGCATTATATGTTGGGGAAAACTAAGAAAATCAAATCCCATAAACAACAAAGCTAAAAACCTGACAATGGCTATTGTGATTGGTGGAAGGGGTGGAAATTACTGTATGGTACCTTTTCCCTTTAAGACCTTGGTAAAGCTAGTTTGGAATTCAGCCCCCACAACATTGTATGCTTGTTGTATGGGGAAAAAAAAAAGTGATAAAAGCAGCTATGTTGCTTTCAAGTAAGAACAGTGCTCCTTTCAGCAGGAGTAAATCCATAGTTTTCATAAAATAGAAAGAAAAATTGCTTCTTTCCAGGCATTTGACTTCTTCACCATGGAAGAACATAAGTAAGATTTGACTGTAGACTTTTTCATGTTCTCAGAGATCCTTAAACTACTTGTTCAGCAGTCTGAGTGCTCTCCAAACAGAGTAACTCCCATGTGTCTAAATAAGTATCATGTTATATGGAACCTCTTTATTTTTCCCCAAGATGATTATTATTTGCTGGCAACGTTAATTATTTCAGGTGGCTGCCAGCCCGCTGAAAATCTCTCTCACTATAAAGCTTACACCTGTTTAGAAAAAAGAAATCTGTTTTAAGTTTCCATTATGGACAAAGCATACAGTAATTTCCCACTTTAAACTCTTGGGTAAACACTCTGTTCCAGCCTAACCCCAGGTAACCTGTGTTTTTTATAATGACCAGCTTAATCTTTACTTTGCTCCTCTATGTGTAGCAAATCTACTTGTATTCATTTAAAAGCAATTTAGCAGGAATCCATGAGGAGACGTTAGTGAGACCTTGATTATTTGTTCTGAAAGGGTACAGGAGTATGCTACTCAAAATAGAAAGCACTGGATTAAAACCAGTGATGTGGGTTGGTTGTGGTTTGTGTTTTTTTTTTTTCCTCTCCTGACTGTTGAAAATGTGGTTGCCACATGTCAAAATTACATGGTGTCACATTGTGATTTTTTTTAATACATAGTCTTTTCTTTCACAATCAGCTGTTGTTATCTACTGATGAAACCTGACAACATGTCAGGAAAAACTTATCACTTTAGCAAGAATTACATTGCTTCTGGTAAAGAACATCATATGAGGAAAGGAAAAGCATTGATTTATTTTTTTGCAGTACTTTCTTTGGTGGTTAAATCCAGAGGACTAGACATGCCTAGAGAGAGTGATTCTGCTAAAATGATTTCTAGGTTTCTGCAGATAGCTGTGGAAAGCAGAATATGTTATACTCAAATGTTAGTATATACCTGTAGTCTTGTTCACTAAGGAGCTAAGTGAGAAAATTAAAATTCTTGTCTAGTCAGGGAAAATTAAGGAAAAATTCTGAACATTGGCAAGGATTATCCTGAGGAATAGGTGTCTAGTAGATTTACTTTTTATCTGTTAAGTCACTGGTTTGAAAAACCTCTATTGCTTCTAGAACTGAAATGGGCAACTTAAATGCTTTTTTTTGCATGATTTTGTACAGTTGTACCTCCTGATAAGAGTTTAAAATGACTGACTGACTTTGCCCCTAAATAGTTCTTAAAAATATCATCTAGAAAAGGCTTATTTGTCATATGTATTGTTTGGTACTTGTGTACAAATTAGTTGAACAGACTGTTCTCCTAATAAGCAGTAATTCGATTGCAAGGTTTTAAAAGCAACAAGCAGAAGTCTCAGGAAACCAAACATTGCTAAGAATTTATGCATAGGAAGTAGAAACTCCATTTTTTTCTTCTGAGTTTCTTCTAAACAATTTTGCTCCTTGCTTCTTCTCAGTCTGTGGTATGTTTCAGCGCACCATAACAACCCAATACTGTTAGGATACATCAAGAGTAAAGGAGTTCCGGTAGACCCCAGTGCTACATTTGGAAAATTTTGTGGATTTTATTGTAAAAGTTGAGATAGATAGCACCAGACCTTGTTATAGCCTTTTCTCCCTACACTGAATAACTTTGAAAATGTTAATTTTCCCCTTCAAAGCAGCTAAAGGAATAGTTTGATGAGCCACTTTGTCCTGAATAGATTTGAACTGCAAGCCCTTCCTATAAGGCATGTGATCCAATTTTACCCTTTTTTTAATTTTGACTCTTCCGTTGGCCATCTCCAGTCCATCATTGTGCTTTATTTATTTTATTTACTTACGTATTTTTGAAGTGTGCGTACCCTAGTATTGTATATGGTATTCCAGGAGCATCACTGACATTGCTAATAATTTCACAGGTAATACTGTAAGGACCACCATTGCTCACCAATATACCTTGCCTCTTCTCCACACCTACCCAGTATTGCCTCATTTGTCTACTTAAAGATTGCAGTGCTCTGTTTAGCCCTGTCATGATACTGGAAGCTCCCAATGATTACCATCTGTAGCTGCCTCACTCTCTTCTTCCTTAGTCAGCCACTGCATAGCTCTCCCCCATCTCCCCTTTGCTGGTGCCGAATTTCCCCATGGAGTAAGCACTGTCTGCATTCTGTGTTTCTTAATATTTTTGTTTGTTTTGTCTGCGTTGAAACATAAAAAGTAGCACGGTAGTAGATATAAACTATCTTATTTAGCTATTTTAAATTATTTCAGATTAGTGATGTTCTCTAAATGGTTTAGAAGTGCCATTGGTGCCTTTTTAGTAAGTTTTGAAGAACTGGATTTGCTCTGGCTTGCCCTTTGCCTGAGAAAGAAGCGAAGTCAGATGTGTAGTTTGGGTTCTGTAAACTTGCAGTCGGTGTGGGCTGACAAATCTTGTTGCCTAGACCTACACAAGAGGCTGTTTGACATAATCTGGCAGTTTAAAAAAACATTTTTCTTTTTCCTAGTGCAAAGCCAGTTTTATTTAGAGCATGCGGAGGCTCAGTGATGCTGGAAGTCTGCCATGCTCAAAGGCAACCTGTGGAGTTTTGTCAGAATCCTGACTGGGGTGAAAAACTAGTTTGTCTTTTCCCTTGTGGTGCAATTCTTCTGCTCCGGTTAGCTGTCAGCTCTCTTGAGCGTTTGGTTTAGCCGGCTCAACAATGGATCCAAGTGCACAAGAACAGTACTGCAGGGAAGAAAACCTGAATATTTTCCTCTTATTTAGATGGCTGTTGCTAAAAAATCTTGGCAGCTCTTCCATGGCTTAAACAGTGATGAGTCCTTAGAGCAGAGGAGTAGGTTTCAGTTTTGCTAGACTTAACCTCTTGTGTGATTGGAGTGTGTCTTGTGTTTGAATTTGCACTTCCAGAAATAAAAATAGGCTTTAAAAAAGTTGTGGGGAATAGAAGACACACATAGATGTAAAGGGTAGTAGCAACCAACTCTACAGGCCTTGGCTTGTGTCTAAGGGTATTTAGCTGGTGACACTTAGCATCTTTGCTGGTTTAAAAGCTGTGCTTCCTTGAAGCAGAGACGAAAAGAAGCTAGTTAGAAGCAGGCTGTTATTACAGAGACTTTTTTCCCTGGTCCTTCCCCCTCCCCAGTCACAACCTTTCAGAAGTATTTTAGGTTTGGGACTTGAGCTGGGGAAGCTTTCCTCTCCCTCTCTCAAGCTTTTGTATGTGTTCAGATTTGATGTGACATCTAGGCACGGTGGAGAGGAAGTGGGGGGTAGGGAGAAACACTGGAGAAGTTGCTTATCCTGCTTGTGCATAATTAAGGAGCATGCCTCCTGGGAAAGGGGAATAAAGGCACCCCAGGTCCTGCCACGAATTAACATGACTTACTGCTGGACCGAAAGTGAGCTTGACAGTTGCCAGAAGGTTGGCACAGTAATAGCCCACCTACTGGTGGGGGAGTCGAAGGCTCTTCTCCCATCGCTCCCAACGTGAGGCCTTGCTAAGAGGATCTGCTCTTTCTCCCTGGAGAAGGACAGAGTCTCTGCTCACAGCAAGGCGTCGCGGGCAGAGGCTTGTGCCCTGAGGACAAGGCAGCCTGCACTGAATGATGTCTTACGAAGTGGAAAATATCCCCAAGTGCTGTGTTGGGAGGGGGGAGAGGGTTATTACAAAGTGTGAAGCTTGGCCTAATGATGGCATCCTGACATGGGGTTATTGTTTGAAGATGGAAAATGCGAGTAGTTCAGATTTCATTACAGGAACTGTCAGAGATTTTGTGGTTTTGGAAAGATAAGAAGAAAGTCTGTAACAGCAACAAAATGCCACATATCAATCAGAGTCTTGGCAGCAGATTACAGCTCTCAGTTGAACACAAAACTGGAAACACCAAATTCTCCAGTGTTTATTGTCTCCCTGTGTGCAAACATAGTACAATATGAGTGAAATATGTTACAACTTAATTGATTGCTACTATGTGTCTGTGGATTGTATGCTGTAGAAATCCATAAATCTGCTACCCTTTGCTGCAGCAGAAGGGGAGGGCAGGGAAGCACAAATGAGAGTCCAAGGCAAAATGAATAAAAAGAAGGTGAGAAAGAGAGACTGTCCGTGAGAAAAATGACACATGTGGTGAGGTCCATCTTTTTTTAATCTGTTATTTATGGTCAAAATTGCAAAATCTTACTGAGCACACTGTGGTGGTCCTTGGTGTATACTGGTAGAATGCAATGTATGTATCTCCTAATTCAGAGAATACAATTGAGGCTATAGATAACAAAACACTAGCTCCTTTACTTCATGGTTTGATGCAAAGACATTATTGAAAGTTTATGATTTATTTCTTCAGCACTTAACAAGAAATCCATCTTACAGCTGCATTTGGAATCACAGATTCTCCATTTAACATATTGGCTTTTTCCCTTCCTCCCTTTTCTCTTTTTTTCTTTATTCCCTCCAGGTGCTCAATACTTGCGTGTAGTGCTTACGTGGCTCTGGCTTTGGGTGATAACCTTATGGCGTTGAATCACGCAGATAAACTTCTTCAGCAACCAAAGCTGTCAGGGTCCCTTAAGTAAGTCTGACGTGGCCATTTCTTATTTCTCAGCCCTGCTTTTTGCTGGAGAGTTCTGAGTTGAAGCTTCCAACATCTGTAGCTGCTTGCCAATTCTGTATCTGATGCAAAGAATTGCTGGCCCCACTCCTGTTCTTGTTGAAGCCCTGACTAAATGTTGATTGACAAGCAGGAACGCGAGTCCCCTCTCTTGTGTATGAATTCCATGTAATTCGGAATCTATCACTGCTTTTGTTGCTATTTGTTCATCTCCAGCCACAGGTCCCATGCAGTGGCAGGACCGACAGATCTCTGTCCTGATTCACTGTGGCGCTGCACGTGCTTCTGTTGGCACAGCACAAGGGGCAGGAATAAGCAGCTGGGGGTGGACAACATCAGCCTAAGCCAGCATGCTGCTGAAAGCTCACTTATGAAACTACAGCTTTGGAGGGGAAGGTTTGCTCAGTCAGTAGGGTACCGCATCTTGGATGTGCAGGGCTGTTACTTCACCTGCTACTGCTGCTTATATAGGTTCCATTCTTCAGTTTCTCTTTTTCAGTTCTCATTTGGCACTGTATTTTTTTGAAAGATACTCAAAGCTCATTCTGTTTCTACCCACCAGTTCTCATACATCTCTGCAAATTCAAAAAAGGCAACTTTAGCCCCATCCTGACTTTGTTCAATTCCTATGTCATACATAGGATAAAATATAGGAGAGGTTTTCATAGGAGTAAGGATATTTTTCAAAACTGGTAATGTACTTGCGGAAAGCAAGCTAATTTGTGCTTATTTTTATATGCTGGCAGCATACTCTAAAATGCTCCATGCCAATTAAATTCTTTGGCTTCCATGCTTCAAACTACTGCAGAAGCTCATCTTTTTGCACAGACATTGTATAAGCAAGATATTAGAGGAGTTTGCAAGGTAACATAATTTTGAAGGCAGTGTTACCATTATGTAATGCAAGAAATGCTAGATGACAGGTTTTTGCAAAGACAGAGCACCATGTATCTTGGTCCCAGGAAACTAGGCTTTTGTGCAGATTGGGAATATTGAACTGTTCCTGTTTTCTTAAGTGAAATAAATTGCATGTAGAAGGTTACATTTGCTGTATCAGATCTAAGTTGCAGAAGTTATTTTGCATGATTGACTGATATTTTACCTCCTGTTCTGTAATTCATGACAACCAACTGTACTGTCAGTTTGAAATGTACTGTATACAGCTGCATAGAAGAAGCGTGAACTTTTTTGCTAAACTTTTATTTCAGATCAAATATTTGCAAGCTAACTATGCTCTCGATTGACAGGATTCTTTTTGTTCCAAAGTTGAAAAGGAAAGCTGCTGATTAGCTGAGCTGAACTACAAGTATCAAACATCACTTGCTTAATTCTTTTGCAAAACCTGCAGTTGGAAGGATGTTTGTGCCCCATGGGCAGGTCCTGTATAGTTGCTGTCCTTAGCAATGCAGCTGTCTTACAGAGTTAGTTTGATTGGGGTTTTTTGTTGTTTCGTTGTTTGGGGTTTTTTTTGTTATTGAATGTAAAGTCACTTAACACCTCAAATCATAGATGTATCGGTATCCTGGGGTGTTTTTGTAAGGATTCCTTTTTTAATTCTCTGAGATTAAAGCCATATCAAGGTACTATCTTTCTGGAATGGCAATTCCTGTGCATGAATGATCATTACTCAGATGCAGATTTTTTTCACAACATTAGTGCCTAAAAGCAGTAAATAGCAGAATTGGGTATTATGACAATACTTTATAAGATACTAATACTTTTCAAGTATTAGTTTTTGTGTGCTTGCATTTAAAAAGTGCATTCAGTTTATTTTACATAACAAATTGTGGGGGTTGTTATGCTGACATTTGTACCTAACCCTTTGCTGTTTTAGGTTTCTTGGGCATTTGTATGCAGCAGAAGCTCTCATCTCTCTAGACAGAATATCTGATGCCATCACTCACTTGAACCCTGAGAACGTCACTGATGTTTCCCTTGGGATTTCTTCAAATGAGCAGGATCAAGGTTAATGAATCCACGCTTCACTAGAACTGGTTATGCTTTCAGCTGCCTTCCTGCTGTAACTTTCTGCATACAAATATAATGATGATTAAGACATCTTGTTTTAAGGCTGTGGGTTGTTTGGGAGTTTTTTATTTGTGTTTTTGTTTTCCTGGCTTTAGTTCCTACTTTGTGTTTGGCTTGTCTTTTGCATGTCTGTCATTCCTTTGAAGTGGCTAATTCTGTAACATAAATAGAACTGTATATTGTAGCATTCTGGCTTGTTTGAAGGTAACTTTTGAAAGCTGCTTTTGTTAAATGTGCAATTATGGTTAACTTTGGGCTTCATACCTTTTCTTCCAGCTTTTTAGTCTCTGAACCAGGCTTTGGAGTACCAGTGAAGTCTAGTTACTGCATTTAGTGAGAGAGAGGTGTGGGGAGAACTTAGTTAATATGTATCTTAATCTTCTTGCATTGCTTCCAGTCAGGAGTGTGTATTCTGTAACAGAATAATACTTCAGAGCCCATCTGTATAGTTAAGTCTACAGCAGCACTGATTTCAGTGACATGTTTTCAGTTTAAACTTCACTGTACTTGTCTGCAAATCTAACAGCAAAACATTGAACACAGGAATTCTTAAGTGGCATAAACTCTTGAGCAAACTGGTATGTTTTCCCTTTGTAATGTCAGGCCATGAAGGAAGAAGCAAATTTGTATCTTTTAAAGCTTATTACAAAATAATACAAAAAGCTCATGGAACATGATGGTTTTTGTGTTTGTTTTTTTTTTTCTTTGTAGGGTC
This sequence comes from Gavia stellata, assembly GCF_030936135.1. Classification (NCBI taxonomy): domain Eukaryota; kingdom Metazoa; phylum Chordata; class Aves; order Gaviiformes; family Gaviidae; genus Gavia; species Gavia stellata. The sequence continues at coordinate 46,090,263 of NC_082599.1, forward strand.
TGACAAAGGAGAGAATGAGGCGATGGAACCTTGTAAGTACCAGCCACCATATTTAGCAGAGTACAGGAACTTACTTGGCCGATTTGGAATAAAAGGGTATGAAAAAAAGTGTGATTTTCTGTTTTTTTTTTTTTTAATTGCAGCTGGCAAGCAGACCCCACAGTGTTATCCTAGTTCGGTCACATCTGCACGAACAATGATGTTGTTTAACCTTGGAAGTGCTTACTGCTTGAGGAGTGAATATGACAAAGCTCGAAAGTGTCTTCATCAGGTATGGAAAACAATCTCAAGACAGCTTTAGGAACAAATGTACATCCTTCAAAGTGCCATTTAGATCACAGCAAATCCTGGTGATTTGATAGCCCAGGCTTATTTTCAGACTTTGCTGAGATGGCGGCTCTCTTCCGTCATTAGGAACCAGCCTATATTAGTAACATAAAATAAAGGAATTCCAAATTTCTCACTTGTGTAAATAGTTCAGTACCACTATGTGAAGTATTTTTTCTTTTTTCCCAGATCATATCAAAACAGTGGAATATGAATAGGAAGCCATTTCACTTTTTCTAAGTTTTGGTGTGTTTTGGTGTTTGGTTTTTCTTTTTTAACTGGTGTAGTAGTAATTATTGTATTTCAGAGGAGAAAGTTCTTGAGGGCATTGAGTTTACTTCTCTCTAATCAGTTAACAACTCACCATCTAAGCTATTAACTTTAGGGCGGTGAGAACAAACTACAATTCTGCTGGAAGTATGTTTCTTGCCTGCCTCTTGCCCCGCGAATTCTCAAGTACTGCTTTTGAAACTCTCAGTCTTCACTTGGCCTGTGTCATTCAGTCCTTATGGCTGGGACGGATCTCTTTCAATGGTGGTATGTTTGTCTCTTCCTGCAGCCATTCCTGTCTGTCAGGAAGACTAATCAAATGCGTTGTTGAGCTGCAAACTGAAACAGTGGTCTTCCAAATTACTTCATAGTAGTTGTATAGGTGAACAGGTTCAACTTCTGTGAAGTTCTCAACTGCTTAAGGCAGCTGTCTTGTACTTTTTCCTCCTGAGGCCTCTTAAGATTGGGCAGGTGTCTGTGCTTGGGCTCTGTAGCACATGTGTAAAGCCCAAAGGTGTGTAAGGCCATCTGTGGATGTAAAGTATTGTAGGTCTCTGCATCTACAATAAATCCAGTGCTTTTGGGAAGCCTCAGTCCTTTTAGTATGCACACATTAATTATTCTGTGTGTGCAGTTACATTGTGTGAGGGAGAGCATGTATCCTTCACTGACATGAAATGTGTGGCTCCCATGGCTACTTGGGCCCCACTGAGTGACAGAATAAAGGCCAAAAAAGTATTACAAAGTTTAACTTACAAGTGAGATTCTAGGTTTATTTGCTGAAATGCTGAGGCATTTGGGGTAATAGCTGAAAACTGCTTGTTAAGGTAGCTTTAAAATCGGATAATTACCAGTTGTACATTCTGAAGAGCACCTGAGAGAGACTTCCTAAAACAACAAAACTTAGGTTGCAGTTGAGAGTTCCTGAGCCAGAGCTGTACTGCAGGTCAGGGCCAGGGTGCTTGCAGAGACTAACCTTTGCAGGAAGGGAGAAAGCAGGGATTGATGAATGCGGTATTTCCAAATTTGGCTGGGGTGGGTTTTTTGTGGTGGTTGGTGGTGGGGGTTTTTTGTGGGTTTTTTTTAAGGACTAAGGGAAGTGATGTGCTTTGCATTGCAGTCTTCCTAATTCTTATGTTCCCTACTTCCTGTCACGCCATAAGGAGAGTTCAGACTCTGGATTATGGGGTGCAGATTATAGAGGGACGAGAAGGATGCTTTGTTATTAGTGGTCAAACTGTGTCCCCAGTATGAGCTCCTGGTGAGATCAGGTCTGTCAGGAGCTGCTCACTCCCCCTCTGTCAGAAGAACAGATCCCATGTTACTACTGGATGTTAAATCTTGAACTGTCAGATGTGAAACACTGTGTAGAATGGTTTCTTTGCTGTTTAGTGGATGGCCAGATCAGCTGATTTTTACTTAGCTTGTTAACTAAGTGGTTTCTTCTGAGGGAGCATCTCTACCATCTGTTTTTTGTAAAAAGATGCAGACAGATACCAGGTACCACAACCAGGTATCCCTGTAGCAAATCAACTTCTTGCACCCATTTTTTTGATACAGAATCAGTCCTGTTACCTTGTTGTCAGTTGTGTAGATATGTCCTCTCTTTCTCAGGAAATGGATCAATTTACAATTTAGTTGTACAAATTTATAGAGAAAAATGTGCATTTTTCCTGCCCTCTGGATTGGACACTTAAAGAAAAGGTGGACTTGCAGGATTCAGTCTGACTGAGATCATGGGAGTCATCCTTGTACTAGGATTATCAAATGTTCACATTTGAAATGTAGTTGAAAATAGTAAGTTTCAGCAGTTGGGACAGAAATTCTTTCTTACTCGGTCATTTTTCTTTCTATTCATGGCTGGGCATTACCATGCAGAACCAGTGGTGTGGCACTTAAATACCAGTATGACGATATTCAGTGACCTTGGAAGAGGGAAGACAAAGGATAAGGAGGAGGGAAATAGTATTTTCCTTTCAAAGGCCTGGTAGCCTGTTCTCTTTCCCACCTACACAGCCCCCCTTACTTTCTCCACCCCTTTCCTACTAAGATTTAAAAGTGCTGAGGGCCCTTCTGTTTGAACTGAAGGAAATAAGAAGAGTCTGGTGATACATGGTGTGAGTCTGGATGTAGAAACTGGTGAGGCAGAAAGCAGGGACCTGTCTGGGATGTTTGGAGGCAGTTCTGCAGAGCTGTGTTGTTCTGGAGGCTCTCAGCTCAGGAAACCTGTTAGGTGGAGCACAGGGACCTTCAAGCCAAATTAAATCAATGGCATGTACCCAGTGTGTTGTAGATCAAGAGTAGGGAGTTGGATCCCGAGCTATTGTAGAAGACAGCTTCATTGACTTCATAGCTGAAAAATACTTGTATATGGAAAGCTAATGAATGATCCTTGTTAACTTTATATTCTGAACTTTGGAGCAGTGGAGGGTACCTTCTTCACCTGTCATCTCACCAGGAAAACACAGTAGATTGGCCCAAGAGTTACAGACTCATATTAACATAAGTATGCAGCAGATGGTGCTGCTAATTAGTGTGAAACAGTCTTGCAAGGCAGATAATCTTTCAGTCTCTCCTTGCATGCATAAACCTAATAGAGTGTATTAGTTTGAAAAATCTTCTCTTAGTTTATGAATTGTTACTTCTTTTTGTTAGCTAAGATGATGGTAACAGTCTTGTCAATAGGTGCTTTCTGTGAGCTGGCTGTTTCTCTTAAGCACTCTTCTCTCCCCACCCCTTTCTTCTTTTTCAATAAGGCTGCTTCACTGATCCACCCCAAGGAGATCCCTCCAGAAGCTATTCTGCTGGCTGTTTATCTTGAATTACAGAATGGTAAGGAATTGAATTTTTTCCCAACATTAAAATCTCTAATTTAACATGTAAGCTGCAATGTTGAATGTAACTTGGTATTTTTAACATTTTGGATTTTTCCTTGAAGTTTACAGCTAGCCCTCATAGGCAAAATGGTAAAACAAATTCTTAAGTTTTCAAATGTTCTGTCGACCTAGATTTCGGATACAAGGGGAGGAGGGCAGTAGGCATCATTCCTAGTCTTTATAAGTTGTGACAGTATTTTGAATGACACCCTTTAGGCCCTGTCTCCATTTTACGCTGCTATGGATCCATGTATCTGCATGAAGGATACATGGAAATCCTTCATTTCCATTGCTTATTGCAGTCCCGTTCTTACCACTCCAGACTTCCTAAACATTCATCTTCTGAGCTGAAATCTTCTATACTTTGTGCAGAAATCAGCAGTCTTGGATACGCTCAGTAAAACCCTTGATGAGGTTTATACTGTAAAGAGGGCTTGAAAGGCTTTTCATTAAAAGACAACTGCAGTTGAAGTTTCCCAAAGAAGCCGTGTCAAGGGCTATGTAGCAAGTACTGTAACAAAGCTAGTAATATTGATAACTTTCTCTTCCAAAATCCTTCCTTTTGAAGGTTCACTGTGTTTCCATGGGAAAAAAACCCTGCATAATGGGAAACTGGAAAGATGGCACTTGAGTTGTGCACCGTGAGCAGACTGGTGCAGCTGCACCATTGAAGCTGTCATGGTTGTGGACCTGTGCCCCTTGGGGCTTAATATCTGAGTGTTGTGAAACGTTTGGTGTGCTTGTTCCCCTTCAGTTTTCTTGCATTGCAGGCAGGCAGAGGACTTGAGTATTTGTATTCAGAATTGAGACTCCTACAAAGCTTTTCTTCTAAAGATATTTCTAAGTTGGAATTCTGGAAACCTTTCTTTCTGCAACAAAGTAGTATAGTGCAGAAGAGAATAGAAAGTGGGATTTATGTCTCTCACCCCATTCTAAGTATATAACCAAAAGGAGCTAAAAACATTTTTTGTTCTATAAATGGCAACAAAACAGTGCATCTCTTCTGAAACTAAAACTTTAGTGAAAGAAAAGTATTTGAAAAGAACATTTTTCCCCTCTTATCAGAACTTAGTGGGTTTTCTCCTACAATTTCATAGGTTTAATTTTTAACAAAGAATGAATTTTCCATTTATATTGGTATTTAGTTGATGGACCATGCATACAGTTGAAAATCAGATTTCTTGTTTTAAAAACATATTTTATATACAACCTTGGCATTTGCATTAGTCTGTAATGTCACATTGTAAAGGCATTTTGTGTGAGATCTAGTCTCACTATGCAGATAGGAGAGGGAAGAGGTGCCCTTCAGGAATTCAGAAGGTGCTCTGGCATCTTCCAGCTCTCAGGTAAAAGCTCAATGTCTCCAGCTAAGAATAGGTAGAATCAAGCAATACTGTTTTCTCAAATTTACTTTTGTCTAATGCTTTGAATGTCCATGTCAGCATTTCCCTGAATAGGAAGACTGCTTGTGTACATGGCCTAGGCTGAGGGCTGGCTTGTCAGCTCTGTTCTTAGAACAGTCATTCAGAAGTCATACAAAGTACTTTTTTTTTTTTTAATCAAAAGTTGTCTTGTAGGTAACACGCAGCTGGCACTGCAGATCATCAAGAGAAACCAGCTTCTCCCTTCTGTGAAAACACTCTCTGACATGAGGAAGAAGCCTGTTTTTCAGCCAGTCCACTCAATCCAGCCCATTCAGATGCCAGCTTTCACCACTGTTCAAAGGAAGTGAGGTTGTACTTCAACCTGCTGCTGCCCTGCCCATGAGGGCTGGGGATTTTGTATATTTTTTTTAACCTAGGACACCTGCATACCCCAATTGCTGGAGTGTGTTCATTTATGTAAATTTTTAATAAAACATGTAAACAAAAAGGCATGCTTGGAGGTGTTTGTAAGAGAGGGTTGTTTTCTTCATTTTATGGAACAGAGAGGTTGGTATCTGTTTTGAATGTGAGTGGCAGTTTACTTACCAAAAAGAAGTGGTTATCCAAGTGTATAATTCAGCTCTTGTTGAAGAGAATATATAGGAGGGAAGCAGCTGGAAGGAGACTACCATTTACCTGAACTAAAGTCCTGCTGAAATAGCAGTTGAGCTGTTGTGTTGGCTGCTGTGTTTGTTTATTTGACACAGATTAGCTATGGTTTTGTACTTCTCAAAGAGGAGGCTTTTGCCCAGCTTTGCTACAGTCCATGACCCTGCAGCAGCTGGGAGTTTGGTACTGGATGGGGGACAGGTGTGTGTGCTGCTCTGCCTGCTTCTCCTGCCTCATGGGCTCAACAGGCACCAAGAGCCAAAACAGTTTGCCAAAACGGGAGAGGTGTTAAGATCTGACTGGTCAGCAAGGACAAAAGCTGGTACAGGTACTGCTGCTAAACCTATGTTAGTGTAGCAAGGCAGGGTCAGGGGGATGTGGAGTTATGTGTAGGGCAATGGTTACAGCAGGCAGTGGGTGCTCTGAAGGAAACAGTGCTGGGGAACACTCTTGCTTTAGCTGGATAGGGCTTATTTGTGTTGGGGGATTTGTGTATGTTTTTTGTTTTTCCTTCTCCCTTTGTCCTAAAGGAAGGTGGAATGATACAGGTACAATGGAAGAGTGCCTGGCTGTAAGAAAAAGGATTTTTTGTTGTTTTTGTTGTGTGGTTGATTGGTTTCCACTTCAGAGGCATACTTCTTTCTTTCAAAAACTTTTGCTCAAACCAAGAGGCTGTAAGATAGCATAAGCAAGGACACTCTGGTTCCTTTTGTGAGCAATGGAGAACAGATGAGCTGTCTTGCCTCAGGATTTATCCAGGGATAAGAGAATCGGAGCCCAGCCTGGAATGTAGCATCTCTCCTCACTTCCCCTCCCTGGCTGTTTTGTTTCATTTCAGCTCTTTTGTGACTTTGCCCAGATAATCTCCAGGGTAGAGCTGGGATAACACCTTATCTCCCTCTGCTGCTGGTATTGTACTTTGCCTCCAGCCACCACCATGAAGGTCACACTTTCAAGTGGCCACCTGAGATGCAGGTCCTGCAAGTTCTACCCTCAGTAACTTGAGCATTAGGTAGTGCAGACACCCTGGGTTTGCCTTCAAGATCTTGAACAAACAAGCCACAACTGACAGAAGACAACTAGTAAGTTGATTAAACAATGTGCAAGTTGTAGAATGAGTACAAGTGTGTGTCCCCTCAGCAGGAAGCTAGCCATCATGAAGCAGTACAACAGAAAGCTTGAGAACAGCTACTAGCCTTCTGCTAGGTAGCAGGCTTTGCTACTTTTCAAGGCTTTCAGAGTAATGACCAAGTAGCTGACTTTTTCAATAACTTTGCTATCACTGCAGCAGCTGGCATACTCTGTCCTCAGGTAAGGGAAAAAATAAAAAAAAAAATCAGGAAAAAGTATATAGAGGTCACTTTTCTGAAAGAAGGGAAAAAGGGACCTCATACATCCCTCAAGTCAAAATAGAATGACTGATTAAATACAAAAAGGTTAAAGATGCTCACTGTGTGGTCCCAGGCCTTGAATACAGAAGATTCTTCTCTGCCCTTCCCCACCCCCCCAGGAATGCAGGGCATTCACATGCAAAAGCTGCTAACGCCTTGCTTCAGCAGTGCCCAGCTCCAGCCAGAGGCACCCAATGCTCCCCTTGAGGCTGATGAAGGATGCGGCTGTTGTTCCCCAGATACCACATCTTATCACAGCTGCATTTGCATGTAAGCAGAAGCCTCTGTTAAAGGCAAAAAAGTATCAACACATCTAGGAAGGGAGCAGGCAAGGACCTGTCTCCCTCTCTGGCATTGCCATAGTATCACAGTCCACTTTTGCCTTTACTGTCAGAGCCTAAAACCAACTGAGGGAAAAGAAGTGAAGATCAAGTAAAACTGCAAGCTGTCCTGTGGTAAAAGCAGTGGGAGCAGAAGCAGCACAGTTAGTAAAATCAATAATGTTATTATTTTGCTTCAGGCCACTTCCTCGAGGAAAGGCTCCCTGTCCCTATCCTCCTGCCCTCCCCTTGCCTCTAGGATCTCACCCCTGCAGCCAATGCACTGGCTGATATCCCCACAGCAGGAGAAAGGGGTTGCACTCCCCTTCCCCCCAAGCACTGGGCAACAGAGTGACCACAGCCACAGTGCAAGAATGGTGCAGCCCTTGTTCAGCAGTGTTCAGAGCCATCTCATGTTGCTTAATGAGCTTCCAGGTTCTGGTTTTCTTCAGGGAGAGAGCACAGAGAAGCTAAGGGAATACAGACCGAGTACCACACAAAGCTAGCCACTCTGTAGTCTTGAAACTCACCTGAGCAGCCTTTTCCCCCTCCTTCACAGGGTCTTCTCCCTCCCTTCTTTCAGCTTGAAGTGATCCTTGTAGTGCTGGCATATTGCCAGCTGCTCCAGCAGGAAGAAAGAGTGATGGTCTGGTCAAGGCTTTTGATACGTAGAGCACAGCATGGTGCTGAGCAGTGCTACAGTTGTACACAGCCAGGGTCAGAAAGCATCTCAGCTTTAAAGACCTAGTGCATTCAGCACTTTCAGAAACAAATTCACCTCCACTGCTACCTATGCTGCAAAGTCAGTCAGTGGCCTTAATGCCCAAACATTACTTGCTGAAGAGCATCTTCCCACATGCACTATTTCTTTTCAAACCTTTTCTAAAGTAGTAAGGAAAAAGAGCACCTTTTCTGCTTACCCAACTTATGTTGCAGTCTGCTTTGCAAGATGTCAGATACACTATTAAATGTTCTGGTGGCTTTGCTTTATGCTACCACTCAGCAAAAGCATTACTTTCACAGTTGCAAAGGTGAAGAAATGGAAACCTAGAAATGGACTTAAAGTTAAAAAACCAGGAACTAGAAAAATGCATGGAGTACAGGTGGTGAGTTCAGTATCAAAGCCATTTCTTCCAGTCCTGACAGGGAGGCTGTTTTTTTTCATAGGCCAGCCAACTAAGAGTTAGACACTGCATCAAAATTACTTTTTAAAAAAAAAAAAAACAAAACAAACCCACACTTCTCTTAAAAGCACCCCAACATTTCTCCTCTCTCCTTTCAAAGCAGGTGCCTCTGGTTAAAGTTTTCAGTAGTCATCACCCAGAGGCAGCCAGGTTCAATTCAGGTAAATGCTTTTTCTTTTTTGCATCCTGACAGAAGAAAAGGCTTTGACTGGGTAATACAGAAACACACATACACCAATTTGCCATGAAAAAACTCCTCACATTTATTTGATTAAACAAAAATAAAATAAACTGCATAGGAACATTTTAAAGTCCAGAGAGACACTGACTTTGTTTTAAGGCTGCCAGTAGCTGATACATCGTCTCCTTGCTACATCCTTCAGCCTTCCCTATGGACCACAAAGATACATTCAGAAGCCTCCATTAACACAAGGGTTCTAACATTTTGCTCACTTATTATACGTAAAACTTTGCACATAACCTGTCATGCTTTCTTCTCTGCAGTACTCAACATCTGACATCTAAAAATGTCACTTTTTGTCCAAGTAGAAATGTGATGCCCCTTTTGGAGCATGGAAGTTCTTGTCACAGCCAGTTTCATTATCAATTAGATACAAAAGCTCTGCGCAGCTCATTAAAAGCAGAGCACTGTCTGTCCTGCTGAGACATTTTTATTATTATTAGGAGAGCAGCATGATTAATCACTAAAGTAGAAGAGAAACCACTGCAACAGAAGAGGAAACTGCAAAACCAATTGACTCAAGATGCCCAACATCCAAGGACTGACAAAATCATTCTGGATCCCAATGCAAACCTGCACCAAGGCAATGCTGCTTATACACCGGTAATATAGTTTTGTAAGATGGGGCCAAACATCTACAGTCAATTAAATGAGGGGAGAAAAAATGCACCGTTTGTGACCCTGGTTTCATGTAGACAACCTCCATTTTGTTCAAGGCTTCCAATTTCTACTTGACTTAAATTGCAGGTTCAACACCCTCACTACTCCAACAAATTGTGCACCAACCAAGCAGCGCATGACAGGTAATGCACAGTACAAACAAGAGTCACATACAGTAAGAAACCCCCACCAACTCAGGTGACTAAGCACACCTTACAAACTAGTTAAAAACTTTAGTCACTTTAGAAAAGAAACTAAAACCAAAACCCAGAAACAGACATCTCTCCCTCTGAAGGAAAAACTACTACATTGTCTGAAAAGTACTCTACAAACCTATAAAAGGACTTTTTCTTTTTCAACTAGTCTGGTAGTTCAAAAGGAAGTTACTTAACTACATCACTACACAGACACTTAACATTCAGTCAGTAAGGCTCTATGAAAAGAGCTTAAAAAATTATCTACCTGAGTTTGTAAGTTGATACAATCATTAATAGAAGGTCTAAGACCATGCAGGTACACAAAGCATTTTTTAGAACCATTATTGGTTAAACAATGATGGAAAAAGATGCCAGTCTGGCTCGTTAACCCGTAAGATCACTTAAGAGACATCAATGTACATTTTCCACCATAACATTTACCAAACCCAACATAGCCTATCATTATTAGGGGTCTCCTGTACCCACTTCTGTCACCCCCTAATATAAGCAGGGGAGGAAAACAGATTTTTTCAATATAGTAATCTGACAATGTGCTTCTGCAACTTTACTCCACAGGTAAAACAAGGGGCATGTTGCATGTCACTATTAAAGTTGCATAAAACCCCAACATACTGGTTGTAAACTGCCTCTCCTGAGAATGTCCAAACCTAAACTGCCCTCCAGGAATAGGAACCTGGTTGCTTTGTCATGGTGGAAAAAATCCCATTGAGTCAAGAAAGCTACTAATACAATCACCAAGTCAAAAAAAAAAAATCAGGATCTTATTCCCTTCAAGCATTTGGTATAGCGTTGCTTTTACAGCAATCGTAACGTTAGTCTTTCCAATCAGGACATGTTTGTAGGCATGCATAAAAGTTTTTCCTCTTGTAGAGAGAAGACCTAAGGTCTTACGGACATTAGAACACTGCAAATGAACGTGAAGTATGTCATGTCAGCTAGTAGTGTCATAATACTGAAAAAAGTTTACATTTCCATACTTCGTAGTGAAAACAGAACAAACTCAAAAGTGTTTCAGCTATTTCAGTCCAGTTTGCCTGAACATTTGGTTTTATTTACAGATTCTCTAGCAAGGGCAGCTTAATATTTCCATGGGCAGGCAGCAAAAACAAAAGCAAGCAGTCATCACATTGTACACGGTATCTCTGTTTCAATTAAAATGCTTGTCCAACAGGTAGGATGAATCCTTCCCCCAGGCAGATTCTCAATTATTTCTCAAACCTGTCTGATGCTAAATTGAGGTAGATGATTTACTTCTGCAAAGTGAGGTAGAACTTCAAAAAGATAGTGGCATGTCTAGTTGTGCATTTTGTACCACAGCAAACTGGGTTTCAAACTCCCAAGGACTCAAAGACCAAAGGTACAATATTTGTCTAATGCAAGTACCAGTGTTTGCTTTTTATACAGCTCCAAACTGTTTGTCTAAATATCTCTACTTTTAAATACCCTATTACCTTTTGGCACCATTTGGCTTACACTCCTTTAAAAAAATAAACAAAAGACTTTGGCACATTTTATTTTTTTTTAAACCAGAACTGACCAAAGAAATCTTATGATCAAAGTTATGGCAAGATAAGCTCTCTTCAGAAATTAATTTTGGTTTAACTGTAACGTAACAGACTGGGCCCATATTTGTGCAATTCCAAGGGAATGCCACATCCAAGTGCCTTATTCTTCCTTCTCCCAACTTGGTTATGTCTGGCCCCAGTTTGCATTAGTTTTCAGGTGGTGTCATCCTTCCCTTGCTTTCTTTGCAAGGTAGCTATGGGCTTCCTTAAATATGTTGTATTAAAAAGGTACTAAATAAAAAGGAGTGAATTATCTGAAGGACCTGCATTATCAAGTACTGAGTCAGCTTCAGCTTGCTACTGAAGTTCCTGCTTAAATAGTTTGAGAAAGGACAAGATTGCTTCACAGGCTGAAACCAAATCAGCCATACTGACTGCTGATAACGTTTTGTCAAGCAAAAAGTTTACTGAGAGCCACTGGTTTAACCTGGCATAGTGAAATTCCTTTGGGAGTTCTAGTAGACACGTCTGTCGCCCACTTCTGTTGTTCCCCAGTGTTAGAGCTAAGAGAAAGAGGCACAAGCTCACCTCACCCTTTTCCAGGCCATTTCCACTAGTTCAGAAGATTATTCTGAATGCTTGTTCAGTTTGCAAACCAGCTTCAAAGCCTTGCTTTTTCTCTCTGCACCACATGTATTATGACACTGGGGCATTAACCTGAGAACATGCATAGCCTGAGAACATGCATGGAAAAAACAGAGCAAGGTTTGAATCTCGTCTAAAGTATTACTTTTTAAAAGCCCCTATGGGGCATCTGATGTTGGCATTGTATATTATCGCTACTTATTTTCATTGCATATAAAACACTCCATTTTATAAGCTACACTACCACTTTTCAATGAGACCAAGTGTGCTTAGCACTATCTATGACAAAGATAAGGAATTCTTTTGGGTAGCTAAAAAAGTAGTGTTTTTAAAACGAAAAAGCTCCCCAACACGTGAGGTCAAACACTTGAGGTTCGGTTTGTAAGCAAATCCCACTGAATTAAATAGACAGCAACTTTGAAAGAGTTAAAGTCATTCCTCTTCCTGACAGAGCTGGACTGGGGGTTTGTGCAATGGCTCCATACAAAATAGCAAAGGGCAACTTCAGTGTCTGTCACCTTCTATGCGGTGCAGGCTGGAGAGGGGCAAAAAGGTTTTTGCAGTTCAACACAATCCTGAATGCACACTTAACTTTTTTTAATGCCTGAAAAACAACTCCCTTCTAGTCCCAGAGAAGGGGGGAACCCAACAAGCATTAAAGCACAACAGCATTTCTAGCATACTCCACCACTGTCAGCCACTCTGGTCAAGGTATTAAGAGACCTGGCATTTTTATTAAGACATGATAGGATAAATGCAAGGACACTGCAAACTAAACATTAAAGCTTTTTAAACCGGTTTTCTTTGGTATCTATATCTTGCAGGCTATTAGTTTTCACAGCCCAAGTTGCAAATAATTCTTGGACTGAGTAATACAAGACAAACAGACATCTGTCACAACTGTAGGCCACCCTTAAGGGAGGCATGTACACAAGCAGAACTTGCAAAAGTTGAAGGTAAACTAGCTTTCTCTCATACCCATATTTTGAGTGGCCACAGAATTTAATGACAGATGTCTGTATAAAAGTTATCCTTTAAAGACTATTTTTAAACCATGCTATCCTAAGATTAAGCCTAACTGAAACACACTGCTTTGAAGAGTTTGCTTCCTTGAGGCTTTGGCTGAAAGGCAGCACAGTTATTTTATCCTATTTAATTTAGGTGTTTTTCCTCACCCTTCTTTCAAAAGGGGTTTTGCCATCTCATGAAATCTGTCTGTCTCTTTCTGGTCCTTTAAGCCTCCTCTTACGTGGCAGCTATCTGTCTGCACACATGATCAGGATTTCTACAAACCCCAGAAAGTTAACACTCCTTGGAGGGGAAAAGCAGCAAGAAGGAAAGTGCACCTTGTGATTTCTCACAAACTTGTAAAGAGCCTTTCAATTCAGGTCACTTTTGTGCATGGTGGCTGGCAGAGAGATGAACCCTTTCCTTGGAGGATGGTTAAGGCTCTTCAGACTTTTTTTTTTATAATGACCTTGTTTATGTTTCAGAGATCTTCTCTTGCAAACAGTAAGGTAATCCCATGGCATTTCCAAGCCTAAAAAAGTACTGATACATGAATTTTTCCATTGCAGAGAGACAGAAAAGCCCTCTGTTTCCTACTTTAACCATTCTTGTTTGCCACCAAAGGCCTTATCCAGAGCATGAAGCAACAGCTCTGTAACAGAGACCATTATCTGCATTAACAGCTAAACTGGAATGCAAGAAATGGAATAAAACCAAATACTTCCAGGGACTCAAATTCACATTTTGCTAGAGAGATCTCTATTCTCCCCAAAAGTTTCCACTTCTCAGAAAAGCTGTTTTTATATCCCTGAAAGGGCTAACTTCCCCCTGCCTCCAAGCTTTTAAGGATCATATACATTTATTTTACACAGAATTCTTTGGTACTGCCCTGGAAAAAAGCAGCAAAGTTTCATCTTGATGCAGTTTGCCTTATGCTGGTACTGGTAACTTTTCACTTGGATCTGTAGCAAGAGATACATGGAGCTACAGGCCCACCCCACTCTAAAAACTACAGTAGACCTTCCTCAATTTTTCAGTCCAGCTCTTTGGGGAAGCTAGAAGATGAAAAAAATACATTTGTCACTGAGAGTTATTGCAATCCTCTTTAAACACAAAAAACTGTTGACTTCTCCAAAATGCACCCTGAATCTCCAAAGCTGTGCTTATTTCTTACTTTTGGAAAAAGGTACCACTTCTGTTCTAACAAATCCATCAAACACTATTCCCTTAAAGTCTCTCTATGGGGAGGGGCAAAAAAAACCTAGTCATTTCACAAGAAAGTAAATCAAAAGGGTTTGATATCCCCTGTTTCAATGCTCCTTGTAACCTCTTCTGTTATCCAGATTAGGTGCACTGATAAAAGAAACAGTAACTTCTTTAAACTTATTTAGCTTTCAGGTGAACAGAAATACTCAATGACAGGATACATTAAAGGAAGCCTTGCTTTTTATCTAAACTTAACAATGACTGCACTAAGCCACTAAAATGAACAATTTGGTTTAAACTTAAAGAAATTTTGTGCATTTTCATCAGCTTCACTTTGTGCTGTTGGATTACTGTGTTTCAGAAAAAAATACACAGAAATGCCAAAAAGATGCAAACTTGCTCTTCCTGGCAAGTGAATCCCACTCACTTTCACAAAACGTTCAAAGTCGTCTGGGAACAAGACGCTGTGCTCGCCAGTAAATCAAACACACTGAGGTATAAAAAGGAGAACAGGAAAAAGTTCTCTGCTGCAGCAGCAATTCAAAAAACAGAAGTCCCCCCTCCCATATCCCCACCCACAGAACTGCAGTATGGTCAAGAACACAAATTCTCTACAAACACCTACTACCATTTTCTCCATTAAAAAGTTACATAGAGCCTTTTTTGGCTTAGTCTACAGAATTCACCACACAAACCACCTAATGTGCACAGCAACACTTGTTTGTGCATGAAACCCCATCCGGGGGGAGAGGTAAAACGTTCCGAACTGTGAGTGTGTGGGGATGGGAGGGGGTGAGAAACCAGGGAGGGAAGGGAGGACAATGAGGTAGATAGAATTTAACTTTACAGGCTCACTCCCTGCAGAAAAGAGAAGTACATTCATCTGTAAAAAAATTAAAGATGAGGTAGGTTTGAATTAACGTTGTATTTTTTCATTTTCTCTTAGAAGAATTTCCCTGAGACAGTTTCTTCCTAATTCAAACACGGATTAGAAGACGAGAATTCGATTGTTTCCAAAGTCGACAACAACAATCATGCCATCAGGGGTGACGGCTATACCTGAAGGACGGTCCATCTGACCAAAGCCGCTTCCCTGAGTGCCGAACTTGCATAAAAAGCTACCATTTGACTCGAATATCTGCACCCGGTGGTTCCTGGAATCCGCCACGATGATGCGCCCCTCTTGATCCACCGCCACCCCCTGCGGGCGCAGGAACTGGCCGTTCCCAGTGCCCTCCGAGCCCAGGAAGCGTGCTGACTGGCAATCTGGATGGATGACCAGAAGGCGATGGTTGTTGAAGTCTGTCACTACCAAGTGGCCCTCATGATTGAAAGTCACACCTCTGGGGGAATCAAAGTGCTTCCAGAGTGCCCCTTCGAAGCCATACTTGTTAAGAAACACACCGTCGGGCCCGAACAGCTGAACGCGATGGTTCCTTGTGTCAGAGACCAGGATCTTGCCCTCTGCGTTGACAGCCACATCCCATGGGTAATTGAATTGCCCGTTCTTTGTTCCTTTCTCCCCAAACTTCAGAATGAACTGCCCCTCAAATGTGAATATCTGGATGCGATGATTGTCCTTGTCAGCCACAACAATCCTACGCGAGATGTCACAGGCCACACCGGCAGGACGATCGAACTGGCCTGGCCGGGAGCCCAGTGTGCCAAACTTGTGATGGAAGGTCCCGCATGGTTTGAACACCTGGATGCGGTTATTACTGCGGTCAGCAACAATGATGTAGCCTTCTTTGTCTACACTAACTCCCCAGGGGCGGCAGAGTTTGCCATCGCTGTCTCCCTCACTGCCAAAGGAGAGCCCCGGCAGCCCAATGCCTATATAGCTGCGCCCAGATTTCACCACAACTTTGAAGGGGCTGTTCTCAATGTGTTGGTTGCACATCATCACGGATACCAGATGCTCTCCCTCTAGCTGTGGACGGTAGCTGACCAGGTAGGTCCCGTTCTGCTGATCACTGACATCTGCCCCAAAAAGGTTTCCATCTGGACCCATCACTACTGCAGAGATCATGTCACCTCCTGAAAGGCGAGGCTCACCATCATGGTCATAGCCGATCACTGTGAAAGAGGCCACTTTGCCCTGCAGTGCACGCTTGAGGCCTTCCCCCGTGGCTTTGGTCAGAGGAGCAAAAGCCCCACTGCTGACAAAGCCCATTGATTTAATGGCCATATACAATGCCTGGTCAGGGGGAGTGAACATGATCCTGTCATCTTCCTGTGGCTGGAGAAGGCCTCTCACATTTTTCAGCTCCTGCACCTGAGCCAGCATGCGGTCCCGAGCCAGAAGAATATCCATGGTACGACCCTCCTCCAGGACCTGCTGAACAGCACTGATGGTGTTGTCCAGCTTATTTAGGTTCTGACGTAACTTTTCAACTTGCAAGTAGAGTGACTTAGCTTTGACTTGACGAATCTTTTCCACCTTGGAGGGGATGGGGGGAGAGAAAAGCACACTTATATCAGGAAAGACAACCTGTAACACAAACATTTCCTAACGTCATTCTTCTACATAAAAACTGGTTGTGCAGTTGTTGCAGCATGTTGACACAGAACTGCAGAACAAGCCTCTAAAAGCTGTGATGCAGAGAAGCAGAAATGAGGAAAAGTAATTTATCCAAATTCAGGATTGTTATTCTCTTCCATCCTCCAGCCAAAATCATACATTCTTACTCCGCCTGTCTGCTGCATCAGAGTGCTATTTGAAAGGAAGAGTCACTTGCCTACTAATAATGATTTGCTTCCTCAAATGCTATTCTGTTTTCTAGTTGCAAGGTACTTGACAGATCATCGAAAGGTACATCTTACTTAGACTCCAGGGAGGACAGAGGTTATGCAGGCTCTCAAGAGCAAGCAGAGGCCAAGGCTTCTCCAACCACAATTGAGACCAACTTCAGAAGGTAGGCTGTTATCACAGAAGGCTGAGGCTAGGAGTCAGCATCAGCTAATACACACGGGCTCTCATTCCCCTGCCTGCCAGAACTGTTTTCATTGACTGGATAATACCAGACATTTATCTCCAGGGATTTTTAGGGTCCAATTATTTTAATATTTTCTTGCAAATAATGGCAGTCATGACGAGCTAGTACTTTACAACAGGATGCTTTATAATGTCACTTCAAATGACACAGAAGGTTGCTGCCAGTCCCTGCTTGGAGGACTGAAGCTCAAGCAAAAATGGTTTGTTTGTAACTATTTTATATAAGCCTGTGTTTATCTTTACTTGTGAAAAATCACTTAGACCATCTGGCAAAGACACCTGCCCTATAAAACTAATGAAACATGTAATTGCTTTATTGTTGCAAAAATACACTTCCTTATGTCTGAATACCTGCTTGGCTACAGAACAATGTATTTTAATGAGGGACAACTCACTGTCTGAAGACTCCTTCGTTATACACTGACTAGATAACAGATGTACAAACATGCTATTTCATCTAATGTTAGGGCATGCAGGTTTTACCAGACTGTTAAAAAAACAGAAGTCAGAATCCTTCCTCCGGCAGATTTCCAAAAGAGATTACTAATCTTAGGTCTCAGCTTAATCCTTGGCCTCAGCTTTGGTACCCAAAATTATTCACAAACATGCTTCACATGCGGGCTTAACACACTCAGTTTTTTGCTAGAACGATTTACCACCACCAAGTTTCCTTCTTAAAATCATGTTTTATAACCTGAAGAGAACTTGCTCTCAGTGCAGACATTCCAATAAAGTGCACTTATGCAGCCTCTTGGGATACAAATAGCTTAGGGGCAGCTCTTTCTTCTCCTGTACTAGGAATACCTCAAAAGAGAAGGCTGCCAAGCTTCTTGAGGAAGGCTAACAGTGGAAAGTGAACTCATTTCCCTCAATCCAAATACCTCAAAGAAAGCAGCATTAGAAGTACAGTAACTATATAAAACGCATTTTTAATCTTGCCACTGACACTTATAAAAGAACTACAGAAAAACAAACTTCTCTTTTAGGGGATTAGTCTCACTGCAGCTAGAGTAGTTCCATTACAATAAACACTTACCAGAGTGGTCATTTTGCTGACAACAGACATTAAACCAGAAAATTACTGTTCCAATCAACGTTGACAGAGAACAGGCAGGGGAGAAGCACTTTAGCAGGACAGCACTGCTTCTTCGCAGCATGTGCCTCACCAACCACACGCACATGCCATCCTGCCTGGCTCTGCTAGGCAGAGGTGACACAGCCCCTGGTTTCCTGCCACACTTCGTATTATAGGAGTGTTCCCAATTCACTCCTAAACTTTTCCTCATCTTGACCACAACATTTTTGCTCCCCTATACCAGTACCAGCAATCATGTGGTCATAGGACAAGTCAGTTTGACTCACTGATCTAAAAGACCTAACCCAACAGCAGAGAGGGGGTTTCTGTCCGATTCTGAAAGTGGGGCCCAAAGGGCCAATCCAAACTAATCTGTGCCAAAGAAGCAGAGAAGAGCCATGACCGCTAAGCTACCTTTCTGGAATAAGAAACTTTGCTGTTACTTCCTTTCCTCCTCTCAAAATACCACACATGCATCGTGGCTGAAGTGAGTGCAGGAGTTTTGGGACTGTGCAGATACTCTTGCTGGAGAGTATTCTCTTCTGCTAGCAAGAAAATCAGAGGGACACTACCTTGACTGAGAGTAAAGTAAGTTTTTAGGAGTGGGGACACGTTAGTCTTCCAGATTTCTACTAGTCTTAAAAAGGACACAGCATATACAGCTTTGCTCCTTTCCTTTGTTTAGGAGAAGAGGGACATGCAAGAAAACCCATATAACTACATACCTACTACAGCAACGTATTAAAAGAGGTTTTAAAAGACATTCTTTCAACAAGGTGTTTCAAGGCGATCTCCTCCCGGGTCAGTACCGAGAGGTGAGGCATAGCTGCTGAGCCAGCAGGGGGAGTGCCCACCCTACTTGGGGGGCTGAGCTGGTGCCAGGATACCCCACTCCCCACAAAAACCCAACCCAACCTGTTTCTCAGGTTAAGAGATACCCTCAGCACAAAACCAACCAGGGCCAGAATCCGGCATCCTACTACCTACAGAAAAATGAGTTCACAGTAAACTGTAGTGTTTCAATTCAGTGTTCCTTGGGAGGATAGCAGAATCTGGACATGTACTAGTTAAAAAAGCGTGTTTTCCGTTTGAAAAGGCACTTCTCAGCAGTTCAAACCACAAATGTAAGGTGCATACCTTCCAGAGCAGCTCACACTCCCGCTCTTCTAAGGCCTTCTTATGTCTAGTAGTCACTGCTTTGACTTCAGACTGTACCACCTTCGCTTTCATCTCAACCTGCTCTGCCACAGCCTGGGCCTGTTCAATACTCAGCTGGGGAGAAAAAAAGACAACACATTTAGGGCTCAACCAAACCAATTAGAAATGCATCAGAGGACTGCTGCCCACATTTCACTACGCTTTCAGGTGAAGGCATAAAGTGATAACTCTTGGGTTTTTACCAGGCCTCCACCCATTTCATACATCAGAGCCTCAAAACTGACATAATTTTAATACATCTGTTACTTGGAGTTTACGCCTTCATTGTACCATGCACCAACATGAGTTCCTTGACAAATCCTTCCCAAACTGCTCCCAGTTTCACAAAATATTACAGAAAAAGGCATAAAACCAAACAAGATAAAGAGCAGGCAGGCAAGTCTGAAGGATGACAGTTCCCCATGGAAAAGATTCAATAGCATAGTTAACCAAATCTTTTCAACACCTTTGTCATACAGTGAACCACCATTAACATGCAGATGAGGTTATGAACCTCTAAGAGGTTAAAAAAATACTAGTTTATTAGTTAGAAAATTCTAGAACAAAATAATGGTATGTGAAGGTATTTAGCCTAGAAAAGAGAAAGCTCTGGGGGATCTTACCAATGTATACAAATACCTGAAGGGAGGGTGCAAAGAGGACAGAGCCAAGCTCTTTCCAGTGGTGCCCAGTGGCGATGGGCACAAACTGAAAGATGAGAAGTTCCCTCTGAACAGCCAGAAAACACTTTTTTTCACTGCGAGGGCGACTGAGCACTGGCACAGGTTGCCCAGGGAGGTTGGGGAGTCTCCATCTTTGGAGATATTCAAAAGCCATCTGGACATGGTCCTGGGCAACTGGCTCTAGGTGGCCCTGCTCTAGCAGGGGGGTTGGACAAGATAACCTCCAGAGGTCCCCTGCAACCTCAGCCACCCTGTGATTCTGTGACTACACCATTAAGCACTTACTTTTTTCTCTTTTCGTAAGCTTGGCACATTAGTATTTTATTTCTAGAAATTTAATATTAAGCAACATACACAAGACATCTAACCCCCTACCAACACACTACACAACCGTAGTAGCTCAACAGGTTGTTGACAGCTGAGAACGTAACTCAAATTCACCTTTGTTTTCTGCATTACATACTGAAAGCCATGGAAATAGCCATGGATATTTGTTTTTAAATACAGCATTTTAGATAGACTTTACAACACCTTTCCCTCACCCTGGTCTGAGGAAGTGGTCCATTTCAGAACTTGAGCTGTTTCAGACTAAGTAGCCAGGGAATGCTCTGGCAGAAAACATCTTTAATCTTCAGAAATGCAGGCTCGATAAAGTGGGCAAAAATGTATTTAAAAGGCTTTATTGTACATTCAGGGCCTTATGGAAAATATCCTCAGTTTAATTCTGTATATGAGTATGTACCAATCTAAGAACCACCTGATGCAACAATCTATGAACTACCTAGTGTGATCCAGCTTTGTCTAGAAAGTCAGACAGGGCTTTATGGGTTTTTTTTTTAATTAGTTGTTAGTATTTTCAAAGTCTGATCTGGCAAGTTCAACTGCATTAATTTATGCCAACAATGGGAACGCTAAAACATAAAAACAGAAGTGTACTGTTACTTGGACATTTTCATTCCAGGTAGTTATTTTAAAGACAACTAGTTTGAATTAGATGTATTCTTCCAGGTCATGTAGGACTAGAGAACTGAAAGGAAAACTGACTTGGTCTGGTGATTAGTCTCTGGAGACAAGATGAAGACAACCCAGAGAAAATAAGACAAGGCAATGTTTCTGATCTTTAATCCAAAGAAGTCTCTTGCAAACTTGCAGAGGAAAATAGGAGTGCCACTTGACAGCCTCTCTGCAGCACAGGGCTCAGTAAGAAGAGCATGCCTTTCAGCTGTTCCTCCTTCATGCAACTCCCAGGTCAGAGTCACCTTCCCTACCTTTTTAACATGGAAGCTCTTCAAACTCATGGACAGCCTAATTATCCCAGTCCCACTGGAGGCAGACCAGACCTGACCTGCCTTCACACAAAGCTTCTGGCAGACAAATTTGACTCAACACTTCAAGTTGACAGAAAGTGAAAATCTCGTTACAACAATTAGCAAAGCAGACATGAAGTCACAACTGGCCACAGATTAAGGCTTCATAAAAGCCTGTAAGTCTCAGTCCTAGCTGGGAAAGTCCACATGTAAGAATATTGTGCCTCTGTTATCTCTACTTTGCCATTCAAATACATAACCAGCTTCTACTGCAGGGAAAAGGTATGTATTTCTTCCAAAACAGATCTGGATTCTTGTCAGGTACAGCAAAACACCCCCCTTCTCTTGCAAAGAGAAACGGGTATCTCCTTGAGAAGTGTTAGGGAAACTATGCTATCCACTCATATTCCAATTCTAGCAAGCACATCTGTGAAAGCAGAAAAGTCTTGGTTTACTTGTTTTTCTACAGCAGTACACATTAGGACAGTGTCTATGCTTTCCTCATACCTAAGAGCTATCTCAACTTCCCTCACAATTCTTCACCAAAACCAGAGTCCACCTTTTAAGAACTCCATCATAGCAGGAGAGGTATTAATTCCCTGCAGCTGCTGTGATCTTTCATCTGTAGGAACCAGTTATGGTAGGGTAACTGTAGTCAATACCACAAGGTTGTCTACCAACAACTCGTATCATCATCTGGATTTATTTTTACTTGCCCAAGTCTGAACAGCTCAGATCAGTGAAGGATGCCCAAACAGTAAGAGTCTAATATTGTCCAGGATATTGGCAAAGTTTTTGGTCAAATTCACATGATCCCACACTGTGCCAAAACAGGCTAGAAGAGCCTAGGAAGGCTGACCAGCATCAAACACAGAGCAGCAGGCAGTGCTATGGTGGGGAGGGAAAAACAACAGGCAAGTTATCTATCTGAAGCAAAAGCCAAGAGCTTTAAGTACAGCTTTTGGGAGCCTTCTTTACATGGAAATCCCGTGTTCTCTTTGATTACTGCAAGATATCACAGCTCTGCCATGACAACTCTCTCCTGCTGTTCTGCAGGCATTTCCTGTGCAGAATTTGTCTTCAGAGAGGTCAACTTTTTAGGAAGCATGTTAAGCAGCAGCATTTCTTGTTCTGGTCAGGCACCACACAATCTTTTTTAACAACAAATCCTTTTAAAGAAAAGCAGCTTTTATGATGCACTCGCCTCATGGTCTGTCAAAATTATTCCAGTGCTAGTGCATGAGATGGTCAGCCAGTTCACATGCTTGGGAAACAGAAGACAAGGCCTGTGTTAGCAGAGAATCTCATTGTGTTACTGAATTTGAAATGGATAATAACTATTTTGTTTCTTGCTCTTGGTTGATACAGGAAATCGCCTATTACAACTGTACCTATTCACTCATGACTTCCCAGGGGCCCAACGATGGCCAACACACTCCCCATTCTATCGGAGATATCACCAGTGCCTACTAAAAAATAAAGGACTTTGCAATGTATCTTGTAAACTTTAGGATTGAAGCTAGTACTTCCAATTCCTCAGAGTAAAATTTAAGTAATGACAGTGTTTGTGCAGGTGATATGTTCCAGAGGGCTACAACAAAAGGAAACCTTGCAAACAGAGCATACAGTGGGGCAGACAAGCTGTTTTCATGAAGGAAAGCAATGCAGACATCCATCACTAGCTGTTCCTACCGGCACATTTCAGAATTTCTTACTCTTCTCCATAAACCTACCCAAACAGCAACAAAACACATTCAAAACACACAGTTTAGAAGAGGACAATGGCTTGCAGTAGTACCTGTACTTTCAGATTTCAAAGCATTTAAAGAAGATTATTAAATGTGCAGGTCTCAGTTTTTATTCTCTGGACATTTTATACAAACCAAAAAGGCTACTTTGTTACCACCTCAAGGTGGCTATTCCTATAATTCATATGGCATTTTACATCTTATTAGACATAGCTCTGCACAAACACACCCCTATGTAAAGTGTCACTGGTACCCAGGGTGCCAGTGCCTACATAAAACATGCTAAACCACGCACTCCTTTCCAGGACAAGACAGCAGACCCAGGCATGCCTGGCCAGTTCCTACATGGTCCAGCCAGTTTTGAGTAACAGGTGAAGAGCAAAGTCATATTGGACCACAGGTGTCCTTTGTGAGCCCCCTTTAGGTGGGCACCTTGTGAGCTTCTCTTTAGCTACATTTAACCACTTGGGGAAAAAAACTAGTAATGAGCTTGCTACAGTGGCTCTGACACAGCAACTGATGCTACAACACAAGCTATGAAGCAACCGACTGCAAGAGCCAGAAGTAGCAAAGTAGTATTATAGAACTTAGCTGCAATTCTGGACATCTGGGCTAACTACAGAGGGGCCCAAATCATGATTTGTCATTTTGTAGACTGGCAGTTCTCAGCCATTTTTCACATTTCCCATCTTCTGTTGGAACTGGAGACTCAAGTAAAAAAATCTCTCTACAATTTAATCTTTATATTTAAATATTCCTATGGGTAAGTTAAGTAATGTTCTAGAAATATCACGAAGTTTTCACTAGTGCTGCTTTAAATGAAAGATTATGATCAGAAGCATACAACACTCCAGGAGAAAGAAAAATGGTTACAAAGCATGTGCTCTGACGACTACAAACAACAAATGCAGAGCTACTGTAAAGGTGCTGATGCCCTCACTGCATGGTTTCCACAGTCCAACTACCCAAATTAAAATCAGCATGTCCACACAGCACACAGTTATTTAAGGAGGCTAACTTATGTCTCTGAAACAGCAGAGCCTGTTAATCCAGATGCTGAGCCATGATGTTAGATTGTATCAATTCAGTTCAGAAAATTATCCATTTGAACACACTGCGGCATGACACACAACTGTGGCAACACCATGAGATGTGTAAAGGCTACTTACAGTAACTGTATTGCAACCCATCAACACTAGCTTGCATGAAAAGGTGCTTAGGATTTTTAATTCCATCCATCCAAAGATGGGAGGGAGGTGTAATTTTTCAGGCATTAATTCCAATATTTAAGTTTGCTAGTCTAAGTTTTCCAATGAAGGTGCAAACATGTGGAGAGAAAATTCAAACTTGAAAGCAAACTCTGTTTTCTTCAGGGGAATCCTTCAGTATTTCAGGGGTGTATATACCACAGGTAACAGCTACAGAACCTTAAATACACACTTCCCTACCTCAGTATGGAGGATTTACACTTTAAACACTAAGGAATTCAAGAGGAAGTTAATCCTACTTAGAGGAAAAAAGCTTTGAGATGCATATTCTCTGGCAAACCCTCTCTAGCTTTTAAAAGCACATTAAATACAAGAAACTTAAGGAAATCTTTCCATATATCTCAAGTTAGCCCTCTTCCATCAAATGCTAAAGGTGTTCTATCCATAAATAGTTTGTTTTCAGTTCCTTATGGAAACAAAAAGATACAGAGGGCTTGTTTCAAAGAACTTTTCCAATTACTTATCACTGTTTCACAGCAGAATAAAACAACCAGGACTTAACAGGCAGCTTTCTCCAGCATCAAGAAGTGAATATAAACTTCCTAATGTTCTTATACTACAAAAATTAATTAGAAGATCCTATACAAAGCATAGTTGCAGTAAAGATACTAGGATTGATACTTAACAGTGGCTTTGCAGTAATATTGGTGCAGCTATAGCACAAATCACAGTAGTTGGACCAATTTAAAGGTTTCAGCCTAAAAAGTGCTAAGTGCTAAAAATTCTCACTTAAAGAAAAATTCTCACATAAAGAGAATTTTAAAAGAAGCTTTGATGGGGGGAGGGATAGAGGCCAGGTTAACTCGTGTCAGAAACTGACAAAGAATCACTTTGGTTTGTACTGCAAGAACAGACTTTTTGCCTAAAATTTTAGGCAGAACAGTAGTGTCAGGACAGTGACACATGTCAAATCCATCTAGTAGTGTCAGGACAGTGACACATGTCAAATCCATCTTTCCTGATAACCATATGCTCATATGTTATACTAAGGAACTCACTAAAACACAACACAAAACAATAACTGAAAGTACAAAGAAATTCAGCCTCTGTCAATATATATGTATCAATATAATGTCAATAAAAATATATGTATGCAAATACAATGTCAATGTAAATCGTACATTTAGAAAAGCACAATTGACTCAATTTTGTTTATAAAGCTTCATTTCAGATTCTTAAACCTGCAAGCCTGACTTCAAAGCCACACACAGGGGTGCCTGAGCTAACTTGATGTGACAACCCCAGAACGATCTCTTGCAGCACAAGCAGTGCTATCCTTCTCAGGTATCGACCTCCCTGCAGCACAGATCAATATGGCAACCCACGGGGAAGCTTCCACTGAAGGGCAGAGGCTCAAGGCAACAGATCAGCTTCCTCCTCTGGCTGGCCAAGTTTCCTACAGTACCTCCCTCCCCCCTTCCCTAGAATAAAAGTTTTAAACTACTTCATACCACCTCCCCCACAATTTGGGAGAGAAGAGGCATTGCCTTAATGGCTGACCCACCTTACCACCAACTCCTAAGCCTTTCATGCTGGTAGATAACAGAGTGGCTCCCTCTGTGTTCTGCGCACGACCAGTCTCACTGCATTAATCTAAATGCGTAATCCTGCACTGTCAAACATCCCAGCAAAAACAACTATAGGCTCAGCTAGGAAAGAATTTGTTTTTTCCAATAAAACCACTTTTAAGATAACTGACATGAACAGATCAATTGTATTTTCACATGTTCACCTGGAAATTGACCCTAAATGGGAATAAGAACTCAAGGCTTTACTGTTACGCAAGTGCATTAGATTACACACACACATATATATAATTACACATGTATAGATGTATTTTAAGAACATGACATTTTGAAGAAGCCATCTATCTATCATCATAACAGATTTACATTCACTTTGTGGCCCGGTCCTTGGAAAAAATTCTGAAAGACAGTTAAGTGTGCACTTCTATGAAGTAAAACAAGGCAGCAGGACAAACTCCCCCCGTATAGACAGGCAGCAGTCCTGCTTCCCCCCACCCTATTAATCCAATGTCAACTTTGGCTTTCATATCATCCTATGAATCAGCTCAAGTCTCTGAAAAGGCTAGAAAAGCATCCCAGCAAGGAACATAGCTTTCCACTGAGACAAGAAAGAGGTCCTACAAGCAACAGAGTTGGGTGTTTCTGCTCCATTCCCTGGCACCATCGACAGTACTTGTAGCACTGCAGTGAACCAGCCAGGGGGCTGACCCAGCCACAAAGTAATCCTACAGAAAGGTTACCCTTTCAGCTGGATCAGCTCACCACTCAAGCACACAGGCACAAGTTCTTGTGTTAGGGACAGGCTTAGAAATGCATGATCCAGGCCAGGACCAGCTTTCTACCGCTGCAGAACCTCACTGAGGAAAAAAGCAAGCCTCTTGCTGCCAGAATTATTATTTCTTACAGAGGACTTCAACTCCTTTGAAAAGCGAGGTTTGGACTTTTCAGGAGTGACAGACTAGATGAGGCTTCAGTGGATCAAGAGGCTGAAATGTATCTCAACTCATAGCATTTTTTTTAAAGTCTGAAAAACAATCTTTCCTCCAAAGCCACAGGAAGAGTTTAAATAAACATTTCTTCCTACAAGCCTTCAACTTTGGTTAACCAGATACTCTCCAGCCAGTTGACTCATGGCTTGATTTCCTCTCTCCTGCAACACCCTTCAAATTCCACCTTTTCCCCTTTACTCTCAACCACCGCCCTTCATTCATCCTCAACATCTCATGTCAGAGAGCTATCACTTTCAGAGCCTATCAAGAAAGTTACTAGTACAGCAGTATGAATCAGTCCCACTAAGAAGTGTTACTACACTGTATTACTTTTCAAACCTCAGACCTCCAGTCTATGTTCCTCATATTGCAGCTTGTACTGGCATTTAATTCCCTGTTGAATGTTTTCAAACTTTAACAAAAGCACTCAAGCCAATTTCTTTTAA
The DNA here is from genome assembly GCF_030936135.1 of Gavia stellata. Taxonomy (NCBI): domain Eukaryota; kingdom Metazoa; phylum Chordata; class Aves; order Gaviiformes; family Gaviidae; genus Gavia; species Gavia stellata. The sequence goes on from NC_082599.1 coordinate 46,117,381, forward strand.
TTTAAGAGTCTAGTTAGTTTAGAGTTTGTTTTAAATTCATGCTGACATGCTGCCTCCTCCCTAGGATAAATATATAGCTTCACAGACCTATCGTTCCAAGAACAAGAAAAGTTCTGCTCCATGAAAACTTTCTTATGCAGCAGGCTCACTGCATCAACCTTTGAGTCAGGCACCTCTGTTTTTAACTGCATCACATGTTCTTCTAGTTGTTGCTGCTGATGTTGCTTAGGTAGCAGGTGTCTTGAATTGTACAGTCTTCCCATTCCTGCATATGCACACACAGATTACCACCACCTCAACATTATCACTGATCTGTTTGCCCACTAGACCCTTTTTCTGTATAGCAGTCCAGATTAAAAAGCTCACTAAACGAATAAGACAACTCAGTTCTTAAAACACATCGCTCATTTTACAGAATCTTTACACAAGCTACCCAGTTAACACTTCCAAGGTAGCCTCTTAACCTAGATAGGCTGTAGCTAGACTAGGGTAAAACCGCACAAACTAAGTTCAGTTGAGCTACTTGTTCAAGTTACATGAGCATAGCCGTTACCACCCACCCTTTACCTGTACCATCATAAAGTAGTCAGCTCACCACAATGGCAGGAGCCTCCAACATAAAAGCCAGAAAAAATGCGGGAGGAATAAGCAAAGTAAACCCAGTAGGAAGCAAGCTGGCACAAAACCATTCATGTAATAGTAGTCGAGTGGTACTCAATGATATTCTGCTAGTTTCTACTCTAAAAGTCAGTCCCTTCTTAGATGATATATCTGCACCAGTAAGATGATTAAGAGCCCTGGAGGTCAAAAGCAGTAATTTAATTACTAACAGACAAGCCCTTGTCTAGGACAGCCTGGAGAAATTCAGAACACTGCACCAGTGAGGTTCTTTAAACTAGTACAATCCCTTTTTCTTGGACATGTTAAATGTTTCAGTATGGATACTGCTGAAGAGCCTTATGATCCAATTTAAAACAAATTTTGGAAGAAGCTAAGGTTTGCAGGATTCTGTCTTAAGATGGAGTTTTAAATTAGCTATCCAGCTCCAAAAACTTTGTGTTTGCTGTTCTGTTGTAACAAGTTAACACTACAAGCTAAAGGGAGACATCAACAACCATCTAATATCTATACCATTGATACCAAAGACTTAAACAAATTAGTTAGCATACAAAAAACCCAGATCCCTTTGTGCAAACTTTGTACAGATGAGTTAAGATGATACTGCGTCACACAAACTGAAATATGCATTAGTTTTCCCGGAAACAGGCTGGCTGTGGCGATTAGCTCTATTGGGTTATGTTAATGTTGTCTACCTGGAGACAAAAGTAGATCTAGCACCTGATATAGCCTCTGGGTCTCCTGATAATGGCCGATATGCAAACTTGAGACTTGGCCAAACAGCCAAGTCAGTGAAATGCCCCAAATGGGTGCCCTAAGGCTGACCTACCTCATTATAATGTTAAAAACCACACCTCCTAGCTAGAAAAGCCCCCAACCCAAATAAGCCCCCTACTCTCTGGGCATGCGTAGTGAATTAAGAGAGAACTGTATCTTTAAGATGAAGTAAGAAAGATCCTAACCAATAGTTAGCTAAAGGGTGGGATCAGTAGGCGTAACTAACTTTGTTAACTGTTTAAATACCTGTCATGATTTCAACTGGGTGTGCATGCTAGGAGGAAGGATCCCCCATGCACCCAGTGCTGCAATAAACCAATGTCAGCTTTCTAAACTATCATTTGGTTTGGAGAGTTTTCTTGGTTACGATTTTCGGTAACACCATCATGATACTTACTTCATTCTACAGGTGCAAAGACTTAAGACTTGTCCCACTGAACAAGCTTACTTAAGAGTTATAGCTATCTTATAGCTATAAGTTATGGCTTATTCTCACTAATCAGCGAGGCAGAAAAACTGTCACATCACAGAAAGGGATCCAACTTCAAAACATCCAGTCCCCAAGACGCACAAGCCCTACATCTAGTAACTTGCCCAGAGTACACAGGAATTCCATAGTGCTGTAGGAAAGTAAGCTAGGAGAGGCTGAAGGAGTAGTCATTGCCAAGAACAATGGAAGAAGAGATTTAACAGATTTTTTTTTAGTATGAAAATTTAAGAGACCCACTCAAATCCTTACCTACTAGAAACAAGCAATGATGGGTGGACAACAGGTTTGGTCTCTTTTTAATTAGTATTATTTGTACCATGCATCTGCCAGGAAAGCACACCCAATTCAGAAAGTAAGTTTACTTCCTATACACGGCATTCTACCAATGTTTACTCAAAAAAATCTTATTAGTTAAGTCACATAGAAGTGCTTAGTTTCCGAATTCCCAGCTCAAATCTAGAGCATTTGAGGCTAACAAAATGAGAAGACAGTAGTGTGGAGTGTAGCTTCCCACAATGCTTTCCCCACCCAAAGTCTCTTTATACGTGCAAAGCTATTGCTAATATCATGTAACAGTTACTGCTAGAGATTATTCAGCAAAAGTAACTATCTACATATCCCTGCAGGTCACTTCCCTATGTAAATTTCTTCTGTAGTTTGAAGCACTGTACCACCTTCCTTCCAGTCCTTGCCTGACATTCATAGCTGCATTATAAAACACAGCTGAAGTAGAACACAGTAATAGGCAGTTATAGTATGCACCTGTGTGTGCCGAGTAATCCTTGTATAGAGATAGCTCCAGACCCTTTGCACAGGCAGGTTACAAGTTTCACACTAATCTAATAGCTGATTAGCATCTTATATTTGGTGCAACACTGAAGACATAACCAGAGTCACAGGTAGTTACAGTGCTAGATGCTGTACAGGCATGCAAGACAGCTGAAAATAAGTCTCACTTGTAAAAACAAAAGCAGGCTTGGCACTGGTACACAAGATCAGAACTTCCTTCAAAACGCTTTCAGGCTCAAGTGCGTTTGTACAGAGCTTCATATATACTGTGATTTACATGACAGGATTATGCTGCAAGAATGTAAAATTCATATAACAGCACTTTGTTTTCAGTTCCACAGCCACTTCTGTCAGATCTGAGATAACAGAAGGGGTGAGAAGACTGACAGCAGAGGCAGAGAGCTTTTTGCCTTGACACCTTGCCCTGTAACAGACAAGCTGTGGGGGAAAGAAGCAGGGGGAAATAAAGCACTCAAGCTGGGGATATCTTACTTGAATAGCCTGTCGTCCTTGCTGAGCATCTGACAGAAGCTGAATAGTGAGAGTCCTGGAGTCCTGGAGGGCATCTTGGAGGTAGATAAAGCTGTGACCCACATGTCGTCCCATGGTACATTCCCGACATATGGGGACAGAACAGGTATCACAGTAGAAATGTAGTACCTAGAAGGAAAAAAAATCTGTATCACTATCTAATGAAGTATTAAAGAGAAAATAGTGCCAGGATTAAAAAATCCAACAGCTCAAGTATAAAGGAGATGGTTAGAGGTAGTAGCAACAGGCAAAGACTTCACAATAGTTTCTCCACAGAGGAAGAGCTATCCCTCCCAGTAAGCTCCAAATCATACTCTAACAGTTAGATGGAAGTGTCATTGTTTTCTTTGCAATACAATACTAGGAAGAGTGTCCACATCAGCTCCTCTTAAGAGCGGAAGCCATCTGCCAACACTTGCAGATTGGAGATGTCACCTATGGCAAGTTTCAGGTGAAGACTTTTCCTGCATACACAAACACCACATTCTCTTAAGTGGGTCATTTAATAATCACTGCACTGGAGAACTGCAGCACCAGCATACCCACCTCCCAGAAGGGGAAAACAAGAACCATCCTCTGTTTTTTTTTCAAAACATGCAAATTCCTCTATGTTCAAGGTAGTGACAATATTGGGCAAGACTCCCCTCTGCCACTCCCAACAGCAAAGCAAAAAAACCTTCGCTATGACAGTGTTTCTATGCTAGTGATAGAGATGTTTGAGTTGGAGAACAAGACTGAACATTAGCATGCCCATCAGAACATTTGAATGCTACAGTGAACTGGGTAACCACTAAAACCCCATTCTATTCACAAAGCACTTAAAAACCCTATATTCAAATCACAATGAAAGTATTACACAAGATGTTAGTCTAGGAAGTTGCATCCATTCATCAGCCATAACGGCTCCCATTCCACCCAGTAGAGGGAAGCAGCACACAGAAATAGCATCTTCTGCGACACAAGCAGAAATCAGCTGTTTTGTTTTCAAAGACACAAGTGAAGGAGCACAACATTTCAACACAAGTTCTGTATTCAACATCTTGCTCTTAGCTACATACACTATTTTTGTTAGTGTAATGTTAGAAAAATCTAGATTACCATGGAAGAGTCAAAAAACCACTATACAATGGCAAACAAGGTTTCATAGTGCAAACAATTTTTCCATCACCAGCTATTTGAAATCTACCTCAGAAAGGAGCAAGAGCAGAACAAAGATTAGGCAAGTGTTTGATATGCCTGTCTTCTCACAGCTGTCATCCAGCCACTCCCGGTTCCAGCTAACAGTTCATTGTATGGTGCATAACATCCCCCTTTCCCTTCTCCCTCAAAAGGAAAGGGGGAGAACAAGACAGGTGATTCCCTCAGATTGCCTGTGCTGCATAAAGTGACATTTTAAGCTCCTATAAGCACAACAGCTGAAGTAGTATATGGATTAATTTCTCAAAGGGGTATGTGTGTGTTTGTGCACACATGTCAGATTTTACTAAACCCCTTTTTTTTAAAGCTACATTTTGCTGTACGGAAACTGGAACAGACTGTTATGTTTTGCTTCTTTTCAAATACTAAACCCTTAAGCAGTGTCTCAGATCCTCCGTTTTTTGTAAGTAAAAAGCTGCCTTGGCTCTGAAATGCATTATTCAAACACATCTCCCTCAACTAGAGGGTTCCTTGTCTTTACACTGTGGTTGTTTAAATCTTTATACAATGTTCACTTGATCATGCAGTTCTGTAATTTTGCTGTTGAAATTACAGGGAATGTTTATTACATGTTGCTGAATGACTCCACTTAAACAACTGAGAATTTGAGAGAGAATGAAAACCAAGACAGGGTATCAAGTTAAGTCATATGAATCCGATATACTTTAAAAACATACAGCAGGGATTTGGGGCCTCAAATCAAGGAGAGCAGCTGAAAGGAAAATGGTGACCATATGAACAGAAGTCCAGAAGCAAGTTAAATCTGTTATTAGTCCTCCAAAATAGTCAACACCAGAAGCAAAGCTTGGTAAAACACCACAGATCAGTCCTGTCACCAAAGCACCGCTGCTGCAAGGTAGCAGCATCCAGTGGTAGAGTGTCACCTGGCTGTTCAAACCAAAGAGAAAGTAAGTTTAAGCTGTTCAGTGCCCTCTTGCCACCCACCAAAATGTGGTGGAAAACATCACTCCAGAATTTAGAATGAAGAGAGACAAGAGCCATAATCTCATTTCAGAAATATGCAGATTATGTAGGACATAGCAGAGTAAAGTCTTTTGGGTAAACACTACAAAGTCATTGACAAAACCTCGTATTTGTTTCTTAGTAAACAAAACAGTGAAAACATAGATGTAAAGTCTGAAAGCAAAAGAGTTAAATAGGCTTGGGTAAGGAGAAGAGGAGGAAGTAGACAGGGATGGACTGATCTCCATCATTACACTGTTACTTAAAACAGTTACCTTAAACACACACGAGAAAGCGCAAATGCATAATCCCTACTGCTCTCAGTGTGGAAGGGAGCTAGTCACCAGAAGTGAATTGGAAGAGACAGCCAGCTTCAAAGATGAGCTAGGAAGCCCTCAGAAACTCCTTTCTGGACACAAAAACTACAAGAAGAAACCCCAACCTGGCAGAGGTACAAGAAGGGCAATTCTCCTCCTGTGGTCAATCTCACATACTCACTGTCAGGAACACCCAGCAGGCTGAACATCAGCTCTACCAAGCAGCAGGACTACAATCCCAGAGACTCAAACTGGAAAGTACCCAGCTGTGCAGGGTGCAACAGCAAGGGGGATTTGTGCCAGCTGGGCTAACGGAGCTTGGAGCATAGCATCCAGCTCGCCTGCACTTGCAACCACAACTAGGCATTTATTGTTAAGCTCAAACCTGCTCGCATCCCAGTCCCTAGGTCATGGCCATAAAGGTCACATATTGCTAGATGACATTTCTATGCCTGTTTCTAAATAGAAGGGGAATAAAATAAGCCAAAAACTCCACCAAAACAAGCAATCCCCTGCAAAAAACCTCATAACAACAATATATTGTCCTATTGAAGTAGACCAATACAAGAGAGTGTTCTTAATTCAGATTTGATGCACTTGTAGTGTACCTAAAAGGTTGACAGACCCTCCCCCCCTCAGCAATGTGAGAAGGCCATGCAAATTTCAGTTGCACTGTTAATATAGCAACATACTGCTCCTTCTATGCTCATTATACAACAAATAACAAGACCAATCTTGAAATGTGTATGGGCAGGGGTAGCAGGAAGGAAGGGAAGCGTAATACTAAGTCTTCCATAACAGAGATCAGCTTATGATACTCAACTTAAAAAACCCACAGTACTTAGAGGAAAGTGTAAAACTTCTCTCCCTCCATCTTATCTGAAAGAGGCAGAGATTATACAGTCAAAAGATCCATCAAGCTGTAAATTAACTATTGTCCTGTTAATTTCACTGTTTTCCCAGATGTATGACAACTGTTTCATAAGCAAAAACCTTCAAACATGCTGCTTCTTCCAAACCACACAAACGTTCTGATAGGCAGCAAGGAAAGAGAGAAGTGAAAAGAAAGCAGAGACAGATTTTCCCTTTCACAGAAATTCAGAATTGTGTAAATTGCATTTAATGAATTGTTTGTTTCTGTAGTAATAATTAGGTAAAAATACAAATGTTTTAATCTTAAAACTGGTGCCTTTCCAACACCCATTTTGGTAACTATCTAGTAAGGGAAAAAAGATTCCTAAGCAAGTTTTAAAAAAAGAAATCTAATAAAGAACTGCTTCACTACATTAATTAGTATTTTAGAATTTCCACCAAAATTAAATTAAGAGAGAAGTCAGAAGCAGGAGGGGAATAGTTTTAGAGATAGTTAAAAGTGATTTATTTTAAAATAAATCAGCTATGGGTTGATTATTTCCCAAACAGGAAATATTTCCTGAATTGGTGGCATACAATTTTAGACACAAAACAATAAAGGGAGCCTACTTCAACTTAAACAGAATCAGTGAACCATATTACAGGGCTATTCATCTTTTACAGCCACAGCAGCCCAAGAAATACAACAGCAAGGCCATAAATGTGATTGCTTCAGGAAAGGCTGTACAGTGCACCGTAAAAACATTTTACAACGGCAGGAATTCCTGGGTGTCGTTCTCCCCATTTTTTGGTCCATCTGCTTTCAAAGGGGGCAGGGGGATGGGCGGAGATGTTGTTCAACATCCCCTGGGACTGCACAGCAATCAATCATCATCTGATGAATGGCCACTAAAGTTAAACCCTGACCCCACTCCACAATTCCCACACCAGCGCTCCTCTCCTTGCTGCTGACCAGCTTCCAGCATGCCCCCCCCCACCTTCCAGCCCGCACCAAAATTTCCCAAATACCAAGCCCAGACAAAAGCAATGGAATGTAGTAGGCACCATGACAGAGGAAAATTCAGCAGAAACAGCAGTTGAGGAGGCTTATCCTTAACCTGTGTTTAAATAAGCGTTCCTTCAGCAATACTCACAGTGCGCTTCTCCTCCCAGCTTGCAAACACTTGATTTCTCTTATTTCAAAGAACATTTAAGAGCATATATGCATGCAGTTGTCAATAAAGCATGTGGAATCTAACCATGTTTAAGCATTTGTTTTCTGTCATGAACTTTCAGTGTCTTGTAATGATTTTATTTAAGCCTACAGTGTTAAGAATTTGTACAAGGCAGCAACACATAAGGTCTCATTATTTTTAAATATAAGTCTGATGCTCTAAAAGCTACCCTGTAATCTAACCAACAATAAAAAAAATATACAGACAAAACAGTAGCCTCTTGGTTTCTGCTTTTGGAAAAGTTTCAGTATGGCATTTGTAAGCTAACTTAGTTTATGACCAAAAAAATCATACCTACCATAGTCAGTCTAAAGTTTTCCATTACTGAAGGTGTTTTATTATCTAGTTCCCTTGACAATAACTCAAACACCAGTGGCTTTGTTAGGTAGCGTGTAAAGCTTAAATGACTATGAATTTAGTATAAACTAATTTTCCAGTGAATTTTGGTCCTCCTCCCTCAGCACTGTTTTGTTTGTTTTGGTGGTTCCCCCCCCTCCCAGAACTGGAGAAAAAACCTGCTTCCCTGCATCATGCATGCAGCAGTTATTTATTATTTTTTTTAAACAGCATATAAATACACCACCCAGGATGACTGGTTCAGAGTTTGGTGCAGATAACTGCTGCAAGTTTAAGGGGAAAGAGGTAGTATTTTTACTCTGTAGGAAGCTGGTCCTTAGTTTCCATTTTAATAACAATTTGTGACAATTAACTTGCTTCACACCATGATCAGAGTTTTAGGAACCTAACTTCTACACTGATATAACTCTTGAAATTTAAATGCAAAATATTAAAACTGAAGATACGAACAAGCCATGTGATACACATCAGAACTACAGGTTATTTTCCAGTATACCTGAAACATTTTGCTTTTAGAGATACTTGAAAACCTCATGTTTTGTGTACCACTTAATAATCAAATTACTCTTAGAATCTATATTTTGACTTAGTGCTCTGGTGTAGAAGAGACTGGCTTAACACCAAGTTGCCTCACTGCATTCAGTGGTAATGGGAAACGGTACACAAACTCCAGAAGGTCTTCACAGCAGACAGAGTTAATTCTCAAATTCAGGTCAATATTCTAATAATAAAAGTTCTACAAGAATATGGGCACCTTGAAGAATTACAGCCTATACTACAAAGGGCTGTATGCACAGAAAGTTGTACCAAGTGGGATTAGTGAAACCTGTTTGCTATTTATTACCTTCCTTTGTCACTTTGATGAAGAGAGATGGGTTTTGGTCCATTTATAAGTTCATGAAGTGCAAGAGGATCATTCAGCCTTTCTGTTAAATTCAGCTTGATTTCCTTACCCCACATGGAGTAATAAAAGCCCAGCTAACAGATGACTAAGATTCATGCAATTCTGTAGGAAATTAAGCTGTAATTCCATATGCATTTTTTCCAGCACTAGTGTTAATACCCTTCCTTCCCCAGATGCTCCAGCAGGTTCTGTTCCTTGCTCCAGTTTCTCAGCCACATAGGTATCTCTTGGCCCAGCACATGAGGGGGAAGGAAGCTCACTAATAAACCCCCCAACCTAACCAGCACTGCTCTCAATGTGAAACCACACACAGCTCAAGGCTGTCATCTCACTCCAAAATTAAACTGACAGCCACCCTTTGAGGAAGCCCTATACCTCCTGCCTTCCTCCTTTCCTCCCCTCTTCACTGCTCCTCCAGTCTCAGTGAAAAGATTTGGGGATCTTTACAAACAGCAGAAAATTAGTTTTAGAAAATAGTTCATTCAACCAGATGACCCTGGGATCAGAACAGCATTAGGGCCAGCACAAGGGAGAAAGAACTCAGTTAAGGACAGGGAAACATCCGATGACAACTATCTACCAAATATCAGCTGAGCTACAGTACTAACCCACATGGTTCAGTTCTGATACTTTGCCAGCCTCACAGCTGGAAATCAAGTGTAAATCTTGTCATTGATAGTGCTCATCTCAAGGTCTAACTGGAAGAACAATATCTAACCCAGTTGAGTCTTGTAAGGTAAACAGGCTGTTAAACCAGACTACCATACTCTTAATTCTTGATGTTTATTTTCTTCAATCCTGCTGTGACATCATGAAGCCAGTAAAAACAGCTGCATATTTTAAATAGCTGTAATGTGACAATGTTGGGTCAGTCAAATCATCTAGGTTAAAAGCCAAGTTTTTTTGGAAGACCCATAGTTCTATTTGTCAAGTTTAGAAAACTCAGTGGCTATTACCAGTCAGCTGGGAATGGAGCAGAGACCATTTAAGTTGTCTTTGCCAATGCAAACAGCATTTGCAAATTCAAAAGAACTTGGTTCCACTTCACTCTGAAGGCCACATCATCACTGTAATAGTGCAACAACAGGCTGCAAACTGGGGCTTAGGAGACAGGAACTCACACCTTTGACAAAGCTGGTTTAAGGATCTGCTGCCTCCAGCATACTATAAAATTGCATCCTCTGTGTTTTGAGTTAAAAATCTTATAAATAAAGCTTCATGTGATGACTGTAGCTCCTGGTTATAGCCACCCAGCTGAAGCCCTGGAACTGCAGCATCCCAAGCATTTCTCACAGCAGCACTTCTGCCAGCTGCAGTACCCCCCTGTTCATTCACTCTAGACACAGGGAACACTACACCACTCACCTGGAATTTGCCTAGTGTTTGAGGATTAACATCTCATCAGCTATCTTTCTAAAAGCTGTTAGGTGCAAGGTAACTTGGCCAGCTGGTCTAATGTACCACCTCAGATTCCAGTTATTGATGGACTGGAAAGAACATCTCACGTCCACCCTTATTCATCACTCCAATTCTTCCTAAATAGGGATAAGCAAGGCTTAATATTCTTCTAATGATAATACTGAGGTGGCACAGGTATAATTATCCCACAGTGAGCTACCATTTAATTACTGCATAACAGTAAGTCTACATTCTGCCATTTTTTTAAAAAAAATTGTTTGTGGTAAGAAAATATGTACTTCTTTTAAGTCACAGCATCTGCTTCACCACTAAAGCAGGTAAAGCAGCCAGCCTATGGAAAGATGCAAAAGTATCAGTCACTAGCAGATTACTCAGCCAGCTCTTTTACAGATTTCAACAGGGGACACCAGCCTGTGCTTCAACATGTAACTCATTAGCTGTTTAAATGCAGCTTCTGTGCCAAATCTGCATGACACGAGTAACAGCAGGGTGGTCTTGGCACAGGGGACAGTGGGTGGATCTAAATATTCAACAGTTCAAGCAAGCTAATAGCCTGCTGTGGAAGCAGACATTACAGTGGGTCAGGACCCAGTTCTACTTTCAAGCCCAGCTGTCCAAGCCACTGCTGTAAGTCCCTGCAAATCCTTCACTGAGCCTCCCTAACTCTTCAGCTCTCTGAAAAGCTAGAGTGTCTTATAGTTCTCAGCCAAAGCTTGGCAATGATTTCAGTGATGCTGTAAATCGTAATGGGTTGACAATTGCGTTGCTCTTGCACATGGCATTTTGTTTCTTAGAGAGAACCAGACTTCAACATCTCTACAAACTCCTCACATAACACATTCTCCCTTTTCCTGCGCAGCTCAGCATTAGACCTTTGAAGTTTTTCCTTCTATGCACAGGAAGGGTTAGAATAGGAGTCAGGGTACACTCGAGGCTCCTGCATCCTGCCCTGTGACTAACATTAGTACAGGCCTCGCCTCTCAAAATCTATTTCCTCAACTCTGTGCTGTTCCTACACACTGCAGAGAACACTACCTCCATTCAGGTCCTTGGCAACTGTTGACCTTCACACAGAAAGCTGACAGCAAGGATGCTATTATATGCCTTACAAACAAATAGCTAGAAAACATTTTTGCCTCTTAATATACTAGAAACAAACCTTACTCCTTTCGATTTGATGGTGGAAAGGAGTGGGAAGAGAAACAACCCTAAAGTTCCCGACTTCATTCGAGGGCCAGCTAGTCCTCGCACCAAAGACAAGCCAACTGTGAAACAACATCTTAAGCTGATGGGCTGCACGCAGTTTGCCAGAGCAGTTTCCTGATCCCAGCACAAACAGGTCTTTTGTATGATTAATTTTCTTACAGAGCTAGTCTGTAGTCAAACCACCACTACCTAAGAAAATTTACTTTGGTACAACAGATTCCCATTAATATTTTTAGAGGGCTTCTCTGGGGGGTCAGAAAGCTTATCAGGCTAGACATCTTAAAATTCATAATGCTCAATTGTTAGGGGAAAAAATGAGTATGAGGAGAAAGAACACATTTATCCAGAGAAACTGTGGCTTTACCTATTTTAACTCTGTGATAGGTTCTACCTCAGTTTTATTTCGTGTGGGGTTTTTGGGTTGGTGGTTCTGTGTTTTGTTTTTTCTTCTTTTAAGCAGTAGTAGAAATCTTGGTTCAGAAAAATATTCTTTAGAACATGAGTTTACACTTATTCTTTCACAGTGTAATGCTTCAATTACATCATCTAGTACTTATTTGTTATAAGAAAAAGACTGAAAGCGCACATTTGAAAACTCCCACAGTTTAACATGTATTTAACTTGCAATTCAAACCACAGCAGCTAGAGAATACAAATTCTAACAAATTCTGAGCCCACTTTGCAGCTTTACTGTTTAATTGTTCCCCCTTGCTTATATGGCCTTACTGACAGTAATAGGGAAGAGCACAAGAACCTTGAGTCAAAACATCTAGTAAAGAACAGTGCTCAAAAGTAGTACATTTCAGATAAAGGCATTTTTATATGGAAGTACCATTAATATAAACCCAGAAGCTTGAGGTAGCTCAACATCTTTATTTTCTATCTTCAAGTGCGTACTCTATTTGGGTGAGGTTTGTCTCTGTACCAATTATTCCTTTAAAATCATTTTTATAACATTACATAATCTCTGCAGAATTAAAAAGTACCTCTACAGCTTTTTGAAAAAAGGAGGATTTGTGTTAGGATGAAGGAAAAAATATAGCAACTTTTAGACTAACAAACCTCGAAGCCCTTTTAACAAAGGGGGTTGTTAAACATACATTCAGCAAAATGAAGCAATTCAGATTTTAACACCACCACTATAGACTCTGGTAATTCCAGTTTGTGTAATAGCCTAGTAGGCAAATCAGTCCACATACTTGTACCAGACACTGTCACCATCATGTCTGTCCATTCGTCCCCCCTCCCCACCCCCCTGCCCATTTCCAGTATCAGCTCTTCAGAGATTAGCTAGTATTATGCAAGCTAATATCACTACAGAGATAGCAATTACTGAAGGGATTAGACTGCTTGCAATGACTCCTTGTGGTAAGACTCAGACCCTCACATATACAAAAAAAATTAAATACCTTTTATCAGTTTAAATTTAGAAACAGAACCCTAGCAATCCTATGGCAGTTTAAACTACATGGAATAAAGCCAAAGAACAGTAGTAGAAATTCATGCATTAGGGCACAAGCTGATCACCTGAGATATTATAGGAAAGAATTCCCACTGAGAAGTGTGTGAGGAAAGAGGAAACTGCCTGGTTGGCCAAGCATGTGAGGCAGACGGGGAGGGAGAAGAAAGCATCATCCTTCTCTCCTCTCCTTATCTCCCCACCACCCCAGCATTAGGCATCGGCTACTAATACAGCCTGGATGTCTGATAGGAACAGCACAGTTCTGCCATTCTTCCCACTTCTGCCTTGCACCTCTTCTGTCTTCAGAGGAAAGCTGTAACAAGAACAGCCATGGTACTGAACCCCCACAGCAGGAGCTGTTAATTTTTTTTCCTTCTTTAATTGTGAAACAATCCATGCCTATTAAACAAGTCCAGTTACCACCAGTGCCATATGCACATCAAACTCAGGTCAAAGTGAATATGACCAACTATAGCCTTTTATTAGGAAATACAGGCAAGACGGTTGTCTGGGAAAACTGACATATAAACCCATTCCAAGTGTTTTATACTGCAATGTTTTTAGTTACTGCTTATGTGGAACAGGTTTTGTTGAAAGCACAAAGGCAGCACTGAATTGGCCCAGTCTGTTCTTTGCCTTCCCTGCTCCTCTCGCCTTACTCTGTCACAAACACTATTTTTACAACAACTATATACCCACATAGCAAGTCCTTACAGAATAATGCCTTTGAAGGAACTTCTCTTCAGTGAAAACCAGAAATGGTGAACATGAACATTTGGAAGGTATCTTTTCAAAAAGCATTCAAGCTCTCACTCTATACCATCACCGTCAAATGCTCACACACTAAAAATATGCAAGTGTAAAATTTTTACTAGCTTAAGTACACATGTTTCAGAGCAGGAAGAAAAATTACAACATGTTGAGGTTTTGGTTGGGATTCCTTATAAATGAGGAATCTTAATTAAGCAAACACAAATTTGGATTACATTGAAAGAAAAAAATTGGGTTTGCTCCAGACCCAGGCAGTAATTTCTGAAAGTGAATATATATATATATACACACACACACACACTGTATCAGGGTTCCTCAGCTAACACCAAATTGTACCATCCATGTCAAAAATAATGATTATCTGCTCCCAACATAGGACTTGGCACATACACTGGAGTATCTTATTCAGAGAAACAATGTTGTCCTTGAGGATCAAAGCTTTGCTGCTTGTAGTAGAATGCTAGACTAAATTTGTCAGATTAATACGCTTGTTACAATTCCTTTTAATTTTAAGAAGGATTATACAATCACATTTTATGAAAGACTCTTCATGAAAGTGTTATCCTATGGGTGCTAGTGCACTATTACTTCCAACTGAACTCTAGTATTTAATGTTTGTTTTGGAAGACCTAGCTGTCTTAACAGCCACAGGGCATTTCAATAATCATATAACAAACATTACTGCAGGTTACTCTTTAATCCCTTGCGAGTGAATGAGTAAATTCTTGTCCATCTATCATATAATGACACAGCTCTGCAGTTACTGCCAAAAAGGTACTGTAAATCATAAAAGAAAAACATCTAAGAATAAGGAGATCTGTTCCAGGAAATCAGAAGTGTTTACTCTGAGTAATTTTTTCTCCATCACTATAGAACAGTAAGAACAACAGATAAACCTTTGTTTACAAGCCATTAACACAAAATTAGAGACTTTTTATTGCTATCCGAAGATTTAAGACAAGTCCTGATGAACAATTTAAGTATGTCTTCATATATTCTAGTTGTTTGCCTCTCTAGCAACAGCACAGAAGCAAGACCTCCAAGTTTCAGAACTCTAAATTGATCACTTACCTGCCTCACACTTGTTTTTGAATGAGTGAAATACAGGCACAAGCAAGTTCAAAGCCTATGCTCCCCCCCCCCCCCCAAAGTGGTCTTTGTTGTTTGGGGTTTTTTTTACCCCAAAAAATACTTTTTGCCTTTCTGTCACAGATTTAAGTGCTGCACAGTGTCCTACTGTAATAGCCCTTTTCCTCATGGAGAGTACTTAAGATTGCTTTCCTTTTGAATTTGGGAGAGGTGGGAAGAGATAAACATTCCTGGATGAATATTCCATTAAGTGAAAACTGAAAGAGCAGAATTTCTACTCCTTCAAACCACAGGGTGAATCTGAGGTGCTTACAGACAATTAATAAGATAACACTGTAACTGCACTTTGTCATTGTGCCATAGACACCATTATTGAGTAGTAGGTTCAGTTTTGGGAGAGTGAGGACAATCTTCCATCCCAGTCAAAGTTTAAGTTATAATTGATATACACAATTTATTTTTAACCCATTCCATGGGGCTCCCATGGGTATGTATTCATACAGCCACCAAATAAATTCTGTTGTAGAACATTAGTTCTTGGTCTAACCAAATGACAGTGGTTTGGTGCCAGCCTGTCATGGTTCAGGGGTGTATTTCAAGGACCTTTTAACAACTGGAAAGCATTTTGAATTTTTAAACTGTTTAAATACTTTGAATCCCTGAGTGAAAGCACCCACCTTTTCAATAGCAGCATCAACCATTCCACATAACACTAGGTTTAGATTGCTTCTGTATTGCGCAGGCAAGTTAGCCTTACCCTAAACTTTAACTGTAGCCTTGTTTGAGCCTTAAATCAGGATAAATGTAAATATAGAAGGCTTGTTCAATCATCAGTGAAGAGAAGAAATGCTATCCAGGCTGAATTAGAGGGGAAGAGTCAAATGTGACTCACTTTACTGAAGGAAGAAGGGATAGCTAAGAAAGCTAAATCCTTGCCCAGTTCTTGAAGAGAAAAATATGCCCTACTCTTACTACAAAAAAGCTATTTTATGATATAATCCACACTGTCTTGTTATATATAACACATTTCTAAGGAAGAGACCATTCTCACAGTGAAAACATGTGAAAGTGCACCATGATCATCTACATTAGAAATATGCTGTTTCTGACAAGCACTGTCAGGAGTTTGACTGCAGTTTAGGTACACCAATTCACCAAAAGGCTGGGTTTACACAAGGTAGTTCCCCCCCCACCCCCGAGGGAGGAAGCAAGTAGGCAAGAGAGAAGAAATTTTATTATCTCTGCACAATCAGCAGGAAGTTTTTATGAACACTCTTGTGTACACACAAGTCTTACATGTTAAGCCATGATCATTACTTTTTTATCTATTGCCAAACTAGTCCTACATGTCCCCCGCCTGCTAAGAAGAAAGTTTGAGGAAGTCATAGATTAGATTTATTCTTTGAAAAAAAGAAGAATTTCTGCAATCCGGGCAAGAAGAACAAAACATGCTTAACCAGATTTCCAAGCACAAGACAATTAACCTATTGAGTCAAGTCTGCTTAGTCAAAAGACTTTCAAGGAAGCTACCTGCCTGCCTCTAGAATATTCTCTGAGGCAGTGTTTTCTAGCACAGAACTCTGAAAGACAATATGCTGAATTAAAAGAGAAGAAGGCCAGGCTTTTTGGACAGTGTTGTCATGCAGTTCTTACAGCAACTCTGCACACAGTGCTAAGCACTCTGCTGGTTTCTTAAATAAGCTATTAGGTTAACTTATTCTAAGACACACATGGCTTATTGGGACAGTATAATGGGTGCGTGTGATCAAGAGTGCAAGGGAGAGTTAACACTCCGTAAGTTAACATAATAAGGATTTCGGGAAAAGCTGCATCTCTACCTTTGTACTCTACCAAAAGGTTAACTTGCTGCACGCCACCTTTGCTATCAAAGTAACAGAGCAGCTTTAAGAGCCACACACAGGCAAGTACCTCTAGTAGCTTACTACCAAGACAGACCTACTGCATCAGGAACATCGCTTCCTGTAACTCTGCTTTCAACTAATAACCAGACCCACTGATTCACTTAAGATTTAATGAGATTACAGCTTGAGGTGATTTGACTGGAGACCATAAAAGTTTTAGGAGCCCATCTGCTCTGCAAAACTAACCTCTCACACAAGCCCGGGTAGGAGCTGACCTTTGAGAGCTGCAGTGCAGTTCAGGCCGGAATCAAGTCCGATTGGTACTTGTGATGGGCAGAGAGACCAGACAAAACGAGAGATTTGCACTTTCAGGGAAAGAGGAGTTTCCATATGCATCAGTACTCAAGGGGGAGTTTCCATATGCATCAGTACTCAAGGGGAATCTTTCCAAACAATCAGCTGCCTTTTCATTAAGAAAAGGCTAGCCACCTTAGGGTGCTTTCCCCACCATTATCACACCATTAATAGCAAATTCAAACAGTACTGGCAATGGTTACAAAGTTACCGGTATTGCAAAAACCTAATGCAATATTCACCTTGTATATACACCAAAAATCCATGACAAAGTACTCTTGGATCAGATGTTGCAGTGCTTAAAAAAAAGGAACTTCCTAATCACACTAAAAACCTAAGTCACCACTGCTTTCCATCTCACTTTACACTTTTATTTCCCCCCAACAGCAAACACATGCATTTTCAAGAACCAACTGGTTATTTTTCTGATGTTTCCCAGTATCAGATCAAACACTGACTTTTCTTCCAATAAAAAATGAAATACCGATTTGGAGAGATTGAGGGCAGAAGGGGAAAGAGCTACTGTTTTTACTCTGTTACTTTTTACAGACCTGTAAAAAAAAGCAGCTTTTCAGCAAGACTGCCATTAAAATACTTTAAGTCTAGATGTAAACGCTGGACAAATATTCACATTTTGTTATTCTAAACCTGACCTTGTTAGCTGTAGAAGAGTCAGTCTCACTGGACAGCTGTATTTTGTAGCATAAAAAAAGTAGATGCTGTTATTTTTCCTTCCCCTTGTAGGCTGAGATGTTTTGTTGTTTTGTTCTCACTTCAGTAAAGGGCCTCAATATGCAAGTTACATCTGGAAACAGACAAAAGCCAACTGCCCAGCAGTATTGGAAAATTAAAACATTGGGTCAGACTCAAACGGACTAGGAAGCCAAAGGTCAAAGCAGCATTAAATCATTAGTTTCCCAGCTGCCACCAAGGCATGGAGTTGACCTTTGATTTTGTAAGAAGAGGTCCAAGCAATTTTCTGGTGGCAATATGGGCAATCTGGCACAGTGGAATATTATCCTTGAAAGGGGTGGGTGGGAGGGAGGGAGGAGTTTAAGGTTTTGCAGGCAAAGATTAAACTAACTCTTTAATCTCTCCAGACCAAATTTGCACTGTGAAGCTTAAATGCAAATAATGAATATGAAATTATCAAACTTTGAAGCAGACACTCAAGCATTTGAATCATTCAAGTAGCTTTTATTCATCTAGCAGGGAGAGTAAGTAGAATTTAAGAACACAATATACTAGAATATTGTCTTTCTTTCCTGGAATGATTCAGGTTTTCAGAAATTACAGTTGAAAGCAGTTTACTTAGTTCCATATTTTTTAAACAATACATCTGAGATAAAGATCATGCTGATTCAGACTGAGAAGGACTAGAACTGCATTTACTCTATTTGTATCCCCATTAATGATCACTTTTTGTTTTTACACAGCTGAGGCAGCAAAGACAGAAAGCAAAGGCCAGTTTCTTATATTGTCTTTCTCTAACCTCCATGATCTTAAATTTCATCTGCTACTGCCCTCTGGCAATAGTTCTCAACTGGTCCTTATAAACTGCCCTGCTGAAAATGTCTGCATTGTTGAGTCCTGGTCTGGCTGCTTCCAAGTTCCTAGAAAGGGGCTGGTTTTATTGCTGCTTGGCAAAGAGCAGCACAAGGTATCAAAGAAGTTTCCAACGTGACCAAGGTACAATTGAAGAGCATGTTTGATCCTCCATTAGCAACTGAGCACATGCACACACATGCAAGACGAGTTTGCATGCAATCAGCTGTCAAGAGATTTCTATGCCTATTTAAGACATTTGTGTGCGTATTTTTAAGCAATTTCCTTAGTCTAAAAGGGTCACCCAGCCCACACTGTATTGCAAGGGCAGTAAAAAATTAAAACCTATTGCTTTCCTTTGTGTTTTGGGGAGCAGCAAGTTGTCCAAACAGAACATAAAGAGCCCCCTTCCCATCCTATGTCCCAGTGTTCCAGGATTAGTCACTACCAGCTCTTCACATGAGAAACTAAGACTGAGAGTCACAGCAGCAACTTGAGGCATGGACTGAGTCATATACCCACAACCCCTAACAGTGGGGGGGAGAGGAGGAGTAGTATTTTCAGAAAAATGCAATTAGGCATTAATGACTTGATTAAAAATACATCCCTGTGCTGTCAGCCACCCGGATGTGTTTGTTTTTTAATACAATCAGTATTTTCACTGGCAAGGTGAAAAGCACACCACCCTTAACAAATACCTTAGTGAATAAGGATGGTCAGAACAACCTCTTTTCCCCACACCCTTTCTTTCTAGGAAAGGTTCAAGATCACACAGCCAATATAAACATAACACATTCTGAACATACAGACTGTTATATACAGGTCACAGAGCTAACCACAGGAAGCAAGACTTCTCTCTCCCAATAACCTAATGTTATAATGCTCAAACCAGTGAAAGAATATTTAAGTCTGCTTTAATAACAAATACTACCAAAACAGAACATTGGAAGACCACACTGGTAATTTCTTAGAGGAATTAACTTCAAAATTCATCAAGCTAGCAAATTAAGAGATACAGATGGGCAGCTAAACCTTTCTGTGGGTGCCCAATTCAGGTAGCATTGAAGGAGCAGAACAAGTAACCAGAAGCCTTCTATTACAGAGATTTGGAAGACACATACTTCCTCATCAAGACCTTTCAGAGAAAAAAATAACTGTTTTTTTGCTTAGTTAGCATTCTGGTTTACTCACATTAGCATAAGCTCAAATTCACTACTGAGACACCATGCAAGTGCTACCCTCACTTCATGCAGCCTGCATGTGCCCACTGTTTCCTAGATAGAGGACAGGTTCTACCACTGCATATTTCCCCGCCCGAGAAAGACCAAAGCTTGCATCAGGTCTGCAAGCTACAACTTGAGTTAACTCTTACGGTTATTGCACTACATCCCATGGTCCTGAGAGGGGTGTAAGATGTACAAAGCTAAAAAGAGGCCTTGCTAAAAGTAGCTGTTCCTCACATTTATAGTTTAAAAAAAGTTCTCATAAGCAGGCCAGCCACCAAATAACATTGGTTTCGGACTGGATAAGTATAGTATCCAATGCCAGAAATAGCCTGACACAGCTTCTGCCACAAAAATTCACAAAATCCAGCTACTTGGATACCTTCTTTCCTGAAAAGATAGTTCTGTTTATTGCTTGAGCTAGAAATAAGACAAGACTATGCCCTAGAGCTCTTCAGGGGTTCAAGTATACTCTCTGGACCATAACCAGCAGCCGAATACTGGACCAGCACTACAGGTAGTCATTTGCTCTTCAACAGAAGATGGCATGGGAGTGGAATAAGATGGGAATCATCCAGGTGACTGACTAGCCCTGATCTTGCCTCAGCCCTATTCTGGCTGCCATGTGAAACCAAAAAATATCTTCTCTGCTTGTACTAGAAAAAGTATTTTCCATTAGACCTCCATTCTCATATCTGTAAATGGACTAGAGCCAGGACTTCAAGTTTACAGTAGAAGAAAAGCACCCTAAAACATGAAACCATTCACAAGAAACTCCTAGACAATCACTAATGTAATGATTTTTGCAAGCATCCAGTCTCAGTTATGAAAACAGTTCTATGTAGGCCCACACAGCTGAAGTTTTGGAAATAACAGGCCTTTTTTTGATTGAATAGGGTAATAACTGCCAATACAGTCCATCAAGATAACACATGAGAAGGGTAGAGTGTTATTCAACTACCCCTCCACACGCCAACTGAAGGGGCCCATTTGATAGCACCTAATGACAGTAAGGAACCTTACAGCCTTCTACAATGAAGGTTAGGAAGACAGACCTTTGGGAGTTAGACCCAGGCGACCAAGAGGCCCCCTTCTGTGACTGCATGTTCTTCCTCATCTTTGCTACTGTGTCTCTTATCACTAGAGCCAGATGCTAGGGGAGCCAGGAGAGCACAACAGCCAGCAGCAGAAGCCAGGGACAATAGCCTGGATGTTTGGGTGTGGTGGCCAAGAGCAGCCAAAAACAACTACTTAATGCAAAGTCTTGGGCATGGCTGAAAGCACACCCACCCCACAGTACCTTCTGAGAGAAGAAGCAGGAAAGATATATGGCTCCCCTCACCTAGCCCAAGACCCCCTAATGCATACTGCCAGAACTATCAGCTTGAACCCTCCTTCAAGTGCAGATGGTTTGTTTTACTTTGTCTATTACCAAGCAGGCAACATGCCTACTTCATCTCCACAGAGGTGCTCTTGTAAAACACCCTCTTGCCTCCAAATCCTTTGATGAACACAAAGCAACAAAAAGGTGGGGATTTTGGTGATGTGGTCTTTTTGCTTGGTCCCAACATGCTGCTCTGGGAAGCGAGAAGGTATTACTAGCCATCATAGTTTTCTTACTGGAAAGATGATCCCATAACCCTACCTCGGGGCAGGAAACAAAATGGAATTTGGAGATTCCTTCAAAACCAGTAGTTAACAAAAGCTAATAACCCCCGCAGTTTCAAGAACAAAGGGCTATTGTTTCTCAATCTCAGACTCCATGGGCTTAGTGGATGGCTTTCTAGTCAGCTCTCTCACTCCATGGGACTGAGTTTCACTAGAGGCAGAACTTCCAATCATTTTGCTTTTGACATGAGAACTACATCCAGTTTTACTTTCCAGCTCATGGTCTACTTCTATAGCTTTGTCATTTCTGCTATTCAGAAATGTGTGTTCAGGTCTGTGCTTTGTCAATCACATGGCTCAGTTCCCTTTGGAGCCATTCCAAGCCTGAACTGGGGTGCAAAGATGAATCCCCAGGTAGCCCAGAGTAGCACAAAGTGCTGCTGGGAACAGGCACAGACATCTAGCATTCCTCTGATCTGAGCAAGGCTGTGAACCTAGAACAGCTTATCAGCCAGCATCACTCGGAACAGAGACACAAGGCAGGTTAAACGATTTATTTCCAGGAGATGTTAAGTCCTACTGCTGGTTTCTTCCCTACTTTGAGAAAAGCAAGGGCCAAGAGTGGAAGACTACCGCTGACATGCAGCCTCACAGAAAGAGGTTCTATGAGAAGAGGAAACAGACCTTTGCTTTTATCCCGGTGGCTTTCTTCAGCTTAACTCTCTCCCTTGGAGCTGCCATTAACACCTTAGAAAGGAAGCACAAGCCACAGCAGCCTTCTCAAAAGCCAGATCACACTTGGACACAGTGGGTCAGAACAACTACCTCAGGCAGAAGTGAAATTTGAAGTCTAGAGACATCTGCTCCTGGGAAGTCTGATTCATCTGCCAGCCACAGGCAGTAGGGGAATACAGGGACCCATGGGTGATCTGAACAGAACAAGTACTCCTTTCTGCTACTGATACAATCTAGGACTGGCTGGCAGCAGACCCTCGTACCTTAAAGTCAACAGCTCCCTTAAAGGCATAACAAAGATGTTGTCGGCAAAGACAAACACGGACTTTTCTCTTTTAGGAGGTACCCTGTATGATCTCAAAAACCTTCCTCTGCTGGCATAAAAAAAGGAGGAAATTAAGAGTCACATGCAGTATTCTTGATGCTGCCTTACCTATGATGGAAATACTGCAGATCAAGAAGATTAATATAGTGCTCTAATCTGGTAGATCAGTAGCTGAAAGCCTCCGCGAGGTAAAGCTTTAAATGTGACCTTTATAAGCAAAGCTGATCTTGCAGGAAGTTGCATGCTCAAAAAAAGTCATTCCAGTGAAACAGAGGCATTCAAGATGCTTGAGATCTGGAGCTAATACATACCAGGAAGGGATTTCTTTTCTTGGGAGAAGGGAGGAGTCAAGAAGGAAAAAAGGAAAAAAGCTTACTAAGAATGTTAACAGCAGACATTATATCTAATTTCTTTGCATTCCTCCCCCCCCCCCCTTTTCCTCCCATTTTTAAAAAACAGGAGCAAACTTGCGAGTTAAGGATTCTGATCAATGCAACATGTTAGGAAAAGAGAGCAGGAGGTCAAGAGGAAATGATTAATCCTGTGCAGAAGACTGGCAGGATGGGTCCTGGAATGGCTTACCAGAACAATGCCCCCACTAATAAGCAGGTCAAAAGACCCTTACAGTGAACAGAAGCCCCAGTTACACTGTACATTAATACTCTTCCCTTAACCCAAAGTTACATTTGTTCATCAAAGCCAGACTCGAAAAACAAGTGTTGAATCAGAAGACAGGTGAAAAGTTGCGGTGCCAGACACAAGCAGCAAATCTGAAAGATAAAGGATTACAACTTAACAACTCTGAAAGTGTTAGCTCCATTCTAAGATGGTATTTGCAGAAGGCTTCCGTAAACTGAGGAACGAGGGAAGAACCCACTATTACACATTTCAGTTGTAACACTGACTTTGTGTTCAGCTCATGCAGTGGACCAATGCCTCTTCCTGATAAAGACTGATCTTCTGTTAGTGGTATAGTTTAACGTGCTGAAGAAAAAAGAGCAAGCAAATTCACTGCAGGCAATACTTTGGACTTGAAGGCGCATGTGGTTCAAGGTTTACTGTAAGAGATAGCTGTTTAGTACTGCTGTTTCATAGTGTCCAACAGAAGCAATGCATTCCTGAGAGATTCTCAGCTTCAGGTAACTATCCCATTCCCACACCATTTCTCCGCTCTAGTTTAGTCAGCATTACAAGTCCCCAGGGCTGCACTGTGGAAGCAGACAGGGGAAGTCAGCTCTACTTGCTAAGAGATGACAAACTTGTATAAAGCATTTATCGATTCCATGATGCAGCATGCAGAACGACATCACAGGTTTCTGTTTGCAAACATGCAACAGTTGTGAAACCCCTGCTTCAAGGCTGACCCAAGCAAACCCTCCTATTAAAGAACTACCACCCCATCAGCATCCCCCCAGTTTAACCAACCCCCTCATGCAAGCATTAGTACCTCATAGCACCATCAGAGAACTGATCTGGCTGAAGACTACCCTGAAATTGTCCATACTCCATAAAGAATAGAATTGCTCACAAGTCAGCTCAGTTCCCTAATACGGCTTGTTGTACTGATGTTAGGGAAGTGATAGGAATACTACTACAGGTGTGAGAGCAAGTGGTGGGAACAGCCAGCCGGAGAGTAAGAGGGGCCAGCCTGCCCCTCCTCCCTGCAGCAGCATGCACTTCGCTGGCTGGGGCCACTGCAGAACCACAGCCTGGAGGAGCGAAGTGGTGGGGAGGGAACGCCCTCCGGCAGCATTGCTGATTGCCTTTGTATCAGCAAACAGCCTCCATTTTGAGGAGCTGGAGGCATTCAGGGCAGTCTGGAGAGGCCAAACATCAGCTTCCAATGACTAGGGATAAAAATGGCAGATTCATATTAGCGCTCTCCAACACAGGCTATCGTTAATGCCCGCAGCATTCTCCCCACTCATCTGCTACTTCTGCGTATAGTGAATATTTATCTTTCCGGTCCGCCTCCCCAGTAACCTGGGCATTGAGCCCCCCTCCCACCCCACACCAGAAGGGGCCTATAGCTCTGTGCACAGCCCAAGTGCAGGATTTCGGCAACAAAACCAATCGTCACAGCATGGTAAGTCAAAAACTGAAAATCTCTCAACTTTTACTACATTTAAAATGAAAGCAAGGGCTAATCATTTTAAATATACTGATTTGCATTCCTCTCCCCCACCCCCTATTTTTCTGCAGGAGAAAAGCACAGACTGTAAAACAGTACACAGGTTTCAAAATAGGTCTTTGGCATTAGCAGGTCACCTCAGCCAGGGAAATCCACACCTCTCGAGCAGTCTGAAGACAAAGCTACAGTTTATTTACAAGTGTGTTTGGACTCGGCGGGCTCCACAGCTCTTTTGGTTAAGACAAAATCCAGCTAGTGTGTATGTCATTTTATGCCAGCACTTAAATCCCACCAGTATAGGCACAGTTAAGCAGGCACAGCCTATTCCAGTTTGTGACCTCTTTCAGGTCTGCTGAGACTCAACAGATGTTAGGCCACTAATTTTTATTAAATCAGTGAATGAAATTGGAATTTACCCCTTCAAGTCTGAAGGAAATCAAGTCAGCATTATTAAATTCACTTTTTGCAAATCCATTTCTCTATTTAATCCACATTTTCATAGGGAAACACATATTAAAAGCATTCCTTTAGTTTTAGACCTAAGCTACTCATTCTACAACAAATTCTGTAAGATGTATTAAGAGAGACCACCTTGAGGTAGAGACTGTCCTTATAACACATCCTAGACGCATGCTTCAGAATCTTTGTTCCCCAACACAAGCTGAAGCAGCCTCAGAGCTGGGTTAGGTTATACATCCCTGCACAGAATCACAAGCCAGTTTTCAGCAACACGTGCTTAATGAAAGCTAAAGCTCCTGCGAACTGACCAGGTTACTTTCTGCACCTTGTGCATGAATACATAGGACAACCCTGTGTGGCTGGTTCAACATGCCAAATACAAGGATGTTAAAAAGCCAAATAATGGTTATCTGAAGCTTAGTGCACGTGCTGAGTTCAGTGCAAACATCCATTTTACTCTGCCTCCCCACACAAAAGCCGGGAAAGTGGATTCCAAAGTTCAAGCACTGTTACTACAGAGGAAATGCTGAAATGAAACCCAGAGTCTCACTCTAGCAGTGTTTCCACAGAATTTAAAGGACCATGTTCTTGGACACCTCTGTCACACCAGTAACATGCAAACTATTTAGGCTGTATCTCCTAAGCCTACATACTTACTTTGTCCTTATTCCGCGACTCTAAAACATCACACTGGACAATAAGATAGATCTCATACATGTATAGCCATTCACTGCAGTATAAGACTATTAAAAAATGAAATGGCTAGTAAGTTCTTGAACAGATAAAAGTAGTAGTAAGCTTTATTAAAACAAGGGGTAACATGAGTTCTTACAAGAGCTATTTCTTCTGCTATTTGTTTCTCCTCTGTTCCCTGCAGTTCATTATAATACACATTATCCAGGGTGCAGGGTGGTAAAGGGACTGCTAACCAAAAGCTAGCACCTCAGAACAGGCAGATGCACACAGGTTGTGATGTAAATGCATGAGAACACGCTGATGTTTTAAGACAGTCTCTTCCTATTTTGTGTGTAACAAGATACTGTCACAAGGGCAAATCAATTTCAACTATAGCTGAATTTTATGAACAGGATCAAGCCACATTGCTCCCCCCACCAAGCTGATTAACCTGTAAAAAACAGAACCACCACCCCACAAGTTTAAGACCATTCTTGACTGGCACAGATTGTCATTGTTCCAGCCTTCATCCTGCACTTAAAAATATCAGAAAATTCCCTCAAAATAGAAACTACTGTCCTCTGTGTGCCCCACATAATTACTCTTTGCTTGACAGTCACCATCTTTTACACCACAATCCCCACAAAACATCAAGCAGTGCTCAGACACAAGATCAGTTTTTAATGTTGTCCCTTTTAATGCAAGTACAAAAGCCCAGCCTGCTGTCAGTGCAAGCATTTTACAGATTTGCAAACCTTCAAATTCCACCCAGAGCAGCACTATCCTCTTTGAAACTTTTCCCAATGGCTGTCTCAAAGCAAGATCCCATGAAGAGAGTTTATTTCATCAAACTGGAAATTGTACAAGGGGAAACAGTACTGTGAACACCACCATATTTAACTCGCTAGAGTTTTAAAATGTTTTGTATTTTGACCATTTCAGGGAGGGAGGGAAGAGAAGGCATTTACCAGCCCTAGCCATGATTGATTTAAAAACAGTTTAGGGAAACAGGCAGAAGCAAGTGGAGGGCTTCCTTTCAAATTTGAAAAGAAACATATCTTGTTGTTGGCCCTCCGGTCACATTCTGTGCTGTTTTTCCTTAGAACCATCTAAACAAGACAGATGTAGCCAGTATCCAGGCAGCAGCTGAAGCCTGAGCACTAGAAAGGCACTCTGGGGTGGGGGATGGAAGGGAAAAGAGGGAGAAGAGAAGAGGAAGCCATTTGGCTATAAAAAGGATCTTTCTTTCCTGTTGAAATGCAATGGTAAAGAGTGTCAAAATGGCTTAAGGGTGGGGAGGTCAAACATGTTTTGAGATGTTAAAAACTCTTAAGCTTTGTCAAAAAGACTGAAAAAAAAAATCTTGAGGTAGGTTTTTGTTCTTCCTTCCAAAATACTTCACCACCATAATAGCTGCAAGCAATTCTGAAATTTCCATTATCTGTTCACTTTTATCACAAACTATCAGAACTATTCAGTTAGTATTTTATCCTAATGAATCTACAAAAACACTACTGAAAAATAGTAATTCTCAGGTGCACCTTATTTGCAAATCCTTCCTCCCTTCAGCAAACCTCCATTTTAAAAGTCAGTCACTACTGCTTGTATAGTATGACTGACTCTGCAATACAGATGCTGGAAAATAGACACTAAATAGCAGTTTTAATGACGCAGCATCAGCACGCTGCACAATACACCTTTAATCTGTATGCCATCAAAACAAAACACAACATAGGGGTTTTTTGATGCTAAACAAATATTTTAGTAACCTCCGGGACTGTCATATTACTTGCCATTTAAATCCAAGAATTTCTAAACCTTATGATTCACAAAGCTAGACAACTAATGGTGCTTACAAAAAAGTCAAGGTGTGAGAGAAGGCTTAGTTAAAGCTTGTATAGTATCTGTCATCCTTTTCTATTTCCTCACTCCAAAATCTGCAAAAAAGGAAGCATATAGCTTGCACAGTAAAACCTTATTTGCTATGGCTACAGTACATCAAGCAACTCCAGCTTATTTTCTAGTTTGTACTGCAGTAATACAGAGTCTGACTCCACTTTTTTTTTAACTCAGGATAAAGAATTTAGTGATATGAAATAAGAGCCACTGGAGCACAGACTGGCACCCCAGAACCCCCCCTCCTCTCCTACTGAGGAGGAAGCCAGGCTCATCCTTGCTCTCTCTTGGGCCAGTCACTCAGGTTCTGCTCTATAAAGTTGAACAGCTCCCACAAGAGACTCCAAGCTACCAGTATTTAGGCTTGGAAGGTCATTCACAGCAAACTGGATTTACACCTGCCTCATCTTTGAAAGGCGCGTACAATAGAGATACAACAGAGCAAAGCCACTTCCTCCACCGCGAACTCCCACCCCCACACTTGAAGGGGCTGGGGTAGGGGGTATAAGAAGGAGACTACCTTTGGAAAAGGGTTTTGAGGTGCAACTCCTGAACAGATGCTGGAAACCCAGATCCTCTATCCCCCCCCCATCATGAAGCTTAACTTACACATCAAGAAATTAATTCCATTTGCTAATATAGAAATCAGGATGTTGTTAGCATCCTGACAATCCCACTCAACCACTGAAGTCCTCTCATGTTCTATAATCACCTTGTCTCTGTCTCAAGTTTCTGCATTCCACTAAAACTTGCTGCCTGGGGTGGGGATTGCACTAACTGGTATTATACAGCCCTTTGGGATATGGGTGTTACTGCTTTCCATCAGAGCTGTTCTATGGGAAAAGTTCTGAGAAGTGGCAAGTCAGACTTCTCTCTCACTTGGGCAGGTTTTAAGCAAGAAGTCTTTCCAGCAGCCCATTGGACTGGCTTGTTAAGAATAAGAACAGCATCAGGGGTGTTCCTCAAGGCTGGTTTCATATCTGGCAGGTTGACTGGGCTGAAGTCACCCTTCTCTCTCTATACATTCTCAGGAATAAGGTTCACTGCGCAACCAAACACGTGGCCAGCACAAAACTGGATGTTTACAGGAAAAGACAAGGCTGCTTACAGCAAGAAAAGGCATTTCAGTAGAAGCGTAACTTCCCTCTCAGTTGGGAAGTCTTCTGGAATTAAGGGTTAATTATTATATCCCCACACAATATAGGCAATACTGAAGCTGCAATATTTTAAACAACTCCTCAAGCCAGCTTCACTAAAACTGCTATCAGAAACATGGTCAGAACCTAACATGACCCTCTTTCCCCAACTCTGAAGAATTTAGAATTTGATCAACAGTGTTTATTTAAATTTGGTCAAAACTAAGGTCAGTATGAAGTATTTTGTCAATCCCTTCTTAGGACATAAAGACTGAATCCCCTTGTGCCAGACATTACTTTCAGATGCCAGCACCGTTGCCAAATTATCTGGTCAGCTAAGCTAGAAAGGACAGAAGCCCATCTTAGCCTAATATTTTTAATCGAGGTATACACAGAGATGGGTCAGAAAGAGTTGAGAGTCACTGAACCAAGTACTAACCCCTCTTCCTTTTGTTCCAGGGTAGAATCAATAAATTATTAAGATTTCCATACAAAAATCTCAACTCTACAGTATGTTATGTTAAGACTTTCACCACACAGCCACCTGATTATTCAGAAACACAGCATCAGGAAACATCACAAACTGTAAGTAGTATTTTTAAAAAGGTCAGGACAATGAATAGCCAAGAGGTGGCAGTGTTTCTATCTGGTAAACAAGAAAAATACTAATTGTTTATAGCATTCTACTAGGGTAGGAAGTCCAGTGGCATCAAACAGTGATATATTGCAAGAGGCACAGATTTTAAACTGCTGCTCTCTCCTTTTCAGCTGCAGCCCAGTTACACTGAATAGCCTCTTCAGGCACTACATCCAGTTCTTAGTTAAAGCAATTGCTTTAAGTAGCAGTGATAGTGTGTTACTACAAACATCCAGATTCATTTACTGGAGCCTACTAAGAGATTCTCTGTGCATTTGTGGGGGTTTTTTTAACTTGAAAAAGAATTCTCAGCTTTAGAATTAAGATTTTAGCTTTTTCAATTTGACTTAGATTTACAAAAAAGGAAGAGTAACTGTATAAATCATTACTTAAATTTCACTTGGCATTTAAGCTAGCCTAAGGAAATCCCAAGACTGCCTCACCTCTGAATTTTTAACATGGTTATTGAACACTAGAAGATGAAGTTTCAGTTCACATGTTCAGTGCAAAGGTCACAAGCTCTGCAAGACCATGATCAGAAACATTCCAGGGCAGTATTGCTTAATTCATGGCAACAGCTTTATTTAACAAAAGCACTCAAGGAATGGTTTCCCTCCGTAACTCCATATGGGATCAAACATGAAACAAGTCAGCTTACTCCAAGAAGTGGCTTCTTTGACCACATGAGAACTGGGTGTTTTGAGAATTTGTTTGGCTGGTTTTGTTTCTTTTTGTTTGTTTGAACTTTGATTTATAAAGATCTTTCATTCTGAAAGCATTTCTACCTAGTTGTAGTGGAAAAAGAGCCATGTCATACATATTTAGCAGGAATGTCTCCCCTGCTTGGAGAAAAACAGATACATGAAATGGGGAAAAACAACCCACACACCACGATATTCTGACTCTCGCTGATTTAGGAGAGTATCTTTCAACAACAGTCATTTGCTCCTGGTGAACTGCTGGCAGCAGTTTGCCTGGGTCAGACAGGGGTCTCTGAAAAGGAGTTTCCTTTCTTGATCACAAGTATAGTATTTTATATATCTTTTCACACCATGCTGCTCAAAAACATGTGCTACTTCATTAGAATATGTGCATCCAAAACAAGTTACTAGATTTACAGGCTTGGAAGTCACCTTGGATTATTTCCCCCTACTTCCCTCCTTAGGACAAGGGACTATATAGCTGTCTGTCAAAGTATCTCTGCCACACCAGCCAAATGCAAAATTGCCAATCTATTTCCAAAATGAGAATCCACTAATACAGGTGGCAACTATTTCTTTACACACACCTTAGGAAAATACTACCAGCAAGCTTTGTAGTAAAACCATAAGCCACAACATATGAGACAATAGTTCTCAAAGCAAGGAATAAACCAAATTCTGTCAGTTCCCCAACAACAGACAACTAGAATAGAGTTATAATAAGAATATACTCATTATCATGAGTAGTTTGTCAGATTTCCATCACAAGGTAAGCCATATACAAACGTGCTTGAATTCTGCATGAATGTAACACTGTTCTCGTAACACTGTTCTCATACGCTGAAGAATACCTGGAAGAGTAAACAAGATTTCCAAGACAGCATACCACTTCAGTGAGTCTCTCACCTGCTGATAGCATATTTGGATAGCACATAGTCTCAGCTGGGAGGTATCACTATTATATTTTTCATTTTGCGTTTGTTTTAACATGCAACACTTTCTTTCCAGTCTATCCCCTAGCTTAAAACAAGTGTTTCCTTTTATGTTTCCTCCTTGAATGGCGTTTAAAATTAATTTAAACTTCAAACAATAAAAACATTGATAAAATACTGTCTTCTCCTCTAGCCAAGATGATATCAAGTTTCAGGCATTATATGGTCTTTTCAGTGGAGACCATGTTTTTTTCTGTTCTTCATATTAGAGAAGTAATGTTAAAGAGTGTAAGACAAGACATCTTCAAGGCCTGCCCATGATAATTTCACATATAAATTAAAATGGAAGGAAACCTTGTGGACCAGTTACTCTAGAACTATATACTATACAGCTTTGCATATTTTTCTGAAACAGCTGTATTGAACATTGAAGACAAAACAGCAGTTCTGACAGGATACTGGTTCAATACATTATTTTTAGATTGATTAACTGCCAAGATTTAGCTTTCATTCAGGGAAAAATAAGTCAGCCTTATTATGCTAGCCAAACCCTCATAAATACTATATAAAAATTATGTATATAGGTATACAACAATATATAATGAGACAAATTAACAGCAAGAGAAAAAGCATATTACTAAACAGCTGAGAGGAATGAACACATGCTCCATGTTTAGACAGTGACTTGCACTAGCAAAAAAAAGACTTAAAAGTGAGATGTTTAGTCACAAGAATGCTTTATAATGAAAAGCAGAACTATGGCTTTAACCAAAAATTCATTCAAAGCATCCAAGTTATTTAATTCCCTTTCAAGGTTTGGGTGGTTAGATTTAAGGCAGAGCTGGGGAAGGAGAAGAGATGAACAGAGGTTTGGACAAGAGAAAGGGGGCTTCAGTACTTTTTCTCCTTCTTCCCTACAGCATCTTCAGCTGCCGGATTTTGCTACCTCCATTGTCTAATCATTTCAGCCAGCCTGGCATTGGCTTCCTTCTTAGATTTGAGCCAGTACACCCTGCTACTTGTTGCTAATCAATGTGTGAAGGGATCAGATACAGAACACAGACTGTCTGAAGGAGGCTGAAACAGAAAGGACATGCAGATTTAGATGACAAGCGATACCTATGCCAAGGCTAGTGACGCAACTAGCTGGGTTTTGTGTAAGCCACCTTGCTTTGCCTGCATATCAGACACTGTATCAGTTCCCTCCCCCCATAACAAATGCAGCTTTTCATGCCTGGACCCCGCTTGGAGTCCACACCATTGAGGGGTTTCATCGGCTTGAGCTCCTTAGCAGCCCTGTTCTTTGCTGAATGGCATAGGCTGGCATTAAGAACAGATTTCAAAAGTGACACTATACAGAAAATGCTAATGTCAAATTGTATTTACAAGGATGTTACTTGAGAAAGGTATGACTTCTCTGTAAGAAACTGGCTGCCAAACAAGCCAGCTGAGTAAGTTCTCTACACAAAGTTTCTGTGGCTAGAAAAGCCAATCAGAAACCAATGAAAACAAAGCTAACAAGTAGTTTAACACCCTAAATGACTTCTACAACAACTATAAAAATTACAGCCCTTTCTGTAGATAAATACAATTCAATTGCTGTGCAGCATCTAAGGACTGAGGTATGAAACGAAGCTATTAAATGAAAGAATGGTTCAAGGTTAGTTTTTGTTCCAGTTTGTAAAAGTAAGGTCGTGTTAACACCTGCACTTTTAAACTAAGGTTCTCCTATTTCTACTCTCAATGTATAAAGTTTTTTGGCATTGATGCCAAGAGACCAAGATAGGAACACTAGTAAAAACTGTCAGTATGCACGTACTACTTGAACTCACTTTTACTGACTCAGAGGCATAGGAAAAGTAATGAAAGACCTGACAAGGAATCGTCCAGGTGAAAGAAGAGCCTTTGGATCTAATCCAAGCCTGAATGCATGGTATGCCACTACAAGCTTAAGTGGCCAGAGAACCCAACTACTCCAGTCTTTGCAGAGACGTGCTGACCTTACCTATTATCCAGTCAATGCCAAAGGCTCATCCAAGGGGAAATGAACATATTCATTATGTTAGTTTTAGTCACAGTGCTTCAAAACTTCTAGCAGAATCAAATAGTTCTCTCTAATAGTTCTCTGGAAGGCCTATCTTCCTGGATCATAAAGAAATTTTAATCGTAACTAGCAGCATCACATGCAATCAAAGCCTACAACTGTCTCCTTGAAAATATTATTTCAGGAGTAAGCAACCCTGAATGGAAGCCCTCCCAGCCCTTCAGGCTCACATGAACATTGCCTGAGGGGTTTTCCACTTGTCTTTGGTAGAGACAAAGAAGTTAGATGGGCTTTGCAGCTGCTACTGTTCAGAGAGTAACAGCTCCAATTCAGAGGTACTTAACTGAACTACTTTTTGACAAGATGCAAAGATGGGATAACATCACCTTTGCCAGAAAGGCATTAACACAAAGACAAAATCATGTTTGTTTTGGCAAGTCACAATTGTCTAAAACTTATCCCATCAAGTATATCAAATCTGTATGCATTTGTATGCAGTCTGTCATTGGGAAGAGCACCCTTTAAGAGTGGCCCAAGGCTGGGAAAAAACAGCCCTCCAGCAGCATGCCAGCTATGCAGAGGAGATCAGCTCAAGATCCTCCAGGCTTGCTTCCACTCACACCAGCCTGCTTGGACTGCCCACTAACCTCCATACTAACCATCTCACCAACAACCACACAGTGTAACTCAAGTA
Source organism: Gavia stellata (assembly GCF_030936135.1). Taxonomy (NCBI): domain Eukaryota; kingdom Metazoa; phylum Chordata; class Aves; order Gaviiformes; family Gaviidae; genus Gavia; species Gavia stellata. The sequence continues at coordinate 46,151,315 of NC_082599.1, forward strand.
AGGGAGCCATGCTTCAGCAACAGAAAGCTCAAGGGTCATACATTAGTTATCTCTGCTCTAGTAAGAGGCTGGGAGTCCTTGAGAAATTAAGTAGTGCTAGAAGAGAGCAAGAGCTACCATGAAACAGTACTGTCAATTACAATACATGTTGTCTAAAATAGAGAAAGCAGATAACACCTTCACTCTAAGGGCATGCTGTTACCTTTTGGGACACTTTCAACAGCCATCATTTAACCCTAATCTAATTCCTAATCCTAATCTTATCAATGCTTCCATGATATTGGGGGAATTATTACTTGTACGTAATACAACTGTAACACTCTTCCTGCTTCTTCCCCTCTTGTACTTAATACAACTACATTAAGTACGAGATGGGAAGAGGCAGGAAGAGTGTTACATCTTCCCCCCATTACCATTAATTACAAAAGCAGCACTGGGAGGACTGGGACCTCAGTGATCCAGTAATTCTTTTGTACTTCATCCTCTAATTCCCTCAAGTTTTTTTTGTTGTTGCTAGTTTGGTTGTTATTTCTTTCAGGGTAGAATCCACTCCAGACCACTGCCTGACACTTCCAGTTCTGAAATGTTTAATTTTTGTTTTATTTTTTTAATTTTTTCATAAACTATCCCTCCTTTCTTCCCAAAATATTTGCCCATCCATTTGAAAGCCTTTAACAGAAGTTGACACCAAATGCATTGTATTGGGACACCATTGCAACATTACAGCTGCTTCTACAGTAACTAAAGGGGGGAAGCTGTATTTGCCATTTGTTCCGTCTAGTGTTCAGTCAATTCAATATGATACAATAGAGAATTTAGTTATCTGCACAATAGTTTCTGTAACTTGCAAGCACTTCAGTGGGAGAATCACAATTTTCATTTTCCCCTACAAATAACCATTGTTCTCTGAAGGGAGATGGTTCTCACAACAACTTTGGCTGGCTTACTTATCAGTGATCAATTAAAGAAAATCTGGTTTCCAATTCACTCATGTAGCCACAAAAACTGCGTTTATGACACTCAGCCAGCTCATTTGGCAACCAGTTTCTTACAGAGAAGTCATGCCTTTCTCAAGTAACATCCTTGTATGGATCAAGTATTCTTGAAATTTGAGTGACTTTGTCTAGCAGCCTGCAGACCCCCTTCACGCTCCAACTTCAATGTATTAAATCTCCAGTGCCTTTGGGCACGCCATATATAGCGGTGGGGGCGGGGTGTGCTGCAGGGGGGTGAAATTTAACTCTTTGCCAGCATTGCTTCTAAAGGCAAAAGGCGGCTTGGAGGCATGACGATTCTTTCCATTCTCTAAGAGTTTTTCCTCAAGTAACAGACTCACTCTGCCTCACATACACACGCGCTTTACTAAAGCGTTTCAGAGCTACGCAGTTGACTTCCAAACCACAGAAAGACACAGCAACAGCAAGCCCCTAGAAACTACCTGATTTTTATCTCTTACACCCTCAATCACCTGACATGGCATTACTCAAGGTTACAGAAGATCAGGAATAGTAACCTTGTCGGGCGATAGGGACCAGTACCGACTAGTTCACCAGCGATTCGCAAAACACACTACCAACCCTCATATAGCAGAGCAGCACTCTCTAGTCCCTCAACACAGCACTAGGTTGGATTACAAAGCTTAAAGGCATCCATAATGCAGACAGCTTTCAAGCTTTGCTTGCATCAAAGATTTAAGGCTAGGGATTTTTATATTGTACACTTAACTGTCTGACAGCGTGAATGGCGTGAGTAGTAAGAACCACTGAAGTGAAGGGGGAGGGAAAAGGGGAGGATTTGAAGTTTGATAGCTGACATTTTCCCCTAAATAATAGTTTGCCTTTTGTTAACCAAGAGCAGCTGAACAAAAGGCTGTATAAAATTAGTCTTCTAGCATATGCCTGCCACTCTGGACAGCAAGTACCTAAATATGCTAACAGAACCCACAAAACCCAAGACAACATGGGACAAGGGGAAGATACAGCAACAAGCTCTAACATTACCATCCGAGAATCCTGTTGAAGTTTGATTTCTGAGTCTCAGGTCCCTGCCAACCTTTTAATCCAGCCAAACAGCATTTGGCAGTTCTATACATTTATAATACCTTAATTAGGGAAAGGACATGTTTACAGTAGATGATAGTTTATAACAACATTGGCTATCCACAAAATGTATGTGATGGGCATGTAATACAAGCAAACAACCAGAAAAGATAAGGTTTAGCAAACTTGATAAAATACCTTTAAATATTTTGGCTATGCATGCAGATCAACATTAAAGGGAAGATGACGCAACACAAGTTTAGCTATTACCTTTAGCTCACTAAGACCCTTCTCCCGCCAAAGCACTGAGATCCAAGGGCAGGCAGTTGCTATTTTGACAGTCCTGGCAAGTACTGAGAGCAGCCTTGGTGATTACTGTGTGATCTTAGTGAAGATTGTACCATATGGTAACAACAGGAGTAAGACATAACTACTGAGGTAACAACAGGAGGACAGCAGCCTTTGATCAGGTTAATCTATTCATTTCAGAAACGAGTTTAAGATATTTCACTTGTTTCATCATTCAGTAGAAATCACTTCCATTACAGCACTGAAGACATACCTCACTGTCCCCAAAATTTTAAGTATTCAACTCTGAAAAGCAACTTTCACCCACTGCTAGTGAGAAAGTTTAAGTATTTCCTCAAGCTGCCTACCTACTGCTGGAAGGTAAGCCATTTTCTCCAAGTCAGCACCAGTGCTGAGGCATAGCATAAAGTATGCAGAATCATAAAACAATAAGCTTCTCATTTGAAGTCTCCAGTTCAAGTCTTAAGTCACTTCAAAAATATTTCACCTACATCTGTAGGAAAACTGCTGACCAAACATCATCCTATCCAACAAGCTCACCAACTGAGGTTTTAGAAGTGCATGTCATACACTCAAGTGATGTAACAGGACTGGAGCTCTTATTCCTTACAGCTGAACATGTACCTATGAATTAATTCTTGTGAGGAAGTGTCAGTATTGCACACATATCCAAGAGGCAGCACAGAACACATATTCTTGAGCCTCACCTGCGAGTACTGAGTTTTACTCCTTTTCATGTTAAAACATCTAGAGCATTCAAAGTTGGTCAGCATTTTTAGTTCCTAAATAAGATTAGCTACGGACTCCCTAGTTGAAAATTTTGTTATTTTGTTGAATGTTGATAAAGAAGAGGAAGAAAGAAGTAGCTTAGAGGTAAAAGAACTTTAAGAAAGTCTTACTACTCCTTTATTAGCCACATACAATTTCTCTTCTTTAAGATGCAAGGGGGAAGGGGAAGAGGAAGAGATAAAGTTGTCCAAAGTGGTATTGCATAGTAAAGAAGCTTTTGAATCCCAGTTAGAAAAGTCAGCAGATAGTATTGCTCCAATTCTTTACGTGTTTTTGTTCTATTCCTGTGACTTACAAAATTGATTTGGATGCACAAGCATAATTTGTTACATAAAAGAACCAAACCCATCCCACCCACATAGCCCTTTAACAAGCACAGCCAGGGAAAGTAGAAAAACCCATGGAAGGAGCTGCAGCTGAGCCCATGACAAGAACAGCTAAAACAAGGACATATGCACAATATATTTTGGGATCAGGGACATCCATTTATTACATTAACCAATACTTGCATTTGCCAATCAGTAGTCTCATTCCCATCCAGTATTTTTACATTTTAATTAAGACTTGGAATGATAGAGTAAAAGCTTTACTAGAAATTATGTACTACATAATTATGATCCAAGATTATATTTGTAACCGCTCTAATGAAAGCGGATTACAGCTAAAGACAATAAATGCCTTCTGTGAAATCTTATCGGTGGTAACATTAGTCTTGCATTCAGTGCATTGTTCATACAGCTTAAGATCTGTGCTCTCAACACATCATGATTCTTTGTCTGATGGAAAGACACCAACAACTTTGCAGGAAGGAAGGGAGTATGGGAGGAGAACTAGGAAGAGACAGGGTCAAGACAGTATTGAAAGAGGAATGATACCTTCTTAACTTTAAAACAGAGGAACTAGATAATTTTCCTCTGAGGAAGCATGGTCTAGCAAGCATGTTTACATGCTCTGAAGATTTAGCTGAAAGGAGAAACTCCTACACGAGGCAAGATTTCATCACTAAACTGAAGCAAAAATTTAGTCAGACCCTCTCTCCAAGTTATGAGATACACTTCAGGACATCGGTTTTAGCAAAACTGAAGTTAAAGAAAATTAAGTTCTCGATATAGAGTAGACTAGTTTCATGCCTATTTATTGTATGCACATCTCCAGTCCTATTTTCTCAAGTTATTATAACCTCAGAATTCTACGCTACAGCCTGCAAGTTTCTACTGTATTGATATGTTGGTTTTTCAAATATGTTCTCAAAGTAAAAACAGTCCATGAAAGTTGCCTGAACAGACAAGGCATTTCTGTTTCTTTCAATTTTTACTCACTGGGAAACTAATCTGAAGTCATGTTTAATTAAGCCAGTAGTGTAATGCTATCAGATTATCATCAGGAAAAACATAAACAACTTTTCTATACTACCCTAAAACATTGAGCGTATTTGAACATCAATCGCACCAAAGCAAGGGAAAGAAGGGGATGTTTTGATTCTGTCCAGTGTGGTTTTAAAGCTGTTTCAAGCCCAGCAAAGTTTTGATTCTCTTACAAAAGAGCAGCAGTTAAATAAAACACTTTTACATACAGAGAAGAGCCAGGAGCTAAGGTATGCTGGGGAAGGGGCAGCTAAAAGGAAAGTAAGGCAGAGTAATCTAAGAGGTGACCTGTTTAGCACCAGATATCTGAACATTATTTGTAGGTAAGAAAGTGTGAAGTTAGATATTATTAAAACCCTTCATCATTCCAAAGATGTTAAGTCCACATTCCATAGACCATGTATGAACAAGGTAACTCACTGCCCTGCTTTTTTCACCAGGAAAAAATTAAAAAGGAACACAGAAGTGTCAGTAACTGAATCCGACATGTTGCCTTCAGAGAGGGCACCCGCACATGCATTTGATATCAGAAAAGACAAGACACAGTAAGTACAATAAATGAAGGGTGCATCAGTATAAAGAAGTATATGCACAGTTTCTTACATATACTGGAAGTATGTATTTCTCTAGCTCATGTGCACATTATCCTATAAAGCTGAAGCTACAGCAGCTATGACAGCTGCAACACAATGAAGGATTACATATTAAGACCGCTGCCTCCAGAATGCACTCTTAAAAGTTTTAATCATTTTGTTAGGAGGCAAAAACCTAACCATTAGAAAAAGGAACAGCAAAACCTCAGTATTTGGCAGTGATGGCAAGCCATTACACAGAAGGGACCATGTCTAACCTACCCTTCCTTGCAAGGCACACTATTCCCTCCTTTTCCCTCATACCAGTTCAGTTTTGGGCCAGATTCCTCTGCAATTCAAACAGACTTATAGCAACACTAGAAGGAGGAAGAAGGGAAAAAGTTTTCTACCATGTTAAGTGAGTTAAATTGGCTCACAGAAGCATCTCCTGAGTGCACGCAACCAAGGCTGGTGAGAATAGAGGAAGTGAGATTTTTTTTGTAGTCTAAAAAGACTAGGGAAAAGACTTCAGGAATATATGGAACTCCAGAATTCAATACAGCAATCTGATTTTAGCCAGTCTTGTCCACATGCACCGATACCCCCATGAACCATTTCAACTCACTGATCTAGCAAGAAACTTCTGAATTTGTGAATGAATCTGATCAGAGAAGAATCTGACCAAAACCAGAACTGATGCAAGCAAAAGGAAGGAACAGTGTGGCTAAGGGCAAGGGGAGAAAGCTTTAAAATCCTTTCTTGCAGTGGGGGGGAGCTGTGGTGCTACAGGGTTTTGCCCTGTAGTCTGTGAACCACTTCTAAAATGGTATCTATAAAGCAATGAGAACTAGGGGGTCACAGACCATTAAGTTGACTGAATTTGGCAACTCCGCACTTTCCCTAGAAAGTGTTAGAAGTCTGCTACTGAAGTGTTTTGACCATCCGCCACTGTTATCACCAGGTGATACTAAAGCTTGTAACAGCTGAGAGTTGGCATAAAGGAAACCCCACGTTAAGTTGAGACTTGTGGCCTTTTCCACTTTCTGCAACAAAGTCATTTGAATCCAGGTAGTTTATCTATACAAGTCAAGTATCCTACAGCTGTTCCAACATTTTCTAATCATCTCCTTTGGTTTGCAGCCTATTAGTGAAAATTCTATGAAAAGAAAAATAGAGGTGCTCTTTCAGTCTGAGATGAGACAATCAAGCACACTTTGATATATCAGTTAGCGTATCTGAATTATGGATACGATTAAGGTAAAACCTTTTTCAAGTTTAAGTCCTGTTCTAGTGGCTTTTACAACAATAACATCTAGTTACTACTGTAATGTTGATAATTCTATCCATACATGATCACACAGAAGAAAATTTTCAGGGTTGCAACACAAGTAATTCTACAAATGTAGCAAGCTTTGAAGCATCTGACAGATTAAGCATTTCCCTTGCTGCCCTGATAGCATTTTACATCAGAGACAGTGAGGTCCCAAACGGTAAGCAACCACACTGGGTTTCAGCAGCAGCTCTGCAACAAAAAAGGATTGGCTTTTGCTTTTTTTGCAGGAATAGTTTACTTTCCTTTCATGCAGCAGTGCAGTATTTGCAGGCACCCTCCATCCTGAAAGCAGTGCCCAGAGTTCCACTTCCTTTAATGTTTGCCACTACAGTAAGTCGATATTCTCTGCTAAGTTGTCAGTGACTGCATGTGCTCATAGCACACAACAGCTCAACTGAGAACAGAACCAACTCAACTAAAAAGAGACTGTTCCAGACATCCCAGTAAAGAGCTGAAATCTGCATTTCTCTGCACTGAAAGGATGAGCAACTACATTGATCTTGTCTTGCAAACGCGTATGTGTAGTCTTGTTGTGAGACTTGGAACACCCAGTAAGTAGCCACCCACAGTGCTATTTCCCCCCTCACTCGAGGGAGTCTCAAAATAGGGGTGGGATGAAGGAAAATTATGGACAGTGCTTTCCAGGAGGAGCAATAGAAATACCAGAGGGAAATAGAACCAAAAGGTAACAAGCGAAGTTGTGATGTCAGAAGGACAGGAGTATCACGTTCTAGGTGAGGAGGTAGAAAATAAGGGAGGAGCCAGCCGCTTTGGCCCAGAAAAGCCCCAGGGACAGGGTCAGAGTCAAACTCCTTTAACTTATCTCAAACAGGGTGAGGATAACTCCTGGGGAAGGAGAACTCTGGATCCGAGAGAACCATTATTCTAGCAGCTTACAGATGAGATCTGACTGTGCTCAAACTTACCTGCATGACATTAGTCTGAGGCAATATCCTGCTCTGTCACCAGCTTTTCTCACATATATACTGAGCAGAACCAGAGCTTGTAACTACTAATATTAAGGTTTCAAGCTACCATTCCAGCCTTGCATTTTAGGTTTGTTTTTACACAATTAGACAGCCGAAGTACTTAGAGCATCACTTAAGTACTCTCTTGGAAGGCTGCCTTTCTATTATCATTCCTTTTACGAGGCTGTAAATACCATTCGTAGAATTAAACAAGCAATAACCCTCACAGTTTTGCAGCCACTCTTTCTCAAAAAACTGTACACCTCGCCCACATTTTTAGCAAAAGTGAGAAAGATTTACAGTATAAACTGTTCCCAACAGTCACAGTCTCTCCCAAACGTTTCCCCTTGAGTGAATAATAAATACTTGCAAATACTGATCAGGCACACCCACATTAAGGAACCACCAGAACTCACTAATCAAGAACAGTAGTAGATCATTAATTTGCAGAATAAAAGCCTTTCTCAACAGGAACTGAAGGCTTGGAAATGCTGACTTGTTTTAAAACAATTTCTAGGTCTACAGGACACAAGGACACCCAAAACTAATCCTGCGAGACCTGTACTCTTTCAAAGCACACTCTTGAAAATAAAATATTATTTATGTAAAATAAATTAACAAGCTTTTTAAGAAGTTACTTCTAGAACAGCCGCAGTTTAAGCAAGGCTAGAGTATCTTTCTCCCCTTTGCAATTTAAGCTTTTAAGTCTACAAGATACCTTGGGGCTCCTGTCCCAGCTACTCTTCACCAAGTGGTGGAGAATACATCTGCTTTAGAAGCTGGATACTCTATGCTACAGCCAACAGCCCTCCATTGTTTCATTTTACACACTTCAGCGAGAAGCTTTATGATACCGAGAACACAAGAACTAGAAGCTTTTTAGCCCATACCACAAGCCCAAAGTTATACTCCAAAATGAATGCAGAAACGTAGCTTTTTTAGTGTATTAAGAACACCATGCCTCACTTCATTACGGCATTCAGTATTACTTATGTTTTTTAGGAAGCCCACTAGCAGGAGGATACTTAGATACCACAGAAAGCTGTAAGCAGCCCAATTACCATAAGGTTGCTGGATTTTGTTTTTTTGGGTTGTTGGGTTTTTCCCCCCCAACTTCCTTGCACCCCACCACCCCCCCGAGTGTCATTTTAGGGTTTTTTCTTTTTCCACAGAATTCTTACTTTGTCATCTGATACTAGGAACTTTTAAGAAACAAGAAAAGCTCTTCCAGAGCTTTCTAGGAAATTATTTCAGAGGTACAGCAGCAATAGAGGTGATAGGAACAGCAGCCTTGCAAACTGAAGACAAAAGGCATCATCATCACCACCACATTTCACCAGGCTAAATGCCTTCACATATCAGTGAAGCAAGCATCCCACAGAAAACTCTTATACTACCCTGTCCTCAGGCAGGTTTTTCCCTGCGGCGGCTTGTGCTGCCCAGTTTCATACTGGAAGGAAACTACCTCCAACACTGAAGCTACTGGAAAATTCCAGCAAAATCCCCTGCCTTGACCCCCAGAGCAGAAGGGGGGGGGGGGACAGCGGACCGCCATTTTCCAGTTTCAGATGAAAATCAAGTTTCAAGCCACCACAGCAAGAAACTATGTCCCAATGAAACTTAAGACGCTTTCAGAACATTTTGAAGAAGCCGCAGCCTCTTTTAGATCTGTGAAACAATACTTCGGATCATCAGAAACAAAACTTGCGAGCAAAGTGTTTTAAATGAAGACCACCTAAAGCAAGTTCCCATTTTTATATCAGTAAAGTTCTGGACTGCAGCACAGAGGCAGCTAAAATGTTACCCAAGAGCAGGAGATGTAGCTGGTATAGGCAAGCGTGAACATATTTTCTAACTTTCTGACTACCTTCAATAAAAAGAAAGAGAGTCCTTTCCTCATTACAGTTCTCTTCCTTCCCTATTTATTCATTTTCTCTTTCCTCGATGGGTTACACGCCGAACACGGTACAAAGCAGACTCCACGAAGCAATTTAACTTTGCATTAGAAACGTCAGGGGCTGAGGGGGGACTCCGGACTTTCTTCCTCGCTCGCATGTCCACGGTCTCGCCACCCCTCGCCACGCGCCCGACCAGCTCCCTCAGAAAGGCAGCGCCCGCGGCAGCCCGATGCCCCGCCACAGGCCGCCGGAGCGGCTTCCCGCCGCGCACGGGCAGCCCGAGGCTCCGACGGCCGCCTCCCGGGACAGCGGCTCCCGCACCTCGCAGCGGGCCCCCCCCGCCGCCTCACCTCCTCCTCCTCCGCCCGGGCGGCGGCGCGGAGCTGCGCCTGGAGGGAGCGGGGCGCCCGGGGACGCCGCCGCCTCGCCGCACGCCCTCCCCTGGCCCGGCAGCGGCTCCAGACCCCCGCACCGGTCACTGGAGGGGCACGGCGGCCCTGCTCCCACCCCCGGCCCCCGAGCCCCGCGGGGCGGCAAGACCCGAGCGCCTCCGCGGGCGGAGGAAGCGCCGCGGCCGATCCCCGCCGCCCGCCCCTCAGGGCCGGCCCGCCCGCCGCGAGGGTGCGAGGCGGGCGGGGGCCCTCTGGCGCCGGCGAGGGGCGGGAGCGCGGCCGCCCCCTCCCGCGCCGCGCCGCGCCGCGCACTCGCTCACCTCGTCGTCGTGGTGCTGGCAGTAGCTGGCCCGGTCGGGGAAGACGGAGAGGATGTTGTAGGGCGAGGCGGGGTAGGGCGGGCTGAGGGCGAGCGGCGCGGCGGGGCCGGCGGCGGGGCCGGGGGCGGCGGCGAAGCGCTCGATGAAGTGGTCTTTGGTGAGGCGGACGCGCTGGTGCGCCCGCACGCAGTTGTCGCACAGGTGCTCCTGGCAGTCGAGGCAGCGGGAGCTGGCGGCGTTGCCCTCGTCGCAGGAGCTGCAGCGGGGCTCGCCCTGCCGGCTGTGGGGCCGCCGCAGCAGGAGCGCCGCCGAGCCGCCGCCGCCGCCCGAGGAGGAGGAGGAGGTCGAGGAGGGCGCGGCCGAGGCGGCGGCGGCGGCGGGCGAGGAGCCGGCGGCGCGGTGCGGCGGCGGCGGGCGGCCGTGGTGGCGGTTGTTGCCGCCGCCGCCCCCTCCCGCGCCGGAGCCGGCGGCGGGGCCGGCCCCGGCGGCGCGGCCGTTCTTCTGCTCGTCGGCAGCGGCGGCCACGACGACGACGTCCAGCAGGTTGCTGAGGAGGAAGTTGGAGGAGGGCAGCGCGTCCATGCCCGAGGGCTCCGAGATCACCACCTTCTGGTCGCAGATGGGGCAGCGCAGCTTGAGCGCGTCCCCCGCGCCGGGGTGCCGCTGCGCCTCCAGGCACTGGCGGCAGAAGGCGTGCAGGCAGGGCAGAACGTGGAGCCGCCGCGGCGGGCCCCCGCAGGAGGAGCCGCCGCCGCCGCCCCCGGAGGAGCTGGAGGTCTGCGAGGAGGACGAGGAGGTGGAGGAGTTGGAGGAGAGGGGAGCCGGCGAGCCGCACATCTCCTTGCACAGCGGGCAGATCTGGAAGTCGGACTCGGGAAACGAAGCCATTTGCGATGGGCCTGGCTCCCCGATTTGGGGGGGGGGGGGTAAAACTGTATCTCCCCTCCCTCACAAAGAAGCGCGGGCGGAAAAAGAGGAGACGGGGGGCGTTCGGAGAGGCGTGGGGAGAAGGTAGTTCTGCAAGCGGCTTACGAGCAAGCTGGCATCGATCAGTCGTTTCGCCAAGTGGGATCGATTGGCCGGTTTTGCAAATACGGTGTCATCGATCCGGCGGTCTGCAGGGAGCTGGATCCTCGCCTCGTACCTCGCTGCTGCCGGGCTTGCTGCTGCGGGGGGGAGTATTTTTGGTATCGAGGTGTGTAGCTGTCCCGTTCTCTCTCAGCAAATGGATCCTCTCTTCCCTCACATGTACTTAACCCCCGATCCCCCGTTGCATTAGACAAATTGTATCGATTCCCAGATGGGTCAATACCTCACGCAGTCTTCTCATTTCCCCCTTGGGTCAGCAGTTTGACAACGTGGTTTGGTTACTTCTCTTCTTCCTAAACAGAAAGTGCATGGGCGCCAATCGCCCGATCCCCACCGCATCCAGCGGGGACCGGGCCTCTGTCCGCCGGGGCTCGGCTCCGGTTCCCACGGCCGCAGGACGGGGTCGGGGCGGCAGCGCAAGTCCCTCTTGGCCGGGCGTGGAGGACGCGGGTGGGGGGCAGCAGGGGTTTAACTCAAGTTTCGCTCTTTCTTCTTGGGGCGTTGCGTTTTTTCCTCTTTTCCTTTAAACCTGTGCTTGTCGGGGGGGAAGGGGAAATTTCGTTTCAGTTCCCCCCTCCACTTTTGCAATCCAGAGCAGCTCTAGGAGAGAGAGAGGCACTGAAACACAGTGGCCAGGCAGACTTCTCCGGCTCCAGTCCTCCCCCGCCGACGCCTGCTCCACCACCGCATGACTGGGGGGTGGGGATGGAGGGCGGCGTTGGTGCCCACCCCACCGGCGGGGACTCACGCTGGCGGGACACGGAGGAGGAGGAGGAGATGGGAAGACGAGAAGGGCTCCGCGGACGGCTAAGAAAAGCACTCCCCTCTCGCCTCTCGGAGCCCCGGCCCCCGCCGGACGCCTTCCGTTAAGCGGGGCTCCCCGCGGAGGGCAGCGCCGAGCCCGCAGCGGCCCCGCCGCACGCGGTGCCCGGCGGCTCCGGGGGCTCTCCCGGCCGGCGGCGGGCCGGTCAGCGCCGCGGGCTCGGCGCGGCTGGCGCAGGCTGGGGCGGCCGCAGCCGGGCAGAGGAGCAGCGGCAGGTCCCCGCCGGCCGCCCTGAATTATTCATGGGGGGTGTATTATATTCGCTCGCACAAATTGGAGCCGCTGTGCAATGCTATCCGAGAGCGCTACGCTCGCCCCCTCCTCCTCCTCCTCTCCGGTTCTCGCCCGCTCTGAGCCCCTGCAGCGCCTAGGATCACATTTCCTTTGTCATCTCGCCTCTTCGCGTGGTGTTTTATTGAGAAAACAAAAATAATATAAAACCCGAAGCGGGGGAGGGAGGAGGGGGGAAAAAAAGCAGCAACACCCAAACCGCCCGCCTCCCCGCGATCTGCCGGGCCGGAGCCCACCGGCCCCGGGGGGTGAATTAGCAGGAATTACTCACTGATGCGGCAGCACCGTCCCGGGCGGCGCGGGATCCGGGGAGAGCCATCGCGCCGGGCGCCTTCCCCCTGCCTGGCGGGGTGCGGAGGGGCAGAGCCGGGCGGCCCGGCCCTCGGGGCGGGGTGGGGGGCGAAGACTCAGGGCGCGGGGCAGCGCATGGCCCGCCTCGTTGTGGCCCGCAGGGCTGGCGGCGGCGCTGGCTCCGGCCCCGCTGCGGCCGCCGGCACTGGGGCGGCGCGGCGTGCGGGAGCCTTTTAAGCTCCGACGGCGCGGGCTGACTTCCGCCCGGCTGCGGGGGGCGGCCGGGGGGCGGCGGCGGCGGGCAGGAAACATTCGCCCTCCTCCTGCCCGACCTGCCCCCACCCACCCGCCCGCATCCAGCCCCGCCGCCCTCCCGCGATTTGTTAATATCGCTGGTTTCGGCACCGGGGACACCCCCCCCCGCCCCCCCGCGTGGTTTGACGCGCCTCGGCCGCGGCGCAGGCGGTTTCCAGCCCCCCTCGCCCTTTTTCGGTTTGAGATGCGAGCGGGGAAGGAGCGGGGCTCCGGGGCCGTTCTTTGAAAGCATCGGGGCGTTAATGCAGCTTTAAACATTAAGTCGCTCGATTAATTGTTTTCTTACGCCCAGTCCAGGGGTGATCTCCGGCTCCTTCCTGCGCCGTTGCGGTTGCTGCCGGCTCTGCCGTGCCCGGGAGGGCGAGCCCGAGGTTTGCTGCTGGCCAGGGGCAGGCGTTTCCTCTCCTTTGAACGGACGCGATGAACTTACCAAAAATTAGCAGGGATGCCATCCGCACTGCTGCGAGACCGAACTTAAACAAAAACGCAACAATTATTTTGCTTTAACGAGACGCCTCGCAACCTGCAACTGCTAAAAAGGAAAGTTTTAGCTGCCGCGCGACGGAGTGGCCACCCTCTTGTTTTAGTGGGGCTTGTACTAGCAAGGGAGGATGCGTGGCGTTTTACCCCTAACGAGGAAACTGGAAATGCTGGGAAGTTTTAAAACGTGAAGCCGACTCAGGGATTGGAAAGCCAAAAAAAAAAAAAAAGGAAAACGAATAAACATTGGAAAAGATACATACAAAATTGTGAACGAAAGCATTTGTAAAGAAGCAAAATAAACTCAAAACAAATGAGTGTTAAGTAACGATAATAAATTTTAAAAAACACCACAGAAAAGGAAAACAGGTTATTAAAATACATTGAATTATGTTCCTCCTCTATTTAGGCCTTAGACATACAAATAACTAACACTGTTTAGGCCCTAGACACACAAATAACGCTAACTTCAACTCTCTACTTGAAAATGTCTTTTGTCTTTTGCTGACGTGCGCTAAACACGGCGATGAGCCATGCCTGTGAGGAGCTCTTGCCAAAAGCCCTTCAGAGAACTGCGAAACTCAAGAGCGCTATCGTCCTTATGCAAGACCAAGCAATGGGAACCATTGCAAGACCAAGCAATGGGAACCGCTGATGAAGTCCATGGGGCAACAAATGTACATTAAGTTGTAAAGAAGCATGAATATTTATTATGCCCCTCAGTGGTATGTTCAGCTGGGAACTTGTCTTACGTATCACTAAAGGATTTGGCTCGGAGGCTGTGTCTTTATACTACGTATCCATATGTTCACATTCGAGCACACAGGTGAAACCCACCGCAGCTTTGACTAGCAGAGGTTAAAAAATCGTCAAGGCTTGCCTCAGTTCTGTTTGTTTGTCCTGTGGTTGCCGCAGAGGGTTATGGTGCTGTGGAGCTTGTCCTTTTCCAGATGAAGCCAGTTGCGAAGAACAGTAACTCCCCGAACAACAAACACGCGGTTGATCTGTTTGGGTTTCCCAGCTAACGCTTTCCACTAGCTCCCTCAGTTGAAACCATCATCTTTTGCATTCAGAAACATTTTAATTGGGCAGAAATTCCCAGATGCATGTCTCCAGGCGTATCTGACACCCCTGCCTTCCTCAGTGACAGCTGTGTGCTTTCCAGCTAACCAGCTGAAGAGGGGAATTTTGCGCATCCGTGCTTCAAATGGCTCTAACGTGTTCATGAGGCTACCTATATGCTGCAGAAGGTCCTTTTCGCTGACAGGATCCACTGTATTTGTGCCAAAGCTCCCAAACCTCGTTTACAGCTTACACCCTCCCTGAGCTTGTAAAAGGCTATAAGCAATTCACTGTCCCTGAACAGTGGGTCCTTATTCCCCAGCTGTCATCCTCGTATTTGAGCACCTCTGTCTTTCTAAATCAAAGTCCTTCTTTTCTTCTCCCTCCACCACTGCCGAAGGAATGCAACATTTTGAGGCTTCCTCTGATTATGGATGGCTTTCTGTCTTCTTTATGAAAAACGCTGAAATAAAGCTGAATGGAATATGCCAATATTACACTCTGGAACATCAGCTGCTGGAGCACTTGTGTCCTCACCTACACAGCAGATAGTGCCGTGCATTTTTCTGCTTAGTGCATTGACTCAACGGTTTTCGATCCAATTAACTTGTTCTGCTATAAAAAACCCCTCAGCTCTCCTCTGATAGAGCAAGACCTCAATGTATTTCATTTGTTTTCTAACCCGACAAACACGTGGGTGAATAACAGCGCGAGGGCGATAGGTGAACTACGAGAGGCTTCTGGTTCCGCGGTAGACAGCAGGATGAGAACTTATTTTTATGATTTTTCCCTGGGAAGCTAGTGCTTTGCATTTGCCCTTTTTGTTTCTTAAAAACAAAAGAACAATAGCTATCCCGGTTAGCAGGGCTATTGTCTCTCTGCACCAAGTAAATGAAATCTTACTGCTTACGTGAGCGTCTGAGGCATTTCTCTGCATTCTGTTTGTTCTCCTTTGTGTCGCTCTGCTGAGGTTTCTCGCATTTATTCCCTTCTCTCCAGTATTTTTCACACTCGTTTCTTTCATCTTTCTTTTGTCCTCCATTCATATGCTGTTGCTGGTCTGAATTTGAAATGGTGTAGTTTGTACTAAAGACAAGCCCATCATTTAAACTGTGTTGAAATCATAACTGTGTCAAGATCACATCAGAACTGTGTTAAGACATTAACTATTAAAACATTCTAACAATGCTAAAATCTGGGCACGACTGTCCAGATCGTCAGAGACATCTAACAAGTATCGAAATAACTCTGAAGATATGGGCCAACTTCCACCTAGTTGGAAAATCTCTATTTGGCAGCATTTGTCAGTCCTTGACTAACTGCCCAGCCGCTGCAGCTAAACCACGCATTGAAAATACATAATTTTTTTTCCTTTTCCCCTTTTATTTAAATGGAAAATAGGACATTGGGGCAGAAGACTGCACCTGAGTCATTCTCTAGCGTCTGCTTCCAATGTCAGGATGTGCTTTCCACTGTCTGTACTTGGAACTTCGTTTGCTTGAAGGAAAGCATCTGCTTTCTGCCAGCAGCACTACAGGACAAACAGAACGGTGTTCCTGCCAAAAGCAATACAGCTGGAAAAGCCAGGGGTCTGGAGGTTAAAAGCTTTGTTAAATAGAACCAGGTACAGTAATTGTGGGTTTGGGGATATATTACTGTAATTTTAGAGGCAAACATTCACATAAGGAGCTCTCCCCTATACCACCTGCGAGAAATGGTCCAGCAGCCAGATAGTGTTTGCCCTGCTACGTCGAGCGCTAAGGCAGTGTGCAAGCTCAAAGCTCAGCAGGGCTTGTGAACAGAAGTAGCTAAGCAGCTGGTGCAAGTCCCTGAACGTGCACAGGTAATCATCAACATATAGAGCTGAACCTCTGTTGTTGTCGTTACTGTTTTGCGCCTGAGGACCCAGAAAACATTTCCATCTCCAGTGTTGCTACACCAAAGAGGTCCGCAGGCATAAAAAGCCAAGACAGTTGTTCATCACTTCAAGTTCTGCATAATATTTTCTAGGGATTATAAAGACCTAAAACTCTCCCTGTCCTGGTGCACCCGAGAATCCCCTTCCTTCTTTATTTGTTAACAGTTACAAAGAGGCAAGAGACGCAGCATTGCATCCTGCTTGGATCTTTGCCTCCCACGCTCAAGAATTCGACTAGTAAATCAATGTGTGAAGGGAGCATTTCCAACAGGTCTATCCACAGGGAAGGGCATCAGCAAGACCTGGATGCTGGCGTAGTCTTTGGGGATTTCGCATTTGACTAATAGTCCCAGATAAATGAAAGAGGAATGTTTTGCTGTTGGTTTTTAGCTCGCTGTTAGCAACTTATTCATTACACTCGGAGGAATATCCATCTTTTTTTTGGCTTTCACCACGACTGTACTCCGTGGACAACTGTGCAACTTAAGTCCAGCCACTTTAGCACTGATTTGTGCTTTTTTTTTTCCTTTCCTCATTTTTCCTCTTGCGAGCACAAACTTCTAAATTTGCCTCAGATTCCAAATTTGCCATGCCTGCTCTTGCATTCTGACTCTTGCTGAACCGTATATCTGTCATTGGATCCATTAGTAAGTACAGTAGTAAGTTCAACTTTCTGCATATGTTGCTGAGCTTCCTGTATGGTATGCTGGATCTTGAGCAGGGTGGAGGGTTGGGGAGCAAAGAAGCAGTGAGTGTTGTCACCATGGTATAAATCATTGGGAACTGGCTTGCTCAGCATATCAATTCTAGCTCTTGACACCCCCTCCTCCACCCGTCCATCTCCCCTACAGCAGGGTCACCTTGAGTTTAAAGATGTGCTTGTTAGGATGTGGTGGGATCCAAAGGAGAACAGAGATTGCCTCCCCTATGCACATGTACAAGTGAATCTATAGATCTTGGTGGTGTGCAACTTAGCATCTTTACACCCTTCAAGGGCTGGCTTTGGGAAGCAGGGATCTTGCACTCAAACAGCTGACATTACTTTTAACCCCAGAGACACGACCAGGTTTAGGGATCAGTTGTCTAATCTCCGGTCCGAGAGAGAAGTAAACCCCTACTCTCTTGCCTTACAGCATGGAGCTCTACAGGGAACTGATGCAAAGGTGTCATTTTTGGATGTGCTAAAGGAAGGGGGTTTTTTCACTTACATTGATAGAGTCTCCCAGAGCACCTTTTCTGCTCTAGCTTTCCTACTACTTGGTATGCATCTGAGAAGAAACTAAGTGACCTTTCTTTTCTTTTTTTTCCTGTGCATCCTCATTAATTCCTTCTTCCTTTCAGAAATTCTCACTGAAAGTCATCCATTCCTAGCCACATAGTGGGATTTAGCATCACAAGGACTTTTAGCACCTTTACCACCCAATGACTGCATCTCTAAAACTAGTTTCCTCTTCCAGACTTCTCAAATCTCTCTCTATTCACCATCAGTTCAATCAGATCTCTTGTTAGACTAAGTACCTGTGTTGGCTTTAGTCTCTGATGATGACAGTGTGACTTGCCCCCCAGGATGGGCTCAAGGCCAGAAGATGCAAATGTCTGTTCTTCTTCTCACCCTGACTCTGCTCTAACCCTGTCACAGCTTTCAAATGTGATGCCTACCATTAAGAATGGTCTAAATCTAGGCTTTCGCCCACGAGGGAGTGACTGGATGTTGGACTTTACAAAACACATGCAAAAACTGATGCTGGAGTAATATTAAAGGCTCTCAAACTCACCTTCAGCGAAATCTCCCATCAGATCACTTTTCCCTTCAGGAAAAGCTTGGCAGAATAGCCATGTCTTGTAACCATGCTCTGCAGGTCAAGAAATGCAAGCTCTGAGCAGCTGGAGGTAGAAAGCAGGTGCCAACGTTATGGGCTAATAATTGCAAATGTTAGCCTTCTGTTTCCTGACACTGCTGCTGCTCCGATACCTCACTTTGCATTTATCCTCTCCGCACAGTTAACTCGGCTGTAACTCAAAAGTCTGCCCTACCTTCATTCTTGTTCACATCCGCAAGATCCTTTTACTCAGCTGGGGGAGTGCTTTAAACTGCAAGAGGTGGTATACGCTAATGCTTTAGGGAGAATGGCTTGTCAGCTGCTAATGCTTCCACACAGCTGTGTAAACTCTGGGCGCGGGCAGCTGTTCCCCTCCAGATCTGGCTGTGGGAGCTGAGAAGCCTGGCACCCTCAGCTATTCATTACCAGCCCCCAGTTCAGCCCCTGAACCAGGACGTGAGAGTGTCCCCTAACACGCTGCAGCACCGCAATGGCTGACCTTGTGCTGGGAAGGGTGAGGCGCTTGTGTAGCCTGTTCAGAGGGACACTAGTATCTTCCATCTCTTCGGCTGGTTGCAAAGAGACGTCATCTACATCTTAAGGCTATCTGTGCCCAAGTGCTGCCCATCCCCTTCTGCCTCCTCGTCATTCCCTGGGGGACCTGGACAAACCACTTCTCCCTCCGGGCCATGCAATGTAGTTCCCTGAGCATTGGCAAACCGTGATCCTCGGAAAGCAGCACGTGCCCTCAGATGATTTTGTGTTACATGCAGCACTAATCCTGAGCTGCTTTCAGGTGCTGCTGTCTCCTGCAGCTGCTCTGATCAAGGCAGGTCAGTTCCAGAGGTATAAATTGAATGCTGAGAGAGAAAAGTGGAGGTATTTCTGCATGGTCCTTAGCAGGGATGGTACATGCAAAGGGAATACGCTCCTTTACGAGAGCGAATGAACAAACAGCCATGCAGGGTGATAATCAAAGTTTCTGGTTCATGTGAGTATTTATTGTGGTTATAATTGGCTTTCCTGTAGGGAAAGCTGTAAGATGGACTCAGAGGAAGCTTTTGCTACCTTGCGTCATGCGGTTCCTCCAGATTCAGGTCACAGGATGAGGCTGTTGTGCAC
Organism: Gavia stellata; assembly: GCF_030936135.1. Taxonomy (NCBI): domain Eukaryota; kingdom Metazoa; phylum Chordata; class Aves; order Gaviiformes; family Gaviidae; genus Gavia; species Gavia stellata. The sequence goes on from NC_082599.1 coordinate 46,170,510, forward strand.
TCGCGGAATGCAGAAGAGGTTGGAGTCTCAGATTCTAGCTTCCCTGCAAAGTCTCTGGGAACATGAAGTGACCCGTGAAGAGGCGTTTCCCCTCCTCGCTGCTCCATGAGGGAGCCAAGAAGGGAGAAGCTCTTGCCTGGGCAGCTTTCCCTGGCAGTGGGAGTGGGCGGCTGTCTCCTCTTCCATGTGGGACCCCGATGGCACCCGTGCGGTCCTTCCTAAAAGTAGACTTACAAAAGCAGCCCATCAATCACACCACAGTCCAAAGCCCCCCTCACGTGCCGCTGGGAAAACACATGGCTGAAACCCTTTGGGTGAGAGCCTCCTCCCAGAAAACGCACCCGAAGGAGCCACGTGTTTCTCAGAGGCTATTAAATGTCCCTTTGCGGCGTTCCTCCTCCCTGTGCGCAGAAGGACCCTGGGCCTGCTGGTGTAAATCCTTCCCAGTATACCTCTGCCACAGGACCTATAAATAGGCTGGGGGATAAGACAAAGGGAAGCTTTCTTAAAATGGAGGATACCACGGGTACTGTTTGCAGGAGTGGGAACGTTAAAGGGAAGGCAGGGATTTGGGGAAAATTTAAAGCCATTGAGCCAGAACACCGGGATTTGGTTGATGCTGTAGGTCTCGAAGAGGGGAACGCTGTTATTCCGAGGATCTTTTCCCTTTTTTGCTTCACTAAAGCAGGGTGTTGTCTCTCCTTTCAAATAAAACCCACGTACGCTTACGATGATGGATGGCTGCTGGGAAGAGAAGTTTGTATATCTTCTGTTTGCTAGCCGCAGAGCAGCGGAGTTGCGTTGAGCCTGACAGCCCCTTTTGTGAACCACTGCCTGGCAGTACAGATGCTCATTTGTTTAAATAAAAGCAGCCAAGGGGCTTGTGTGGTCTCTGCAGTGCAGACCCTACCCTTCCTCGGTGTTTCACAGCTACCGGCCTTTGGATGCTACTGCAAGCCAGAGAAGTAAAAATAAGGAAGAAGGGAGCGAGCCTCAGGAAGCCAAATCAAATGGCGGTAGCAGCATCTCAGGAAGCTCGCCCAAGGTGGTGGGGTGCAGGGCAGGTGAAGAAGATCAGAAGTGTAGGAAATCAGGGAAACAGATGTGGCTGTGCCAGGCTTCGGGGAGGGAGCTCCCGAGATGCAGGGCCGGCATTCCCATGCATTCCCATCTGGCGGTGAAGGAAATTATGTAAAGTGGAGGGGCCAGGGGCCCCCTTTCTTTTTTTTTCTTCCAATTCTTTTCTCCCCTCACTTCCCATGATGCAATTAAACAGCCATTGCTGACATCATCATGTATGCACGCTGAATGCAGCCATTGTGTCTCGGCTGCAGTGCTGTACTATATATAGATTAGTTGCCAATCTCTGCTATGTATCAGCAGGGAAGACACCCAAGGAATTAAGTGAGCAGTTGCACTGTAGGACTCCTGGCTTTTGTCCTGTGGCCTCAAGACACGGTGGACTATCCAGTGGAACCAGAAATAATCAAAGATAAGTGATTTGGAGACCAAGCCACAAAACTTTTGAAGGATTGATTTGCAGCAGTGGTAGGAAAGCAGCCTTCTAGGTTGTGATGCATGAAGCAGAAAGACAATTTGACCCACGCATGTTGCTAGCTTCTTTTACATAAAAATAAATGGTTAGTCAGTAATCTCCCCTTGCCAGTCTCTATGCCAGGCAACACTAAATAGCTGCAGATCCTGCTTCCTTGGCCTTAGGTAGATGGAGGAAGAACATCCGTCTGGGAATTGTGGTTTTGCCCTTTTTGGCACTTGAGGGGACAGAGTCAGTGACCTCCCCTCTGTGGGTGGTAAACGCACCCCGCAATCCGCTGTGCAGAGACCAAGCAGAGGAGCCAGTGTCTGTCTTGGCATTGCCAGTGGCATGAGAGGGTGAGCGTTTGGGGAGGACCGTTGCTACATCTGCGGCCACCACGTACCAGGAAATCTCTTCCACGCTGAGACTCTTCAAGTGATCTTGCCAGCACTAGGTTAGGGAAATTTGGTCTTGTGCATTTCCAGCGGCAGAATTTTCTTTTGCAGCAAGACAGCTCCTTTAGCTCCTTCTCCCTCCCACCAGGCCCTTTGGCAGGAGGTGACAGGAGGTGGCTGAGCCAATCTAACAGCTCAACACTTCAGAAAGGGGCAAGTCCTGCTCCTTCCCTCTAGCTCCTGCTCTTTTCTGCTTGTCTCTGGACACGCCGGGCAGCTAACAGCAGGGGCTGGTGGGTGTGGTGAGTGCTTGAGCAGAGGAGGTGGTGGGACCGGGGCGCTGGATGAGCAGGAGAGGGTTGGTTGGAGTCCTTGGAGGTAAGCAAACCCTCCCTGTTCAGCAGAGAGCTGTTAGATTGACTCAGACAACAGACAATTTGAGGGTGTAAATTGACCCTGAAAGAAAAGCTTTGATGTTAGAGGCTTTTTTCATTCTTGTTGATTTCACTCGGGGCCAAATTCCAACTAAACTGTGGCCACTAGCAGCTTTCTCAATCATTTCATGAAGTCCCATACCAAGGTGATGAGACTGACTGTTGCCGCAGCCCCAGGCACTCACCTTCCTGCCCTTACGCTGCCCTTGGGCCAGTCACAGCGTCTCTGTTCCTAAGAGGTGTTCAGGTCTTCACTCAGTAAATGGTACTTTTTATTGCTCTGGCTCCTGCTAGGCATTTAAGAATAAGCCAGGTAAAAATGTTTATTTCTTGTAGTCCCTGCAAGAGTGGCTGTTGCTTTGGGAGCAGGCAGAGAAAATGCTACCAGGGTGGTTTTGAAAATCTTCAGGGATGGAGGTTCCCCAGCCTCTCTGTGCCCCTGCTCCCGTGTCTGACCCACCTCTCACAACAAAGGTTTTTCCTTATGTCCAGGTAGGATTTCCCTGCCTGCAACTCCTGACTGCTGCCTCGTGTCCTTCCAGTCTTCTCAGGCTAAATAAACCCAGTTCCCTTAGCTTTTCTTCACACATCACTCTGCAGTCCTCTAACTGTCTTGGTGACCCTCTACAGCACT